>NC_053489.1:104644700-105282825 GCF_905171775.1 Rana temporaria
CGAATACTTTCCGGTTGCAATGTAACAAGTCCCAGCTCTAGCATTAGTGTGTATATAAACTTTAACTGGATAACCTTATATAAAAATCACTTAATAGTTTACAGTATATTTATATATTAAAAATGTAAAGGAATGCATCCTCCATGGTAAATTTTTTGTAAGAGAACTGTCAGTGCGCTCCAGGCGCACGCACATGCGCAGATGTGCCAATGCACGGAGGAGCGCGCACGTCTTCGGGAGCACATCCACGCGTTCCCTTGGCGCCAGGCGGCCTATTTAAGGGGCGCACTGATCCCAGTCTAGTGCTGACGGATCTCAGCTGTTCCGGTACCTGTATCCTGTGTTCACCTGCCTGTCACCTGTTACTGAACCTTGGCTTTCCCTGACCCTGCTACTGGATTTCGTTACACTTCTGATTATCGGTTCCTGAACTCGGCTCTCTACTCTGACCTTGCTCCTGCCTGATGACTTTGCATCTTACTGCCCGTCTGTCTATCTGTGTGACTACGCTCCTGTCTCCTGTTTGGCTCTACTCTGCTTCCCGGGTATCTGCAACTCTGTGCCTGCGACTTGCTGCCCTCCAAGAATTGCATCATCTGCTTCAGGCTTCCAGAGCTTCGTCTTCAGGCACTCGTGTCCCTCCGGGTCCTTGGTTTATCCTGTCTCCACTCTCAGCAGAACCAGGGCCGCAGATACAAGAGAGGCTGACCTTGTCACTTCAGACTCCGTCCAGGTACGTGACATTTTTATTCGGAAGTTGCGCACTGTATGTGGTCTTTTTTTGGCAAACAAGTACAGAGTACTATAAAGAAGTCCAAAGTATTGGATTTTTTTTTCTCCAGTCAAGTCAAGCTTAACCTCCTTAGCGGTATTCCCGAGCGTGACTCGGGGTGGTTTTTCTATGCTACTATCGGTATCCCCGAGTCACGCTTGGGGTAGATGTGCAGAGCGTGCAGCGGTGCGGCTTACCTCGCAGCATCCACAGACAAAGGTACTTACCTTGTCCCTGGATCCTGCGATGCATCCCCGCTGTGTGAGCGAGCGGGTCCTCGCTCGATTCACAGTGTCCCCGTGTGCCGCCGATCTCCGTTCCCTGTGACGTTACGACGCACGGGGGCAGAGAACGGCGCCAAATTCAAAAAAGTAAACAAACACATTACATACAGTATACTGTAATCTTATAGATTACAGTACTGTATGTAAAAAATACACACACCCTTGTCCCTAGTGGTCTGCTCAGTGCCCTACATGTTATTTTATATAATAAAAACTGTTCTTTCTGACTGCAAACTGTAGATTGTCCATAGCAACCAAAAGTGTCCCTTTATGTCAAAAATGGTTTTAGAGCAGCTAGAAAACAGCGATAATAAATTATAATCACTTGCAGAATTGTGCGATAGCGATTTGTGGGGAAATTCGTCATAAAAAAATAAAAGTAATGACAGCGACAATTCTGCAGCTTGATTTTGAGTTGATTACATTATTGAATCATTTTTATTATAATTATATTATTATTTGTTATAATTATTTATAATTATTTATTATATTATAATTTATAATTTAGTTTTTAAAACAAATTCATACCCGGGATGCCTACTAGACTCTTGTTTGGTCAGATTTAAATGAGTTATTCCTAAGAATTGCAGGCCTACAGTATACAACGCCAAATTTCCTTGCAAAATAATTGTACCGCTTTTGGTACGTAATTCCAGACAGAATCATACCGCCAGGGAGATTAACAATGCCAGTTTAGTTATTTTGAGTGGATAGATAAAAGGCATACACCATAAATTTACAGTATATTAATTTTAAAATATAGTGATCTCTTAAATTAAAATGTTACCTGTTCCTAATCTTATACGGTAATATAACAGTTAGATATGGTAGCTAAACTTGGTAAGAGAATTAGAATACCATATGTATGTAGGGTTGCCACCTCATCCCTTTAAAACCTAACACATATTAATTACACAGGTTCTGAGGCCAATTTATTGCAGATAAGGCACTAAGTGAGTTTAATTACCACCTTAATCAGCCACATAACTTGTGTATATAATATGTGATTGGTTTTAAAGGTATGAGGTAGCAACCCTATATATATATATATATATATATATATATATATATATATATATGACTGAATCTCTTAAAGCAGGTGTCTCCAAACTGCTGCCCTTTGCTTGCTTTTATCTGGCTCTTGGCAGTATTCCTCCACCTGACACAAATGATTAAGCACCATTCCTTCCATTGACCCAGATGGGGCACTATCCCTCCCACTGATACAAACAATGGGGCACTATTCCTCCCACTGACAACAACAATGGGGCACTATTCCTCCCACTGACAACAACAATGGGGCACTATTCCTCCCACTGACATCAATGATAGGGCACTATTAATTTCATTGACTCCAATGAAGGGTCACTATTCTTCCCACTGATACCAATGATGTGGCACTATTCCTCCAACTAAAACCAATGAGGGGGCACTATTCCTCCCTCTGAAATCAATGATGGGGTACTATTCCTTCCACTGACGTCAACGGTGGGGCACTGGAGCTGCAGAGATCCACAGCTCAGGTGGGAGAATCTGTCCACAGCACAAGTATTAGTTGTGCATTCCACAAATCTGGCCTTTATGGAAGAGTGGCAAGAAGAAATCTATAAGAAGTCCCTTTTGCAGTTTGCGAGAAGCCATGTGGGGGACACAGCAAACATGTGGAAGGAGGTGCTCTGGTCAGATGAGACCAAAATTGTACTATTTGGCCTAAAAGCAAAATGCTATGTGTGGCAGAAAACTAACACTGCACATGACCCTGAACACACCATTCCCCACCGTGAAACATGGTGGTGGCAGCATCATGTTCTGGAGATGCTTTCCTTCAGCAGGGACAGGGAAGCTGGTCAGAGTTGATTGGAAGATGGATGGAGCCAAATACAGGACAATCTTAGAAGAAAACCTGTTAGGGGCAGATCCACAAAGAGAGTACGCCGGCGTATCTACTGATACGCCGGCGTACTTTCAAATTTCCCGCGTCGTATCTTTGGTTTGAATCCTCAAACCAAGATAGGACGGCATCTGGGTTAGATCCAACAGGCGTATGGCTTCGTACACCTTTGGATCTTAGATGCAATACTTCGGCGTCCGCTGGGTGGAGTTCTCGTCGTTTTCTGCGTCGAGTATGCAAATTAGCTATTTCCGACGATCTACGAACGTACGCGCGGCCGTCGCATTCTCTTACGTCGTCTCTAGTCGGCTTTTTCCGGCGCATAGTTAAAGCTGCTGTTTTGCGGCGTATAGTTAGACTTGCCATATTAAGTATGGCCATCGTTCCCGCGTTTATTTTGAATTTTTTTTTCTTTTGCGTAAGTCGTCCGTGAATCGGGATGGACGTAATTCACGTCTATGTTAAAAAATATGACGTCCTTGCGACGTCATTTAGCGCAATGCACGGCGGGAAATTTAGGGACGGCGCATGCGCAGTTCATTCGGCGCAGGGACGCGCTTCATTTAAATGAAACACGCCCCCTACTCGCCGATTTGAATTAGGCGCCCTTACGCCGCGAGAGATAGACTACGCCACCGTAACTTACAGCGTGAATTCTTTGTGGATTCGAAGTTTAAACAAGTAAGTTACAGCGGCGTAGCGTATCTCCCATACGCTGCGCCGGTGCAAATCTCTGTGGATCTGCCCCATAGTCTGCAAAAGACTTAAGACTGGGGTGGAGGTTCACCTTCCAGCAAAATAACGACCCTAAGGCCTTGTACTCACGAGCAGACATGTCCGATGAAACCGATCCACGGACCGTTTTCATCGGACATGTCTGCCCGGGGACTTCTGTTCGATGGCTGTACACACCATCGAACAGAGGTCCGCGCGTAAACAATATGCAGGGCGTGTCCGCGGTGTCGCCGCGTCGATGATGCGGTGTCGCCGCGACAATGACGCGGCGACGTGGGCGGCCTGCCTTTAAAATGCTTCCACGCATGCGTCGAAGTCATTCGACGCATGCGAGGGATGGCGGGCGGCCGGATATGTACGGTAGGTCTGTACAGACGACCGTACATGTCGGGGGGACAGGTTTCCAGCGGACTGTTTTAAAGCAAGTCCAGGATACAGTTGTCCGCTGGAAACCTGTCCGATCCGCCCGAAAATGGTCCGCTCGGGCCTACACACGGCCAAACATGTCTGCTGAAACTGGTCCGCAGACCAGTTTCAGCAGACATGTTTGGTCGTGAGTACGGGGCCTAAAACTACAGCCGGAGCTACAATGAAAGGGTTTAGATCAAAGCATATTCATGTGTTAGAATGGCCCAGTCAAAGTGCAGACCTAAATCCAATTGAGAATCTGTGGCAAGAATTGAAAATTGCTGTTCACAGACGCTCTCCATCCAATCTGATAGAGCTTGAGCTGTTTTGCATAGAAGAATGGACAAAAATGTCACTCTCTAGATGTGCAAAGCTGGTAGAGACATCCCCAAAAAGACTTGAAGCTGCAATTTCAGCGAAAGATGATTCTACAAAGTATTGACTTGTAACATGACAAAATGTGGAAAATTTCAAGGGTTATGAATACTTTTTCAAGGCACTGTATACCCCCATTTTTTTTTTTTTTTAGTATACAATTTGAATAGAATGGGGAAAGGTTCAAATCTGGTTAGGTTTTACTGCTATTTGAAGCTCCATTAGAGAACTTTCCCCTTACTTTCTATTCTGGGGATAGACAGATTTTAAGTCACTGACTGCTGGATTCACGTAGGGCGGCGTAATTGTGAGGCGGCGTAGCGTATCGTATTTACGCTACGCCGTCGTAAGTCAGAGAGGCAAGTGCTGTATTCACAGTTACGGCGGCGTAGCGTAAATGGGCCGGCGTAAGCGCGCCTAATTCAAATTGTGAAGAGGTTTATGTAAATAAACCAAGACCCGACGTGATTGACGTTTTTAACGAGCGGCGCATGCGCCGTCCGTGGACATATCCCAGTGTGCATTGCTCCAAAGTACGCCGCAAAGACGACCCATTCACGGACGACTTACGCAAACGATGTAAAATTTTAAAAATTCGACGCGGGAACGACGGACATACAGTACTTAACATTGGCTAGGCCAGCTATTTGTTCGACTAACTTTACACCTGAAAACGCCTTACCTAAACGGCGTATCTTTACTGCGACGGGCAAGCGTACGTTCGTGAATAGGCGTATCTCGCTGATTTACGCATTCTAGGCGTAAATCAGCATTCACGCCCCTAGCGGCCGGTGGAACTAGACAGCTAAGATACGACGGCGCAGGCAGTCGTATCTTAGCTACATTTAAGTGTATCTCAATTTGAGAATACACTTAAATGTACGACGGCTTAGATTCAGAGTTACGACGGCGTATCTACTGATACGCCCGCTTAACTCCTTGTGAATCTAACTATAAGTCTCCAGAAATTGCAACGGAATGGGAATGAAATAGGAGTGCTAAATCGCACTAAAAACGCAAGAATTGGAAAACGCGTTTGTGAAGCTAGGCTCACACAGTATGGAAAGCAATAAAAGTTAAGACGGCTGTGCGTGGCAATTTTCTTTCTCACCCATTCATTATGAATCAGTTGCCAATGCACTGCAACAGATAAAAAAAACACATGTATGGCCCTTTTTTTTAAAGGGTAACTCCACTTTCATGGGGAAAAGAATAGCAAATAAAGAAAAAATAATATAGTGTATATAATTGTGACACAAGTTATATTGTAACTGAATGTTATTAAAAATTACCTATTCTTTTCAATCTGCAGCCGCTGTATTTTTCTATAAATGCAATGCAATATGGCTACCTGGAGGTGTTCTGTACAATGTGTACAGAACGCTCCTAGAAACATAATTTCCTGCTTGTGTGATTGGCTCACCAATTTTCCCAGAAGTCTGCCTAAGATACAAGTCAGATGTCAGGCATCACCTGCAACAAAAATTTCATTTTTGGTGAGATACTCCCAATAGGAACATGTTATAATCCTTACAATGTACATAGATCACCCAGAGGGGAATGTTTTTTTCTCAAAACAAACCAGCACACCACAATGCACAGTATATGCACTTTTGTGTGCTATGGTGCGTCAGGCACTT
This sequence comes from Rana temporaria, assembly GCF_905171775.1. Taxonomy (NCBI): domain Eukaryota; kingdom Metazoa; phylum Chordata; class Amphibia; order Anura; family Ranidae; genus Rana; species Rana temporaria. The sequence continues at coordinate 104,650,806 of NC_053489.1, forward strand.
CCTTACAAAGCATTTAGGTGTCATTCATAATGAACAGCACCGCAATGCACTTGGATCAGGTATATTACCACAATCCATAAAGGATAAGTTCACCTTTTTATATATATATATATAAATATATATATATATATATATATATATATATAGATATATATATATATATAATTAAAGCACATATTTTTGCAGGTTAAAAAATGTGTATATTTTTTTTTTTTTTTACACTGGAGCCTTTAAAGCATTGCACCCATGATCAGCAGATCACAGGTACAATGCCAGGATCCTACAGACTCGCAGTACACTGTCTGTACCTCTAATGCAGACAGTTACTGAATGGCAAGAGGAATCAATTAAATACGAGTGCGCTCACCAGCACCCATGCAGTTCATTGAGATCTCCAAGCCGTCAGCTGCTGTGGCCATATGGGCGAAGCCCAGCACAACATCGCTGTATTTTTAAATAGTGGCAGGGGTGTGGGGAGAAGATCTCCCGCCCACTGTCACAGGGAGAAGGGATCGGGGTAGAGGAGGCAGGGGCTTGAACATGTTACAAATTCCACCCTAAATACGGGTGGAACATGAAACAAGTTCTAAAGGTGAACTTACTGTAGCCTTTAAAGGTCTATCTTGGATGAAGCAGAACATGATGAACCTGTAGTTTGTACTTGAAAGGTTCTGTGAATGCCACATTATGCAGTCATGTCAAGACTTGAAAATAAACAAAACAAAAATCACACTAAAGCTTTATCTGTTGGTACAGCGTAATCACACTGCTGAAATATTTCCTTAATCTCTGGAATGGTTTCACTAGCAAAGTGTTTGCATAACTTTTAGGTCTAATGTCTAGTACACATGACCGGTTTTTCCGTCGGATAAAAAAACAACGGTTTTCCCGACAGAATTCCCCTCAGCCTGCCTTGCATACACACACTCAAAAAGTCCGCCCGTTCAAAGCGTGGTGATGTACAACACGTACAACGGCACTAGAAAGAGAAAGTTCCATTCCAACGGCGCCACCCTTTGGGCTGCTTTTGCTGATCTTCGTGTTAGTAAAAGTTTGGTGAGAGACGTTTCGGGCTTTTCAGCACTTTGCAGCGTGACGAATGTGATATCTCTATTATGAATGCTAGTTTTAGCAGAAAGAGCGCTCCCGTCTCATACTTGATTCTAAGCATGCACGTTTTTTTGCCCGTTTTCCCGCCAGGATTTTTTCCTAGCGGGAAAAAAGATATCCTGCTCTCTCTTTTTTGTCCAGCAGTTTTCCCGTCGAAAAAACTGCGATGGAGCATACACACGGCCGGGATTCCAGACGAAAAGCTCTCATAGCAGTTTTCCCGTCGGAAAAAATGCCCGTGTGTACGAGGCATGAGAGTTTTATGGAGGAAGAGCCTGTAATGTAATTCTAGGGGATCACTGGAGATGGCAAAGGGAGCATGCATTACAAAGGAAGTACTGGAAACCCTGATTCTTTTTATGGAAGTCTTGGAAACCCTGCTTCTTAACCTCTTGACCACTGGGCACTTAAACCCCCTTCCTAACCAGACCAATTTTCAGCTTTCGGTGCTCTCACAATTTGAATGACAATAACTCAGTCATACAACATTGTGCCCATCTGAAATTTGTGTCCTTTTTTTCCCACAAATAGAGCTTTCTTTTGGTGGTATTTGATTTTTGATTTTTTGCGCTATAAAAGAAAAAACACTGAAAATTCTGTAAAAAAAAAAATCTTGTTTCTGTCATATTAGCAGGTATTGCGGAGTATGGGGGGTATTGCAGAGTATGGGGGGTATTGCAGAGTATGGGGGGTATTGCAGAGTATTGGTGTTATTGCAGAGTATTGCGCAGGGAGGGATGGCTGGATCTGTGACTGCAGTTGTCACAGATCCAGCCCACAGCAGCTGCTGCTGCTTCCGCTCTCCCCCTTCTCCTCTCACACTGTACCGATCGGTACAGAGAGGAGAGAGAGGAACCAGCGTCATGACATGACGCCGATTTGTTTACAAGTGATCGCTCCGTCATTTGACGGAGCGATCACGTGGTAAACGGCCGCTATCAGCGGCAATTTACCGCGATCTGTGATGCAGACCCGGCACTCACAGATGATTCTGGGAGCGCTCCCCAGGGGGCGCGCGAGTGAAGGATTCTGGGAGGACGTCCCAGGGACGTCCTCCCAGAATAACTCCACCGCGCTGTAGACGTCTTTTGTCTATGGCGCGGTGGGGAAGTGGTTAACATGTTGGTGCACAGCAGGGAGATCTTCACAATAGAGTTTCTGGCTCATCTTTCATTGCAAAAGAGCCTTGTTCCTTTTGTTATGAAAGTAAATGTGTTCATTCTCCTGCAGTCATATCTGAAATTTAAAACAAAATAGGGCCTAGATTTACACTATATTGCCAAAAGTATTGGGATACCTGCCTTTACACGCACATCAACTTTAATGGCATCCCAGTCTTAGTCCGTAGGGTTCAATATTGAGTTGGCCCACCCTTTGCAGCTATAACAGCTTCAACTCTTCTGGGAAGACTGTCCACAATTTTTAGGAGTGTGTCTGAGAATGTTTGACCATTCTTCCAGAAGCGCATTTGTGAGGTCAGGCACTGATATTGGACAAGAAGGCCTGGCTCGCAGTCCACACTCTAATCCCCCAGTGTGAACCTGGGCTGAAAAACAAAATCATAAATTATAATAAATAATTATAAAAAATATATATAAAATTATAATGAAATTAATTTCCCCACGAATCACTCAATTCTGCAAGTGTTCTAAGTTACTATCGCTGTTTTCTAGCTGGTCTAAAACCAGGGACACCTTTTGGATGCCATAGACATTCTCAAGTTTCCAGGCAGAAAGTGCATGCAGGGCAATGGACAAGGCATTAGGGACAAAAGGGAGGTGAAATTATTTGATACAGTAATATAATCTTACAGTGTACTGTATGTGTTATATATTTTGAATTTGCCGATGGGCTCAGGCCCCATGCATCACGACGCTCGCAGGCCAGCACTGGGATGTTTGAGAAGTATCTAAAGTAACAAGCAACTGCGTTTGCCTGGTCTACTGTATACATCAGTAAAACTCAAACTGTGTGCTGCGTGAGATTTGCAGGTGTGCCGTGGGAGTTTGGAAAAATATAAAAAATTGCTAGCATTTTGAAACCTTAAATATATCGAAAAATGTATGGTAAATCAATGTTGCAAAAGTTAAAAAGGTAACATACAAAAACGCAATCTCTGTCAGTCTGTCATTCATTGGTTCCTTTCGTAACGTGAGATTATAATAAAGACCGTCCCAATTGTTTGTTCTGTTTGTCGATTTTGGAGCCTCGCTTCAATCTGATTTGCTCTCGAAAGCAGGCACATCCTTCACATTAAATAAAAAAAATGTAATATATATGTAAAAATAAATAAGTTCTCCACAAAAATTGTTAAATATTTTTAGGTGTGCCGTGAAATTGTTTAGATCTTTTTAGTGCAGACAAAAAAGTTTGAGAAACACTGATATACATACATATTTGTAGCCTTTCCAAAGATAGTGGATATCACACATGCAAGGTTAGCCTGTAGCCAGTGTAGCAAATCTTATGCCGCGTACACACGGTCGTTTTTCGGCATTAAAAAAAACGACGTTTTTAAAAACGTCATTTAAAATGATCGTGTGTGGGCTTTACATCGTTTTTCGGCTTATTAAAATGTAGTTTTTCGTGTTGTTAAAAATGATCGTGTGTGGGCAAAGACGACATTTTAAACCCGCGCATGCCCAGAAGCAAGTTTTGAGACGGGAGCGCTCGTTCTGGTAAAACTACCATTCATAATGAAGTAAGCACATTCATCACGCTGTAACAGACAAAAAAGCGTGAATCGTCTTTTACTAACAAGGAATTAAGCTAAAAGCAGCCCAAAGGCGAATAGAACTTCCCCTTAAGAGTGCCGTCGTACGTGGTGTACGTCACCGCGCTTTGTTCATCTTTTTTTAAAAACGATGGTGTGTGGGCAACATCGTTTTTAATTATGAAGTTGGAAAAACGTTGTTTTTTGGACATGCTGAAAAACTTCGTTTTTTTCATGCTGAAAAACGACTGTGTGTACGCAGCATTAAAGTTTTTTTCTCTTATCGTCCATTACAGACACAGCTCCTTAAATATTGACAAGTGGGTTATGTTCCTGTTCACATGAGAGGACTAGGCAGAAACATGTTAGATAATTAAAAACATGTAACAGAGTTGAACAGCCCCGCCCAGGGGGCGGTCCCTCCAGGCATAACCCTTCTCCCTGCAGTCCACATATGACTGGGCTGTGGTGTTGTCTCACCCACAGTGGATCGGGCCAACAGCTACTCCTACATGGTGTATGCCTGTCAGGAATGCGTCAGTGGGTCCTCGCATGGACGGGTAAGTACAGTCCTTCCCGCTTCGTCGAGTCGGTACGAGCATTTCTGGGGTTTGGGGGTCCTCCTATCCTCCCTTCCCCGCTCTCTGTCATATTTTCCTCTGCTGCTCTATTGCTACCGGGGTGGACCTGTGGGGGGGGGCTCATTTTCCCACCAGGGGACTGTGGGGTGTCTGGACCTGTGTATTTCTGTGGGGGTGTATTTGACTCAGAAAGGCCTCATTATGCTTTCTCATCCACGTCGCAGCATTTTGCTTCCATTTTTGTGGTGCCGGCGCCATTTTTTCATGGCCTACTGTTATCATTGTGAATTCCCATTGGCGGCCATTTTGTTGTGGTCGCGCTATGGCGCAGCTTACTATTGCGGTCGGCCATTTTACTGTGGCCATTTCCTGCTCTGAGGCGTCCGGCAGCCAATTTGGAGGTGTTTTTGGCCTCTAGTTCTGTCTTCTACAGCACGCAGCATAGATCTCCTCATGATTTTAACTCACAGTTTTACCTCACAGCTTTTCTCCTCACACGCACGCTGTGTTCTAAGGGCAGCCTCTAAGGGCAGCGACCTTCTTCTATGAGCAGCCTCTGGCTCAGAATTAGAGATGGATCTGTATATAGCCACCCAGACCCTCCAAGAATTTGGGTGGGTGTTAAACATTCAGAAGTCGGTCCTGGTCCCGACTCAGCGTTTGGAGTACCTAGGGTTGATTCTGGACTCCTCAGAAGTGAAGGTCTTTCTTCCCCTGGAGAGATTGCAGACTCTTCAGTCTGTGGTGAAGCTGTTGGCATCCCGCAAATGGTCATCTCTCCGTTTTTGCATGCGAGTCCTGGGCCTGATGGTAGCCTCCTTCGAGGCGGTACCTTATGCCCAGTTCCACACTCGTGTTTTGCAGATGGAGATACTGTCCAAATGGAACAAATCTCCTTTGTCTCTGGATCATCAGATTCAGGTAAGCCACCTAGTCAGGGTCTCTCTGAATTGGTGGCTAAGATCCCCGGCTCTTCGGTCTGGGAAGTCATTTCTTCCCTTCCAGTGGACGGTGATTACGACGGATGCCAGCCTCACAGGTTAGGGGGCGTCTGGGGGGTCCAGTCGGCCCAGGGCCGATGGACTCTAGTGGAATCCCGTCTGCCGTTCGATGTCCTAGAACTCCGGGCGATCAGGCTACGCCTCTCCTGTTGATCGTGGAGTTTGCAATGTCGCCCGATTGGAATTTAGTCGGACAACGCCATGGCTGTGGCTTATGTCAACCATCAGGGAAGACTGGCAGGCAGACTACCTGAGTCGCCAGATGCTGGACCAGGGCGACTGGTCTTTGCACTAGGAGGTGTTTCAACTCCCTTGCAGGAGGTGAGGCTCACAGGGCGTGGATCTCCTGGCCTCTCGTCTCAACCGCAAGGTGTCAGGGTTCATGGTCAGGTCTAGAGATCCCTGTGCAGACGCATCAGTGGCCCTGTGGGGTCAATATCAGCAACTTTATGCCTTTCCCCTATTGAAGTTGCTTCCTTCCTCCACAGAGTGGAGTCCGAGGGGATCCCGATGATTCTAATCGCTCCAGATCACCAGTCCTTTGTACGCCGATCTCGTGCACCTGGTGGCGGATATCCCCTGGCGGTTGCCAATGCGGGAGGATCATCTGTCTCAAGGTCCTATACTTCATCCTGCTTTAACAGTCGCTGGCTTTATCGGCATGGCTCTTGAAGGTCAGGTCTTAAGACACCGGGGTCTTTCCGGCTCGGTCATCTCAACCATGCTAAGGGCACGGAAGTCTTCTTCCAGGAAGATCTACCATCGCACCTGAAGAAGGACATTGTACTTCCATCCTTATGTCCTCAGCCGGCGCGTCCTAAGGTGGTTGAGCTTCATACTTTGGACATGGTACGCGCTTTGCGAGTGTACCTGTCTGCTACGGCTCCGTTTCAGAGATCTGACTCACTTTTTGTGTGTCGATGTCTGGTCCACAAAAGGGGCCTGGCGGTCCCGTCGGCCACCATTTCTCGGTGGATCAGGCAGACTGTCATACAGGCCTATGCTCTTAAGGGGCGGGCGCCCCCCCTTTCCGGTCAAGGCACATACTGCTTGTTACGAACTGAGGCTGCATGCTGCAGGGAGGGGGGGTTATGTCCGGAGGGACCACCCCTGGGCGGGGCTGTTCAGCTCTGTTAAAGTAACATTTATTTAATTATCTAACATGTTTCTGCCTAGTCCTCTCCTGTGAACAGGAACATAACCCACTTGTCAAGATTTAAGGAGCTGTGTCCGTCCATGCACGACAGAGAAAAGGATTTTACGGCAAGTACAAAAAATCCTATTTTTTTTATAATAAAACCCTATGGAAAGTTTATAACTCGCTAACGCTCCATAAGCTAAAATGTGCATGAAATGTATTAATCTTCCCACATTTAGTTCCCCAACACCATATGCCTCCATGCATGACTGCTGCCATCTTCCTTCAAACCAGTGGCGGTGCGTCCATAAAGGGCGCAGGGGCGCCGCCCCGTCTCCTGCCATCCCTCTCTCACCATAGATAGATGCATGCATTGCATAAATCTACTATGGTCACCGCTGCCATCCCCTATTCGGGTGTCCGGCCCCTTGTTGGGCGATGGGCACCTGAATTACAGCGGTGGGGGTGTTTTTTGGAAGCACCTGATTAGAGCCATAGGCTCTAGTAGGCGTCCAAAACAGTAAACAGCGAGCGCCATGCTGTCCGTTTGCTGTTTACTCAGCTGTGTGTTTAGAAAGCAAAATAATTCTCGCTTTCCTAAAACTAAATCGCCTCTCAGCCAATCAGGTGCTCGGATCTGTGTTACCTGTCACCTGATTGACTGAAACGACGGGCACTGTGATTGGACGCAGCCTATCAGGCGGGCCAATTATAGCAGAGGACAGGAAGAGAGGGCGGGAGAAGAGATCGAGGTGCATGGTGGACACTGCCGCCGTGACCCGATGCCCCACGAGAAGAGGTAAATGCCGGGCAGGCGGGGAATGCACACTGGCAGCAGTTGATGGGCACAGTAGCGGCAGTTGATGGGCACACTGGCAGCAGGTGATGGGCACAGTAGCGGCAGTTGATGGGCACAGTAGCGGCAGAGGATGGGTACACTGGCAGCAGTTGATGGGCACAGTAGCAGCAGTGGATGGGCACAGTAGCGGCAGTTGATGGGCACACTGGCAGCAGGTGATGGGCACAGTAGTGGCAGAGGATGGGTTAACACGGCAAGACAAGGAGAAGGAATGTAGTTGCTAAGAGTAACCCAGCACAAGTTGGAAACACCAAGCAACCAGTCATTAAGCATGATACCTGGTAAGGTGACAGGTCCTCTGGTAGCAAGGGGGGACAATGTCTAGCCCCCCCCCCCAGCGGTCGGTATCCCATAGCAACTGGATCTGAACCCACATTATGGAGATCCATGGCCTGGTCCCTAGGTTTGGAAAGGAAGGAGTTAACGAGCATGTTGTTGGGGGCCCCATTCTATTACTGGGAGTGAGGCAACAGAGGTACGCTGGACTGGTGAAGTGGGAGCAGACTCCGCACGTCCCTCCTAATGCAACATCTACTAAAGTTAGAGTGTGTAGTGACATGGAACAAGACTCTTCACAGGGGAACTTTTTATGTTTTATTACTGCACACAGTGATGGTTCATCTCTAAGTCAGGTAACTGCCTTAATGTTAGTTTGTTCACATGACTGCAGTCTCCGCCTGGTGCCAAGCATTGATGACCGCGTTCCGTGCGAACGGACCCCTGCGTCCAGGGCAAGTAGGCCTGTCCCAAAACCGTACAGTGGATTTTTTTTTTTCCAGGAATAAGGTTTGTTAAGAAGTTTAAAGTATCATCAGGGGTAAGGTTTTAGTTCAACTTATTGACCAGACTGCAACCAATAGAATTATCCTGTCTAACAGTATGCGTTACAAACATGGGTTTAGTTTGCACACAATCGCAAATACATGCGTAAGCAGCAGACCCATTTCACGGCAACCCAGTGATATCTGCAGTCCTAACTCTACATTCTGAGAACATCCACAGTAGAAGTACATTGATTATAATGGATAGGCAGAGGGCAGGTGAGCCTGGAGGGAACCTGTCCTCCTTAAAGTTTAACACATACTGTTAGGATAGTTTGGTGGGTTGCAGGCTGGTTGGTAAGTTGAGCAGGGAATTTCTCTAGTTTTGTTTGACATGCATCACCCTTCCATGTGCTCCCTGCTGCAACTATAAGTGGTGGCAGGAGCCATTTGTTTGTAGCTTTTTTAGTAACATCCAGGTTTAAAAGATGTATGCAATGATATAAAATGACAGACATTTAGGAGGTAGCGTAAGTCTGCTAGAGTGCAAATATTTTATATTTGACTGTATGTTTAGGAATAATAAAAAAAAATGATTCAACAAAACACATATGCATATGGTGCACAGAACCAGGAATCCAAGTAATTATGCATGGTAATTATTTATATTTATAGGCTTCCTCCACAGCAATAACACATTTTATTCTGTACTATAAAACAAACACTCATTAGACTGTCATGAAAAAGGGATGGGCTCATGGCACTGTGTGTAAATGATATTGATGAAACAAACAGTAACAGTGCAAATTACTGTTTTATACTCAATATGAAACAGAACAGACTGCAGAGATATTAAATAACATGGTCAGTGTACCCGGCCTCATCTATAAATAATCAACTCCAGTCTCTTCGCTGCACTTCAGTACTAAAAGCTTTTAACCCTTCAACATGTCTCCAGTGCCAATGGAAGGATCTTAGGTACACTTATGTAAACTTTTAACAGCCACATCTGTCAACACTTTAGTGAATGTTTAGTGTAGTGGCAAATATCCGGTTCTATCTTCTATATTCTCTGATACACATTCCCCAGTGTACTGTATGAAGGATTTACCTGTCTTGCGGTCTCTAGAATCTTCAGGTTGATGAACATCCAGCTACTCCACAACAGCTGACTCTGCACACCTACTCTATATACTGATCCTACTGAGTCATCTTGTCCTGAACCTAGTGACATCTTCCTTCTGAGGAGTAAGGGGAAATAAACTAAAAAGTTCAGTTAACTCTACCTATGCCAAAACCCCCAAAAATGTATTCTTTGTCTTTAATTCTTCTGAAAAATAACAGTGTACTTCCATGGTGGCACCCCTACACCTAAAACCTCATATAGCTGTGTATTTGCAGTGTGAGATCTAAGGCACTACGGCTTCTGACTGCTGATTTGGAGTGAGATTTGAGGCAGTTACTACTGTGCTACTCGCTGTTCTCCCTAGTGGACTAAGAAACAAAAACTCTGCTTCTACCAAGATGGCAGCCTCCACACTGTTAACAAGGTATTGTAATTTATTAATGGTAAACGATCCACTGCAGGGAGACTGTGGGCAATACTAATGAATAGTTCCTTGCCCTATGCATGCCTTTTTTTGGGGTACAGCTTCTAGAGTTCAGTTCCTTCATATTTCAAGTTTGTTCCTCCACGTTCCTCCAATCTTACACCCCTTCATACTCCTCCCTGAACCTATTTTAAAACATTGTAAGCATACAGTCATGACCCCTGCATTTTCTTTTGTTTGTATTAATAATATATGGCACAAAAAAGTGAAGAAACAAAAAGCCAACTCTGACACATTCAATTCAAAACTCCAAAAATGGACTGGACAGAATTATTGGCACCCTAAATGTATTATCTGGTAGCACACCCCTTGGAAAAAATAACTGAAATAAATTGCTGCCTGTAACCATCACTGAGTTTCTTACACCTCTCTACTGGATTTTTGGACCACTCTTCTTTCGCCAAATGCTCCAGGTCTTTCAGATTGGAAGGGCTCCTTTTCCCAACTGCTGTTTAAGATTTCTCCACAGGTGCTTTATAGAATTTAGATCTCGACTCATTGCTGGCCAGTTCAGTACTCTCCAGCGCTTTGTCTAAAACCATTTCTGGGTGCTTTTTGACATGCTGTAAGACCCAAGATCTCTGACAGAGACCCAACTTTGACACTGGATCCTAAATTGCACCCCAGAATTCTTTGGTATTCTTCAGATTTCATAATGACATGCACACAGTCAAGACATCCAGTGCCTAAAGCAGAAAAGCAACCCCAAAACATCAGTGAACCGCCTCCATGTTTGACTGTAGGGACTGTATTATTTTCTCTAAATACAGTAAATTAGTTCCATCTGTCCACAGCACATTCTTCTAAAAGGATTTTTGGCTTCTCAGGTAAGTTTTGGCAAAATCCAATCTGGCTTTATGTTTTTGTCTGCAGTGGGGTCCTCCTGGGTTTCCCACCATAGCATGCCTTTTCAGTCAGATGGTGACGTAAAGTGCGAGCTGACACAGTTGTACCCTGTGCCTGAAGGTCAGCTTGAATTTGTCTAGAAGTTGATTGAGGTTCTTTATCCAACATTTGAACAATCATTTGTTGCAAATATAAAATGAAAAAAAGTGCAGCGCAAAGTTTAAAACGAAGAAATTATGAAATAAAATCTAAGCGTGAAACATCACGGTAATTAATAATAATAATCATCAGTGAAGTCCATAAAACAATAAAGTGTAAATGAATATTAGGTGATAAGCATGTAACAAGTGAAAGAGTCCATAAGAAATAATCCACCAGTGAGAAGATCCACAAAAGGGGACAGTCCCTCCACCCAAGGCTCTCTAGGTACTCTCACCTCCAGAAACAGACCCCTGAATTACCAGGTAGTCAAAACAAGCAGATAACCAGATCGACCAAATCCTCATAAGAAATCCTCCTTCATACAGGTTGCTTTAAAACTCCTCAGAGACAGCTAGTATTTCTCCAGGCTCAGCAGGCAGAGTATATGCATAGGAAACAGAGAGAATGATCTAAGTGCTCACCGTTTGTTAAAAAAGGCATTGGCATTTATTTAAATTCAAACTACTCACAAGCATATAAGCATACACAGCATGTAGTAAAAACATGGGTCCGACAGCAGAGCGGGTAACGTCATGAGGGGCTGTTTTATGGACTTCACTGATGATTATTATTATAATGTTTCACGCTTAGATTTTATTTCATAATTTCTTAGTTTTACACTTTGCGCTGGACTTTTTTTCGTTTTATCTTTGTCACTGGAATTTGTGTTATTCTTTTAGTGTTCAGCTTGCATAAGAAGGAAGGGGGGGTCCTATTTTTATAATATTTTTGCGCTGATTGCATCTTCTGTTTTTTGCAATCCTTTGTTGCAATCTTTGATAATTTTTTCTCTTTTGTCCACATCCAGGGAGATTAGCTACAGTACCATGGGCTGTAAACTTCTTGACAATGTTGCGCACAGTGGACACAGGAACATTAAGATCTCTCGAGATGGACTGGTAACCTTGAGATTGTCTATGGTTTTCCACAATTTTTGTTCTCAAATCCTCAGACAATTCTTTGCTGCTCTCTCTCTTCTCCATGCTCTGTGTGGCACACAGAGGAGACACACAAAGGAAGGGTTGAGTCAATTTTTTCACCATTTTAACTGGTTGCTGGTATGATTTCTATATGGCCAGCACCTGTATACAGGTGAGTTTAATTACAAATTACAGGAGCATCACAAACTTGGAATGCAATTATTTCTTATAATTTTGAGAAGGTGCCAATAAATTTGTCCAGTCCATTTTTGGAGTTTTGCATGGAATGTGTCAGATTTGGCTTTTTGTGTCTTCACTTTTTTGTGTCATACGAATACAAACAAAATGAAAATGCCGCACTAAAATCCAGGAAACAAATTTAACAATTTTCACTAGATGGTACCTCACACCCACTAGACTGCACAGATGCTTCCCGGCGGCGTCAGACCTATGCTGGCGCTGTGGGGAAGACAAGGGATCCCTATTACATATCTTTTGGTCCTGCCCAAGACTGCAGAATTTTTGGGATGACATACACAATATAACGCAAAGGTTTACCGATTACACGATCCCTGCAGATGCATCTTTCTTCCTACTGCACCTATCCAAGATCTCAGCCAAGACTTACAAAAAATCACTACTACGACACCTACTAAATGCCGCTAAGGCATGCATACCCCTCTACTGGAAACAGCAGTGCCCACCAACCATTGGGTGTTGGCTCAGGAAGGTGGAGGAAATAAAAAAAATGGAAGACTTGATTTTCACGACACAGCATAACCATGAGAAATATACAGAGACCTGGAGCATTATGAACATTTTTATTTATTCCGACGAGGGGATGGCCCTTTTGGGGACATAGTATTGTAGTGCTTCGATACAGTCCCATCCCACTGAGCCCTCGCCCTGTCGCGGCCCTCCCCCCCTTCTCTCGGACCTGCCCCCCCCCTTACTTGGCGGTTCTGCCCCTTACTTTTTTTAGTTCTCTCTACCCTAATTATAATTTTTATTTCTTATTTTAATAAATGTTGGTTGTTGTATAAAGAAAATGGAAAATGACAAAGGGAGACCCTTCTCATATACGTGCCGCAGCAATGTAATGTTATAATGACGTAAGCAGGAGTAGACCTCTAAGAGGATTGTGTATCTCAGGGTAGGAATACCTCACACAAGTTTTGATGATTATCCTACTCTGCTCTAGCATTCACGGTATTGTGTAAGATGTGAGGCTGCGACCTCGTTGGTTTAACTGTTTATGTTGTAAAATTGGGGCCAGGCCCTTTCTCGAACTTTAATAAAAACTATATTTGAAATAAAAAATGAAAATGCCTAAACATTTGTAATTTCAACAAGTTTCTGGGCAAAGTGGTGCATTATCTGACAGAAATGCATCAGTGCCAATATTTCTGGCCATGACTGTACATACCTACATTCCAGATGCCTTTTGGTCAAATGATCATGTTAGTCCTTCTGTTCCAGTGTCAGCAGTGGGTGGTCCTCAACACAGTCAGGTTGTGATGTGTAACAAATATGGATACTAAAGTCAGCACTAGAAATAAAAATGGCAGCTAGCAACAAAGGTAGGGTACAAATTAGTTTAGAGTCCAAAATCTTCCACTAAGAGGGAGTAAATAATGCAGTCCACTTTAAAGTAGAAAAGATGGTGTCTTTTTATTGAAGACCAAGTAGCAAAGATGATAACATTTTAAAATCTATCAATATAATGCCAATAATATAATTAATCAGCTCCAAAGTATTCAAGACATAAGTAACAATAAATATCAAAGGAAGTGCACTAAGATGGCTGCCGTCTCTGAACCCGGAAGCCACTGAGTGAAGTTAGCACATAGCTCTGCCTCGACGTGTTTCATGCAAAGGCATGTCTTCAGGGGGATTACAGAGTACAGTATTGTTATGTGTCTGGAAAGGGGGAGAAGTGCTTTGAAAAGTTTTTTTTTTTTTTTTTTTAAGCAAGCACAGAAAAAGGGACATCCATATAGCCTTAATTAATACTGCTGCTTAAAAGGAAACTTGCCGTCATGGAACTGTGACAACCATTTACTGGTCTCCTGAAAAGGTCAGTTGCCTGAATGTTATACAGGTCCCCAGTCTATCTGAATGACTTTCTGAATGTGGATCAAAAGTTCCCATTTCAGTTGTTGCATGCTTGTTGTTGGAATGGTCGTACATACTGGGCACACAAAAGCTGTGCGTGTGGCAGCCATTTTGTTCAGGTCTGAAGTCAACCCATACCATTTTGTCAAATGCAGTGACCTCTTTATAATATGAAAAGTTAGCAGACTGTAACCTGTAAGTATTCAAAAATATAAATATTTATAGAAAACTGTATCTGGGACATGGTCGTACACATAGTGATATCCCAACAGCTAAAAATGTTACCGGATGATTGGTTAAGTAATTTCTGTTGACGCCCCCTTTAACAACCAAAAAAGGGGGCTACCCATGCAGTAGTGAGCTCTCGTTTAACATCAAACCAAGGAACACGTATCAAGTTGTATGAGAGCCATGTACCATCTTGCTTGATTGATTTGACTCTGCTGAACCAGGGCATTGTTAATTATTCTCACTCTCAACTTTTTATTTCTCTGTTGCATTATTGTCTCTGTTATACCCTTTTTCTGTAAATATTTTATTTGCACCATTTTTAACCTTTTTATTATTAAGCCATATTAAGTGTTAAAATGGTCTATAATGCCCTAATGCAAACTAAACGAAGCTACTGTATTATAAATCTCTGAATATACCTGTATGTACAGAAGTTTATTTAGATTCACAATTTTCATTGTTATTGTGAAGGGTTGATGGGCCCAAAGCTATCTGGTGGTAGTTTGTGGTGTAACTGGTTAACTGCTTAGTTAACTACTCCCAATGAGAATCACACTCAAAGTCTGTTGGCACTTACATTGTTGTCCCACAAGCTGGAAAATCTTTGTGCAGGATGAGGCTAAGAGTGTCATTGTTTCGTATCAGTGCCAGCGCAGTGTGAGGTTGACCAGCCATTTGTCACAAGTTGGTGAAAAAGGCCATGGTCTGACCCAAATTTGTCACAGTTATATCTATCTTTTTTTCTTCAAAGACTGAAGACCGACCATATGCCTTTTTAGAAGGAAGGAACAAAAGGCAGCCTTATTTTTTGACAGGTCACCTTTAGGCAGATGCCAGTGGATTAATTATCCACAGGTTTCTAATGTTTTTCAGAAATTCCAGTGAATTCCAAACTTCCAAATGCAGTTCCCATTACTGAGTTTGAAGAAGTACACCTCCTGCTTATTCTCTACATTGTAAAATAAATGTAGGGTTAATCAGATTGAGAGGTGTATGGACCTGGAAGCTCAAGTGCAGGCATTTAATCAAAGGAGTCCACACAATTCAATGGCGTCACATTAAAGATAACCCATCTTAAGGACCTTATTTAGGAACTAAACATTCAGGGCTAGATTCAGGTAGCCCTGCGTAACATTGTGCGAGCGTAACGTATCTCCGATACGTTACGCCGCCGTAAATTAGGGCGCAAGTTCCGTATTCATAAAGAACTTGCGCCCTAAGTTACGGCGGCGTAACGTATGTGGGCCGGCGTAAGCCCGCCTAATTCAAATGGGGATGATGTGGGCGTGTTTTATTTAAATTATGGTTGACCCCGCGTATTTTACGTTTTTTACGAACAGCGCGTGCGCCGTTCGTGAAAGAATCCCAGTGCGCATGCTCGAAATTCCGCCGCAAATCGTCATTGCTTTCGACGTGAACGTAAATTACGTCCAGCCCTATTCGCGAACGACTTACGCAAACGACGTAAAAAATTCAAAATTCGATGCGGGAACGACGTCCATACTTAACATTGCATACGCCTCATAGAAGCAGGAGCAACGTTACGCCGGAAAAGCCTTGCGCAAACGACGTAAAAAAATTCCGCTAGTTCAACCAATAGATAAAGTAAACATTTAACTAAAAAACTGTAATATACAGAACTGCATACCTATAGTCCAGGGGTCTCCAAACTTTCTAAACAAAGGGCCAGTTTACTGTCCATCAGGCTTTAGGGGGGCCGTACTGCGGCCATTTGGAGTACAAAATGTCCCAGCGTCAAGGGGAGTAAACAGTCCCCCATCATTAGTGTCAGTAGGAGAAAATTGCCCCATCATTGGGCCCCATTGGGAGGATTCGTGCCCCATCATTGGTGTCATCGAGTCCCATTGGAAGGAATCGTGCCCCATCATTGGTGTCATCGGGCCCTTTTGTTGATTTCATTGGGAGTAATTGTGCCCCATCATAGGGTCTCATTGTTGGTGTCTCGCTGAGAAGCTGTGCCCCATTATTTGTGTCATTGGGAGAAATTGTGCCCTTCGTTGTTGTCAGTGAATAAAATGGCACTGCAAGGGCTGGGTAGAAGCAAATGGCCACATCTGACCCCTGGGCCATAGTTTGGAGGCCACTGTTATAGTCGATGAAGAGGAAGGCAGCCCTATAAATAGTAGTCCAATTATATTCGGGAGGTGGGGGATTCCTTCCTTACCCCCAAAGGCAATTGGAAATTCTTCAAATCATTGGTCTCCAAACTGCGGACCTTTGCTTGTCTTTATCTGGCCCTTGGGGCACTTTTCTGTTCACTGATACAAGACACTATTCCTCCCACTGACACCAACAATGGGGAATAATTCCTCCTACTGACATCAGCGATGGGGCACTATTCCTCTCACTGACACCAATGATGGGGCACGGTTCCTCCTACTGACACTAATGGTGGGGCGCTGTTCCTCCTACTCACACCAATGATGGGGCACTGTTCTTCCTACTCACACCAATGATGGGGCACTGTTCCTCCTACTCACACCAATGATGGGGCACTGTTCCTCAAACCGACACCAATGATGAGACACTGTTCCTCAAACTGACACCAATGATGGGGCACTGTTCCTCCTACTGACACCAGCGATGGGGCATCACTCTTCCCCATAATACCAAAGATGCATGCTTTACTCCGACCAACACCAGGACAATTTCTACTCCCCCCTAAAATCTGGGGAACCGTAAACTGGCCTGTTTAGAAAGTTTGGAGACCCCTGCTCTAGATCAACATTGAACCAAAAAAGGCTGCATTTGTTTTGTTTTTTAGGCTTTCTGTCCTTTACTACCACTTTAAATGTGACCAATGAAATCTTTCTTCTTACAGTGCCTTGAAAAAGTATTCATACCCCTTGAAATTTTCCACATTTTGTCATGTTACAACCAAAAACCGAAATGTATTTATTTGGGATTTTATGTGATAGAGCAACACAAAGTGGCACATAATTGTGAAGTGGAAGAAAAATTATAAATGGTTTTGAAAAAATATCTAATAAAGTGTTGTGTTCATTTATATTCAGCCCCACTGAATCAATACTTTGTAGAACTACCTTTTGCTGCAATTACAGCTGCAAGTCTTTTTGAGTATGTCTGGACCATCTTGGCACATCTAGAGAGTGAAATTTCTACTTTAAAAAATATCTCAAGCTCTGTCAGATTGGATGAAGAGCGTATGTGAATAGCAATTTTCATGTCTTGACACAGATTCTTAATTGGATTTAGGTCTGGGCTTTGACTGGGCCATTGTAACACATGAATATGCTTTGCTCTAAACCAGGGGTCTCCAAACTACGGCCCGCGGGCCACATCCGGCCCGCCAGGCCATTTCTTCCGGCCCGCAGCGTGAATCCTTAGTCCACCTGTTAGTTGTGGAATCTGCGCTGCATATTTGCCCCAGGCAATATGCAGCGCAGGTCCCGCAATCCCTCCCGGCGTCTCACTGTGTGTGTTGGCTGCTGGGACCACGGCATCCCAGCAGCCAATGAGGTGTTTAGGGCAGACCCGTAGCCGCCTCCCTGCTCCCGCCTCCCGCCTCGCTGTTAACCAGTAACGAGTGTGCAATACCAGCGGGGCGGGAGTCGGGAGATGCAGCAGGTCTGCACAGCCAGTGACGGAGAGTGGAGACGCGCTGGACACATGCACGGAGGGGGGCTGATACACTTGAGTGGGGGTGGGTTGAATGGCGCTGATGGGGCACAAACATCTGGGGGCTGATGACTCTGATGGGGACACACGTGGAGGGGGTTTTTCAGACTGATTTGGACACAAATTTTGGGGGGCTGATGACTCTGCTGGGGACACACGTGGAGGGGGGGTTGTAGACTGATGGGGACACACATTTTGGGGGGCTTATGACTCTGATGGGGACATACATGTGGGGGGGCTGATGACTGATGGGGACATAAATGTGGGGGGGGGGGGCTGATGACTGATGGGACATAAATATGGGGGGGGGTGATGACTCTGATGGGGACACAAATATCTGTGGGGTCTGATGGGGACACAAATGTGGGGGGCTGATGATTCTGATGGGGACACAAATAACTGTGGGGTTTGATGGGGACACAAATGTGGGGGTGCTGGTGGCTCTTATGGGGACACAAACATGTGAGGAGGGGGGCTGATGGCTCTAATGGTGACACAAATATGCAGGCAGGGGTGGGCTGTGATGGGGACACAAATGTGCAGGGAGACTCGGATAAATGATGGGGGGGGCTCTAATGGGGACACCAATTTGTGGGGATAGCCTGATGAGTGATGGGGACACAGATGAATGGGGACACAGAAGAATGGGGACACAGATGAATGGGGAGACTGATGGGGACACAGATGAATGCGGAGACTGATGGGGACACAGATGAATGGGGACACAGATGAATGGGGACACAGATGAATGGGAAGACTGATGGGGACACAGATGATGGGGACACAGATGAATGGGAAGACTGATGGGGACACAGATGGATGGGGACACAGATGGATGGGGACACAGATGGATGGGGACACAGATGAATGGGAAGACTGATGGGGACACAGATGAATGGGGACGCAGGTGGATGGGGAAACTGATGGGGACACAGATGGATGGGGACACAGATGAATGGGGACACAGATGGATGGGGACACAGATGAATGGGGACACAGATGAATGGGAAGACTGATGGGGACACAGATGAATGGGGACGCAGATGGATGGGGAGACTGATGGGGACACAGATGAATGGGGAGACTGATGGATGGGGACACAGATGGATGGGGAGACTGATGGGGACACAGATGGATGGGGACACAGATGGATGGGGAGACTGATGGGGACACAGATGAATGGGAAGACTGATGGGGACACAGATGATGGTGACACAGATGGATGGGGAGACTGATAGGGACACAGATGAATGGGGAGACTGATGGGGACACAGATGAATGGGGAGACTGATGGGGACACAGATGAATGGGGAGACTGATGGGGACACAGATGATCGTGACACAGATGGATGGGGAGACTGATAGGGACACAGATGAATGGGGAGACTGATAGGGACACAGATGGATGGGGAGACTGATAGGGACACAGATGATGGTGACACAGATGGATGGGGAGACTGATAGGGACACAGATGAATGGGGAGACTGATAGGGACACAGATGGATGGGGAGACTGATGGGGACACAGATGAATGGGGACACAGATGATGGTGACACAGATGGATGGGGAGACTGATAGGGACACAGATGAATGGGGAGACTGATGGGGACACAGATGAATGGGGAGACTGATGGGGACACAGATGATGGTGACACAGATGAATGGGGAGACTGATAGGGACACAGATGAATGGGGAGACTGATGGGGACACAGATGAATGGGGAGACTGATGGGGACACAGATGATGGTCACACAGATGGATGGGGAGACTGATAGGGACACAGATGATGGTGACACAGATGAATGGGGAGACTGATAGGGACACAGATGAATGGGGAGACTGATAGGGACACAGATGAATGGGGAGACTGATGGGGACACAGATGAATGGGGAGACTGATGGGGACACAGATGATGGTGACACAGATGGATGGGGAGACTGATAGGGACACAGATGAATGGGGAGACTGATAGGGACACAGATGATGGTGACACAGATGAATGGGGAGACTGATAGGGACACAGATGAATGGGGAGACTGATAGGGACACAGATGAATGGGGAGACTGATAGGGACACAGATGATGGTGACACAGATGAATGGGGAGACTGATAGGGACACAGATGAATGGGGAGACTGATAGGGACACAGATGAATGGGGAGACTGATAGGGACACAGATGAATGGGGAGACTGATAGGGACACAGATGAATGGGGAGACTGATGGGGACACAGATGAATGGGGAGACTGATGGGGACACAGATGAATGGGGAGACTGATGGGGACACAGATGGACGGGGAGACTGATGGGGACACAGATGAATGGGAAGACCGATGGGGACACAGATGAATGGGAAGACTGATGGGGACACAGATGATGGTGACACGGATGTAAAGCCTCATGCACGCTGGAAGTTTAGCCCCGCTGCATGATGCTCCAGCGTTTAGGTGCCAGCAAAGAATATAGGAGCACCATCCAATCCTGCTGTCAGCAGTAAGTCAAATTCTATTCTATTCTTCTTCTACTGTGGATTTATTTATAAATTATGTTTCCGGCCCGCGAATATGTGTAAAATACAGAATGTGGCCCTCGAAGTAAAAAGTTTGGAGACCCCTGCTCTAAACCATTCCATTGTAGCTCTGGCTGTAGGTTTAGGGTCGTTGTCTTGCTGGAAGGTGAACCTCCGCCCCAGTCTCAAGTCTTTTGCAGACTCTAACAGGTTTTCTTCTAAGATTGCCCTGTACTTGGCTCTATCTACCATGTTTTACCACACATGCAGTTTTTCTTTTAGGCCAAAAAAGTTTGGTCTCATCTGAATAGAGCCCCTTCTTCCACATGTTTGCTGTGTCCCCCACATAGCTTCTCACAATCTGCAAACAGGACTTCTTATGGCTTTCTTTGAACAATGGCTTTCTTTTTGCCACCTCTATAAAGGCCAGATTTATGGAGTGCTCGACTAATAGTTGTCCTGTGGACAGATTCTCCCACCTGAGCTGTGGTTCTCTGCAGCTCCTCCAGAGTTACCATGGGCCTCTTGGCTGCTCCTCTAATTAATGCTCTCCTTGCCCAGGCTGTCAGTTTAGGTAGACGGTCATGTCTTGGTAGGTTTGCAGCTGTGTCATTCTCTTTCCATTTTCGGATTATGGATTGAACAGTGCTCTGTGAGATGTTCAAAGCTTGGGATTTTTTTTTTATAACCTAACCCTGCTTTCAACTTCTCTACAACTTTACTCCCGACCTGTGTGTTCCTTATGCGGTTTGTTCACAAAGGTTCTCCAACAAACCTCTGTTCACAGAACAGCTGTATTCATACTGAGATTAAATTACACACAGGTAGACTCTATTTACTAATTAGGTGACTTCTGAAGGCAATTGGTTCCACTAGATTTTAGTTAGGGTTAGCAGAGTAAAGGGGGCTGAATATAAATGCATGCCACACTTTTCACATATTTGTAAAAAACAATTAAAACCATTTATCATTTTCCTTCTACTTCACAAGTATGTGCCACTTTGTGTTGGTCTATCACACAAAATCCCAATAAAATACATTTATGTTTTTGGTTGTAACATGACAAAATGTGGAAAAGTACACATACAACTTTTACTAACTGCCCAAACAACACAGGAACGCAACGTACCCTCTGAAACTTTCCATTTTTTGTTTTATTCAGCTGTATTTACTC
Source organism: Rana temporaria (assembly GCF_905171775.1). Lineage (NCBI taxonomy): Eukaryota > Metazoa > Chordata > Amphibia > Anura > Ranidae > Rana > Rana temporaria. The sequence continues at coordinate 104,672,239 of NC_053489.1, forward strand.
AGTGCAACTTATAACATCCAAATGAAAGATATAAAACCAATATGTAAAAAAAAAGAAATACAAAAAAATGCCAAAACAGAAGAACACCCCTCCTAAAAATGACCCATAAACTTAATCAGGTGTAGCTAATCACCTTCTCAATGGCACACAAAGACTTTCAACTGTGATAATTTTGATTAGTCCAGCATGAGAAGAGCTTTGCTGGAGCATTTCAGTCCCTGCAACTGAAACAATCAACTATGGGTGGCAAAGCACAGTCAAAAGATCTCCGGGATAAAGTTGTGGACAAGCACAAGTCAGGAGATGGATACAATTTTTTTTTCAAAGGCTTTATCAATGCCTAGAAGCACAGTGAAGTCTATTATTAGGAAGTGGAAGGTATTTGTACAACACAGACCTCCTGGATCAGGACGTCGTACCAAACTGGATGAAAGAGACAGGAGGATACTTGTCAGAGAGGCTGCAAAGAGGCCTACAACAACCCTGAAGCAGTTGCAAGAATTTATGACAGAGTGCTCATTGTCTGGATGAGACAATAAAATCACAATTTCTCTACAAATGTGACTTGTATGGGAGGGTTGAAAGAAAAAAGCCACTCCTCAAGAAAGGCAACATGCAGTCAACACTGAGCTTTGCCAAAACGCACCTTGAAGATTCTGAGGCCACATGGAAAAGGGTGTTATGGTCAGATGAGAATAACATTGAAATAAATGGCCTCAACACCAAAGGTTCTCTGGCAAATCTAATACAGCTCACCAATAACACCATTCATACAGTAAAGCATAGGAGGTGGCAATATCCTGTTATGGGGGTCTTTCTCTGCAACAGGGACTGGAGCACTTGTCAGGATAGAAGAAACATGAATGGGGCAAAATACTGTCAAATTCTTGAGGAATATTCATTCCCCTCTGCCAGAAAGTTGTCAATTGGGAGGTTTACCTTCCAACATGACTATGACCCAAAGCACGCAGCAAAAATTACCACACATTGGTTGAAGGAGAAAAGGATGGATGCCCTTGCATGGCTTTGTCAAAGCCCAGACTCAAACACCATTGAAAATCTGTGGAATGACTTGAAGACTGTAGTCCACAAACGGTCACCATTAAATTTTACTTAACTTGAGCAGTTCTGCAAAGAAAAGTGCACAAATATGGCAAAGTCTAGATGTGCAAAGTTAGTAGAGACATATCCCAAAAGACTACAAGCTGTAATTAAAGAAAAAGGTGGTTCAACAAAATACTGACATAAGGAGGTGATCCTCAGATTCGGTTTTTGATTTTTTTAATATTTTATTTTTACATGTTGGTGCTATATCTTTCACTTGGATGTTATAATGTTGCACTCAGCAAATACAGCTGGATAAAACAAAACAAAAAACTGTGCCTGTTTTTGTAAAAAAAAAAATATATATAACTGTGTCCTCATTTCAGGGTGCAAAGAAACAAAATGTGATTATTTTTTATATGTTGTTTTATATTGCACATACATAATAAAAACAACACATTTCTCACCCAAATGAAAATATACTTTACCATATTTACCCCTAACTATTTCTACTCCACCTCCTCCCCACAAAAAAACTACCCCCCCCCCCCCCATCTCTCTATTTTACCCTTCCCCTAAACCCTGTTCCACCTCTCTACATGCTCTTAATTTCACCATATTTCTTTGTTAACTTAAACCATTCCCACTCTTCACATATTTTTGAGAACCCCTCTCTTGTATCTTCGTAGCAATGTCTTAAATATTCCATATCTCTTCTATCTTATCAAACCATTCACCTATCTTTGGACTTTCTACTTCTTTCCAATTTTTCGGTATTAAACTTTTTGTGGCATTCATCATGTGTATTATCATTGAGTTTTTATATTCCATTATCGAGATATTTACTCCATGAAATAGACATGTCCAAGGTTCTAATCTCTTTAATATAACTTAACACTTTCTTCCAATAAACCGCTATCTTGGGGCATCCCCACCATATGTGGGCCATAGTTCCCACCTGCCCACACTTCCGCCAACACTTCGTTGTTTGACCTATTTGGTACTTCCCCAGACTATCAGGAGTTCTATACCACCTAGATATGCATTTATAATTAATTTCCATGATCTTATTCTTTACTGTTGATCCGTGTACAAGTTTCAAGATTCTTCCCACTTCTTGATTCCTTCCTCGTTTCCCCAGTTCCTTCTCCCAGTTTTTTATGAATGTTGGTACTTCCAACTCCTCCACTTCGCTCAGAATTTTATATATTCAGGATATATTCCCACGAGTTTTCTCCGTATTACGTAGGCGCTCCATTGGTAATAAGTCATCTCCTTCTCTTAGCGGATGGGGGAGTGCCGCTATGAAATGCTTGAGCTGGAAGTACCGCCATTCGTTTATATCCATCAAATCCTTTTTTGTTTTTAGTTCTTGTATGGTGCATATTTTTCCCCCTTGCATTATGTCTCTTAACTGTGCATTGTCTTTTTTAATACAATTCCCTCCCATTGAGTTTTTCCCCGGTCCAAAATAGTTATTTTCCTTTAATGCTATCAGAGGTGAATTATATTTCCATGTATTTTTCTTGTGCACTGGTTAGCTTGTAAGGTTTTAATTAGCATTTTTAGATCTTGTATTTCCAGTGCTTGTTTATTATTTTTCTCTTCTGTGTCTTCTACCCTTTTCAAAAGATGGCCCAAATCCTCTCGCCTTGTTGCGATCTCTGCTTTAAAAGAGTTCTCCAGTCTTCTTTCCAGTCCCTCGAAGATTTCGTAGGCATTTGTGATTGTACGCTCTGTTCTCCTGTATCTGCTAGGCTGGCCATCTTAGTATTTTCTCCTTTTTTTTTCTTTAGTCGCCTGCGATTTATCAGGTATGGGGCTTGTAGGGCTCCTTTCTTTTGTTAAATATTTCTGTATCGTACTAGTGTTCAAACTTTCCCTTGGTGTTTTTGGTTCTGTTCCTTTTGTGGGTCTCCCTCTCATTCTAATAGGTAAGAGGGAGCAGTTTGAAAAGAAAATGGTTATAGCGAAGGAAAGCGAAAAAAACTAGAGAAACTATATACATTTTTTTTATATGTTTTTTTCCCTCCCAGACTATATCTGCTTTTCAGAAGAGTTCCAACAGAATTCTTTATAAGATACTCAGTTCTATAGAGGGGTGGGGTGCTGCTCCGCCGGAGAGGTGTGTTTTTTTTTTGTTTGACGCCACTCCAAAGGAAGAAGCCGCCACTGAAACTGGCTAGAACACAGGTGTCAAACACAAGGCACGCAGGCTGATTCCGGCTCGGTTCACACTGGTGCGGGAGTGAAATCGTGCGAGTTCAGCTGAACTCGCACGGCTTCACTCCCGCAGCCCAGTGTGAACCTGGGCTTCAGGCCATTTCATGTGGTCCTCACACCTCTCCTGCAGGAGAGCTCCAGCCCTTCTCTGGTCCTCCTCCAGACCCATACTTTCTGCTTTTAAGCAATGCATCCAACTTCTTCTCAGCAGCAGCATAAGAAAAGGGGGTGCACTGTGATGTAATGGAGTGTAGGGAACTCAACTTCTGATGGTGGGGTGGCTCTTGACATCTAATATAAGGGGAGGGGATGCGCTAGACATCTAATCTTACAGACACAACCGGCCCTTTTGAGGACAATCATAATGCTGATGCGGCCCACAATGAAATCGAGTTTGACACCCATGGGCTAGAACTATGGTACAGTATTTTTGTTTGTTACCCATACTTCATGAACTATAGTGGATATAAAGAGTCTACACACCCTTGTTAAATTGTCAGGTTTCTGTGATCTAAAAATGACACAAAGATAAATCACTTCAGAACGGTTTCCACCTTTAATGTGACTTATAAACTGTAAAACTCAGTTCAACAACAAACCAAAATCTTTTAGGTGGAGGGAAGTAAAAATAAAATGATATGGTTGCATAAGTGTGCACACCCTTGAACTAGTACTTTGTTGAAGCACCTTTTGATTTTATTACAGCACTCAGTCTTTTTGGGTATGAGTCTATCAGCATAGCACATCTTGACCACTCTTCTTTTCAAAAACACTCACATCTCCGCAGCGGCTCCGGTGCGATTTGCATAGGATCCCTGAACAAGAATGCAAGGACTCCTGCTGTGAGCCACTGCATGCTCATATGTGAACCCTGACTAAGGCCCCTGTTGCAGCTTAAGAAAGACAGCCCCAAAGAATGAAGCTGCCACCACCATGCTTCACTGTGGATATCATGTTCTTTTGGTGATGTGCAGTGTTGTTTTTGCACCAAACATATATTTTGGCATTATAGTTTATCAGAACAGATGTGTTTTTGCACAATTTAGCCGGGCTTGGATGTTTTTCTTCATAAGAAAGGGCTTCTTTCTATCTTGCCACTCTACCCCATAGTCCAGCCATATGAAGAAAACGGGAGATTGTTGCCACATGTACCACACACAGCCAGTACTTGCAAGATATTCCTGCAGCTCCTTTAATGTTGCTGTAGGCCTTTTGGCAGCCTCCCTGACCAGTTTTTTTCTTGTCATTTAATTTAATTTGGAGGAATGTCCAGTTCTTGGTAATGTCACTGTTGTGCCATATTTTCTTTACTGTGTTCCATGGTATATCTAATGCCTTGAAAATTATTTTGTATTCTTCTATAGTGTTGCTCAAGAATATTCGTGTTACGAATATTGCATATTCGAGTATTCGCGAATAACTCGAATATCGCGGCCAAAATTCGCTATTACGAATATTCGTATTTTTTCAAATTTATTTTTAAAACAGATCACATCCTAGTGATCTCCATCGACGTCTAAAAGCATTGCTGGTATGATTAGAGACCCTGGGCCGAGTAGCTGAGGCGATCCTTTTATGTTGACGAATATTCGCTTTCGCGAATATTCGTATTACGAATATTCGCGAATACTTTCTCCGCCCTTCTTTTGCATCAGAGCCAATCAGAGTTCTCCTACCACAGTTGTCAGAGGTTAGCAACCTCCATAGAAACCAATAGGAACCTGCCTGCACGACCAGTATATAAGATCACTCCCAGCAGTATTTCAGTGCAGATTCACAAGGTGGCTAGAGAGAGTGGAGTGTTTCTGTGTGTTTTTCCAGTGTATTGCGATCTTAGAGCATTGTGCTTCCTATAGTGCTTTCAGTTCTGAGTTTCCTGCTTCTATAACCAACTGCTTTTTTCAAAGCAAAAGACCCAACAGCTTTTCTAAAATCTCAGATTTGTGTTGTTTTGTCCAGGTTAGTGTAGCTTAGTGTTAGATAGATTTCTGTGTAGTTAGTGTAAGTGTACATTTCTTTAAGGTAGCTTAGTTTAGTGTGTGTTTAGTCTCTGGCAAAGATCCAGGAAATGATCTCCATTCTCGCGTGTTCTTAGCGCGCATGCGCGGACGAGAATTTCGCAATCAATTTCGCATTAGCGAAATTTCGCAAATTTTTTTTTTTTATAAAATATCACGAATATTCGATTTTAACGAATATTTCACGAATATTCGTCTATATATTCGTGATATATCGCGAAATCGAATATGGCGTATTCCGCTCAACACTACTCTTCTCCTGACTGATACCTTTTAACAATGAAATGCCTCTGTTGCTTTGGAAACTCTCTGCAGACCATGGCTTTTGCTGTAGGATGTGACTAAGAAAATGTCAAGAAAAACCTACTAGAATAGCTGAACTTTATTTGGAGTTAATCAGAGGCACTCTAAATGATGGCAGGCGTGTACTGACTCCTATTTACCATGAGTTTGAATGTGATTGCTCAATTCTGAACACAGCTACATCCCCAGTTATAAGAGTGTGCACACTTATGCAACCACATACATTTTCATTTTTAATATTTACTCCCCCCTCTTAAAGATTTGTTTGTTTTTCAATTGAATTGTACAGTTTATAGGTCACATTAAAGGTGGAAAACATTCTGGAATTATTTATCTTTGTCTCATTTTTTTTTTACATCACAGAAATCTGAAATTTTAACAGAGGTGTGTAGACTTTTTATATCCACTGTATGTTAATTACTGTGCTGGAAAAAATATGGGAGACAGGAGAATTCATATTTGTTCTAGATCAGTGAGGCAGGATTAGGATGACACCACCATTGCCTGAAAGCTTGAGGGCAAAATAATTGAACGCAATGTTCGCTTCTATATTTATGTTCTTGCAGGTTCACTTCATTTAGTTACACCTTCCAACAGACATTTATTTTGCTGCAGCGGTAATGTATGAAATCCCAGGGTAGTTAAGGCATTCATAAATCCTTTGAGAACCAGTACAGAAATAAACATCACTTACACCTATGCCATAGCCTAGGTGGGCATTATAAGCAGCATAACTTTAGCCCCACTTACGAGTCTTCTGAATGGGCATGATCATTCATTAGCTAGGAGGGGCTGTAAAATTTGCCTGTTAAACAGATTACTGGAAAGCCCTAGGCTAGTTAACATTTACCCCTGTAAAAATTGAGCATTGTGCGTCAGGTGCTCAACTACATCCATCTGAGACTGGAGAAACCATTAGAAGATGTTCTTTTCAAGCCAAGTGGAAAATACATTTACATTTGTATAAAAGCACTAATGTGTGTACTAAGCCACTCTAGTGTTTAAAGAGCAATGCACCCTTCTCAAAATTACATCCCCTGACAGTAAACAGTGGAAACATGTCTTATCAGAAGTAGGCATTATAATGCAAGGGCCCACAAGCTACCTTTATTTGTTCCCCTCTTTCCTGGTCTTATGTGCTCCTGTCAGCTGTACACAGTGAAATCATATAGTGAGCTCACTGAATTAGACTATTGAATGATAAGGAGATACTGAAAATGATGAGCCCTGATGTACAAAGGTAGTTTCAGTTTACTTGGAATCTCAGTTTATGAGTATCTTTACCATACCTTGTAACAGCTGCATTTAAAATGTATAATGTCAAATGAAAAAATCTCTGTATATACACCCTGATATTTACTAATGGAGGTTAGAAGCTGTTTAGATCATTTGTATGTAAACCTATGCCTAGTACACACGATCAGAAAATCGGATGAAAAATACAGCTTTCAAAGTGATCGTACAATAATCTGATCATTAGTACACAGCTTTCAAGCGCCGATCACAACAGTTCATGCAAAATTATCTGAAGGGACAAACATTGTTCTCGTACTATACCAGAACATACGATATTTGTTTAATCAGTACAGTTTTAGCTTGAAAAAATAAATAAAAAATCGGAAGACCAAGGCCATGCATGCTCAAAAACAACAGAATTCATTACAATACAATGCATCACATCACTTCCGAAGTATTCTGTCATGCGAGATTTTTTTTCTACTTAACCACTTCCAGCCCAAGGGCGTCATATAATGTCCTTGACTTTGTGTAGGGATACCTGAATGATGCCTGCAGCTACAGGCATCATTCAGATATCCTCGTTTTCAGCTGGCGATTCTGTGCACCATAAGAAAGATCATAACGGCAGTTCCTTACAGGCGAAGGGAGGGGACATCCGCCCATATCCACTGCTTTTCTGGGCTCTCCCGTGCCATTGGGAACCCGGAGAAAGAATCATCCGCCGCCAGATGATGACCATAAAGAATTCCGGTAACCATATGGGAACCAGTCTCTATGACCCTCAGAGGCCCGGATGTAAACAATGCCACAATCGCGACTGGTAAGCATGGGATCGTGATTTTTTTCGATCTCATGCTTTTCAGCCTGGAGGAAAGATGTGGGGTCTTATTGACCCTGCATCTCTCCATAAAGAGGACCTGTCACAAACTATTACAAGGGATGTTTACATTCCTTGTAATAGGAAAAAAAGTGAGCAAAAAAATGTAAAAATATAAAAGTAAAATAATAAAAAAAAAAATTAAAAATGCCCCTGTCCCCGGTAGCCTGCGCTCAGAAGTGAACACAAACTTAAGTCACGCCCACATATGTAAACTCTAACTCTAAACTGGTAACCTGTAAAAAAAAAAAAAAATTAAGTGTCGCCTATGGAGATGTTTAAGTACCAAAGTTTGGCACCATTCCATGAGTATGCACAATTTTAAAGCAAGACATGTTGGGCATCTATTTGGTGTAACATCATCTTTCACATTATACAAAAAAAATTGGGCTAACTTTACCATTTTGTTATTTAATTAATGAAACAGTCCCCCCCCCCCAAAAAAAATGCGTTTGAACAATAGTTGCGCAAATACTGTACACGATAAAAAGTTGCAATGACTGCCATTCTATTCTGTTTGGGGGGGTTCTGAGTAATTATCTAGCAAAAAAAATATGATTTTTACATGTAGGAGAGGAGTGAGTGCCAGAATAGGCCCGTTATGGAAGTGGTTAAGTACCCTTTTCATTTTCGATATAAGACTAGCATGCAAAAATAAAAACGAAAGATCATTCGTCTGATATTTTCATTGTGTGTACAAGGCATAACAAAGAAGCAGTTTCATCACTAGTGATACTTCTTTTGATGGGCTAGTCAATCTTCAAAACCGCCACATGCCTAATCTATGCATTTCCCTTTGGTTTTGCCACTGAAATGTTACCATAAATCCTGCAGTCAATTTGCAAATTTTCCAGCTGTAAAGGAACCTATGCAGATTATAAGGTTCATATAAGACAACAAGCAAAATTAGGAAACCATAACAATCAAGTTTTATCTGTCACAGTCCTGACTGCTCCAAGAAGCTCCATAGGTGGCCCTATAATCATAAGTGATGAACCCAGTCAATCATTTGAAGATGGCAGTGGTGTGAAGGGAAGTACAGACACACCACAGCAGGAGGGCATTGTGTAGGTTAAATGTAGGGTAAGTCTGAAACAATCAGACATCAAGAATGGTCTGATGACTGATATTACTTTTGTACCATTTAAAACCATTTTTATTTCATATTTCAGCTAGTAGGAAATAGCCACAACACATTTTATTTTCTATTTTGCGGTGTTCCATTGGGGAGATCCTTCTTAATTTCCTATCTCGAGACATAAAAAAAGTGACATAAGATATGAGAAATCGTCTAAGACACTTGTCTCAGAAATAGATGTCTTATGCTCTGTACACACGACCGGGATTCCCGACGGCAAAAGGTCTGTCGGAAATCCAGAGGGGAAAATCGAGAACCTGCTCTCTACTTTTTCCCCCGTACACACGTTCGGTTTTCCCGTCGGGAAAACTCAGATGAGAGATTTTCCTCGGGAATCCCAACCGTGTGTATGCTCCTTCGATCTTTTTCCCCAGAGGAAACGGACGTTTTCTGCTGGGGAAAAGACCGCCGGGAAAAAAGAGAGCTGGTTCTTTTTTTTCTTTGCTGGCCAAATCCGTTAGTTTTCCCGTCGGAAAAACTGCGATGGAGCATACACACGCCCGGGATTCCCGGCCAAAAGCACCCCTCACAGTTTTCCAGTCAGAAAACCCAGGCGTGTGTACAGGGCATAACTAATTATTACCCTTTTAGATTTTTCCCTTAAAGTAAAAAAATGTAAAGGTAACACTGTATACCCTTCACAACCCCCCTGGGTTCCAGCTGTACTTACCCCTGGAGTTCCGAGCTGTCAGCCACTCCAGCAGCCCAGGAATTTGAAATCCCTGCTCTTCTCCATCAGTGCTTCAGGGATGGACCAAATGGATTCTGATTGGTCAGAATCAATGTGATGCCGCCAAACAGAATCGGTGTGGTCAGTTTTGGAAGGGCTGCATGCATGGTGATTCCCCAGACTGCTGGATTGACTGCAAATGTGCTGAAAGCAAAGCAAACCCTGAGATATGTACAGCGGAGATAAAATACATAAAAGAAAAGTATTGGGACTTTAAATGAGGTATGTGTAGATATGTACAGTGGGGGCTGGGGAAGGTGTCTAACATTTTAGTTTAAGAGAAAATGTAAATAAATACCAAAGTATGTGTATTCTCGTTTACATCTATCTTCAGGACAAAGAGAATTATTCTCCCCAGTAGAGACACAGACAGCAATATAAGCCTGACAGAGGTTCTAGTTATTTTACTCACTATCAAAATAAGTAAAAACTTTTTCTCTGAGTCCTTAAGGAAAACAGAAATTCAGATACGTTAGGTTATACTGCTGCGTACAGGAGGATTTGACACTGGCAAACAAAAAAAATAAAAAATATGTAAGCCAGCCCAGGATAACCCCTCCGTCTCAGATATTTTTGCTAATGACCTGGGAGGATGGGCATCTTTATTTAGCTCTGCTATGAAAAATTCAACTGTTTTTTGCTAGCCTTTTGATTGATTTATGTGGCAGGGCAAGGCCATGTCACTGGCTAATATGACGGTCTGGGCCAGGTTTTCTAGAAAACAGGCACACTAATGGCGCAGGTGTGTGCTGCATTCTTCTTAGAGCCAGAGTTAGAGCTCAGGGCCCCACCCTTCCCAGGAGGTCGGTGTGTTAAAGTGGTTGTAAACCCACTTAGTAATTATCAGGCAATCCCCTGTCTTCCATAATGCTAGGTGTCCTGTATATGTGCCTTATTTAAAAAATGCTGTTCTATACCTTAATTCTTAACACCGATTGGCGCTCATGTGACCGGCAGACTCTCCCCACTCCCATTCGGACAGCTAAAGTGGGAGGGGCCGAGAATCCCCCCTGACGTCAGTTAGAAGGAGGGGAGTCAAGGAGGAGAGAGGCAGCCGATCACATGAGTGCCGCTAGGAAATAAGGTATAGAACAGCATTTTTTTAATAGGGCACATATATAGGGCACTTAGCATTATGGAAGACAGGGGATTGCCTGATAATTACTTCAGAGCTGACAGGCAGGGAGGGGAGGGGGGAGCTACAGATAGCTGCGGATGATGGAGGCATGTAAATGCTCAGCAGCCATGATACACCGTGGTCAGTTTACAGTGTGGAGGGCAGAACTAGGAAGGATCAGTCAGGTAATTTCAGGTGATACAGGGGGCCAAACTACACAGCGCAAGCACTGTGCTGTTATTTAAACTTTAATGCAGTGATCGGCAACCTACCCACCGCCGCTAAATGCCTGGCCTAGCAGTGCAAGTGATCAATTCATGTGCACCCGGCCCTCGGACAATTTAACCCTGGTCTGCTTTCTTGGGATAACGAACAATGTGGCTAAGAAGCCTCTCGGCTATTTATACCAAGCAGCATGAGGGGACACCCCCCCCCCACTGTTTTTATGCGCAATTGGCTTTGATCGGATCTTGGATATAGTAAACCCGTAAGCGATGTCATGACAAAAGACTGAAAGGTGCCAAATTTTTTATGACAGTATTCAAAAAAGCCAAACTTGGTGTTTTGAATGCTTTTGAGTGTAAAAGGAGGAATTTGGGGTCTTATAGATGCCAGATCCCTCCTTAAAAAGAGTACATGTCACTACATAGTTTTTTTTTTTTTAAAGGGACAGTGTAAAAAATGAAAATAAAGAATGAAATAAAAAATTAATATTTAAAGCGCCCTATCCCTCCGTGCTCACACGCAGAGGTGAACGCATTCATAAGTCGCGACCGCTAAATGTAAACAGTGTTCAAACCACACATGTGGTATCGCCACAATCATTAGAGTGAGACCAATAATTCTAACAAAAGAGCCCCTCTAACCTGTAAACAGGTAACCTATAGAACATTTTAAGTACAGTAGTTTGTTGCTATTCCATGTGTGCACAATTTTAAAGCATAACATGGGGGGGTGTGCAATATGCAGGGGGGCTGGGTAGGGGGGCTGTGTGAGGTGCAGGTAGGTTGTGTAATGTAAAGGGCTCCAGATTATCCCAATGTATTAGCAGATGAATGAGGCCCTCTATGCATTTACATGCATTGAATCCGGCCAGTGGAAAATGGTTGCCAACCCTGCTTTAAAATAACAGGATCCTTTTTTTTTTAGGGTAACAAGCAGTGAGGTGCGCATGTCTGAACTGTGCTGTCCAGGTCAGGACAGACCAGGGACAGAGCCTGACAGAATCTAGGAGAGCTGGGAAGCTGCAGGAAAGCCAAATTGACGGAGGTACAGTGTGGGTGCACGAGGACTGGGAAGTGGGTACGAGGCTTAAGCCGCAAGGGTGATAAAGAGCTGGAGGCTGATTTTTTTTTGTTTTGTTGCATTGATGAGAACCCCCTGCATGGGAAGGCATTCATTTGTGAAGTTTTTTGTTTAAATAAAAGCAGGCAGAAAAAGCCATGAAAGACACTTCTGTTTGGCACTACAAATGAGCTACAAAACCCCCAACTTGTCACATTATGATTAAAAAACATTCGATAAATCCTAATGCCAAGCCAAACAGGCCTACTCAACTGAGTCTTCAGAGACCATATAAGCACTGAGGCAATGCTTCAGCTCTGGATATAGAAAGCGATACTTAGCTTTCAGCAGTACTTATAGTCTATAAAGCACCACAAGCAGAACCATGTGCCTGAATGTAAATTCCAGGTCCCCCCTCTCCCCACGTCAAGTCCACCAGGGTCTGGGCATGACACTCAGGCCATTCTCCTGGGACACCAACAAAAAAAACAGGCATGCTGGATAGGGTAGGGGTTATCTTGGGATGACCTGTAATCTTTGTTTGCCAGTGTCCTATGCTCCTGTAGGTTGAAGTATAATCTAACAATAATTATCTGAATTTGTGTGTCCCTGAATGGAGAAAAACAAAAAACATGCATTCTGAGACACTTTAATAATTCTATAGGCATTTATAGATCACCATTGAATTCTAAATAGCTCTGAACAGTGATCTGCCCCTAAAAGTATTTTAAATTAAAATTTTAAGTGCTATCAAAAGTAAAAAGGAAAGGATCAAAACATCCCTTTGTATGAATAAACCACCAAATGCAAAGCCAGACCGTGCCATTTTTTGCTATCACACCGAACAACGCTCATTATTCATAATACACATGCATATTCTTTTTTCTGATGTAGCCTGTGTGTGTGTGTGTGTGTGTGTGTGTGTGTGTGTGTGTGTGTGTGTGTGTGTGTGTATTAAACCATGCGCTTCTCTTATCCATCTTCACGCTATGAAATGCTGACATGTTAAACAGTGTAATGTAACAATGAACAGAACACAACAAAGGATGCATTTTTTCGTAATTTATGTATATATTACATGTTTATTACAGATGCAACATATTTTGTAAAATTTACATTATGAAAAAAATCAAATATATTTACATAAGTCTTTTTGTAAGATAAACATGTTTTTGTTTTAATTTACAATCAAAAGTAAGAACATTCCATAAAAATTCTGGTGTACTTTAGCTTTTCAGTGTTTACAAAGTCATCTAAACAAGAGGCAGCTAGGAGGATATCACTGTGTATGAAAGCAAGGGCCAGCTCGCTAAACATTACACTTGGCAGATACCAGCATCGACCTGTACAATCCCAGTTCATTCATTACTAATGAAAATTCCCATAGAAATCTGGATGGCTTCCATATTGTAACCTGTTCTTTAAACGAATAACATTTCTGAATATCAAGGATAAAAAGTGCTAAATGATACAAATATGTATTACCAAATTGAGCCACAAATGCATTCAAGCAACCGATTAACTACAAGAATCAGCAATTACTACCGGAGCTGGCCAAAACGTATAGTTATTCAGCTGTTAGTGGACAACAGGACACCCAAAGCTGTTATATTTCGGAAGGTGAAAGGGCTTAACTACATACAAAGTTTATTTTTATTTTTTAATGCTTAACAACATTATTGATCTTTTGTTGTCACGTTACCAGTGATAATAATGTGTTAACAAAGAAAAACAAAGTATTAAAATTCCATGTGTAGTTGTACCATAAGTCCTTTCAGATAAAAAATAGCTTCTGTTAGGACAGTCAAATAATGAATTTTGCATAACATATTAATTACATTTGTTGTTCATTTATGCCTGTTGGGTTGTTTTATTTTGCTGGTTGCTATGGATCACTGAATATAGCTGCCTACAGATAATAATGAAATTGCTCACATGGACAAACCATTTCTTAATTTGAAATCACTGGTACAAAACTGAAAGTGGTTGTAAAGGTAAAAGTTTTTTCCTTTTACCTTAATGCACTCTTTGCATTAGGGGGAAAAAACGTTAAATAGTGACTCCCCTCCTACATACTCACCTCAGCCTGTGCGTGTCAAGCAGGTCTTCTCCCCTGTCTTACAGGCCATTGGCTCCTGTTGCTGTCAGTCAAAACATGTGAGCAGAGAGTGGGGAGGCAGGGCCGAGTCGGCCTGTGTGTCTGAATAGAAGCAAACAGCCTGACTCAAGACAAGAAGCTTTCTATGGGAGCACTTGGTGGGGAAGTAGCCAGGAGGGCCAGCCATGGATTCCAAAAAAAAAAAGGAGGATCGGGGCTACTCTATGCAAAACCACTGCACGGAGCAGGTATGACATGTTATTTTAATAATAAAAAAACTTAAGGCTTTACAATCACTTAAAGCACCTATCCAAGGAAGCCAGATTTATTATTTTATTTTGGAGCTCTACTTGGACTTTGCGGGTCACACATCAGACTACGATTTATGGGGCTTGTACACAGAATATCCTCAAATGTTGCCACGTGTGCATGCAACATTTACATTTTTGGTCAATTTTAGGATAACAAAGCTGGCTGCACATTCAGTGAGGGATTGGCTGGCACAAAGTGGCTTGTGTAGAAATTCTACGTGTTATATACATTTTTAGCAAAAAGTGGAGTTTTTCTCTTTGATGAAACCTTACTGAATTTTAAGCTTCTCCAATTTCTCTTCAGCATTGCAAATCATGTTATGGAGCGTATAGTGCCTGACTTCCTTGAAACCCTGGGTTCAGCACTAACTGTACAATAAAACTTTCTCAGTTCTCACCACTTCCCAATGTTCTCTGTGATAAAGTCCATTCAGTAATTGCATTGCTGAAATGACTAAAGAAAAGAGAAAAACAGCATTTCAAGTGACTTTGATTCCATCAGGTATAGGATAAGAAAACAAAAAAAGGACTGGCTGGTGCGCTTCTGACAATTTGTCTATGCATAGGATGCATTTTAATAATGCTCTCCAGTATGAATATGTTACCATTTACTAAATGGCCTATGCTCTCACTTTGCAGAAATGACATCTGGGTATTTTAGCTTTCCTCTGTGAAACAGTACTGTACATAACAAGCTTAAATACACCAGCTCAGCAGCAATCGTTGCGTTGAAGTCTATATAATGTTGGTTACAAAGCATTGCATCGGTCTGCAGCAGATCCATAAAACATGTGTAGAAGAGGAGCTAGATTTGAACCTGGGTGACCAACTTTAAGTTCCACTGGCTTCAACAGAAAGGTCTTAACGGAAAATTGTAGTGAAAAGTATGAGGATTACCATGTCCGATCTCCTAGGATTTCTAGTTGTCTACATGTCTCTAGCTTCAATACTTTCCTAGTCACTGGCCCTGAGCAAACACAGAAATCAGGAGAGAAGTCAGAACTCCTGGAATTGTTCCAGGTCACTGCCTCCAAGATCAATATGGCAGGCAGGCAGGCAACTAGCACTTTTTTAAGGAGAGTTGAACAATGGCAGCCTCCATGATTTAGGTGCATTGGCTGTCTCATTTAGCTTTGTCTAGTCCTGATATATAGTTTCCACGTGGCAATCAGCAAAATTTGAACATTGTGCACTGGGTATTACAGGCTACCTCAACAGCCCATCCAAGCATAAATGAACCAGCAAAAAAAACCTTGGCTTCTGCCAACAAGCCTTACAACATACTTTCTAAACAGAAGGAATTCTAAGCAACCAAACATATGGGTATGTTTACTCTAGGTAGATTTGGATTAGAGTACTAAACAGGTTACATCAGAGATGACCAGAAGTGTCAACCATTAGCTTTTCAAACTGTTAAAAAAAACTTTATAGTAAAAGTGTTGCCCAAAATAAAAGCACAATGTTTTTATTGCTTAAGTTTGTTGCAAAAAAAAAAAAAAAAAAGACTTTTCATACTGACTAAATATAGGATCAATAGCTATTTCCAAGTAGTGGAAGGTTGATTGGTGCTATAAAGTACTTGCGTATCTGCAGAATTTACAAACTGTAGTGGTTCATGTCTCTGTAGAGTTACCGTAACTGGTTATATAGGAAAGGCAGTATATTGCGCAATTCTTTTTAATGTGATATTTGTTCTCTCTAGTTTGAGAATTAGAAAATCATCATGTTAAGGAGATGAGCTACTTACAGGTAGGTTCAATATCCGTTCCGCTAAAATCTTGAGAACATTTTCTTTTTTTTGGATGAATTATGGTTAGTTTACAATAAGCTGAGCAAAGAAGGGTGATCTATGGCATACAGAAAACAGAATCTGGCAGGTAAAATGGCAAGGATTTGACTTGTGGATAGTGCTATAGGATAATACAAGGTAAATGATATATTTAGGTATATGGTTTATTATCAGATTAACAGTTAGGCTTTCAGGCAATACTATCAGTAAAGGACAATTTGCTTCCCTATAATTTACATTAGTGAGTGGAGAACATTTGGCCTAAGGGACAGAACAATGCTCAGGAATAAAACTTAATTGTATTATTTATTTCCTACACAATGGAGTACAATATGTGCAGAAAAGAGGTTAATAAATTACAATACATGGGTTGCATCAAGCAGAATTCGTATTTAGAAACTCTTTTCATCATTTAAATGGAAAATGTAAAAAGGGAGTACGCAGTATCTTTTTTTCTGACTTTTATATTTTGCATAGGATAGAATGACCAGGCAGCATGTCATCAGATACAAGAACGTTCCCCATACTGAGCACATATGACTGCATGGCCTTTATTTCTCTATACAGTCTCTCAGTAGACTGTAACTAGCCTGCTTAGCAAGGAATGAGTATAATGATTGACAGGTATGGAAAGTTTCTTAAACATTGACTTAAAAATGCTACGAAAAAGCAAACATAGCTGACCACAGTATTGTCAACTACCAAGCCTGTTCTCAAGTTTTACCGACACTACCTCCTTATGCTGAAAGGCAATTATTAATATAATGTTATAGGTTTCCAGTTGAATTGATATATGGACATAACTACATGTGTTATATTACAAGCAGTGTTATATAAAGCAGCACCTATTAACTGAACAATGTCTACATCTGAAATCTTTTCCTAATAATAAGGTTTAGGATTAACCCCAATTTTATTAGGATGTACACTGTAGGCATTTCTTTTTCACTGTCATGCTTAGGATATCCTTATACTACTTGGCTTAAAACCGATGACTTCCAATCAGCAGACACAATGATGGTTGTGGCCATGGACAGAAGATGCCCTGCTTATTCTCTCGCCAAGGGATGTAAAGAATTAACTACATTCAAGCAAACAGTATACACGGGCACTTATTAGATATACGACAGGGTTTTTTACCCGCAAAGCCCAAGTCAAGTCCATTTTTTTGTTAGTTGCTATGGGTAACTGGACAGTCTATTCAAAAAAATGTAACAGTTGTTAAAGACATCCATATAAAAAAAATCAGAAATTAAAAGGTGTGCATTTAAAAAAAAAAAAAAGTGAATAAATCTCCTTCTGAAATGTGTTTTTGAATATTAATATAAATGGAAGTTTACCCTAAAATAACTCTATGAACATTTAACAGCCATATAAAATGTACCTTGTACTATGTTTGACTTCTGTCCATTTTCAAGTTGGCCAGCAATCAGCATTAAAAAAAAAACGCCATTTACCGGAGACCCCATGAAACTGATGTCACTGAGCCCCCTTAATGCTATCTACGTTTCTGAAAGCCCTCCACGCAAAAAATGCGTAATTCCTGTGCTATCTACATTTTGTGATAGCACAGCCTGACTGGGAAATGCTTCTGCTGTGCCCGGGCATTGATGTGGATAGCACGGGGGAGGGGGAACACCTATGAGGTTTTGCTGGCAAATCTGACATTTTGCAATACTGATTGCTGGACAATAGGAGCACAGGTAGAGGAAAAACATTGTGCTATGCATTTATTGAGGTACATGTGTTATATGGCTGTTTAAAGAGGAGGTCCACCCCCCACAAAAAATTAAAAGAGAGCAGCTACAAATACTGTAACTGCTGACTTTTAATACAAGGACACTTACCTGTCCTAAAATCCAGCGATATTGGCACCCCAGTCGATGTTTCCATCATCTCTCGGGTGCTGCTGCCGCCATTGCCTGTAAGGGAAACCGCCAGTGAAGACTTTCCTACTGCACATGCGTGAAGCGAGCTGTACTTTGTAAATGGGAGGAGGGGGGGGGGGCGAAGTTCCAGGTGAAGGCGCCGTGACAAGATCACCTGGAAGTGGGAGCAGGTACCTGTTTAAAACCAGGTACCCGTTCCCCCTCCCACCTGCAAGGTTCCAAATGTGGCACCGGATGGGGGGGGGATTGCGGGCATGCAGGCAGATAAGCGGAGCTTCGGCTTTTGGGTGGAACTCCGCTTTAATCACAGAAGAGTAATTCTAGGGAGAACTTCCACTTTAATAGAAAAATAGCCTAGGGGAAGTGAAAAAAGGTTCAGAGGGAATATAGAAAGTCAAAAACGCTTATATTTGTGCTCAGTCACTAACAATATTTGCTACATATATTAAATCAATCAGGCAGTGGACTTGTGAAACAATTAGGATTACACTTTGGGCAGTACTTCAATAGTGATCACATATAAACATTTTATCAGGCTTATTTTCTCTACTCTTTCCTGAATTTCTGATTAGGTTTGGTCAGTGTATTTGTGCTGTCCCCCTATTCCCTTCCCAGTGCAAAGTAACCTGAAAACTTCTAGTGAATAGCATCTGCCCTAACAGGTGAGGTCTGTGCGGGGTGTTTCAGAAATTTGCATAAATCAGAGTGAAGTAGCCCTTTATATATCAGTTACTAAATCAATTCTCAAGTAACAACGATGGTGACTGGAGCAGGCTGGGAAAGGCACAGAAGTCAAGGCATATACAAAACTAGTTTGCCTTTAAGAATAAATTCACTGACAGACCACGTAACAAAAATCCTACTGTTTTTTTTTTCTTGTAATTGCACTTGTGCTGAACTTATTCAAAAAAGTAATACAAAAGCAAAACAAAGACTTGGATCTTGTTCCTTGTTCCGCTTGACAATAAAAGGATAAATCGATGACAACTGTCTTGTAGAAAAGGACGTAAGTATATTGATGACACAGTGGACCTTTTGCCTCCACTATAAAGAAGCAGCCATTTTGTGAGCAGAGCCAATGCCATGTATTGCTGTAACTGAGGCATTCTGGGTACTATTTAATAAACTAACATAGCCAAAAAAAGGATGTTTACCCACTTACCCAACTCCCAGAATGGACAATAAAGGTAATAACTGTGCAGACTTAACATTGTTTTGTAAAGTCATTTTCAAGGAAACATTGTGCATAGTATTGTTTTTGCAGAAGAATCTATTCTAACCAATCAGCAGAAATTATCCAGCATATTGAAAGGTTTTGATCAAAGCGAGAGATTCAGGATTATCTAAACAGCCTTTTTTTTCTATTGTTAATCACGTTATTAATATCATTGCAATACTGAACTCTTCAGTTTTGCTATTAGAAGTTTAGTGTTATCAGACTAGTAAACTACTGAGTGGTTATTAAGGGTTACTACTCCCCATCAAGAGACCTCCTTGATGAGACATATTAACAGTATGACATCAGATAATGAAGGACAGACCATATCAGTGAAAGCAACCAGTTGACCCAAGAATAACTTCTATGGACACGAAAAAAAAGAAAATCTGGTAGCTATGGGCCATGCAGACTGTACTACATTCATCCATGGTGTAAAACACTTGTTGCATAGAGCACAATACGTACAGTGATAAAACAGATGTAGAAAGATCAGTCTTACCAATTGTGTACTCGGGGAGTATAGAAATTTTGAGTAGTGGCCTGTAAATGGTACATATAACCCGTGGGAACAGATTTGTCCAAAGAGCCAACAATTTTACTGGTTACTCCACATGCACTCAGTCAAATAAATATTAATTGCGTTAGACCAAGAATGACAGGACACCAGTGGTTAGTCTTTTAGGGCCTGGCTAGCCTATTGTGTGGATAGCCTTAATTTGAGATATTTCTGAGATCGTTCAAAATTCATTGACAGGTGTATTTAACCTTCTTTTGACCTGACTCAAGTGGGCTTTGCGTTCCCATAAACTGGTAAGAGAATTCAAAATCTGCCTGATGTTAACAAATGCCCTTAAAGTCATCACTAAGCCAAAATTCAATGACTGTGCTGCATTGTCATTAAAAACGGATCAATTCACAAAATGGCCGACTCCATGATGTTAGGCAATAGGTCCACAAGAGGCGAATAGACATTACCATGAATTGCTCACAGATGAAGGCTTGTAAAAAAAAATGGTATTGTTAAATATTAATGCCTTGGCTTCTTACCACTGTATAAAATCTTGTACAAATGTATACGATTGCTCATAGATGTTTTGGATTTGTTACAAAAAGGTAACAGTTTATGCTTTTTGATAAAAGAATGGTGGTTTATATAGGAAAGTTTTTTCTTTACACAAAAACTGAATTTTTTATATTTTTTTTTTCTATAGCTGAATTTTTACCACGACTGCAGAAAAATTCAGTGCTACAACATAAAATTGATGAGATATTCCACAAAATGACTCATAAAAAGTGCATTTGTATACTCTGTAGTTGGCAGCAATATAGAAATACCTTCTAAACAAGTCAAGAATTAAAATATATATATATATCTATAATTAAAACAGCATGTGGAAGATTTCCGATAAATTAACAGGAAAGCGGCTTGCTTACATCCCACGATTAAAAATTAAATTAAGTTAAAAGCATCAACAGTCAGCCATGTATCTTCCTAAAAAAAAGAAAACAGTGAGAGAGAGTGAATGTCAGCATATACCAAAATAAGAAAATTATTTAAGACTTATACATTATGGAAATTATACAATATGTACTAAAATACAAAAATATGCAAAATAAGTGTGCAAAATGCGACAATGAATTAAAGTGTTTGTTCACAAATGCCAGAAGTCTGCCAAGCAAAATAAAAGGAGTTGGAAGCTTTGGTGCACAAAGAGAACGATTATTTATTTGGTATTGCTGAATCTTGGCTTCATTCTTCACATGACTGGGCTATTAAAGCAGAGTTCCACCCAAAAGTGGAACTTCAGCTCATCCGATCCCCCTTCCCCTTTCGGTGCCACAATTGGCACCTTTTGGGGAGGATACAGGATACCTGTCTTTTCCCACTTCCGGGAGTCTGGGCCGCAGCCTGTG
Organism: Rana temporaria; assembly: GCF_905171775.1. Taxonomy (NCBI): domain Eukaryota; kingdom Metazoa; phylum Chordata; class Amphibia; order Anura; family Ranidae; genus Rana; species Rana temporaria. The sequence goes on from NC_053489.1 coordinate 104,693,432, forward strand.
ACGTCAGCGCGGGGCTCCCTCCTCCCCCAGCCGCTGAGCCAGTAGGATAGAGGAGCGGGCCTTGTGCATGCGCAGCAGTAGGGTTCCCGGCGTGAAGCCGAAAAGGCTACACTACTGGTTACCCTTACCCACAATGGTGGCGGCAGCACCCAACAGCTGATGGAAAAATCAGCTGCGGGTGCCGACATCGCTGGACTCCAGGACAGGTAAGTGTCCATTTATTAAAAGCCAGTAGCTGCAGTATGTGTAGCTGCTGGTTTTAAAGCGGTTGTAAACCCGCAAACATTTTTTTTTTTTGTTCACCTGTAAAGGAAAAGCCATAATGAGCTAGTATGCACCGCATACTAGCTCATTATGAAATACTTACCATAAAACGAGGTGTAGGGAACTTACCTGGTCCACGCCGAGCGAGATATCATCTTGCCTGGCGTGTCTTCCGGGTATCGCCGCTCCACCGCTGTGATTGGCTGGATCGGCGATGTCGTCACGGGAGACTTCAAACCGGCAAGGGTCCGCGGCTGCCGGCCCTTTACCCGAGGATCCCCGCTGCGCATGCGGGGGGGAATATCTCCTAAACCGTACAGGTTTAGGAGATATTCTTTATACCTACAGGTAAGCCTTATTATAGGCTTACCTGTAGGTAAAAGTTAAAAAAAGAAGTTTACAACCACTTTAATTTGTATTTATTTTTTGGGACGGAACACTGCTTTAAAGGAGAAGTATAGCCAACGCTCGTTTGGCTGTACTTCTCCTATGGATCACAGAAGTGCAGTTCATTTTACACTCCTGTGACCCGTTTTTCAGCAGAGAGCGGGCTAAAGTCCGAGCATGTAGGCGCTTTACAAAATAATCTAGAGTGGATGACTGGGGACAAAAAGAAGGCAAATGTATTAAATACCTTCCACAGCTCTGTGTATGCAAAGGAGCATGGGGGAGCTCATGTTCATAATGGGTATTGGTATCGACGCAGCCCCAAATGATCCACAATTACTGTAGGTGACCGCGATATTGTGTCAATCTCGCTCCCGGGGATCTGATTTGGATTCCCGCCAATTCTAGCTGCTGCGTTTGCTATGAATCATGAGGGGGAACTCCACGCCACATTTTAAATAAAAAAACGGCATTGGTTCCCTCCCAGGGGCATACCAGACCCTTAGGTCTGGTATGGATTATAAGGAGAACCCCCTACGCCGAAGAAAACGTGTGGGGGTCCCCCCACAATCCATACCAGACCCGTATCCAAGCACGCTGCCCGGCCGGTCAGGAAGGGAGTGGGGACGAGCGAGTGCCCCCCCCCCTCCTAAGCCGTACCAGGCTGCATGCCCTTAACATGGGGGGGGTTGGGTGCTCTGGGGCAGGGGGGCACCCTGCGGCCCCCCAACCCCAAAGTACCCTGTCCCCATGTTGGTAAGGACAGGGCCTCTTCCCGACAACCGTTGGTTGTCGGGGTCTGCGGGCGGGGGGCTTATCGGAATCTGGGAGCCCCCAGATACCGGCCCCCCACCCTAGGTGAATGAATATGGGGTACATCGTACCCCTACTCATTCACCTGGAGGCAAAGTGTCAATAAAATAAACACACAACACAGGGTTTTAAAATAATTTATTAGTCAGCTCTGGGGGGGGTCTTCTCCACTCTCCAGGGGGGTCTTCACTCTCCGGGGGGGTCCTCTTCCATCTTCTCTGCTGTCGTCTCGGCGCTCCCCGGTTCTTCGCACCGATTTATATAGGCCTCTTATGACGTCCCAGTCTCATCATGCTCCGTGGGTCCCGGAGCATGATGGGGAGTGGAGAAGACCCCCCGGAGAGCGGAGAAGACCCCCCAGAGCTGACTAATAAATTATTTTAAAACCCTGTGTTGTGTTTATTTTATTGACACTTTGCCTCCAGGTGAATGGGTAGGGGTACGATGTACCCCATATTCATTTACCTAGGGTGGGGGGCTGGTATCTGGGGGGCCCCCTTATCCAGCCGTTGTGCTGGAAACACATTCTCGGTGACAGGTATTGTAGCTAATTTACTTAGTCTCGGAGGAGTTTGGTTAATGAACAGTTCAAACCTGCATCTTTATTGGTCTTGATGATGGTGGATTCTGCTGACACTTCAGGAAAGGAAGAATTTCCTCATCTTACACATTTAAAGGGGGATCTTTTTTTTATTTTTGGGACAATCTTTACAGCAACTCTTGAGTACTTTTTTGTTTATTGAATTTCTATATTGGCACTGTATATAAGCTTAATTTTGTATATGTTGGATTTATTGAATTTACTCACTGATTTAGCGCAACACAGGTAATTTATTATAATTTACAATGCCCATGTACATTTCTGGGGTCTACATGAGCCAGTTCTATGGAGCTTAGATTTTTGGTCAAGTTGATATTAACCACTTAAGACCTGGACCATTATGCAGGTAAAGGACCTGGTCCCTTTTTGCATTTTGGCACTGCGTCGCTTTAACCGACAATTGCGCGGTCGTGCGACGTGGCTCCCAAACAAAATTGGCGTCCTTTTTTTTCCCACAAATAGAGCTTTCTTTTGGTGCTATTTTATCACCTCTGCAACTTTTATTTTTTGTGCTATAAACAAAAATAAAGCAAAAAACTTTTTTTCCTCAGTTTAGGCCGATACATATTCTACATATTTTTGGTAAAAAAAAAAAAAAAAAAAAAAATCGCAATAAGCGCTTATTGATTGGTTTGCACAAAAGTTATAACGTTCACAAAATAGGGGATAGTTTTATGGATTTTTTTTTTTTTACTAGTAATGGCGGCGATCAGCGATTTTTTTCGTGACTGCGACATTATGGCGGACACATCGGACGCTTTTTTGGGACCATTGCAATTTTCACAGTGAAAAGTGCTATAAAAATGCACTGATTACTTTGAAAATTACAATGGCAGTGAAGCGGTTAACCACTAGGGGGCGCTAAGGGGTTAAGTGTGCCCTAAGGGAGTGATTCTTACTGTAGGGGGGCGTGGCTGGACGCCCAACGTCACTGATCATCGTTCCCGATAACAGGGAACAGACGATCAGTGACAAGCCACAGAGAAGAACGGGGAAGGTGTGTTTACACACACCTCTCCCCATTTTTCAGCTCCTGTGACCCGATCCCGGGACACTGGCGGTGATCGGGTCCGCGGGTCCCACGGTCACAGAGCTTGGGACCGGGTCACAAGCGCGCGGCCAGCGCGACCCACGGCTGGACACTTAAAGGGCAACAGCCGTGCCATTCTGCCCCGGTCCTTAAGTGGTTGTAAACGCATTTGTGTGATTTCTACCTATAGGTAAGCCTAGAATAGGTAGTGGAAATATCTCCTAAACATGCGCTGTTTAGGAGATATTTCACCTGTAGTGCGCCAAAGTCGTCATCGACCCATGCGCTGTGAAGAAACAAACCTCTGCGCTGTTTCTTCCCCAGAGTGTGCGTGACCGACGGCTCCGGACAGTCACAGAGCCGGAGTTCGCGGCCCCCGAAGAAAGAGGTGAAGATGGATGTGGCCTGCACAGGGGACATCGCCGGGCTTCGTTTGCAGGTGTCATATCATGGGCTAGTATACAATGCATACTAGCCCATCATGCTTTTAATTTGCAGGGTTTGCAGGGAGCAAAAGAGGAAGTAAAACCCATGGGGTTCCAATTTTTGGTGCTAAGCAACGCCCCCTTGTGATTTAACTGGTAAATGACAACCCCCTAGAAATTCTGGCATAACAGCTGAATAGCCATAGGCGAGGTAGAATAAGAAGAAAATAAAATAAAATACTGTACCTGTGCAAAACCTCTTTTTCACTAAAGAAAGGCGATAACCTGTGCCCACTAGTTCAATGTCCACACCAGATAGGGTGCCGCCGTCACTGACAAACTGCACTGCCAGAGTGCTCGGATTGCTAGGTCCCTCTGAGATATCAAATTTTGCCCTGAGTGATCCAGATCCTTAAAAAAAAAAAAAAAAAAAGCAAGGTCATATTTTCAGTCTTAAAAGGTTTAGTCTCTTAAAAATAATGCATTTTCAAGGAAGTTACTCATGTTACTACATATGTATTACAGAATAATGAACTCCAATCAGGAAATCATGCCTTAGCTTGTAGCAAGCAATAACAGAGAGCATTATCACAAGCACAGAAGTATCGGACCTCTGAGGAAACTCCAGAAAAAAGATTTTACAGTGAGTACAAAAAAAAGGATTTTTTTGTACTCACTGTAAAATCCTTTTCTCCGAGTCCATGGACGGGCACAGCTCCTTAAATCTTGACAAGTGGGTTATGTTCCCTGTTTACAGGAGAGGACTAGGCAGAAACATGTTAGATAATTAGATACATGTTACATTAACAGAGTTGAACAGCCTCCAGACGTAACCCTCCTCCCTGCAGTATGCAGCCTCAGTTCGTAACAAGCAGTAGAAACCTAAAAGGAGGGGTGGGTGCTGTGTCCGTCCATGGACTCAGAGAAAAGGATTTTACGGTGAGTACAAAAAATTCTATTTTCTCTAATCGTCCATGGACGAACACAGCTCCTTAAATCTTGACAAGTGGGACGTCCCCAGTGTCCAAAAACGATGGGTGGGAACAGCATCAGTAAAACTACTTGTAACTTCGCCCCAAAACAAGCAGAGCTCCTCAATGGAGGAGGTGCAACTTTAAACAGCCGCCTGCAAAACCTAGCGGCCGAAAGAAGCATCAGAAGATGCACTCACAGCAACGATGTAAATTCTGGAAAAAGCATGAACGGACGACCAAGTTGCCGCCTCGAACACCTGTGAGACCGACGAATGATGTCGGAATAAAACCCAGGAAGCACCAATTGCCCTGGTCGAAAGTGCCGTGACCGGAAAGGGGGGACCCACCCCCTAGGAGCATAGGCCTGTATGACGGTCTGCCTGATCCACCGACAAATGGTGGTCGACGAGACCGCCAGGCCCTTTTGTGGACCAGACACTGACACAAAAGAGTCAGATCTCCGAAACGGAGCAGTAGCAGGTAGGTACACCCACAAGGCGCGTACCACGTCCAAACTATGTATCGCAACCTCCTTAGGATGAGCCGGCCAAGGACACAAGGATGGAAGTACAATGTCCTCGTTAAGGTGAAATGAATAAAACCACCTGAATGGAAGAAGGGAAGGTCGCGGGCACACCACCACCTAATTCTTATGGAGGATCAAGCATGGCGGCTTGCAAGACAAGACCGCCAACTCAGAAACCCTTCTAACAGAGGTAAAGGCCACTAAAGGGGCCACCTTCTGAGATATTGTCAAAAGAAAAATCTCTCTGATGTTTCCAAAAGGAAGGTTCCTGAAGAACCGAGAGCACCAGAGTCAAAACTCATGGGGGAAGAGGTGGGCCAAGAGGGGAAGTACATGACAAACCCCCTGCACAAAAAGGTACCCAGCAGGGAATGGGCCACAAAAAGCCACTGAAAGAACAATGCCAAGGCTGAAATCTGCCCCCAAACTGTGCTTTAAGCAATGTTTAGATCCACTCCAAGCTGTAAAAACAGCAGGACCGTCCGTGGACGTCACTCCATCTCTTCGCACCAAGAGATGTAGGCCTTCCAGGTGCAACGGTAGATCCTCCGGAAGAAGGCTACCGTGCCCTCAGCATGGTTAAGATGACCGAGTCAGACAGACCCCAGTCTCTTAAAATCTGGCTTCCAATAGCCATGTTGAGCAAGTCAGTGACTGTACAACAGGAGGAAGTATGGGACCTCGGGACAGAAGGACCTCCCGCCCTGGCAACCGCCAGGGTATCTCCGCTACCAGGCACCCGATATCAGCGCACCAAGGACGCCGAGGGCAATCTGGAGCGATTCGAATCATCGGGATCCCCTCAGCCTCCACTCTGTGGAGCAGCCGAGGAAGCAACTACGATGGAAGAACAGCATAAAGCCGCCAATACAGACCCCACAGGGCCACCAGCACGACTGACGCGTCTGTACAAGATCACTAGACCTGGCCACTAACTTTGACGCCCTTGCGGTGGAGACGAGCGGCCAGGAGATCCATGCCCTGTGAGACTCACCTCCTGCAAGGGAGCCAAAACACCCCCAAGCACAAAGACCAGTCGCCCTAGTCCAGCTTCCGACGATTTCGGTAGTCCGCCTGCCGGTATACCTGATGGCAGATCGAAGCCACGGCCGTGGCGTTGTCCGGCTGAATCCATGACCTTGCAACCTCCTTGACCACAAGGGGAAGCATAGCCTGATCGCTCCAAAATAGTAGGACAATGAACGGTAGACAGGGTCCACAGCACCTGATATTCCCAGGCAATCTCCCACCCAGATACTAACCAGGCCCGACCCTGGGTAGCTACCGAGATCAGACGAGAGCGGGCGCATTCAGGGAGGTGTGGCCGTAAGCCCACACAAGTCCAGCGACTCAGGGCCGACTGGACCCCCCAGGTGCTCCCACAACTTGTGTGGTTGGCGACCGTTGTAAACACCGACCACTGGAAGGAAGAAACAACTTCCCGGAACGAAGAGTCGGGGATCTCTGTCACCAACTCAGAGAGACTGACTAGGTGGCACACCAGAATCTGATGCTTTCAGAGACAAGAGATCTTTACCACCTGGGCAGTATTTCCCCTGGAAAACCAGAGTGTGGAACTGGGCATACAGTAAGGAGGAGGCTACCCACAGGCCCTGGACCTGCATACACCCAGAGAGAAGACCGATTGCGTGATGCCAATACCTTCACCACAGACTGAAGAGTCTGCAATTCCTTCAGGGGAAGATGGACCTTTGCCACAGAGGAGTCAACCCTAGATACTCCAACGCTGAGTCGGAACCAGGACCGACTCCAAAAGTTTACCACCCACCCGAATCTTCGGAGGGTCTGAATGGCTATAAACACATCCACTAGGTCTGAGACAAACTGCTCTCAGAAGAAAGTCGTCTAAGTAGCCCAAGAGGCAAAGCCTCGCTATCCCACAAAGTTAGGATAAGTGCGAGCTCCTAGGTGAAAACCCTTGGTGCTGACGCCAGATCAAAAGGGAGGGCCACAGACTGACAGAGGCTCTCCCCCATCACGAAGCACAGAAACCTCTGTGACCTGTGCAAAACGGGACATGCATGTATGCATCCCTGATGTCCGAGGACGCAAGAACGTCCCCCGGATGGAGTGCAGCTACCACCAAACGAATGGATTCCATGCGGAACTACCCGACGTTCACAAAGGTATTCAGGGCCTGAGGCCCATAGAAAACCCTAAACCTCTCGTCCTGCAGGAAAGGCAAATTTATTAAATACTTTCTTCAGCTCTGTGTATACAAAGGAGCATGGGGGAGCTTATGTCCATAATGGGGGTGGTAGTGACAAAGCCCCAAATGATACACAATGGCTCAAAAGTGATATGGTCCAGAAATATTTAGAATAAAAGGTGGATAAAGCACCTGGGCCTGATGGCATCCACCCACGGATCCTAAAAGAATTGAGCTCTGTCATTTCAAAGCCACTGTATCTAATATTTAGGGACTCATTAATGACAGGAATAGTACCCACTGGATTGGCGCAGGGCCAATGTGGTGCCCATATTTAAAAAGGGAACAAAGTATTTACCAAGTAACTATAGACCTGTTCGTTTAACTTCTATAGCTGGGAAGATACTGGAGAGATTAATAAAAGACCACATAGACGAGTTCTTGCTGGTAAAAAAACTATTTAAGCAACAGACAGCATGGATTCATGAAAGACAGAAGTTGTCAGACAAACCTGATTTCTTTTTATGAAGAGGTAAGTAAGGCCATACTGTTTGTTGTGGGTTTGCAGTGACTGTATGCACAGTTGAAAATAAAAGACATCTCTTTTTTAAGAAATTTTGGAGTGCGGCTGTCCAGCTTTCGTCCTTTTATTTTTGCTAAGTAAAACCTTGGACAGAGGCGTGGCAGTGGATGCGGTATACCTGGATTTTGCAAAAGCGTTCGATACAGTTACGCACACACGGCTTATGTGTAAGGTAAAGTCTACAGGATTGGAAATATCAGTTTGTAAATGGATAGAAAACTGGCTAAAAAGATAGAATTCAGAGAGTCGTGATTAATGATTCTTACTCTGAATGGTCTAAGGTTATCAGTGGTGTACCCCAAGGTTCAGTGTTGGGACCCTTACTTTTTAAAATCTTTATAAATGATATTGGGTCTGAGATCAAAAGTAACATTTCTGTCTTTGCAGATGACACCAAGGTATGCAGTGGAATAACGTCTTTACAGGATGTCGCCAATTTACAAGCCGACATCAATGCTCTGTCTAATTGGGCGACTAAGTGGCAGATGAGGTTTAATGTTGATAAATGTAAAGTTATGCACTTGGGGGCTAAGAATATGCATGCGTCATACATACTAGGGGGAGTACAACTGGAGAGATCCGTAGTGGAGAAGGATCTGGGGGTTTTGGTAGATCATAAGCTCAATAATGGCATGCAATGCCAAGCTGTGGTTTCCAAAGCGAGCAAAGTCCTTTCTTGTATTAAGAGAGGTATGGACTCCAGAGACAGAGATATCATTTTGCCCCTGTACAAATCATTAGTAAGACCTCATCTGGAATATGCAGTTCAGTTTTGGGCTCCAGTTCTCAAGAAGGATATTGGGGAACTGGAGAAAGTGCAGAGAAGGGCAACCAAACTGATAAGAGGCATGGAGGAGCTCAGCTATAAGGAAAGATTAGAGGGACTGAATTTTTTTTCTCTCTTGAGAAGAGAATAAGGGGGATATGATCAACATGTACAAATATATAAGCGGTCCATATAGTGAACTTGGTGTTGAGTTATTCACTTTACGGTCAACACTGAGGACAAGGGGGCACTCTTTACGTCTAGAGGAAAAGAGATTTCACCTCCAAATATGGAAAGGTTACTTCACACTAAGAGCTGTGAAAATGGAATAAACTCCCTGCAGAGGTGGTTCTGGTCAGCTCAGTAAAGTGCTTTAAGAAAGGCCTGGATACTTTCCTAGATGTACATAATATAACTGGGTAATGACATTTATAGGTAAAGTTGATCCGGGGAATATCGAATTGCCTCTCTGGGGATCAGGAAGGATTTTTTTCCCCTGCTGTAGCAAATTGGATCATGCTTTGCTGTTTTTTTTTGCCTTCCTCTGGATCAACTGTGGGTATAGAATTGGGTATATGTGATTGTACGTTACTATTATTTTATTTCTTATGGTTGAACTTGATGGACTTGTGTCTTTTTTCAACCTGACTATGTAAAATTACCCCGCAGCTCAGCAAGTCCCACACTGCCCAAGGCAGACCGACAAGCCGGGAGAGGAAAGAACTCCACAGAGACCACCTCGCAGACCCACTGGTCAGAGGGTAGGGAGGTTGACCAAATTGTGAACCTACCAGCTGCCCCCCCCCTACCTAGAGACGGGGAGGGAAATCTACATACAATGGCGGGATTTGGGTGCCGGCGTGAACGGCTTACGCACCCAGGGATGGATTAGTCCTGCAGCTGAGCCTTTTTCCGCCTAGGAGGGTTGCCCTTTAATAATACATACACATAGTGTGTATGTATTATATGTAGGTGTATGCACACATGTCTTTGGAGGGTGGGAGGAAACCGGAATACCCGGAGTAAACCCACGCAGACACAGGGATTGACAATGCAAGCTCCAGGCAGATTGGCATCAGTGTCCAGATTCAAACCAATGACTCTCTTGCTGCCAAGTAATGGAGTTCCCACTACACCACCGTGTGCAAAAACCATCTCTGAAACAGAAGCCCTGGATAACAAGGGCGCGGCATTCAATGAAGCATCACAGACCTATACAAGGCCCTGGACCAGCTGGTCCGCTAACCTAATAACTTTGGGAGAGAGTTTGTGCTCCTCCACTGTCTGGTGCAAAATGCTCACTACGTGAGTGACTGAGACCCCAGAGTAGTGGCCACAATAGGCCGCAAGTCAGACCCCAGCATGGTAAACATGGAACGGTCAGTACTTCGGATCTTCCATCAGTCAGATCCATACAAGCGGGGGTTCCCGCAGTAGGGAGAGTGGTCACCCATACATGACACCCGGAGGGTCCACCACCGGAAAAAAAGCTCACCTTTTGAAAAGGCTCTCCTCAAAGTGGCACTGAATCGCACGGCGGTGAGGGACTACAAAAGCCCTCAGTGGCTTTTCTCATTCCACATTTAGAAATTATCAAAGAAGGGCACAGAAGGAAAAAACCTACACAGAGCGGTCTGATTTGTTTGATCCAAAAAAGACCGAGCCCTCGGCGGAAACCCGGCTGCACAATCCAACTTAAGAGAGTCCCTTGCAGCAGTGAGAAGCGCACCCATAAATGCCTTATCCTGCTTTTTTTTTCCACTACCCAGGTACCTGGTCCATGGCTCCATAACAGAGCATTCCCCAGGGGATAACGGGGGAAGGGGACACTTGTTTAGCGCCCGTCCGCAGTCAACCCCCACTGTGGCACAAACGTGTCCATGACTAACAATAAAACCTCTGTGGGAATCCCAGGAGCTAACACCTGCTGCCACCACCAGCATGGTGGGGAAGGACCCAGATACGGACTCCAAATATTAATAATATTTACATAGTGTGTATGTATAATATGTAGGTGTATGCACACCTGTCCTTACAAATAAACAGAAGCTCCTAGAGCCCTATTAAGGGCATCTCACCCACTTGCTGCGCTGACCAGGGGTACCCAGAGGACTCACCTAAGGAGGAGACTGCCCAGCGCTGACATACGCTCTCTGCACACAGCGTGTGAGAGGAAAAGAACCATGAGGTAACTGTTCGGCGTCTGCAGGGACATGTGTGCGCCGTAGGATACAGCACTAGGGGGTCAGGACTACTCCAAGATGGCCGCCGAGCGTTCAGAACGCGGCCACAGGAAAATGGCCGACCGCAATGTAAGCTGACCTTTTTTGGTGTTTTGCTGGCAACCAATATATTTACTTACTATCTCTTACTTTACATATTGTTTTCTAGATTTCGTTTTTTAATGCATGGGCAAGGCAGATTTACTTTGAACACCATGCATATTTCTGTACTTGCCTCCATTTTCAGATTTTTCTGAAATTGCAGATATTTTCCACAGGGCTTTCATCTGTTCAGAATTCCTGCAAGAAAATAAATATGAGATATTTGTTATTAAAAATAATACATAGGCTTTATTTTGTTTTGAAAGAAAGAGAGAACCACTGATCCCTAGGATGTAACAGGCTATGGTATAATATGTATAAGGAGTGATCAGAGGCAGAGATAATGGAGTAGAAAAGACACAGTACAAGGACCCTAAAGTGCTTACGCAGCTACATATACAGCGCTGGAGGGCTTTGTTCCAAGGTATTTCATAATGTGGTAGTATGCTATGCATACTACCACATTATGCCATTGCCTTGCAGTTTGTTCGTTTTTTGGCAATATCCACGGTTTACAAACACTTTGGGATCTTTGTTGTGATCTTTGGGAAAGAATAATGCCGCATACACACGACCGTTTTTCTCGACGCGATTCTTGTCAAGCTTGCCTTGCATAGACACGATGAAAAAAAAAAATGCTTGAGCAAAGCGCGGCGACATACAACGACACTATAAAGGGGAAGTTTCATTAGAATGGCGCTACCCTTTGGGCTGCTTTTGTGTTAGTAAAAGTTTGGTGAGAGACGATTTGCGCTTTTCAGTCTTTGTGCTTTTCAGTCTGTTACAGCGTGACGAATGTGCTATTTTCATTACAAATGCTAGTTTTACCACAACGAACGCTCCCATTTCATAACTTGCTTCTGAGCATGTGTGTTTTTTTTCCCGTCGTTAAAGCCTACATATCGCCGTTTTTCACAACGTGAAAAATGACGAGAAAAATTAGAGCATGTTCTCAATTTTTAATGCCCATTTTTCACGTTGAGAAATAGAGCGTTCTTTTGGTGGTATTTGATCACCTCTGTGGTTTTCTATTTTTTGCGCTATAAACAAAAATAGAGCGACAATTTAAAAAAAAATGCAATATTTTTTACTATAATAAATATCCCCCAAAAACATATATAAAACATTTTTTTTCCTCAGTTTAGGCCGATACGTATTCTTCTACCTATTCTTGGTAAAACAAATCGCAATAAGCGTTTATCGATTGGTTTGCGCAAAATTTATAGTGTTTACAAAATAGAGGATAGTTTTATTGCATTTTTATAAAAAAAAAAAATTACTACCAATGGCGGCTATCAGCGATTTTTTTCGTGACTGCGACATTATGGCGGACACTTCGGACAATTTTGACACATTTTTGGGACCATTGTCATTTTTACAGCAAAAAATGCATTTAAAATGCATTGTTTATTGTGAAAATGACAGTTGCAGTTTGGGAGTTAACCACAAGGGGGCGCTGAATGGGTTATGTGTTCCCTAAAGTGTGTTTACAACTGTAGGGGGGTGTGACTGTAGGTCTGACGTCATTGATTGTGCGTCCCTATATTAGGGAACACACAATCGATGACATTGCCACAGTGGAGAACGGGGAAGCCGTGTATACACGCAGCTCTCTCCGTTCTTCAGCTCCGGGGACCGATCGCGGGACTGTAGCGGCAATTGGGTCCGCAAGTCCCGCAAACGAGGTCACGGAGCTTCGGACTGGGTAGTGGGAGCGCGCCGTATATCGTCGTTAGGCGGTCCTTAAGTGGTTAAGAAGATTTACATATTGTAAATAATTGGGACAGAGGTGCACTTTAACCTCTTTACCACCGCGCTATAGACAAAACATGTCTACAGCGCAGTGGAGTTATTCTGGGAGGACATCCCTGGGACGTCCTCCCAGAATCCTCCTCTCGCGCGCCCCCTGGGAATCATCTGAGCGCCGGGTCTAGCAGACCCGGCGCATCACAGATCGCGGTAAATTGACGCCGATAGCGGCCGTTTACCACGTGATCACTCCGTCAAATGACGGAGCGATCACTTGTAAACAAACAGGCGTCATGTGGTGACACCGGTTCCTCCCTCTCCTCTCTGTACCGATCGGTACAGTGTGAGAGGAGAGGGGGGAGAGCGGGTGGCAGCAGCTGCTGTGGCTGGATCTGTGACAAATGCAGTCACAGATCCAGTCATCCATCCCTCCCTGTGCAATACTCTGCAATACTCTGCAATAACCCCCCCCATACTCTGCAATAACCCCCCCCCATACTCTGCAATAACCCCCCCCCAATACTCTGCAATAACCCCCCCCCCCAATACTCTGCAATAACCCCCCCCCAATACTCTGCAATAACCCCCCCCCAATACTCTGCAATAACCCCCCCCCCAATACTCTGCAATAACCCCCCCCCCCATACTCTGCAATAACCCCCCCATACTCTGCAATAACCCCCCCCCCATACTCTGCAATAAACCCCCCCCCCATACTCTGCAATAAACCCCCCCCCCATACTCTGCAATAAACCCCCCCCCCCATACTCTGCAAAAACCCCCCCCCCCATACTCTGCAATAACCCCCCCATACTCTGCAATAACCCCCCCAATACTCTGCAATACCCCCAATACTCTGCAATAACCCCCCCAATACTCTGCAATAACCCCCCCAATACTCTGCAATAACCCCCCCAATACTCTGCAATAACCCCCCCAATACTCTGCAATAACCCCCCCAATACTCTCAAATACCACCAAAAGAAAGCTCTATTTGTGGGAAAAAAATTCAGATGGGCACAATGTTGTATGAGTAATTGTCATTCAAATTGTGAGAGCACCGAAAGCTGAAAATTGATCTGGTTAGGAAGGGGGTTTAAGTGCCCAGTGGTCAAGTATTCCAGATGTTGTTAAAAGCAGATATTTGCCAAGCATGGTACATGATCGAAGTCTAATTAAATTTAGGAATTGATCAAATGAACACATCTAAATTTAAGAACAGAAAAGGTCTATGAATAAATTCGTAAAGGACTATAGTACAAGCTTACCATATTGCAGTTGGTATAGACTGCATGTTCGTGACACCGCCATCCACTGGAACCACAACCTGTATATTCGATAATGCACTGGGCGCTACCATGGACTCTGGGTTGTACTTATAATCTAGCCTGACATCTGTAGTGGTGGGGTTACACTTCCAGTAGGTGGCCAGGTTTAGAGGTGTGGACTGAATTCCATTCGATGATACCTAGAATCAGAACTCACATTAGTTTTTTTTAGCCCAGGATAATTTAGGTGAAAGGCTTTGTATACAGAACTATGTTCAATGGTGCAAGAGAAACATCATAAAACTTAATGAACTAAAAAGGCAAATAAGCATGACTGATTTCCAGTCAAAAACTGAAAGATGAAAAGTATAAATACTAGAGTAAAACCTTTGTAGTGTACACAGAAGTCGTTTTGCAATTCAGCAATGCCTGAGCAAAGGTCACACATTCTTGGACTGAAAAACTACGTCTGCAGCCCTGCCGTACTGGACTCGCTTGTACAGCGCTTCGGCTTTCATCCACAATTCAGAAGATACTGATAATGGTTAGGAATGTTTCAATCAATAAAAGGGGAAACTATTTATGGTGTTGCTCAGCCATACACCCCAATAATCACTGGGATGCATATGGGCATTTTCCAAGGCAGACGGAGGGCTGTGAGCCAGTTTGTCATTTCTGGCTCCATACGGATCTGGCTATGAAATCTGATTTCACAGCAATGCTTAGATCACATGCTGTGCCGAGGAACATTCTGCTCATCATGGAACAAAACTGAAAGTACAAGTTTATTGACAGATTAAGCCATTTGTTCTATTGTGTATACATTTCCAGGGATTTAAGATTTGGGTGGCCACTTTTATTCTAAAGCAGGGCTACATTATCCTGCATACAGTCACACCAATCTGCATCTATGTCAATGTAACAAAGGTGTTTTTCTTTAGCACAACACTATTTAATCCGTGATTCTTAAAGTGCTACTAAACCAAGAACCTGCATTCACTATATCTGGTCTCCCACAGTACACAGAACATGGAAATGCAATTATTTTAGTAAATATAAACTGCTAAATACCTTTTCTCATCAGCAGTTTATAGCAGTCTTGTGTCTGGCTGAGCACTAATTAAAGCTTGTAGGAGGGAGTTTTCATTCTCCTCTGACTGTCCTATGAGGCTGCATGACCCCCGACCTTCTGTCTGGACAGGACTGATTGGCCCTCTGCTAATCACACGCACCCTCCCAAAAAACTTGCTAGCAATACAAACCAAACTGAGCACCTGCAGACTGGCCCCCCCAATGCTCTGTGCTATCAGGAGATGGACTGAGGATTATGATAGCAGGGAAAAATCAGAGAAGACAAAACAGCATTTTTACAAATGCACAGGATTAACCCCTTAGGTTCCACAGTGAGTATAACGAGCATGCTTTACTGCATATACTGACCGATTTTACTGTTGTGGGTTTAGTAACTTTAATTTGCTTCTTTTTCCTTATGTAACAGACTGTAGGCATTATATTTCCTCTGTTATATGCCCACAATATACACAATAAAGGATAAGTTCACCTTTTTATAACACGTTACACCCATATTTAGGGTGTAACATGTTACAAACAGACCGCCCCCCGCACCTACCCATTCTGGCAGCAAGTGGGGATCTCCCCCCCCACGAGCTGTCACAATTTAAAAAGGCCCATGGCCAAGCAGGGCTCCACCCGTCCGGCCGCGTCACTCATTAAACAATGTCCTGGGTACAGCAGCCTTTGCGGCCGTTGACTTGTAGTTTTCAATGAACTACCACAGTGCTGTGGAGAGCCATGGTATATTTTGTATTTATTCAATGATTTCAGCCTCAAAAGACATGTTGTCCTTTGACTGGCATGCAAAGGAGGTGGTTATTGCATGCCAGTTCAATAGACCAACGCTTTACCCAAAGAGTCATCCTCGTGTTTACCAACAGGAGACTCATGCAGAAAATGAGAAAAGAATCTTCTAAAAACCTATTCACAAAGTAATTCAAAACTGAAAGCACGAACTCTAAATGCACAATGATTAAGGGATCAGCTTTCATAGAAAGCAACATGACTATCGATGAAAGTTTAGGTAGCGGCAAAATACGGCCTAACAAGAGTAGTGGTGAAATGCGGATGTAATCATAAAGATAACCCAGGTACTTCATTCTGCATTGTAATAATCACAAGTATTATGGAGGTAGGCTGTCAGGTTTCTCATCCTTATTAGGAGGCATATATTGGTGACCCAGTCCTTGAATTAAGGGACAGTACCTAAGAATTAAGGTGCACATAGCAAAAATGAAGTGTAGTTTTGTGTGTGGACAGTTGCACCATATATGTAGCATGCTGCCCAATGAGGCATTGTGGTGCCAACAGGGGCGGGGAATTGTTGGGAAAATGTTATGCATGTGTGCCTTTATACCATCAAATCAATATTTCACATGCTTTCTCCTGATCTGCGATAGATCCATTTAGGCTATGGGCAAAAGTACGTTCGAAGTGGGCAAGGGATTGTGAGTTCTGAGAGAATTTGGATGCCTCCTGATGCGAGGGAGCCCGTTGAATAAGACAGGGCTCGGACAATCATCACTAAAGGAATGTGAGGCTGTTGCAGTTTAACTTGATTACCCATGATCAGGCCCCATGAATAAGGGAATCCTCAAGGACGATTGAATGGGGGGGAACCAGGCGAGAGAATATGGGAGAAATTAAGAGATATAGTTTTCAACAGCAACCCACAACTTGTTGTCTTTCTGAAATCAACAGTCACAAACGAGAAAGAAGACCTTGCTTACAGCAGTTTTAAATCTGCCTGGCTCTACCTGTATTTGCCTAGATAGCAAGCTCCTGCTATCAGGGTAGACGTGCAGACTTTCATACTACGTCAGCTGCCAATATCTCTGCATCTTTTTTATTATTTTGATATTGTTTTTAATTAAAGGGGTTGTAAAGTTTCCTGTTTTTTCACCTTAATGCATCCTATTAAGGTGAAAAAAATATCCGATCATGACTGCCCCCAAGCCCCATTTTACTTACCTGAGCCCTGGAAAGTCCTGCCTCGTAAACATGCTGGCTCTTTGCCCAGGGTTCTTGGCTATTCATTGGATATTCATAGATTAATAGCAGAGCAGCCATTGGCTCCCGCTGCTGTCAATCAAATCCAATGACGCGGGAGGTCGGGGCTAAGTCCTGCACTCGGCGGCTATGGACGCCGAATGCAGGACTCAGGAGCGCACCCGCAAGGTAAGCCCCTTGGGAGAGCGCTTCCCAGAGGGGGTTGTCTGAGGCAGGGAGGAGCCGAGAGAGTTGCCGGGGGACCCCCAAAAAACGCAGTTCGGGGCCACTCTGTGCAAAACGAGGTGCACAGTGAAGACAAGTATGACATGTTTGTAATAGAAAAAATTAAAATTGAACCTATAGTATCACTTTAATTCTGCTTACGCATTGTTTGTTTTTTTTGATCACAGGTTCATTCTGAATTCCTCAGACTTATATCAGGTATAGTTTAATGGCTTTTCATCCACAATTTGTATAATAATGTTCTTTAACATGATGCTCCTTGCTGAAGGAACATGAGTATATGTTCGGCTGTGGATACTAACAGCTTGCAGTAGTGTGGGCTGCTTGTTCCCGGACCGCACCGTGTCCCTGATCATGTGATCACCATAACAGCCAATTATAGAAATCATGTAAGCCTGTATACAAACCAAACCAGCAGGTTCAGCTCTCAAGGTGCTCAAATGGTATCTTTACTAAACCATTTGTATTTACCTTAGATAAGGTACAACACGCACTCATGGAGTTCTAACCTACACCAGGCAGTGAGCTGGTCCTATTATTATCTGACAAAGCTGTCCATTTACTGCTTTCATCTCCAAGCCAGAATGGAAAAGCCTTCTACACGTAAGCCTGCTGGACTCTCCGTGGAATTAAAATGAAGCCCTTATTTCATTCAGTAACCTACATGAAAGTCTGTTACCAATATGTTTCTGCGCAACATAAGGGTCTGTGTAACTCACTTATCTCTGTTAGACTATAACTGCAACCATACATTTACATGAAAACCAGCAAGTATATGATGCACATTGCTCAGCACTGTAATCAGTATGCTTATTTGTTCACATTAGTCATGCACAGAAGGTAAATAAACCAACTCAACAAAAAAAGTACACAAATTTCATGACTTCGTACAAATTAATTTCCTTGCCACCTGGATCCCGAAGTAGCCAGCTTCCCTTCAGAAACACAAGGAAGCTCTCTTCATACTCATGCCACCAACTATCAGTGTAAACATTTTACTGATCATGACCGTTACCGCTACATTCCTCTAATCCAAAAAGTATGTATGAACTTCAGCTAACAAGTCACCCACATCCAGTAAATTAGATACAGACACCCTGTCTTCCAACAAAAGAAATACAGCCAGACTTAACCCTCAGTGTGCACATGTTACAGCGAGCAACACTCTGAAAATGACCGTGTAAACAGTACAAAAATGTCAGCGCTAAGGCCCTGTCACACCAGCACTTCTGTTGTCAGCAACAAATTCATTAAAGTGGTTGTAAACCCCATTCATGAAATTTGACTTAACCCATTCCTCTGTTATCAGCATGATAACTTCTGACAAGTTCTCCGACACCAGAAATAACAGCAGCTGGAAATTTGTGTCCTGAGGAACTTATTCCTCTGTCTATGTGGAGGGGGGTGTGTGCCTTTCCTCCAATCAGCTCTCACACAGTGTATGCCCAGACTACCCACCCACTGCTGAAACAGGAAGAAAGATTTCTAACAGGATGTGCACTTCCTAAAGAGTGTAGAAAGGGGAAGACAGCAGCTATACATGTAAAACATATGTAGGGAGATATGTTTCATTCCTGTGTACTGTTTGAGGTTATTCACTTCACTGGGTATAGGAAAGGGCCACTTTAAAGTGGAACTAAAGCTCTACTGCAAAAAACTTAGCAGGATGGCTCTTTACTGCAGAAGAGACATGCAATGTCTCCTCTTCTGCATTAAAAGAAACCTACCTGCCTGCTTGCAGTCTACTTTATAATATACACAGTTCAGTGTACATTCCAGGACAGCACCTGTGTGCCGGAATGACTGCGCTCATGTGCATAAGTGACATCATACCCCAGTGGTCAATGAAGATAGCCAAAGACTGGCACCCAGCAGAAGATGCCAGCGAGGGATGCAGGAAGGACAGGTAAGTTTAGCTCCTCAAGCCCACTCTACCTTAGCTTAATGCTGTTGCTTTCTCACCAAAATAAATAAATAAATTACAGGTCTCTAACCTATTTCAGCATAAAAAGCATCTAATAGACCTGTTTTTGTCGGCACACAGCAACTAATTAAAATGGTAATCCCACAGCCAGGGCGCAATGCATATGGAGTTAGGTGCCGATTAGTTTACACTATCCCATGGTCATTCCAAATTACATGGTGGGAAACCGGTGGATCTTGTTCGAGTTCATACACGCTGGCATGGCTCTTAGTGCCTTTTATGTGAGTGTGACGCCATGTTTTAATTGGCAATAATAAAGCTTTTAGGCCACTTTGACACTGGGGCAGTGAGATCACATTTCAGCTGCTAGCGGGGTGCTTTTAACCCCCGCTAGCGGCTGAAGAAGGGGTCAATGCCGTGTAGTGCCGCTGCCGAAGCGCTTTTGCAGGTCTGCCAATTCATTTCAATGCTGCTTGCAAGACTTTTTCTAGCGTCCTGCAAGCTTACCGCTCCAGTGTGAAAGCACTCAGACTTTCACACTGGAGTGACAGGATCGGTGCTTTACAGGCGTTATATTTAGTGCTAAAAGGCCTATAAAGTGCCTCAGTGTGAAAGTAGCATTAGACAGCTAGCACTTATGTTTTCTTTTTTACATTGCATTGCCATGATTCTGTGAAAGCACCTTTAAAGGAGGGAACTGGGTTGAGCTTGCTGGAGGAGTCTTATCTATACAGAATTGACTATACCCCCAGCGGGAACAGCACGTTTTGACTCTCTGGTAAAAATCTGGAGGTAAACGACCAGAGAACACTGGTGGGGGATTGCAGGACCACCTTCTTTTACCGTTTATGATATCTTGCAGAGGTGGAAGAAGTTGGTTCATGGATGTGTCCAAAAGACTGTTTTCTTATTGATTGATACAAATGTTTCTTTTACATTGTCTATGGACGTGTTTCCATATATGTTTTGGACTATTATATCAACTGAACGGAATATTATGTAACATTTGGATACTATGTTTCACTTGCACTTTTGAATTATTAGTATATTGCATTTTGGATGATTATAATTAGTAAGACTAAGCACTTTTGGTATAATTGCGCTGCACTACTTTTGAGGTTTATATTGGTTAAAAGTAAGGTGAGAACACATTTTTGGTGCTGGCAGCAATTACCGTGGATTCACTCGTGTTAATTTTTTTTTTTTTTTTAGCAATATAATTTTTTTTATGACTTTATGCACAATATTGTTTTACAATCATTTACAGGTTAGAGATTGTGCCGATTAAAATATAGATATCATATAGTTAGAATATAATAGCATTTCCTCCACATAGAACAATTTTTACAATAGACATGGGATTATACCAATGCTCATCAGGAAAAAAAACAGGTGACTACAACCAGAACACCATGCCCTTTCCATCTATATATTTGCATTCTTATTATTTTGACAAAGAACGGATAAGATATCAATGCGGCCTACCTGGTATTTTAAGATGTCCACATTATAATAAGAGGCAGATGGGTTCTGCTCACAAGATTTCTTGAGGTAGGCAGTGACTGCTTGCATATTCATCCAGAAGTCTTTACAGTTGTTATCGCTCTGGGAAGGATCACTGTAATAGAAGTGAATTGAAATAAAAGACACATGGTACAGTTCATAATGAATTGCAAACATAAATCTAAAAAATGATAATACACTTTGCACGCAAGATCACACATCATTTGCAACAAATGTACACCCAAGTCTAAACTCCAAACATTTAAAGTGTTATTAAACCCATAGCCTAACATCCACAAATAGTTACTATATAAAAAAAAAGCTACTATATGCTTAACATAGATACTGTAATAATAGATTTTTTTAACAGAACATAGATAATAATTACTTCCAAAAATACCTCAAGTCTTTGGAGGTCAGGTGAAATTTCCATGCTCCACACCGCAAAAAAAAAGTTTTAAACAAGTAAATACGAAAAACGTTCCTATCTATTTACTAATGCTAGCAGCATCAGGATTATAAATAGTCAATGTTGATTGGGAGAGTGAAGTTCTACCTTAAAGGTAAAAAAAAAAAATCCATAAATAGCTTCCTTTACCTTAGTGCAGTCCTACCTCATCCTTCTATTTTGCTTTTAAATGTCCTTATGCCTTCTGAGAAATCCTCACTTCCTGTTCTTCTGTCTGTAACTACACACAGTAATGCACGGCTTTCTCCCTGGTGTGGAGAAAGCCTCTTAAGGGGGCGAGCAGGAGTGTCAGGACGCCCACTAACACACAGCTTCTTTCTCTATCTGCAAAGTAGAGAGTGTCCTGACTTGCCTGCTCGCCCCCCTCCCCCCTCAAGAGGCTTTCTCCACACCAGGGAGAAAGCCTTGCATTACTGTGTGTAGTTACAGACAGAAGAACAGGAAGTGAGGATTTCGCAAAAGGCATAAGGACATTTAAAAGCAAAATAGAAGGATGAGGTAAGTGAAGGAGGACTGCACTAAGGTAAAGGAAGCTATTTAGGTACATTTTTTACCTTTACAACCCCTTTAATTTAACCATTTTACCCTGATCATTTTTTTCACTGATCTGTGTTTATATTGAGAGCTGAATCACAGCCAGATATTAAAGTGGTTGTAAACCCACTTTTTTCACTTTTACCTACAGGTAGGCCTATAATAAGGCTTACCTGTACGTATAAAGAATATCTCCTAAACCTGTACGGTTTGGGAGATATTCCCCTCGCAATGCGCCGCTGATTGCAGCGGTGCATGTGCAGGGGGGATCCACGGCGTAAGGGCCGGCAGCCGCCGGACCTTGCGAATTTAAATCTCCCGCGCGTGCGCGCGGGAGTGACGTCATCGCCGCTCCAGCCAATCACAGCGCTGGAGCGGCGATACCCGGAAGACACGCTGGAGCAAGATGACCTCTCGCTCTGCGTGGACCAGGTAAGTGTTCTTCACCTCGTTCCGAGGTAAGTATTTCATAATCAGCCAGTATGCGGTGCATACTAGCTGATTATGCCTTTTGCCTTGCAGGTTTAAAAAAAAAAAAAAGTTTGCGCGGTTTACAACCGCTTTAAGCAACACCATTTAACCATAATAGTGTATTTATTAAATATTCATTGGTTGTATAAAAAAACAGCATATATACCTGGATTTGTTTTGATCTCGGCGTCCTGTTTGTACTGGGAGCTGTAGCAGTCATTACTGTAATTCTACCTCCACTGTCCATTCATTGGCTAGGGCCATGTTGGTGACCTAGCTGTATTGCTGAGCTGAAGTACAGAAATATGAGGCCACCAACCTGGCTGTTCGTGGATATCTTCATCACAAAACTGGATGAACATAGAACTTTTGGCAGATAAAATGGTTCATGTACTAAATATTTGTGTCCACTGTGTATTTAAAGTGTCAGAAAAGTGTAAACCCAAAATATATCTCTATGTATATCTATATATCTTGTTTCTTTTAATATGCGATTGGTGTGGAGAGGAAACAGGAAGGCTCTTAGTTTTCCTTCACACGTCACTGCAGGAGGCTGTTTCTTCTGACCATCCAGCGCTGCTCCAGTCCGCTGGTTTAACCACTTTCTGTCCACCCTATAGTAGTTTTACTGCTACAGGGCCGCTGCTGTGCGCCAAAACACGCACATTATATATACATACACACACGTGCACGTGTGATCCCACACTTCCGGGAAGGGGGCACTCACAGCAGAAGCCAATGGGCGGGTGCCGGGTATTTGATGTCCTTCAGCACCCGCCGATCGTCAGGCAGAGAGACAGAACTGCAATCTGCCTATGGGATGGAGTCTGTGTCCCTGCTAAGAAGGAAATAAATTCCATCTCTTTCCCCAGTAAAAACAGCACATACAGTATAGCAAAACACCGGTTAGGCACAGTTAACCATTTTGTTAACCCCTTTCTAGCTAGTGTCATTAGTATAGTGACAGTGCATATTTTTTTTAGCACTTATCACTGTATTAGAGTCTCTGGTTCCCAAAAAGTGTCAGAATCCCCACCACAATATCGCAGTCCCGCTATAAGTTGCTGATCGCCATCATTACAAGTAAAAAATTTGTAGACGCTATAACTTTTGAGCAAACCAATCAATATACGCGTATTGGTATTTTTTTTTTAACCTAAAATATATAGCAGAATTTATATTGCCCTAAATTTATGAAGAAATTCGATTTATTTTACATTTTTTTAATTTGGTATGTTTTATAGCAGAAAGTAAAAAATCGTTTTTCTCAAAATTGTCATACAATTAGTTTATAGCACATAAAACAAATGCAGAGGTGATCAAATACCACCAAAAGAAAGCTCTATCTGTCGGAAAGGACACTGGAAAGGTACAGTGTTGCACGACTGCACAATTGTGAAAGTAATGCGGTGCCGTATCACAAAAAAATTGCCTGGTCATGAAGGGGGGCAAATCTTTCAGAGGTCAAGTGGTTAAAGTGGAACATCATTCTCTCAATGAACATGGATTATTTTTAATCCTAAAGCTGCTAGCACTACTAAATAGATTGGAACAAGTAAATATTATATAGTTTCCCAACTTTTTTTTTTTACATTTCTTCTAGGCCTAGGCAAATGTCATCATACATCCCAGGAGTCTTCAGGAGGGAAGGAGAGGAGGAGGGTTTTTCTCAGGTAAGCACACTCTCCTGCATGCATGCTTGAGCTAAGGGCAGATGGATTCCAAGAAGTAAATGCTACATAACCCATTTACCCTTACTCAAGATGGGCAAGGCCAGAAATGTTAGGACGTGTTTTTCAAAGTGATTTCTCATCAAAATAAAGAATGTAGACAAGGATGGATGGGGTAGTTTGATTGGAATATTAAAAATAAATGAAATGGTGCTTTTGGTTTGTGGTGCTCAGATGCAGTATAGTTCCGCTTTCATGAAAAATAACTTTTACAGGCAAACACTTGCATACAAATCCCAGGGAGCACATGCTGCTTTATTCTAATAAACTTGAATGGAAATAGAAAACTGATGTCAACCGTTCTTGCAGGCCTCGGCCACATTTACTTGTTATGTGAGAGAGAGGGTGTGAGCTGTCAACCAAACAGTTGTAGCCGTCCCTCAAGCAGATGACAAAATTAATGTGGGCCGGTAACGAGAGGAAGGAGGAGGAAGTCTGAAGGCTAATGATGGAGCATGTGCATTGCAAGTGTCAACACAACAGCCAGAGGATCAGCTGCTATAACGTGGACACCACCAACAGGGAGTTCCAGAGGATCAGCTGCTATAACGTGGACACCACCAACAGGGAGTTCCAGAGGATCAGCTGCTATAACGTGGACACCACCAACAGGGAGTTCCAGAGGATCAGCTGCTATAACGTGGACACCACCAACAGGGAGTTCCAGAGGATCAGCTGCTATAACGTGGACACCACCAACAGGGAGTTCCAGAGGATCAGCTGCTATAACGTGGACACCACCAACAGGGAGTTCCAGAGGATCAGCTGCTATAACGTGGACACCACCAATAGGGAGTTACTTGAGAACAAAAACTCAAGACACGCAGCAAAGAAAGGTTTTGCAAGCAGGCAGAGGAAATACTTGTACATAGGTATATTTTGGGTTTACGCTTTTCTGACACTTTAAATACACAGTGGACACAAATATTTAGTACATGAACCATTTTATCTGCCAAAAGTTCTATGTTCATCCAGTTTTGTGATGAAGATATCCACGAACAGCCAGGTTGGTGGCCTCATATTTCTGTACTTCAGCTCAGCAATACAGCTAGGTCACCACCTAGCCAATGAATGGACAGTGGAGGTAAAATTACAGTAATGACTGCTACAGCTCCCAGTACAAACAGGACGCCGAGATCAAGACAAATCCAGGTATATATGCTGGTTTTGTATACAACCAATGAATATTTAATAAATATACTATTATGGTTAAATGGTGTTGCTTAAAGCTGGGGTTCACCCTATAAAAAATTTCTAACACTACATCCAGCCCAGTTCTGTAAATAAAATTACACTGACCTTTTTTTTTTTCGCCGTAGATAGCGTTTATCGTTAGAATTCACCGCGGCTTCCAGGTAGGGAATCCCGCGGGAATGGGTGTCCCTATTGACATGCCAATTGATTGACATGCTAAATGACGGCGCACACAGCGCGTCACGACTTCCCGAAAGAAGCTCGGGTCGGCTCGGTGCCTGCGCACCGGTGCCGAATAGTGCCGAGCCGACCTTCTTTCGGGAAGTCGTGACGCGCTGTGTGCGCCGTCGTTTAGCATGTCAATCAATTGGCATGTCAATAGGAACGCCCACTCCCGCGGGATTCCCTACCCGGAAGCCACGGTGAATTCCACGGCTAAACGCTATCTACGGCGAAAAAAAAAAAAAAGGTCAGTGTAATTTCATTTACAGAACTGGGCTGGATGTAGTGTTAGAAATGTTTTATAGGGTGAACCCCCGCTTTAATATCTGGCTGTGATTCAGCTCTCAATATAAACACAGACCAGTAAAACAAATGATCAGGGTAAAAGAGTTAAATTAAAGGGGTTGTAAAGGTAAAAAATTTCCCTAAATAGCTTCCTTTACCTTAGTGCAGTCCTCCTTCACTTACCTCATCCTTCCATTTTGCATTAAATGTCCTTATTTCTTCTGAGAAATCCTCACTTCCTGTTCTTCTGTCTGTAACTCCACACAGTAATGCGAGGCTTTCTTCCTGGTGTGGAGAAAGCCTCTTGAGGGGGAGGGGCGAGCAGGCAAGTCAGGACACTCTCTACTTTGCAGATAGAGAAAGGAGCTGTGTGTTAGTGGGCGTCCTGACACTCCTGCTCACCCCCTCAAGAGGCTTTCTCCACACCAGGGAGAAAGCCTTGCATTACTGTGTGTAGTTACAGACAGAATAACAGAAAGTGAGGATTTCTCAGAAGAAATAAGGACATTTAAAAGCGAAATGGAAGGACGAGGTAAGTGAAGGAGGACTTTTTTTTTTTACCTTTACAACTCCTTTAAGGTAGAACTTCACTCTCCCAATCAACATTGACTATTTATAATCCTGATGCTGCTAGCATTAGTAAATAGATAGGAACTTTTTTTGTATTTACTTGTTTAAAACTTTTTTTTTTTTTACACTTCTTCAGTTACTTCCTGGTTTCTGGCCTAGGCAATTTATGCTATGCCTCCCAGGAGTCTTCAGGAGGGGAGGAGGGGTTTTCTCAGCTATGCACACCCTTTCCTGCGTACATGCTTGTTGTTTTTAATCAGATTTTATTTTTGGTTTTTTTTTCCTTTTACATAAACTACAAATAAACAAAACAAACAATAAATAAACAAAAAAAAAAACAGAACAAACCGGCTTGTGTGACTTCACTACATACCAGCCTGCAGGCTAATCCGCGCTGTTCTAAAATGTCTTTGATGCAAGTGCAGTGGAACCTTTCAAATAAATGTTTTTCTGTATCGCACCATAAAGTCTTTCTCTTCTATTGCCCTCCATACATGGAGTTGGAAACAGTGAGATCAACTGAACGTTCATTTTTTGATCCCATATGTCTCCTAGAGACATATCAACATTCAACTCCCATTTTTACCTACATGGTATGGGAAATTTAAGAAGCAAATTAGATAGCAATTGGTTTTAAACTTTAGAAATTAGGCCATTTATGTTATTAGCTTGGGCTACACAGTGTTCGGACCAAACTGTGGAATTGCAGAGCATGTCTTCGTTGGAGATACTGGAAAAACCACCTCCGATCCAGACTGAGCTGCATGAATGCTTGTTGCTAAGGGCAGATGGATTCCAGCAAGTAAAAGCTACATGTACTATTGGCCCTTAGTCAAGATAGCCACGGACAGAAATGCTAGGGGGTTGTTTTTCAAAGTGATTCCTCAACAAAAAGCATGGAGACATGGATGGATGGGGGAGTTTGTTTTGAATATTAAAAATTAATTAACCACTTCCATACCAGGCCAATTCTGGCACTCCTCTCCTACATGCAAAACTAATAATGTTTTTGCTAAAAAAATTACACAGAACCCCTTATCATCATATATGTTTTTTTAGCAGACACCCTAGGGAATAAAATGGCAGTCATTGCAACCTTTTATCTTGCACTGTATTTGCACAATCATTTTTTAAACGCCTTTCTTTTCATTTTTAAACAATAACAAGACAGTAAAGTTAGCCCATTTGTTTTGCATAACGTGCAAGATGATGTTACGCCAAGTAAATAGATACCCAACATATGCTTCAAAATTAGGCACACTCGAGGAATGGCGCCAAACTTCAGTACTTAAAAAAATGTTTTAATATTTTTTACAGGTTACCAGTTTAGAGTTACAGAGGAGGTCTAGTGCTAGCATTGTTGCTGAGCACGTGCTGCCAAGGACAGGGGCGTTATAATTTTTTTGTTTTAATTTTACTTAATTTTTTTTATTTTTACACTTTTTTTTACATTTACTTTTTGATCACTTTTATTCCTATTACAAGGAATGTAAATATCCTTGGTATTAGGAATAGTTTATGAAAGGTCCTTTTTATGGAGAGAGGTGGGGTCAACAAGACCCCACCTCTCTCCTCCAGGCTGGAAAGCATGAGAGCGAGAAAAAAAATTCACTGATCTCATGCTGACAGCCGCGATCACGGCTTTGTTTACATCTGCAACCCAGGTATGACGGTCATAGAGATGACTGGTGACCGTCATCCAGCGGTGGCCGATTCTTTCATGGGAGAGCCCGGAGAAAGAAGTCCCCTCCCGTCGCCTGTAAGAAAGATCAAGTGGTGGAACTGCCGTTATGATCATTCTCATCGTGCGCAGAATCGCCGCCAGAAAATAATAATATCTGAATGATGCCTGTAGCTGCACCCATCATATAGATATCCCCCTGAAAGTCAAGGACGTCATATGACGGTGTGCGGTAGGGAAGTGGTTAAAATGTTTTTTTTTAGTTTCTGGTGCTCAGATGCAGTAAAGATCTGCTTTAAAAAACCTGTCAGGACAGAAACACTGCAGCAATCAATACCAAATTACTTTTAAAAAGTGCACGTTCCAGGGCTTTTTCCCCTGTATTCTACCATTTAGCAAGTCACTGACCTGAAACAAGCATGCAGGTCAGGGGTTCTGATTTTACTGGCTACATGCTGGTTCTAGTTCTACATTTACTCAAGCATATAAACAGAAGAGTGTTTGCTACAGTTCTGGTACTGAATGGATTAAAAAAATAATCACAGAGGTACTGTAGGGGAGCTCTTATACATACCTGTATAAAAGTTGAGTATTTGGTAGAATTTGCTCTAGCTTGCTGGTGTTTTTTATCCTGAAGCAAAGCACTGCTGGAGATGGGTTACTTGTGAACACTTTAATAATTCCACTTGGAAATGACACGGTCATATCCCCAGTAACCTTGACAATACATCTGTAGAGAAAGAAAGGTATTATATGCAGGAAAATTATAAATATTTTTTTAATCACAATATTCAGTGTGAACAAAATATATCTATATGTAGAATAATGAAACCCTGAAAATGACTTACTTTGCTGGGTCTGCTCCTTTGAAGTAAGCGTTAACAGACTCTGACAGCGCTACAGCAACAGGTAGTGTGTCCTGAGATCCTAAGGTAACTGGACTGGGCCCACGCGATATACCTAAAGCAAGTGAAAAATAAGTCTGGATAGTGTAACCTCAAACTACACAGCGTCAGTTCACCAAAAAATGATCAGTCTAGTTAGGAGTAGATAACTGTGGGTTGAATTATCAACTGACCCCCTTACCACCCCCAAAGAAAGTGCTCCATTATTGCCATTAAAATTTGATCCCACAAATTATGTCCAATTTATGTAGCATGTAGTATGTAGTACTTACACTGTTCCAGCCTACAGAATGCAGCTCACCACACTAAAGCCTCGTACACACGATCGGATTTTCCAAAGGGAATTGTGTGATGACAGGCTGTTGGCCGAAAACCCGACTGTTTGTACGCTCCATCGGACAATTGTTAGATTTTCCACAGACAAATGTTGGATGGCAGGCTTTAAAATGTTCCCGGGACAACGGTCTGTTGTCAGATTTTCCGTGTACACAAGTCCGTCGGACAAAAGTCCAAAGTAGAAACACGCGTGCTCGGAATCCATGCTCACCAAACATGACATTAGCAGAAAGGGTGACGCTCAAGAGCTGAAATTTCACGTAGTATGTAACTACGTTCGTGTTTGTTGGCTGACAATTGTGTGCCGTTTGTATGCAAGACAAGTTTTTGGCCAAAAGTTTGAGGCTTTGTCTGCAGAAAATTCGATCGTGTGTGCGAGGCTTAAGGCTCCATTCAAACCTAGGTATTCAAGGAACACAGGTGGAATCGTCGCAAAACGCAGGAACGCAGGCTTGCAATCCCGTTACATTTAATGGCACCCTATTTGCTGCGCGATTTTACCGCAATTGAAGACCTGAAAAATCGTGGCATGCCTGTCGCCCAAAAGAAGTTCTGGGGTGCCATTGAAAATAACAGGGGAAAACAAATGCAGCCCACGTTTTGTGAATACTCTGGAATCACGGGCAGAATCACAGCAATTCCACCTGCAATCTGAAATGCCTAGGTGTGAACGGAGCCCAACTAATGTCCCATCACTGTGCCAGGGCGAACAACAACAATGCTTATTTTTGCCTTTTTCAAATACATTCTCCTGAAATTATAGTATTATTATATGGGATTTATATAGGGCCAACAGTGTGCCCAGCGCTTTGCAATATAAATATAATAAATTATCCCCCAAAAATATATATAAAAAAAAAAAAAAATTTCCCTCAGTTTAGGCCAATATGTATTCTTCTACATATTTTTGGTAAAAAAAAAAAGTGTATATCGATTTGTTTGCGCAAAAGTTATAGCGTCTACAAAATAGGGGATAGTTGTAAAGCATTTTTTTTTTTTATTCGTAATGTCGGTGATCTGCGATTTTTATCAGAACTGCGACATTATGGCGGACACTTTTGACACTATTTTGCGACCATTGTCATTTATACAGCGATTGGTGCTAGAAAAATGCACTGATTACTGTGTAAATGACACTGGCAGGGAAGGGGTTAAGCACTAGGGGCGATAAAGGGGTTAAGTGTGTCCTAGGAAGCGATTCTAACTGTGGGGGTATATGCTACCAGTGACATGACAGTGATCACTGCTCCCGATGACAGGGAGCAGTAGATCACTGTCCTGTCACTAGGCAGAACAGGGAAACGCCTTGTTTACATAGGCATCTCCCTGTTCTGCAGCTCCGTGACACGATTGCGGGCACCCGGCGGACATGGAGTACGCGGGACCCATGGTCACACTCATCGAGCTTGCGGCGGGCGCACGTGCCCGCAATTTAATGGGACCATGAAGGTACGTCCATATGCGCAGCCGTGCGATTCTGCCGACGTAAATAGTCGTGCAGCGGTCGGCAAGCGATTAAGGTGCTTTAGGAGCAGTGTATACACTGCTCCTAAAGCACCGCTGCCCATTGAAATTAATGGGCAGCAGAGCTTTTAACCCTTTTTCGGCTGGTAGCCGGGGTTAAAAGCACCCTGCTAGCGGCCGAAAAGCGATGCTAAAACGACGGTAAAGCGCTGCTAAAAATAGTGGCGCTTTACCGCAGACGCCCGGGCGCTGTGAGTGCGATAGGGCTCTAAGACAGGGGTCCTCAAACTACAGCCCTCCAGTTGTTCAGGAACTACAATTCCCATCATGCCTAGTCATGTATGTGAATGTCAGAGTTTTAGAATGCCTCATGGGACTTGTAGTTCCCGCAACAGCTGGAGGGCCGTAGTTTAAAGATACCTGCTCTAAGAGAAAAAAAAAAATCTGTATTTTATTAAATATATTTAAAGAAAACTTTGTTTTTATGTAGAGTTTATTATTAAATTTAATATGCAATATATTATATTTTACTGACTCATTTATTAATATTTTTAGCCCCAACCAGAACACCCTCGGAATGTGCGAAGCATGTTTCTGTGCAATTCTGGTGTGAACCAATATTTCTGTTTACGATATGTTTTGATTGGTTTAAAATCATAATTTGTCGTTCAACATGCTATTGTAATGAATAATGCTGCACACTTCTGGAACAGGAACTGGTTACGACATGATATAAGACAAAGTCTTGACAGGTACATGACAGATGCACATAGCACTTACCAAAAGTGGGAGTATTTGCTGCACTAATTGAAGCCGACGAGGATATTGAAGAAGAGCTTTCTGCACGAGGCAATGAAGCAGAGGAAGGGGGGCTAGTGTTCGATGTCACGGGAGGGCTGAACGGTCGTGGCTTGAAAGGAAGCAGAAATAAAATGAATGCAATACTAAAAAATAACTTCTCTAAGTTAATTAGTTAAATCGATTTCTAGGAAATAGTCCCAGAAAAATCTAGAAAACCACTTTTTAGCTTACCCTAAAAGATTTATTTAGGAAATGTTAGGGAAACTAAACAAATAAAATAAAAATACTTTGGGATGATTTAGGGGAAAAATAGCAACAGGGTATATAAATGCAAACATCTATGCTTCCGTCACCTTATAATACATGGCCAAGGAGCAAAAGCATCATTTATGGTGACAAAATAAAAGCCCCAATTTCTACAAAAACCCAGAAACACACCAAAAATTCAACATTTAAAACATACTATTATAGTACTGTAATTTGTGAATGTTTACTGTACTTACTGTAACATTTTGTAAAATAGTAAAAGCGGAACTAAACCGACCGATTTAACAGTTTCTGAAAATGGGTCGATTCACACCAGGTATGGTGGGACTCCATTGGGCAGCTAATCAAGCACAGTCCCACCGCACCCTGACTGCAAGACTGCCTTGTCTCCGGTGTGGCTGGATCACATCACTGTGTTGAAGTGGTATAGGATAAAAAAAAAAAAAGTACCGCATGCAGTACTTTTTCCAGCTCAGTCACCGCACAATGGCCAATAGAACTTTATGAAAAGTCACTGTATGACATTTCAATAAAGTTAATTTTGGAAAAAAGGGTAAACAGGGTCTCACCAGCATCAGCATTGGCCTTTCCACCTCGCACACCATCTGCTAAGTTGTAAAGTAGTGACTGGTGGAAATGTACCCTTGCAATTACTAGAATAGAGAAATGTCACTAGCACACCAAGAATTCCTCAGAAGGGTCCAAAGCTCTATTCACATGGTCACACGGTACACATACAGCAACATTTCGGAGCCACACAGGGCCCCTTTTTCAGGCAAGGGGCGCCGCGTGGCTCCTAAAAGTTGCCATATGTGTACCGTTTGACCATGTGAATAAAGCTTTGGATCCTTCTGAGGAATCCTTGGTGTGCTGGTGACATTTCTCCATTCAGATTGTCTGCGATTTCCAGCCTATTACAGCACCCAGCATTATTACAGTCATTTCCATGAACGCTTGTGTAGGGAATATTGCAATTGTACTTGCAATTACTAGTGTTCTAAAAGTAAGTTCTCTAACAAACTATCAAGCCATTAAATGACTGGGGTCATAGCTGATCACATGGCAATGGATAATCAAACAGAGGCTAAGATGATCCGTGGCCTGGGGGTTGGGGACCTCTTCTATAGAGGACAGACAGATGTCACCCTGACCAGAGGGTGACACCGGATTTACTATTATCAGAAAATGATGAACGACCACTATTTTTAACATGAATTAGAATCATTACTTTATTCACCTAATCTAAGACGACACATACTATATTATCAATTAATATTTCTGCAGTATTATTGTACCAGGCTTCTAACAATATATAAAAAGAGTGGTACTAATGCGCTACCAAATAAAACCAAAATAGGAAAAACCCAGCAAAAAACAACAAATGATAAAAGCTGCGTATCAAAAAAAGTGAACCAAACAAAGATAATAGTGAATTGAGTATAGATAGCGCTGATTATCAACTAGTGCAAGGTGAGTACAATAAAATCAAAATAAAAATATATATTCAATAGTGTGAATTATAAATGTAGGAAACAACAACACTATGTCAATATTGCCTATCTACATGAGAGTGAGTCCGTAATGGGTTAACTAGACTGGACCCATATGCAGCCCTGCAGGAAAATCAGCTGACATCTCCTTCTCAATGCTTCAGAATAGATAGGATAGATCTTCCCAAAGATTCCAGCCAGAAACTCCACATGTAAGTAAAAAGAGAAGAACGAGAGGACAAAGCCTCCTAGTGCAATATTGTTGGAAACAAGGAAGGGAGACAAGGACTACACCGACGGTGTGAAAACTCACAAATCCGCCGATTAACACAGGCTCTGAATCTGGTTGCCGCTCAGTGTGATGGTCTCCTCACTCGGATCGTGTCCCGTCACATAGGCTCCTCCCCCACGCGTATCGTCACTCGTCACGTGACTTAGTCATGGGCTGCCCATGACTAAGTCACGTGACGAGTGACGATACGCGTGGGGGAGGAGCCTATGTGACGGGACACGATCCGAGTTGGGAAGATCTATCCTATCTATTCTGAAGCATTGAGAAGGAGATATCAGCTGATTTTCCTGCAGGGCTGCATTACGGACTCACTCTCATGTAGATAGGCAATATTGACATAGTGTTGTTGTTTCCTACATTTATAATTCACACTATTGAATATATATTTTTATTTTGATTTTATTGTACTCACCTTGCACTAGTTGATAATCAGCGCTATCTATACTCAGGCTTCTAACAATACTCACTACTTCGTTTATTCCACTGAGCTTGGCTGAGGGAAGCTTTGGTCTTGATGGAGGCCGTGGAGGGGGTACAATTGTGCCTACCGAGAGTGGTGTGGTTGGTCGTGCAGGTGGCGACACTGTTAGAGAAAACATGTATTAGCAAATATTAATGCATATCTACAGTGCTAAATAATGTTTAGCTCCTACTCTGGGAGGACCCGAAGGTACAGTATGTTTTTAAAAGCAAAGCAAATAAACTGTACAATTAAAGCTTCAATCTTACATTAGATGTAAAATGCTTGGCAAGATGCTACATTGCCCTTTGACCAGAATGTTACTACATGGGTGAGATTCTATGCTTTGCCCACAAGCAGGTTCCCTTAGTTGGTGCACTCCCCAGCTGGCACATACAGCCCCCCCCCCCCAATAGCCAATCAGGATTAACCTATGCCATCCTGTAGGAGGAAAGGGAGCAAGTCACATGCTCCCCATGGGCAGATGTACCAGGAATTCCTGAAAGAAGGAATCAGGTATAGTGAAAGGATGGCAAGTACAGTATGTGAAGCTGGGGAAGGGAGCAGTTAAGTAAACCTAATGTTTTTGGCCTGCAGAGGGCAAGCACAAGTTCCTTTTAAATTTTAGAATTATCCATAATTATCCATAGAATTATCCATAGAATTTTAATAACTCATGATAGTCTTTTTATCTCTAATAATAATATCCTAACATTACTTCAAGATGCCTGTCCTATTAGATACAGGTCTCTTTTCACTAGTATGGACAAAGGAGCAAGGATGTACAATTACTCATAATGTCTAAGGGGACCAGTCAGAGGTCTTTCAGAGATGGTCTAAAATGATTTGTCTTATTAAATAAATTATATATTATTAGTTGACACTTAACAGCTTGGGACCAGTTACAGCTTAACATTCCTTTAACATGGAAAGGGTTCTGCAAATTACAGTCCTGAGGACAAGATAAGTATTGCTTTTTATCTTTTGTGTTTGTCCCTACTCTTGCTTTATTAGCATATACACAAAGTGCAAAGATTAATATTCAGAGGAACGTACTTACACTCACAAAGGCTCAAAGTTAGGTCAACAGGTGTCAAAAAAAAAAAACTTGTATAACTTGGTGTAAAAATTCAGTATCAAGCTTACTACAAAGCTACACCTACTGAAATATTAGCAAATGCTTCCAACTATCTCAAGCAAAGTCCAACAGCAACCCACTCCCTGAACTCTGCCTGACAATACAAAATAATGAACTATGGGGAACAGGCCTATTTATTTATTTCTATAAATCAATGTGACACATATGGTGGCCAGCTTTTTCAGATTTTAAGGATGTAGCATTTAGCTTTCAAACTGTAATATAGACGGCCATCATTTTTTTTTTATCTTTTTCTGTTCTGTAAGTGTTCTGAATTATTTAAGACTAAGTGCACCTTCATGGTAATGTTAACAGTCACAATGAATACTGCATCTGGTTTGTTCTGTGTGTTCAAGGTCTATACACTACATGCCACCATTTTGGTATCTCAAAGTTTTACAAAAGCTGATGAAACAGACAAAAGTCTTAGCGTTTATTGGTGTTCTATGAAAAGTGTCATAACAAGTATCCAGATAGATATGTATGCTTCCCTGATGATCTCAGGGAACAGGCAATCAAACTAAACGTCAGAGCATGCAAATCTAAAGAAGAATGGGGACAATAGAGCATGTATGACACTTTTCTGGCAGCATGGCCCTTTAAAAATGGTTGCGCCAGATAAAAAAAAAATAAAAAATCTATGCCACCAGTTTTGGTAGCTTTAATGGACCATGCAGCAGACACTGGTAGTTCTTAAAAGTGCCACTTTCAAAAAGTGGCGCCATGCCTACACTGAATTCAATATGACCTACCCCCCCGATTACAGATACCAAAATTGGAGGTAATCAAGACCAATTCTAGCTTTGATGTACAGAGACAGGCAGAGTACCTGATTCTGTACAACGTGCAGCATGTTTGCTGCTGCTATACCCCCTCCTCCCCCCAACCTTTCACTGGTTGTCTAGGACACTGTCCGATTCACAGCTGACCAGCTGACTGTTGGTGAAGTTTAATTGTGAATCTGAGTGATTCGTTTCCCATCAGGTCTGCTATTTCTTTGTGAGTGACAGCAGGCAGATTCTATAGCCAATAGCAGACTGTCTATAGGATACGTAACTTCCCACTGCCTGCTGTCAGTCAAAAGAAGAGTGGACCTGATGGAGAACTAATGTCTCTGAATCCTCACCAGGCTCCGCCAATCCAACTAAAAAAACTCCTTAGCCACTGCGCTGTCTATGCGTGAAAGCTGCAGCGGCAGGGAGGGAGCTCAGCTGCCCATAGAACTGAGTGTATGGAAGCTCCAGCCTCAGTACACCTTAGCACGCAGTGCTTGCCCCCAAATTCTCGCACCCAGTTCCTAAATCTGTCACCCACACTAACTGTTGTACAGAGGCATTTTGGAACTCCAAAGAGTACCGCATACATTCTTTAAGAATTTCCCTGCCTGTGCAGTATGTAGAAGGCCAACAGGATTTGGCAGAGCCAAATTTCAGATATAAATATCCCTAAATTTACCAACATATAGCAACTAAAATGTTTCGAAGTGCACATATTCTTTAACCATCTATGATTTATTGTATACCTTACCGTAAAGCTCTATAAAAGAAAAACATAATAAGGCTACATAAGACGATTGTACATCTGGGAAGAGCTTACTATATATACATTAGTGCAATGTATACAAGTGTTTAGTACCAACGAAACATAACTCTAAATGCTCATTACAATTTAAATAATTCACTCCATGCACATAAACACATGCAATTTCAGCACAAAACATCCATTTTCAAAATACAGAAGTTTGCATACACAATTACATCCATATGTAAATCTATTGAACACACAATATGCTAATGTATTATGCAAACCAATTAAAAAAAATAGCAAATCAAGCTGCTTTGAGACAACACGGGGTAAGAAAACCAAAATCATATTAAAGAATAACAAGATGCAACGGACACATAATAATGTGAAAGAAGGTATATGAGGCATTTGTCCACATAATGAATAGAAAAATCGTCCACTATTTGGGGACTACACCGCACAACATAGCAACACAAGGCATGCTTGTCATACCATTGTTTGTATGAACTGTAGGCAGGCTACAGTTGATAGAGGCAGACTTTGAAGACTTCTCAGTAGGATTTGAGTTTTCTTCAACAAATACATCATCAAGACAATAGTTGGCATTAGAGAAACCTACATAGTCTTCCAAAACATAGTTCCTCAAGGTTCTCTCCGATAAATAATACCGCATGTTGTCAACTTTCTCAAAAGCGCTATGGAATCTCTGAATCTTCTTGCGACCTCTAATGAATGTTCGGCTGTTACTCTCATACAGAGCAATCTGTGGCCTTTGGGGATGTGTGTTTTCTACCTGAGCTTTCACTGTGCCAACATTATGGGCAAAATTGGTACCAAAATCAGATTGTGCTGCGTCCCCGGGATCAGACATAGGGAAGTCAAATGTGAACTTATTACTTGAGGTCAGAGATGTGGGAGAAAAAGCAAAACTCCCAAAAGGCTCCTTTAGTGCAGCTGAAGAAAATACGGGGAAGAAAAGACAAACATTGAATGTACACTGCCAACGCTGGTAAGATCACTAAAATGCTTACGTTGAAGTGCTTTGCGTCTCTAAAATGAGGTGAGCACCTCTTACTAAAATCTCTCTTTTGGATGGACTGACTGTTTTAGTGCCCACCATACCAACGTATTAGAATGGGGAAACATAAGGCAGGTAAGCCTTACATTACACATTTTTCTTCATTTGGTTCATGTCTTAAAAACTTGTTTCCTTCAATAGTATAGATACAAGATGGACATATTTGCCCTGACTACGTTGCTACCGCATAATAGTGAAGGTTTACTGCTGAAACAACCTTAAGGCATGTCTAAGTACTTGTCCTCCATAAATGCTGTCAGTGAAAAAGGGTTTATGTAAAATTACTGAAATCATACACCCTAGTATTAAAAATGACTTCCCATAATAGGACAATGAACTTCAGGTTTCAACCGGTGGTAACATTTCTTTGCACTTCTTAAAAAATATACATTTTCATTCATTATTGGACCTTTATCCTCCACTTTTTACACCAATTCTCCTTTATAAGGGGTGTAAAAAGTATTACAACCGATCAAAAAGACAGTGATAAGCATAACAAGGCCATACTTAGTTAAAAACAACAGGCAGTAGCCTTTGTCCTGCCCAACATCCACCAAGGGTTATAATGATCCTTATACCACGTCAAGGGAAGCGATAAAGCAGAAGGGCGAGAGAGAAATCAGGAACCATTGAGGCCTGGACTAGCCAATCCTGTAAGGTTGGAAAATTGCAGCTTGAAGAGAAGTCCCCAATGGAGTTGTTTGAAGGGTCATGCCTCCTACCATCAGCTTATGGATCTGTAGACACCACTTTACCCTGGACCAGATATCAGTATAGACCCCGGTAAACTCTGGTACTTGGATACCTTTCAAATAACTTCAATGGGGACTTCTCTCCTATCTGCATATTTCTAGCCTTACGGGATTGGCTATTCCAGGCCTCAGTGGTCGCTGATTTCTAAGCATCTTTATAACCCTTGGTGGATGTTGGGCAGAACAAAGACTACTACATGCTGTTTTTAACTCAGTACTGCATTGCTATGCTTATCACTGTCCATTTGATCAGATGTGATACTTCATACACCCCGAAAAGGGAGCCTTGGTTTCTCTGAAATGCGTCAGCTGAAGGAGACACATCGTACCATCCATGATAATCAGGACAGTTACATTATAAGCTATGTTGTATGCTGTACCTATGCTTTTAAACGTTCGATTGTCTACCAATAAAATAGTTTTACCTTTTAACTATATGCATGTGTTGTTACAATAGTACCTTATAAAGTCCCACTAGGGGGAAAGTACATTTTTCCAGTTGGTGTATTAGGGATGTGGAACTAATCAGAATACACCCAACGCTATAGATATCCACTCTTTACACAAAGTAGAGACAGGACAATATAAGATTCAACAACTCATCTACAGCATTTTGCAAGTATAAAATCATACAGAGCAACCAAGGGTTTGTATCAATAAGCTTTACACTACAGAAGCAGAAAATTAACACCACACTTGTAAGAATTATTACGTTCATGAAAATGCATATATAAATGCAAATTATATCTAGAGTAATAAAAAGAACAAAACAAATTATTTTTTTAGAACAGGGACAAGGGCCAAAGACTGATCTTTACCTGTAGAACTGGATGAAGAGAGAGAAGAGGTTTCGACTGAGTTGCCAAACAACGGGTCCCAGGCCAGAAGATCACTGTTGACTCTACTGCACAATGTGAAAACAGTAAAAGATTAGAAAGACTATGCATTAACTTTAATAGTGCTTAATACTTTAACCGGTTCCTGACCTGCTCACGCAGATATACTGCGTCAGAATGGCTCTCCTGGGCAAAATCCTGTACAAATACGGCTTGGCCCAGGAGAGCCACCTGGGGGCGATTGAGCCCGCTGCACAGCGGGGAGCCTGATGCGATTGGCACCGGCTGCGCGCGATCGTGAGTGCCAGCACCAAGATTTGTATGTGTAAACACACAGCTGTCAGAGGAGAGAAGACAGATTGTGCGTTTCTACAAAATAGAAACAGTGATCTGTCATCTCTCCTAGTCACTCCCCTCCCCACACAGTTAGAACACAGAGAGAGGACACACTTAACCCCTTGATCGCACCCTAGTGTTTACCCCTTCCCTGTCAGTGTCATTTATATGGTAATCTGTGCATATTTATAGCACTGATCACTCTATAAATGTCAAAAGTCTCTGATCTGTCCGTTGCAACACCGCTAAAAATCACAGATCACTGCCATTACTAGTAAAAAATAATAAAAAAGCCATTCACTTGCATGTGTAAATTTCAAATGGTAAAAGGGATAAACTATTGCGCTACTGGGAGTAATTGAAATGAAAAGTGAATAAAGTGAATGTAACATGAAACGTGGAAGCTGCTATATCTAATAGTGGTCACTGAACACAAATATAGAATAAAATAAAAAGTGAGATAAGCGCTACACACTATTGGTAATAATAATGATTATACCAATACCACCACAACTGTCTACCGATAGGATCGCTGGCAGACGGAAATGGTCATAAATTGCATATAAATGTATAGCCAATACAAACAATAAAATAAGCAATCGCAAGTGCAAAAGTGAGGTGCAAACCAATACACTAACACAAGTGATCCATACAAAACATGTATATGTAAAATAAAATGTATGTGCAAAGTCCTAAATGAGAGAACAGTCCTTCAATCAGGAGAACCAATACTGGGCATCAATTGGTGCTGGCAGGCGATGACTATACAGAGTCCCAAACATATGCAGAGATATCCGACACTAGTCTCCCAAAACTCTCACCTTAATGGCATGAAATGCAGGCGTGTCCGGGAATGGATGCCAGGATACTCCCAATGGTGTCCTCTTATGTTGATCCTCTTGCCACTATGGCTAATGCTGATGCCAAGATGTATGGCTGATCTAAAACTCAATGCTCGATAGACAAGGGGGAGAAAAAAAAAATCCCCTTTTTTTTTCTCCCCCTTGTCTATCGAGCATTGAGTTTTAGATCAGCCATACATCTTGGAATCAGCATTAGCCATAGTGGCAAGAGCTCAACATAAGAGGACACCATTGGGAGTATCCTGGCATCCATTCCCGGACACGCTTGCATACATGCTACACGCCTGCATTTCATGCCATTAAGGTGAGAGTTTTGGGAGACTAGTGTCGGATATCTCTGCATATGTTGGGGACTCTGTATAGTCATCGCCTGCCAGCACCCATTGATGTCCAGTATTGGTTCCCCTGATTGAAGGACTGTTCTCTCATTTAGGACTTTGCACATACATTTTATATATACATTTTTTGTATGGATCACTTGTGTTAGTGTATTGGTTTGCACCTCACTTTTGCACTTGTGATTGCTTATTTTATTGTTTGTATTAGCTATACATTTAGTTATGCGATTTAGGACCATTTCCGTATGCCAACGATCCTATTGGTAGACAGTTGTGGTGGTATTGGTATAATCATTATTATTACCACAGTGTGTAGCGCTTATCTCACTTTTTATTTTATTCTATATTTGTGTTCAGTGACCACTATTAGATATAGCAGCTTCCACGTTTCATGTTACATTCACTTTTCATTTCAATTACTCCCAGTAGTGCAGTAGTTTATTATTACCACAGTGTGTAGCGCTTATCTCACTTTTAATTGTATGTGTAAATTTCAGCTTGAGGTATTGAGCTCTGTAAACAAAAGGGCAAAAATAAATAAAAGTAAAAAAAAACGATATCATCACCTTCTGGTTGCACATTAAAATGCATTTTTTTTCTCTCCATATTTCAATTTTTCTTTTAGTATTGACAGAAATACATATATTTTAAATCACTATACAGGTCTATTTTTCTTTTCCAAAGGCAGGAATTGAGAGTTAAAAAAACAAACAAAAGGACAGTGTACTCCCAAACCCCCTGTAATGTTTTACACTACAGGCTTGGTCTATGTGCTCCTTCTACAGAACCAGGACTGGAAACTCACTGGGTCCAGCGTCAGCCTCTCACTCGCCAGGCTTGCTTTCTTTCAACAGCATGCTTACAGTGAAAGGTCAGTGTTGGAGAACAAGTGGCAAGCACATGCCAGAAGCAACAGAGGTTAATGACTAACTCGCATCTAAACACCTAATCTGTCAGAACCTATAATACGCAACATCCCTATTCCAAATAAAAGATTAAAATGACTTACTCTGTTGTTCCCGAAATCTTTAGTTTGGTCATCTCGTCACCTAAAAATACAAACAAAAATTAATTTTTAGTGTATATAATATATATATATATATATATATATATATATATATATATGGGAATTCATAATACAAAAACTGCCACCCAAAATATACTTACTTGAAGCATTCCGGGTCATGTGTGCCTAGTGAAAAGGCATACAGTTATTTCAAGGGTTTACAGAACACAATCATATGCATTAGGAGCAAAAGTAAATAAAAGAAATTCATTATAATGTGACAGTGATTTCAGATTTTATTGGTCATGTGCATGCAGTGCCCTCAATAGTCAATGGCGGACAGTATTACAGCTAACCCTATACATAAAAGCTAAAGGCTGTTATAGCAGGGTTTGATAAGCACAATTTATTTTAACATCATCATTTTTTGTATTATATTACCCCCCACTGCTTCTGATCATTAGATGACATGGATGATGTTATCAGGGGGTGGGGTCTTGGAACAAGAAGAGCTGTTTCACTCCAGCGGCAAATTTGTTAGTGTGTTATATAATTAACAATTGTCTGGTTTCACGTGGTATAAAAGGACTGGGTCACCTTCAAAAGAAACTAGTGATAAACTAAACCAAACAAGCACGCATATGGCTCTGCTCCTCTCCATCTTATGTATATGGTTATTGGTCAAAGAGGCTACCTACTGCATAAAAAAAAATAAGAGTAGATTCAACTGAAAAAGTTTTGTTTTCCATATGGTTTTATCTGCCTTTATCTCTGGATCTACTTAAAGCGTTTGTAACCCTAAAAAAAAAAACTATAATATATACTGTATATATATACACACACACACACACACATATATATATATATCTATATACACACGCACACATATATCTGTATATAGATATATCTATATATATCTCCTGTTCCTTTAAAGCATGTTAAAGCGGTTGTAAACCCGCATATCATTTTTTTTTTTTTTACACCTGCAAGGAAAAAGCCATAATGAGCTAATATGCACCGCATATTAGCTCATTATGAAATACTTACCTCGGAACGAGGTAGGTAACTTACCTGGTCCACGCCGAGCCTCGGCGTGTCTTCCGGGTATCGCCGCTCCAGCGCTGTGATTGGCTGGAGCGGCGATGACGTCACTCCCGCGCATGCGCGCGGGAGATTTCCTTTCCGGCATGGGTCGGCCCTTCAGCCGAGGATCCCCCCTGCGCATGCGCCGCTGCAATCAGCGGCGCATTGCGAGGGGAATATCTCCTAAACCGTACAGGTTTAGGAGATATTCTTTATACCTACAGGTAAGCCTTATTATAGGCTTACCTGTAGGCAAAAGTGAAAAAAGTGGGTTTACAACCACTTTAAATAGCACAGTGCTTGTGCTGTGTAATTTGTCCCATTGCATGATGTAAAAAACCTGGCTGATCCTGCCTGTTCCTGTGTCCACCTGACTTTGCTGACCACGATAATCTTGGCTCCTGATCCAGGATACCGTGGTCAGTTTACATGCCCCTTTCATCACACAGTCTACTCTCTTCTCTGTCTCTCCCTCTCCCCCCTTCATGTCAGTTTCCGATGCCTGTGTGTAAAAGCGATCTCCTCCTCGCTCCTCCCCTTCTACTGCTCTTCCCTGTCACTTGAAATACATTTTAAAAGTTACTTACATCACCTCCGTTTTACCAAGATCTAAACTATTAGGTATCAGTTTCTTAAAATTCTAATCTTAAATACCTTCTCACGGTGGTCACGTGACATTCCTCTGCTGGTCCGCTGATGCCAGAGGGTTATCGCAGCCCCTCCCTCTGCATTCCTTACATCGGGGAAGATCAAGCAGAGGAATGTCACTGACAGACAACAAGTCATTGCTGAGATAAGATATTTATGATTAGAATAAAAAAAGACACAACGTACTGTAGCTCTTGATAAAACAGAGGGGATTTGCAGTGTTTTATCATCATGACTTTACAACCACTTTAACCATTTAAAAATAAATCCATGGTCTATGCCTACAGATCCTGTGTCCTGTACTATACGATTAATGCGGCACTAAAGGCACAAATACTCACCTATGTGCCAAAGATCCAACACCCTT
The DNA here is from genome assembly GCF_905171775.1 of Rana temporaria. NCBI lineage: Eukaryota > Metazoa > Chordata > Amphibia > Anura > Ranidae > Rana > Rana temporaria. The sequence goes on from NC_053489.1 coordinate 104,737,188, forward strand.
CACCTTCTCTCCGGATTCTCCAGATGATAGCACTGGCCAATCAAGGTAGCCAAAGACTAAGTGACGTCACTGCCGTGCATGTGCAGGAAGTGAAGTCATTCTGGCATACAAGATCTGTGATGGAATGTAAGCTGTGCTGAAAATGCACAGCTCAGTGTACATTCTACAGGGGCTGTGAACAGGCAGGTAGTGTATTTTAGTGTAGAAGAGACATTGTATGTCTTCTCTGCAATAAATAGGTGGTTTTCATAAAAAGTTATCCTTGCTTATACAATTTACATGACATACTTCATGTGAAATTCCTAGGTTTATCACAAGCTGGCCTTACATGGGTAGATCGTGCTGCCTGACTACCTACATTTTCAAACTGCAACAGAACTGAAAACCCACAACGATGGTCCAGACCAACAGATCCACATTCTTGGCAGTCTCCCAAGTATGTAGTTGGCATGAAGAAGAAGAATGCAATCAGTCCTACAATAACCACACCCATTCTTGAAGCTTTGTTCAAGAGGATAATGGAATTGTGCATTTACCTCCGACTGATATCTTAGGCCTATTAGCAGCATAACTGATAAAAATAAGAAATATTTATCGCTGTGCTGCAATGTCATACAATGAGAGGTCACACATTTCACATAATAAGCTGAAAGATGAAATAAGAGACATCTTCTATGGCCACTTAGTGATAAGAATGAAGTATAATGTACTATAAATAGTGACAAAGGAAAACAAGCAGCTGGGAAAAGTACACAGAGTTTGCGAATAACTTCAATCAGACTCATTAACATCAAACGAAGATACATAATTCAAGTGTTAAAGAAGAATAATAAGACAATACAATGTAATTTACAGACACAATTATTCATAATACCATTGTCTTTCAAGAGACAGTCAATATTTGTAAAGCCTATTTGTGAATAATCAGCTTTGCGTGTTTGATACAACTCATGACATAGCATACAATAATCAGTCATTTCTCCTACAGTCTTTGTATACGCCATCACTTATAAATACTGTCACACATACACCTTTAATAGAAAAGTCAGCTGTAAAAACTGTCTATTTATGACTAAATCAGTAACTATACATTAAAAATTAAGTAATATTTCAAATCATGCCATGTACTCACCGGGCTTTGCCTCTATATGCAAAATAAAAACAGAAAAGAAAGGGGAAATTATTAACAAAAGATCTAAAAATTCAACACTATTATAACAACATATTAAAAAGGTGAAGATACAGAGAGGAGAATTTATAAGCCTGGAGCAGCTGTGCATGGCAACTAAGGATGATCTCCGGCGTGTTGGCAGAGCCCGCCAGGAAGTCGGCAACGGCACTGCGCTAATCACAGGCAGTGAGACATTGCAGCTGCGCATCGGGACAATGTCCCGCTGCCTGTGATTAGCGCAGTGCCGTTGCCAACTTCCAGGCGGGCTCTGCACGTGGCTTTGCGAACACGCCGGAGCTCATCCTTAATGGCAACCAATTACCTCCTATCATTTGAAAAGTTTACCTCAACAACTCAAAGACGGGAGCTGATTGGTTACCATGCACAGCAGCTTCATATTCTGTCTGATCCACTGCCGTCTGCCCGCCCGCTCGCTCCTCTCCACCCCTTTGCCCTGGAGTTTTTAGAAACAATTAGAAAACAAAATGAACCAATTAATTTTTTCTGGACCGTGATGTACATCTGTTGGCAAGGTGTGTTGGAGTGTAATGCAGAATGAATGGCAATGCATCACACCAACAAGCATAGCTCATGTTACGACAAAGCAGTAGTCTCCAAACTGCGGCCCGGGTGCCAAATGTGGCTCTTTGCTTGCCTTTATTCTGCCCTGGGAGCACTATTCCTCTCACTGACATGAATAATGGGTTGCTATTCCTCCCGCCTACACCAACAATGAGGCACTATTCTGCCCACCGATACCAATGATAGGATATCGTTACCAACGCTAGGACATTTTCTACTCACTGGCCACTGTCTAAAGCAGTGGTCATCAACTCCTGTCCTCAAAACCCACAAACAGACCAGGTTGGCAAGATAACTGAAATCAATCACAGGTGATATCATTTGCTGCTTAGTGATTGCAGTATTCTAGTCTGCATCTCCCCATGGTAATACATAAAATCTGGCCTGTTAATGGGCCCTGAGGGCAGGGTTGATGACCACTGGTCTAAAGGATAGTAAACTGGCCCTTTGTTTAGAAAGTTTGGAGACCCCTCCCAGCAATGGTGTGAATGGGAACCTAATCGGCACTGATGATGATGAAGGTCCATTGGTCAGCAGGCAAGTTACATAGGAAACTGCAAAGCTGAAAGATAAAATTGTGGCGCCTCTCTTCTCTTTTATACTCAGTTGTGACATGACGCTACATGTATATCAAGATATCACTTGTATATCAAGTAAAAATGTATTAAAAAAATTTGGCTTGTCTTGCAAAACGCTCTCAAACCAAGGTTTTACTGTATACTTCATATTCTAAAGCTCCAAACTGCTATAATAGCATCTGCAACATCATTAATTAAATATGCTTGGCTCTGTAACTTTTTTATTCATCTTGTGGTTATGATCATGTTGATTACTATCAGCAAGTTGTACGAGTTGAACTTTATAAATGATTTAGATCACAGGTCACAAGAATACTCACAGAAGGTGCTGGTGAAAGGGATATATTGCCAATAGAAACCTTCAGTTCATCTAGGGAGGCCATAGTGTGATGGGAGCCATTATTGGGCTGCACAGGTTTGATCTCAACATGAAATTTTTTAGGCCCATCATCATCAGGTTCAGAATCACTCGAGGAGTAAAAATGATTTTCTTTGGTATGTGTGCATCAGTTAAGAAAAGCTCTGATTAATTACAGTTATATTAAAACATAAACAACAAAACCGAACAATCCAAGAGAAAAGAGCAATCTGCATTTAGAAAAATCAAATGCCTTTGGTTATCCACCAAGAACAAAAGTGGAAAGATACAGAATTTAGCAGGCATTCAGTAATCTGAAAGAGTTGTGTTTTCACAACAAAAGAAAATAAGAAAACACCAAATGGTACAGTGGCCTTTTAAAGGAAATCAATGATTACTTTAATGTAAAAGGTTAAAGTAAATGTGAACCCTCACCTTGTTAAAAAAAAAAAACACACTCGGCTTTAAAGAGAAGTGAAAGGCAAAACATTTATGTATACATACATACATACACATACATATATATATACATATATATATATATATATGGGAGGTATATAAGTGATCACATACCCTCTGTTCTCAGAGAGCTAGGGGAGAAAAAACAGCAGCACATGTTTTTTCCCAGTGAATGTCTCTCCGGGGGGTGTCAGCAACAGCTAAAAAACGGACCATGCTGTGCTCTCTCATGCCTAGTGTGGTCAGTTTTTATTAGGAAAGTGGAGGTACTGAAAGGAACCCTAGATATTTCAAACAATGGAAGCAATACAAAGAGAATGGCATGCATGGTACAGCAGGCATATTTTAGGAATATGAAATGTTAGGTTTACATATTCTTTAACCACTTCAATACCGTTGGACATCCATGTACGTCCTTAGGTTGAAGTGTTTATACCGGGATGATCATCCCAGTAGAGCTGCATGATTAATAGGTCAGTTTAACCACTTAAAGACTAAACCTTTTTTTACACTTGTTGCGTACTAGTTAGATAAAATCAGTAAGTTGCTAGCAAATTACTTAGAACCCCCAAACATTATATATTTTTTTTTAGCAGAGACCCAGAGAATAAAATAGTAATTGTTGCAATATTTTATGTCACACTGTATTTGCGCAGCGGTCTTTCAAGTGCAATTTTTTGGGGGAAAAATACACTTTACTGAAATAAATAGAAACTAAACTGTAAAGTTAGCCTAATTTTTTTTGTATAATGTTAAAGCTGTTACGCCATGAGAATCGTGATCTTTATTCTAAGGAAAAACAATAGTGATTCTCATTTTAGCCAGAGTCATTTAGCTCTACATCCCAGTATCAACATTTTCAACAGCAATATGCTCTTCACTCAGAAGTGATTAGAGTGGCTGAACAGGGTAAAACCCCCTCCCCCCGCCACTGCCGCTGCCTTCCTCCAACTCTGCTGTCCGATTGCGAAACCCGGGAGCAATGGGACCGGCGGCCCTACACAGAGACGTTGTTCCTCCCTGTTTGTGACCCCGGAAATCAGAAATGACTAGGATTTCATTCACTTCCGGTTTCTGTCTCTTTGTTTACCTGGATGTTAGCAGCCAGGAAAGTAGCCGATCAGTCCAATCTGTGTCTGATCGGCTGCACAAAAGGCCTAGATATTTGAGGTCTAACAGAACCCAGATCTCTCCATAAAGAGGACCTGTCATGGCTTAAGCTGTCACAAAGGGGTGTTGTTCATCCCTTGTGATAGAAATAAAGTTAACACAAAAATAAATTAAAAAGAGAGTAAAAAAAAGTTTTGGATAAAATAAATACTAATAAAAAAAAACACGAGATTTAAAGCGCCTCCGTCCCCACATACCTAATCCCCCACACATATGTAAACGGTGATCGCACCACACTTGACAGGTATTGTAGCGAACATAAGCGCCAGAGCAATAATTATAGCACCAGACCTCCTGTGTCTCTCTAAACTGGTGACCTATAAAAGGCATTTAAAGCTTCGCCTATGGAGAATTTTATGTACTGTAGTTTGGCGCTATTCCAAAAGTGGACCCAATTTTAAAGCGTGACATTTACTCATCATAACATCATATTGTACCAAAATTGGGTATTATATTGTGTTTGTGTGCAATAAAATTCATGCAGGTGTACTTTTTTCCCCAAAAATTGCGTTTAAAAAACCAACTGCACAACTATGGTGTGACTTAAAAATTGCAACACATATGATTTTATTCTCTACGGTCTCTACTAAATATATATATATATATATATATATATATATATATATATATATATATATATATATATATATATATATAAATAAATAAATAAAATGTTCGGGGTTCAAAGTCAATTTCTAGCAAAAAAAGTAAATTTTTACAAGTGAGAAGTGTCAGAATTGGCCCAGAAACACCCACAAACACAATTATATGAAGACTTATCCATCCACTCTTTAAGGTCTTGCACAATAATCCACTCCAAACTGAAACACAATGAAGCACCAGTTTAGAGCAGATTATTATGCAAAATTTAGAAAAATGAATAGGTAAGCCTTCAAATATTTATGCTTGAGAGCTCAACATTCAAAATAATATTTGCTTTACATGGTTGATGTTTGCTTTTGGTCATTTCCTGTCTGCATATGGCTTGGTGTCAAAGCCAGGCTGCCGGTGATTGTTGAGTTGTGTGCTCTTCGAAGCACTTATACGAAGAGGACAAATTTGTCAAAGACGATTTTATCCATCACTGGAACCAATATCCTTTCCTATGCAGAGCACAGAAGGCATTTTAGACTACTATGCATAAAAGACAACACATGCAAGAGATTTAGGACACATAGAGCCCAACACCATTGTTTGAAGCTATTTGGTAGTTACAATGTTAACCTTATTAGCCTAGAAATTATGCCAGAAAAGGATATAATTCTGGTTATCTTCTGGTTTTATACTATACCCTTCTTCATCAACTGTAGGAGCATTCTGAAAAAGAAAGTAAATATTAAAAATGTATTTAAAGACTACACTACAATGTAATAGCAGTACAACATTCTATACAACACAGACCAAACAATCCTTGCATCTAAGGCTAATGCAGCATGCTTGCTCTAGTTGTGTACATCCTTCACTCAAGAACAGTGGCATATGTGGATGACCCTGTGCACCCTACCAATCTCTTATCTATACAGTTTTCTTGGGTAACTGTTAAGCCTAGTACACACGGGCCGAATGCCGGACAATAACCGGCTGGTTCAATAAAAAGCACCTGAAATTCAGCTCATCTGTATGGCAGCTGGTCCGACAGACAAGCATGCTGGAAAACCAGCAGCCTGCCAGCTCCTGTTTAGCGGTTTCAGCCAATGACCGGAGTGCTCTGATGGGGGGCTGTCCCCCTGTCAGAACACAACAGCTCAACAAGGGAGATCGTTGTACTAATATTGGATTGTTAATTCAGAGGCTCCAACCTGAGCTGTCAGTACAGCGGGTTGAACGAAACAAAAACTAATAATGTTTACTAGGCTTAAGGCTGGTCATACTCGAGTCCATTTATTTTCCTATTCAACCAGCGAGAAACCTCCCTGCAGTGTCTTTGTATTTTGAATTACCTCTCCGCTGTCTGAATACACTGATCAGTGCTGTAGCCAATTGCCTGCTGCACTGATCAAGCAGAAAAATAGGACGGTCGAGAAGAAGTCAACCAGTAGTTCAACCGCTGTGGCTGCACATGGATCGAAATTCAGCAAGTCTCTGCTGAACCAGATACAATTCAACTAGGGCTGCAACTAACGATTATTTTCATAATCGATTAGTTGGCCGATTATTGTTTCAATTAATCGACTAATCGGATAATCTTAAAAAAAAGTGTGGTGTACAATTTAGTTAATATGTAAAAAAAAAAAAAAAAAAAAAAAAGGCAATTTATTCTTAAATATCCATATGCAGTGGTAAATCTAAACAACCAACTACAGTAATTGTAATACCTTCTATTACCTCCACTTTCTCTGGGTTCAGATGCTGATCTTTCCTGCACAGAGTCTTTAAAGTGATTTTTTTTTAACATACTTGTTATACTCACCTGCTCTGTGTAATGGTTTTGCACAGAGCAGCCCAGATCCTCCACTTCTGGGGTCCCTCACTGATGCTTCTGGCTCCTCCTGCCTTCAGAGTGCCTCAATAGCAAGCTGCAAAGTATAGTATAGAGCGCCCGCTATAGCAAGGTAAAAAAACTTCTGCCTTTAGAACCACTCACTTTCTGCCCAGGACTACATGTCCCATGAGGCATTGCTCCTCGCACTTTCACATTCACAAATTCTCAGGCACTTAGTGACATGTATGGATGGTGTACTGAGCTGTATGTGTGCTGCACTGTATTTCCTGATATGTAAACAAATAATGTATACTATATGCAGGCCAACTAATCAACTGGCCGATTAATCAATTATGAAAATAGTTGACAACTATTTTCATAATCGATTAGTTGTCGATTAATCGATTAGTTGTTTCGGCCCTAAATTCAACCCATGTATGGCCAGCTTTAGACATCTTCTAGTGCTAAACAAACCAACACATATTTCCAAGTAAGTGGACATGGAAAAAACGCTGGTTCCTCCAGACCTACACCAATTGCCTAGTATTGTGGAAGAGTCCAGGAGCATTAGATAGTTAATTCTGGAAAGGTTCAACAGATATTCTTTAAACCTTTCAATGAGCAAGGGCAGCAGACATTGCGGTACTCCAAGTAAAATAATCACTTCCAACTGATACAGAGTTTGGGGTGGAGGAACTTGACTGTCCTAACCTCAAGCCGATAGAACACCGTTGGAATGAAATAGAGCGGAGACTGCAAGCCAGGCTTTCTCGTCCATCAGTGCCTGACCTCACAAATACGCTTCTGGAAGAATGGTGAAACATTCCCATAGACACACTCCTAAACCTTGTGGACAGCCTTCCCAGAAGAGTTGAAGCTCTTATAGCTGCAAAGGGTGGGCCATCTCAATACTGAACCCTACAGGCTAAGACTGGGATGCCCAATAAGATTTATGTAAAAGGCAAGTGTCCCAATACTTTTGACAATATAGTATATACACATGAACAAACGTGAACACACGCGCCAGGGGCAGCACCGCCTGTAAATGCAGATTGCGATACACGTTCCATATCACCACGCATGCTGGAGAGCTAGCAATATTTCTAGCACCAGACCTCCTCTGTAACACTAAACTGATGACCTATAGGGGGCTGTTAAAATGTCACCTATGAAAAATACAGGATACTGAAGTCTGTCGCCATTTCACAGGCGAGCGCAAATTTAAAGTTTGACATGTTGAGTATTTACTTGGTGCAACCTCATCTTTTAGATATTACAAAAAATGTGGTAATTTGTTGGGTTTGCATGCTCTAAAACTAACTTTAGTGTTAACCATTGCGGTAATATCAGGCGACATAAAAAATTTGAACTACCACTATTTTATTCTCTAGGGTGTCAGCTGTAATGTTTTGGGTGGTTTTATGTAATGTTCAGGACTAAAAAAATGTTTGCGGAAAAAAAAAACGTTGCTGGCAGTAAAAGGGTAAATACCAATAGAGAGACAGAGAAACTAATATGTGTTATACATTATAACAATCCTCAATGTACTAGCATGAGAAGGTGGCTTTAAGTGCATCTCTGTAAAACACTCAATACTTTCTAGTTTTTGCACGAAAGACAGACAAGTTTCCAGTTCACTGTGCCTCATAAATTATTAACTCTGAGCACCACAACAAGCAAACCAGAAAGTAAACATTGTAAGTCAAACCAAATTAAGACCTGCTTCACCGATTTAACCTTGCAGCTATCGAGAACTCGCACTTCATTAATGCGACTGTTAACGAACGCTCCCAGGAATTTTTCTTTTCACACAATATATTTTAAAGCAAAAGAGAGGGTGAAATTGTTTGAACATAAAGTATACCCCCCTCCATGGTTCTAGTCTGGATCATTTTAGAACAAAGAATTCAGGGCAATGGTAACAAGTTCAGGTAATGATTGCCAGCACCACCGTGTGCTCACTGATGTTATCACAAGCCCACTTAGTTAAGTATTATTTTACTATCCAATAAAACGGTTCTGTGTGGTAGTGCAACCTGACTCCATAAGGGAAGGTGAACAACGAGGGTCTGTAATATCACAATCTGTATATTAGAACATGGACAAAGAATAGTCTGATAAACAGTGGGAAGTCCGATTTCAATACACCACCCAGTCTAAGCTACTAAAAAACATTTTCTGGACATTGCTGCTCTTGCATTGTGATCCCATTTAAAAGCCTCAGGCTGGTGTGCAATAAAGGTATCCGTGGTAAAGCAATCTGCAGCAACCTGATTTGGTCTACAGTAGAAGAGAAGTATGCAATCCACTGTTCTTTTATGAAGCTGGTCGTCATTCAACCTGGAAGAGTAGTGGCTGGATGAAGGAGTGCCGCCACCGTGCCAATGTACTGGAAGCTGAAACTGCTCTGGAAGAGGAATGGCTGAATGAAGCTGTGCTGCAACCGTGCCAATGCACTGGAAGCTGAAATTGCCCTGGAAGATGAATGGCTGGATGAAGCTGTGCTGCAACCGTGCCAATGCACTGGAAGCTGAAATTGCCCTGGAAGATGAATGGCTGGATGAAGCTGTGCTGCAACTGTGCCAATGCACTGGAAGCTGAAATTGCCCTGGAAGAGAAATGGCTGGATGAAGCAATGCCGCAACCGTGCCTATGTACTGGAAGATGAAACTGCCCTGGAAGAGGAATGGCTGGATGAAGCTGTGCCACAACTGTGTCAATGCACTGGAAGCTGAAACGCTCTGGAAGAGGAATGGCTGGATGAAGCTGTGCCACAACTGTGCCAATGCACTGGAAGCTGAAACTGCCCTGGAAGAGGAATGGCTGGATGACACTGTGCAGCAACTGTGCTAAAGCACGGGAAGCTGAAACTGTGGCTCCTGATGTAGTGCCTGGCACCAGATCAGTGAGAGAAATAAATAAAAAACTGGGCCATGAATTGTCAGCTTAAAGTGAAACTAAACACACACTGTTTAATTTACATTGTCGCTTCTATTTCTGTATGTGGATGATGTCACTAAAATCATTTTAATAAATAAATGATCAATACACAGCCATTATATGACCCAGCTCTTTTGCAGACTGTACCTTCTGTATTGTACTGTACTATAATTGTGCTGTGCCCCCTATACAGAACAACAGGGGATACCGCCCGCCGTCATTTGACGGCGTACGGTACTAAGGAGGTTAATCGACATGTGATATCCCACCCCACTGTGTTTAGTTCATTAGTGGGCATGGAGGAGGAGGGAGGGAGTGGGCTGTCATTTACCACTGTGTTATAGTCACATGGGCAACTCAGAGGTAATAGGGAGGAAGTGCTAAGCATATTAACTCACTGAAAACTGGGCATGTGCAGGGTTGCATAAGAGGGGTTTATTAACCCTTCTTCACTACATCCAAAATGTGAAATAAAAAGTTGGGGGCTGACCCATGGACTTGCACTGAAGGATGGGAGCGATGAAGCCAGCCATTAGGCTTGAACTACTAAGCTGGAAGCAGAGCCTGTATATGTAATGAGCAAATATTGACAGCACCAGGCGTGCAGACACTGACATCCACAGAAATACACACCAATTCTAAAACATTAACTCACTGATAAGATTATTTACATAAAACTGATTCATTTCACATATAATAGGTAACACGTCATGTGTTCTTTTCCTTATTATCTACAAACAGAAATATGCAATAAACCAACTCGGCTTGACCTAGCAAAGCAAGCAAATATATTGGTTTTAAAAAATACTTTATGGAACGCTATTACCAAGCATGACTACATTTTCATAAAGGTCATTGCACACGTCCCTACACCTGCATTCCCTCAATGTAAATGAGCAAAGCGTACATATGTTTGTTCAATTCACATGACGTACAATATTAAATGTATATACTGTTGTACTTTGGAGTCACCAAGCACAAATGTCAGCACATGGCTGTGACTTATACATGTGCGGTTTTTGATTTTTAAAGCAGAGGTATGGCTGCAGCAAAGCTGCTGCTTTTAAATGGATCCCACGTCTCGAATATCATTTTTAGGCACAGCTGATTGTCTCCTGACATCTGAAACTAGCGGCTGTACTTGGTGAAGGCAAATCTACTGAAACATAGGAGTTTAACTTCATGGAAAAGCAGCACTTACTATTGAATCAGAATCTGCATTCTCTCTGAAAAAAAAAAAAAAAAAGAAAAACATATTTAGATAAGACTCAAACACATATATTAACACACAGACACAATATTACTTATTGATCTAATTTAGCTGGTAGGTGAACTCTTGTAAAACATACTTTATAGGGTTAGAACTCAGTTTTGGTATAAGCTGGAGAGATAAACTACCAGACAATTTATTTTTTATATATTCTGCAGGAGCTTTATTGACAAGATATTTGTATTATTATACACAATTTATATAGCGCCAACAGCTTATGCAGCGCTTTACAATGTATAGGGGGCACAGCACAATTATAGTACAGTACAATACAGAAGGTACAGGAGGGCACGGCTCGTAGAGATTACATTCTAAAGGGAGGGAGTGGTGGTACAAAAGGTAATAGCTGCAAAGAATGATTTCATGGTGATCGCTCGGGGACAGTTGTTAGGTGGGTGTGGGATAGGCTTCTGATATCTGCACTTAGGTTCCTGGATATGCATGACAGCTGTAGACATTATGAGGAACCTCATTATGGCTCCTTTCACACATGCTTTCCGATCAGGTCCGCCTGTCAGTTTTTCAGGCGGACCTGATAGGAGCCTCTATTGATCCCTATGGGGCAGCAGATGTCAGCGGTGACATGTCCACTGATACCCGCTGCTATCCGATCCGGTCCGTGAAATCAAGACGGGTGAATACCCTATTTTCCATCTGTCTGGCGGATCGGATGGAAACAGACAGGTGGACCGGTTTCATCCAAACTCCCCATAGAGGAGAGCGGGGCTCTGACAGGTCCTTCTTTGCACAGTGAGTGGAGATGGAACGGTCATCTGCCTGCTCAACGGGGACCAACAGAGCGATCCCCTGCTGAGCAAAACAGGGTCCGCCGGGCCAAAAACCTGTATGGAAAGACCCTCTCCCTGCAGTTGAATGCAAAGTAAAACATGGGATGCTGGAACATGCAAACATTAATTACCTTCCTACACTGGACTGGACCAAGACAGAACAATCTTGGATCTTGGATCGATTCAACTACCAGTAAAGCAAATAAAATAATAGTTGAAATGTATTTGCCAAAATGAGCCTCCAGACTCATGCAAGATATCCATGTTGCACTACCGACCCTGCACATCCTTTGTACATGTCCTGTCTAACCCTCATATTCTGTTTTATTGGTCCAGAACCTATTTCATTCTTAAGATGTTCCTCTTGAACATTATGGATTACTACATCCCAAAGACGTGCTCATGAACCATATTCCAATACACACCAATCAGCCATAACTTTATGACCACCGACCTAAAATTGAGTAGGTCCCCCTTTCACCGTCAAATAGCCCTGACCAGTTGAAGCATTAGACCTCTGAAGGTATGCTGTGATTTCTGTTACCAAGCCATCAGTAGAAGATCCTTTAAGTCCTGTAAGTTGTGAGGTGGTACTGGATGGATTGAGATCTGGAGAACTTGTTGTTTTCCTCAAACCATTCTTGAACTATTTTTGCAGGGTGCATTATCCTGCTGAACGAGGTCACTGACATCAGGGAACATTGCCCTAAGCATTACACTGCCTCCACCGGCTTGCCTTCTTCCCATACTGCATCCTGATGCCATCTCTTCCCCAGGTAAGTGACGCACACGCACCGGCCATTCACACATGGTCCATCATACCAGGCCACCTTCCCCCATTGCTCTGTGGTCCAGTTCTGACGCTCACGAGCCCATTGTAGGTGCTTTTGGCTGTGGGCACAGATCAGCAAGAGCACCCTGACTGATCTGCTGCTATGCAGCCCGATACATACACTGTGATGCCATTTTTTTTTGCTTTCAACAAAACTTTATCCCACCGACTATATCCTATTGTAACTAGATAATCAATGTTATTCACTTAACCTGCCAGTGATCATAAGATTATAGCTGATCTGTGGGTTTGTTTCTTAGGTTGTAAAGCTATGCTCTCCCCTTCATATGCCACTTTTCTGAGGCTTCTCAATAAGACGTTGCCAAAATACAAACCGATTTGTGTAAAGCTTACCACAAACTTATTACAATCTCCTTTAGATCACAATGTAACTCAAGGGCATGCCTGATTGAATCCAAATGTATTAGACATATTAGGTAGAACTTCAAATTTACCAAATCTATGCAATATTAAACTGGTTGTACAAAGATGATATAGCCAGATTGTAACAAGTATGGTAAGCCCAAGTCAATAATGCTGGGGAAACTTCATAAGATTTGCAGCCTGTGGTTGCAATGTATGAATCATACAGCTTAAAAGTCAAGTTCACATATAAGACAATAAAATGTACATATTTTTGCAGGTAAAAAACATGCCTCTAAAATATATTGGTTTATGCTCTTTTCAGTTATACAGTATATTTAATAAAACTTTGTTTTACTTTAAAAAAAAAAAAAAAAAAAAACATGCCTCTAATATTTTTAACACAGAAGCCTGCAAAGCATTGTACCTGTAACTAGTGGATCACGGGTGCTATGTCAGGCTCCTGCAGATTCTTCCTCCTGCTTTGTGCCTGTACCTCTCCTCTGTACGGGCTTTCAATTAGAAAGCTGGAGGAAGTATCAATGGACTATGAAAGTGCGCCAATTACAGTCCTTGCAAGCCCATTGAGAGCTACAAGTCTGTCTGCCGCAGTGGAAACCGGGATTTGTAGTTTATCTATTACTTCCAGAGCAAGCAGCTGGGGGGGGGGGGGTTGCACTCCCGCAAGCTGTTACAGGGAAGGGAGGGTTCTTGGGGGCGAGAAGAGGGTGTTTACGAACATGTTACCTGTTATACACTAAATACTGATGATGGCTTCTATGTTAGCCGAAACGTTGAGGTAATATCGCATCATCGCGTTACTTCCGCCCAACCAAAATACCCCCGGGAATCGCGCACCAGGACGCCAACAAGGGGCTCATCCGTTCAGGGCCGATTACCCTTTATATAATTGCCTGCTACATACGCCGGGTGCCAGGACTATCAGGCACTCAGCAATGTAAGTGTAACTTTTGTGGAACCAATACATTTTAATACGGCATTGCGCAATGAGGCTCTCTATTTGCTCTTATTATCCCATTCATCCTTATGAGGCACATCTCTACCTCCAAGAAGTCATTCTAATCATTCGGGGTATCCCCACATGCGCATAAGACCATACTAGAGATAGGTGGTCCATATCTAGTGGTGAGTGTACATCTATGTGGGGCACCCAGTCCAAGCACCAATCTGTAGGAGACATCTTTTCAGCACTGAGCACCATATGGGATTATTTGATGTCATTATTTTAATGATGCATTTTCATTAATATTTTTTTTGTTTGTCCAATGATTTGTCTACTACTTATATCAAACTATTTCTAGCGCAAGTTTTTGTTTTCTTATACTAAATATGTGTGTAACTTAGGCTTTAATTCAACTTTCATTTGAGGGACATCTTCCCAACCAGAGTGCCTCCTTACATGGGGAACTCTTCATGCTTCATAGCACTATTGTTTATTTGTGGGTTTGTTGATGTATCCGTTGAATGAATACTGGAATAGAGTAGGGAATTATGGCAGTAAGATTACACTACTTTCGTGGTCTCTTGCTTCATATCTACTGGCAATGTCCACTATTACAACCCTACTAAAAGTCAGTACAGGATCTTCTTCAAAAATTGTTTGACTCAAACCTTCCATTTTGTCCCAAGGTCTTTTATTTATTAGGGCAACTTCCTACTACTTTATCTATATGCTTGCTAAGAAATGAATGCGTCATATACTAATGGCGGCCAGATGCTTTGTGGTTCTTCAATGGAAAAAGCCAAAAACCGCCAACCTCCATTGAGTTGTACAAGGACGTGGAGATAATGAAGTCACTTACTGCTCGCCTAACTGATACGGTTGAGCAACATAATGCAGTTTGGGAGCCTTGGCACTCGCAAGACTCCTTATAAGAGTTTAATGTGTCCCAATGTTGACAATAAAAGTAAAGGTTAATGGCACACCAGAGGCCCAAAAAGACCAAAAAGTAAGTAGGGGCAGGGGGACTATAGTGGTACTGGATAAGAAAATTTAAGGAAAAGTTGTAGTAGAGGTAAAAAATAAGTCAATTTATTGAACATAACATCAAAAAAACACAGGAAATACACAAGGTTTATAAAATACATCAAAAGCAGTATAAAATAGACGTATTATACGACCAGCCGTCCAATCACCGTGATGGTATAAAACCCTAGACGGAGGGTGGCAATGAAAACAAAGGGGTCACAAGGAGTCCACTGGACTGAATCAGTGGACTCCTTGTGCACAGGTAAGCCGCACAGCTTTTGCCTTGTCCCCTTGAATCTTTATATATGCATTTTCTCTGATAGTTGTATACTTGTTGTCTTTACCCGAGTGGTTTTGTACATGTTTACCTAGATGTATATAGCCTGTGACGTTAACAAATATATATTATCATAATTTTTTTAGAAAAATTCTCCTGACGAAGCAACTATCGTGGCGAAACTAGTAGAGATGAGATCTTGACTTTTATGACCCCCTTCGTTTTCATCGCCACCCTCCGTCTAGGGTTTCATACCATCTCGGTGATTGGACGGCTGGTTGTATAATACGTCTATTTTATACTGCTGTTGATGTATTTTATAAACCTTGTGTATTTCCTGTGTTTTTTTGATGTTATGTTCAATAAATTGACTTATTTTTTACCTCTACTACAACTTTTCCTTCAATTTTCATATCCAGTAACGCTATACTCCCCCTGCCCCTACTTACTTTTTGGTCTTTTTGGGCCTCTGGGGTCCCATTAACCCTTACTTTTATTCAAATTGATGTTTAGGATGATGGTACTATAATTAACTTTATGTTTACTTTCTACACTGAGAGGCTTTCATATAAACCAATGTTGACAATGGCGGTATGCTCCAATCCCTTGGAGTGACAACCTCAAGACCCTTCTTACTTTTGCTCTTTCTTTCTTTTTACCAACTTGTTTTTGAAAGCTCTTTACGGGCATTGAATGGTGCGCTGGGCCTCAGTTGTTCCTTTCTGGGATAGGGTCCATTGGCTGATATTTTTAAAGTTAAACAGTTCAATGTATATTTTGGTTAAACTTGCAGATGTCGTACTGCTATTATTCATGCACTCCCTTCAGACCTATACTTTTAATGGATTGCTGGTCTGTTGTGGATCATATATGATGCCCTCTGTCTGTCTGTTGATTTATTTTTTTTGTTATCTGAATGAAAAAACTCTAAGACCCCTTTCACACTGAGGCAGTTTTCAGGCATTTTAGCGCTAGAAATAGCGCATGTAAAGTGCCTGAAAACTGACTCCCATTCATTGCAATGGGTGCTTTCACACCCGGGTAGTGTGCTTGCGGGACATTAGAAAAAGTCCTGCAAGTGGCATGTTTGCAAACGCACCTATACATTGCAATGAATAAAAAAGTGATTCGGAAGCGCTGCAACATGGGAGTTTTTCACCCCTTTTTTAGGGTTAAAAGCGCCCCGCTAGTGGCTGAAAAGCGGTGCAAAAGTGCAGCTTAAACAGCAGTAAAACTCCACTAAAACGAATGGTGCTTTACTGCGAACAGTGTGAAAGGGGTCTAATAAAAATTGTCAATAAAAAAAGATTTCATTACTAAAAGACAGACATAAAAACTCAAGCTTCACTTTTAATTGAAATCATTTTGATCAGAGTAAAATTTTAACAAAAAGCTGATGATGATAAATATGATATTATGGCGCAAAGGTATGTATTTAATCAAATGTTTTTACAATCCAAATAGGAATTTTGCTTATCTTTTCCTCAGTGGGGGCATAACGCACAATCTGTGGCTACAGATACTAATAATCATAAGACTAAAACCCACCACTGGACCAGATCACACAGAGCTGGTTGTCTCTGATGGACAAGAACGCAGACACACTACCTGCTTTTATCACCCGCCAAAAGTAATGTGTTCATTCTTATCAGCTAATCACTGGTAAAGAGCCTAGGGGCCCTTATCCCACTGCTAGGCATTAATCTTATTGAGGTTTTGCACTTTGTGACTGAAAAACATTAAATGTATATCATCACAGATAAGCTTTATTACCACAAAGGTTCTAGGAGACATGGAAGCTCTTTCATAAATCAATACTCAAGATATGAAATTTGAACTGTGCCAGAAGTATAGTAAAAACCTACTTTATATGCAAACGCTTGGTCCTCTTTTCTTGCAGAAATGCCCTCACAACACAATACTTACACAGATTCTGTGTCTTTCTCCTTCTTGATTATTGTTGGAAGCCCAAATGGCTTTCTTTTCTTCGTCCTCAATCCTGGGAACATTTACAGATAACATTTCAGTTGTGGTGGATTGAGGAAAGTCAATGTGTTACAAAACCATCTGCTTCAATTCCCAATCAACACTCACAATAACTCACCTTCTATTGCAATGGCTGTATTGCATGCTTCAAACTCAATGAGACCTTAAGGAAAGTAATAAAAAAAGTTTTAAAGGGAAACTTTTGCAAAGTGGAAAAGCATACAGGAACTGTTCAATAAACCCAATGTTTTGGTGGATCATCATGCAAGAACCCTTGCTGCAGTGAAAGGCTGGCCAACATGACAACACTATCCATAGTTGGCTGTTCTACAGAATTGGTACCTTTGTTTTGTTTCCTGCTTTTACTTCTGAATGTACCATCATAATTCCAACATCCACACTAAGCTCAGCAAAAACCTGATTAATGATTAGAACTCTAATAATTCTGATAAAAGCCTTTTTTTAAAAGAATATAAATAACAGTGTATCCAGGGGCTGCAATACTGAAAGTGGCTCATCTTCCATCAATCCAGAGAAATTGAATCGGCTACTGCTCGCCTCAAGTCACTCAATTCTAATCTCAGATCAACGGAGAACTGACTCCAGTTAATCAAAAGGAAATCAATGCCTTCCCTTAGCTTACAAGAAATCAGCACTATAGTAACCCTCTAAACCAGGGGTCTCCAAACTGCGGCCCTTTGCTTGCTTTTATCCGGCCCTTGGGGCACTAATCCTCCCATTGATACAGGACACTAGTCTGCCATCGAACACCAACAATGGAGTACCATTTCTCCCACTGACACTAATAATAGAGCACTATTCCTCTTTGATACCAACGATGGGGCACTATTCCTCTAAACTAATACCAAATGTGGTGATGTTTACTCCTACTGATGCGGAAGAAATTTCCACTCTCGCTGGCCACGATCTGGCCCTCCTGAAGTCTGAAGGACAGTAAACCTGCCCTTTGTTTAGAAAGTTTGGAGACCCCTGCTCTAAACGCTAGCTACATATAACATTTTCTTACTATAAAAAGTCTATTTAGGTTCTGATTGCTGCCCACCGTCACCTTCTCCCATTTCCTGTTCTCTGTACGTCATCCACATCTTCGCTCCAGCTGCTTCATGTAAAACATAGCACGCCTTGTGAAGACTACATTTCCCAGGTTGATCAGAACTGATGAAGTTAGGAAGCGTTATCTGTAAGGACTGTGCTTGTGGATGTAAATGGTGACCACTGACAGCAAAATTTCTGGTGTCTCTGTGGATGAGGGGAGGCTGGAGAGAGAGTGCTCTTTCCTTGTGAGGGGAATTCACTATGTACAGATGACTACACTTATATGGAGGGTCGCATTATTCGATAAGCCTTGTGTGCGATCAATGACACCTAGGGGACCTTACAAGTGTTTGATGGTGACGGCCTGGGGAGCTCATCCTATTTTCTCATCATGGCTTGTGTGACTCTTTGTATTGTATTTTGTCCTAGTGTATTTTCTGCTGTATATGCCCCCATATGAATTCATGGATTTAAAGCACTTTGTTGAGTTATGTTTTTGTATATTAACATGATATCATAGTTTATGTAAAGCATTTTTATTACACATTTTGCGGTAAACAAAAGACATTGGCCCAGATTCAAGAAGCACTTGCGCCCGCGCAAGTGCTTACTTGCTCCGGTGTAACGAGTGCTCCTGATTCAGGAACCTCGTTACACCGACTGCAGCCTAGGATGTGACAGACATAAGCCTCCTTATGCCTTCACATCCCAGGCTGCATTCTTGCGTTGGCCGCTAGGGGGCGCGGCCTTTGTGATCGGCGTGTAGTATGCAAATTGCATACTACCACCGATTCACAAAAGTTGCGCGGGCCCTGCACACGCAAGGTACGGAGTTTCCGTACGGCCACTTTAGCATAAGGCTGCTCCTGCTAATAGCAGGCGCAGCCAATGCTAAAGTATAGCTGCGCTTCCCGCTCGTGAAATTAAAATTTCACTTCGTTTACGTAAGTGAACCGTGAATGGCGCTGGACGCCATTCACGTTCACTTAGAAGCAAATGACGTCCTTGCGACGTCATTTGCCGCAATGCACGTCGGGAAAGTTTCCCGACGGAGCATGCGCTGTTCGCTCGGTGCGGGAGCGCGCCTAATTTAAATGATTCCCGCCCCCGGCGGGATCATTTACATTAGGCGCCCTTACGCAGGGCTATTTAGCATATCGCCCGCGCAATTTACGGAGCAACTGCTCCGTGAATCGCGGGCAAAGCGCAATATTTGCGTGGGCGCAGAGAAAAATGTTTGCTCTTTGCCCACGCAAATATTGCGCGATTCTACCTGAATCTGGGCCATTGGGGGAAAGATCTTGGTGATGCAAAGATTTACCTTTAATTTTTTTAATTCATTTTAGTTTTTGGTTTGTGAATGCTGTGGCTTGCTATATACCCAATTTCCATGCATGTGCACAGTTGCTACTAGTTTCTACTATCTGGGACCTTGCAGAGACCTGCAGCATATGTGCACATGTGAAGGAATCGCACACAAATGCGCAGACAGTTCACAGGTACCAAATACCTGGCAGAGACCACATTCATGTATCGCAGCACACATGCTCCCCTATGTAAAACACTACCTCCTGGCCTGTGATGTGGGAATGCCAGGAGGCAGAGGCATTCCATCTAATCTCACCCAAGCAAGGAATCTATAAGTGCTACACTGCATCAAAAAAAGTAACATGCTTTTTTTAAAACATTTAGGCTGGGTTCACACTATTGCGAATTGGATGCGCATGTCAGGAGATTGTGACCGGCTTTCAATTGAGCCGGTTCACACAGCTCCAGGATGGCTACAGTGCGAATTGCACAGGAATCCTGTGCGTCTTCTGGTCCATTTCAGATCCAAATTGAGCCAAATATTGGGACTGAAAACGGGCCTGAAATGGTGAACAGGAACGCACCGGACCTCTGCTGTGAGCCGCTCGTGTAAACCTAGCCTTAAACATTTTCCAATTCTGGAAATGGAAGCTGGGAGGAACCAAAAGAGGAAAAGTTAGTGTAAGGGGTCCACTAGAAAGCAGAAATTTAATGCCAGATTTTTATTTTTGACCATATATACACTTTAAAATGTTTCACCAATTAAACTGGAAAAAATTCTCTGTTAGTCCATTCTGCTTCAATCATTTTCTAGCAGTGGTCAAAAAGTAAGTAGACCCAATAAAAACATATGATATTAAATCCTTGGGTACTAGGATAGAAAATCATGACACTAAAAAGAGAGGTATAGCTAACAAGTGTGGTCACACTCTGACTGGCAGCACACTGGCTCAGCAGTGGGAATCCAACCTGTGGGTGACGTTACACTAACAACTGCCACGTCACTTCTGAAAGGACCACCTCCCACTGACACCAATTATGATGACCTAATACTCTCACTGACACCCATTTTGGGGCCCTATTACTCCCACTGACACCAATTATAGGGCCTTATTACTCCCACTAACACCAATTATGATGACCTAATACTCTCAGTGACACCCATTTTGGGGCCCTATTCCTCCCACTGACACCAATTATGGGGCCCTATTACTCCCACTGACACCAATTATAGGGCCTTATTACTCCCACTAACACCAATTACGGGGCCCCATTACTCCCACTGACACCAATTATGGGGCCCTATTACTCCCACTGACAATTATAGGGCCTTATTACTCCCACTAACACCAATTATGGGGCCCCATTACTCCCACTGACGCCAATTATGGGGCACTATTCCTCCCACTGACACAAATTATGGGGTCCTATTCCTCCCACTGACGCCAATTATGGGGCACTATTCCTCCCACTGACACTAATTATGGGGTCCTATTCCTCCCACTGACGCCAATTATGGGGCACTATTCCTCCCACTGACACTAATTATGGGGTCCTATTCCTCCCACTGACACCAATTATGGGGCACTATTTCTTCCACGGATACCAATAATGTAATTTTCTTACTCCCACTAACCACCAAGCTTATGGCATGGTTTACTCTTACAGATGCCAGGGCATTTTCTACTCCCACTGGCTACAGTCCAGCCCCTGTCAGGTCTGAAGCTTTTACTTACCTAATCCTCTGCTCCTCCCCACTGCTTCTTCTCCCCCATGCTCCAGTGGTCTAGGGTCCTGACATCAAGACCAAGGAAAGGTCCATAGCCCTGCACTGGATATTTAAATGCTGATGAATTGTCCACCGCCAGAGCATGTGAAAATACCATCTGCCAGGGAGAGCAGAGGACCAAGAAGTAAAATGGTTTCTCTTCTCACCTTGACAAAACAAGCTATTACTCTTTCAGCATAGGCTTAGCTCTACTGCAAGAGAGAACTTTTTAGTCATCCGAAGTTGAGCTTTAAAAAAAGCTGGTGACAGAGCAAAGCTGGAATCTTTTTAGTCGGATGCAATCCTTAATCATGAATAATCATGGCATGTTTGAGTTCAACAATTGAAATAAGGACAATATTTGTCCATATGTGGACAGCTTGAACTGGATTATTTTTTTAAGCTAAAGGCTGCTGAGCCAACAAAAAACCCAAAAGGAACTCATTCACTGAAACCATATTCGCCAATAACCATTTCATGCAAAATTACAACAGAAAATATTTAAATCCACTGACACATGTTGGCTAACATTGCCAGTGAATACATAATAAAAATTGATCTGTGTAGAACATATAACCAAGGCTATACCAATGGGAGTACTTTAAGAAGTATTACACATGTTGTGTCTGCCCCCTACTGCACATTAGGTGCAAAACACTGAAGAAAAAGCCGATTAAGTGCCAGTCAACCCAAAGGTTAAAAACAATGACAAAATAAAGGCATCAAGTTAAAGGTTTACAATATTTTAAGATAACACAATACCAAAATAAACTCTGAGGACTATGTATCTCATACACACAATTAACTTCCTAACCAGTGAAGCTCGTGAAAGGACACTGTATGCAACTTTTACATAGCTACACATGAGAAAGATTCTTTATTGAAATGATATTATAGATAATATTGTATACAAAATATGTATTTTTTTTATACACCAAACAACCTGTAATTTTAGAATGGTCATTCTAATCCTAGGTGATTTAAACCCAAAACCTACACAGGTACAACCATGTGCTCACATTATTGTGCATTTGGGACAACCCATTCATTTCAATGGGCTGCCCCACACGCAACAAATCACAAAAGAAGTACAAGCAATATATATATATTTTTTTTTTATTGCATCACAACACAACACACGGCAATAAGTTTACATTTGCTGTGGTGCGATTTACAGCAGGTGCATTTGGAGTGTCATTAAGATAGAATGGCACCTCAGAGCACCTGCCAGAAAATAATGTTCTCACATTGTGCAAGTGAATACGTAAGTGTGAATGGGGCCCAAACGATCATTTGCAACAATAACATTTTGTGAAAACAATCGTCTACAAAGAATTATTTTCTAACAAGTTGGAAAATCTTTCTGACCAACACTTCCAATTAGATTTTTTCATCAATAATTCCATTTGCAGCATAACCATTGAATATTTATTCAATTATACCTCTGAATAGTCAAAGTTTCAATAATTCTCTAAAAAAAATAGCATACAACCAGTCTTAGTTGAATGGCAAATAGCTAAATACACATTTGAATCATAAGACTGATTATACAGCCTTACAAATCCTTTGGCTGGTATATGGTATAATGTTCATTTCTGCTCTTTCCTGGAGTTCTGCTCCATATTTATCATAATCAAAAAAAAAGAAGATACCCCCAACCCAATTGCAGGCACCCTCTGTTTCTGCCTTTTACCACTAGCACTCCTACCCCCTTGCTCTGGTCTGCAAACATCCTATGTAATCATTAACTAAAAGTGAAATTCTGAAAGCCAATAACTGCATAGTACTAAGTACTCCCCACATCCCATCTGACAGTGCTTAGACCTAACGGCTAAATACATGGAATTACGCATAATTAAAAGAGAAGTATGTTTTTTCTTGTAGATTCATACTAACCTAGGTGGACGCAGCATCATACGGATGCTGCATCTGTCCCCTGCCGCCTCTACACTGAGATCTGAGCCACCAAACATTGCAGATGGCTCGGTTCTCTCACCTCATCGAGCAGAGAGCTGCTGACTGTCAATTAGCAGCTCTCCTGCTCTGCTCCTTCACGCTCACTTGAGCGGTGGAGTGGCGGCTGTCTCAGTGGCTCGCTAAGAGGCCGAGACGCCCATCAGTCCAGTCCCAAGTCGGAATGACGTGGTGCCTGGACTAATTCCATTGACGTCAGCAGAGAGCGGACTTCAGACCGCTCTCCGCTGAAAATGGGTCACAAGACTGCAAAATTAGTTGCATTCCTGTGACCCATAGGAGAAGCCCAGCCTAAAATGCCCAGGCTGGACTTCTTTAATTGCTGTTGGTACGCAAGGCCTGGCTCACATTGGTGCGGCTTTGAAATCACGCTACTTCATCGCAATTTCAAAGCCTCACATCACTTACATTTCATTGAGGCTTGCACCTTCATTTAACAGAAGTCTGTAGCCATTGAGCCAGCACCCTGGGCAGAGTTTTGTCCCCTAGCTTGTATTGTTCATCTCATCATACAAGAACTTGATTACACACTATGGGATCATACCCCTGTAACACTAGCACCTGCCGCTTTTGTGATAAACATGCCAGGAACCACAAAGCGGTTGTCTCTTGTGCGACTGGCAGAGAGTTTATCATAAAAGATTTTGTCAATTGCAACAGCAACAATGTAATTTACTTAATAGAATGTACATCTTGTAGGTTACAATATGTTGGCTGTATGTCCAGACCTATGAGAATCAGTAAGCATTTCCATGAGGTCTATCCCATGTCTCCAGATATTTTAAATATGAACATTGTGGAGAGATGGGATCTTTTTCATTTTGTGTTCTGGAAAAAGACAAAAAGACACCAAGGGGTGGAGATTTCCACTGCAAACTGTTGGAAAGAGAGGTTTGGTGGATCTTCAGTCTTTAATCCAGAACACCATCTGGTTTAAACTCAAGATATGATGTAGACTTGTTTCTCAAATAGTTTATTTGGATGAACCTTTTTGATCTCTAGATCTCTTGTGATTCCCTTTTGTTTGGATAATAATAATATATATATATCTATCCATTTTTATATATCCATTGCTAGAAATAATTTTCCATGTGTGTATTGCCAAGTGCTACACCTCACCACCTTTTTTGCATGTCTCTTAATTGCAATTTCAATGAGATAATTAATTGGAAGGTGTGGTTTTGCAAATCGTATATATGTTCTGTTCTTTTAACTTGAAAAAGGTGTTGTGATTAAGGCCTGCCTCTGTGCTAAATGGGCCAGTGCTACAACCAATACAGTGGTGGCAGGCAGCGTGGCAACTGACATTCTGAATATGGTGACAGGCAACGTGGCAAGTGACATTCTGCATCTTGTGACAGGCATCGTGGCTGGTGGCGTGGCAAGTGACAATCCACATCCGGTGGCAGGCAGCGTGGCAGGTGACGTGGCAAGTGACATTCCACATCCGGTGGCAGGCAGCGTGGCAGGTGACGTGGCAAGTGACATTCCGCATCTGGTGGCAGGCAGTGTGGCAAGTGACAATCCACAACTGGTGGCAAGCAGCGTGGCAGGCAACATGTCAAGTGACATTCCGCATCTGGTGACAGGCAACGTGGCAGGCGACACGCTCAGGGCTCCCACTGCTTCTGCATTTTGGTGAGTTGAATGATTTAATTCTATATTACAATGTAATAATAGAAACAATGTGCTTCAATCACCCCGACACCATATCCAGCATAGTGTCGTGATAATTAAAGCGCTGATACCAGCCAATGCCCACGAAAAATCGTTTACCTCCCGCGTGAAACCCCCTCCCGGTCCTTGGCACAATTTTTTTTTTCCACAGAGCTGGTCACCAGTGCCAAAAAGGTTGGGGACCACTGCCTTATACCATGGGCTCCCAATAGACAGAAGACCGTTAGCCAAGAAAAATGGTTGTTGAGGGAACTGTAAAGCTGGCCATACACTGATGGAAATTTGGCAGTTCAGCATTCGACCAGCCGAATTCCAATCAGTGTGTGACAGCAACCTCTTGACATAAGTTGATTGTTTGATTGACTGCTGTCAAAGCAACATGTTTGAAATTTTTCAAAGTAGGGGGGTCATCACTATTTCTATGAAAAATCTGAACTATCCCTCACTGGTTCCTAGCATTGGCGTAATGACGGCAAATTTGTGTCAACAAGCACTTCTCTGAGCTCATTACTGCTGAGGCTTTACTATCCACCCAACTCAATTATGACATGTCATGTCTGGGTACCTGTCTGTACATACATATATGGGGGAATAGATTACAACCAAAGTTACAAAGTTGGGTGATGATTGAAGTCAAGTACATTAGTTGTTCAATGTCAAGTATGTTCGATGCTGAATGGGCTGTGCATGCTCTGAAACGCATTACCGCCCATCACCTTCACCTGATGTCACCGCCTCATTGCATCTTCACCTCCTCGCCAATCCACATCACCAGGTACTCCAACAGCTGCAGGACAGCTCTCTTTCTCCCCCAGACAGAGGAGGATTACAGCGATCCGCATGAGGACAAAATATATGTCTATGACCTAGTATTTGCTTGTAAGTGTTTTTAATCCCATTGTGCCTGTAATAAATGTTTTACCACTGCACTTAGAGGTGCCTTTCTCTTTCCTTTATGACCCTCTAAAGCGGCTTCTTCTCTACAAAATGCTGCCTTCAGTGTCATCTCTCCACTGCTACCAATGACTCGATACCCTGCCTCACCAGAGTGCCCTCATCTCGCCCTCATTTCTAGGTCAGAATTTTGGCATCCCCTGCAACAAAGGTGAGAAACCTCCCAAAGGGTAATCACATCTAAAGGGATGCAGAACCTGACACTTTTCTCAATAGAGTCCTGCAGTTTCAGAAGCTGATAATTATAAAACTACGCCCATTCACATTCATTTTGCACATGGACACAAAGAAACAAACAGCTATTTCTTCAGAAAAACAAGACAGGAATCTGCAACAAAGTTTTATATATATATATAGAGAGAGATAGATAGTGTGTGTGTGTGCGTGTGTGTATGTGTGCGTGTATGTGTGCGTGTGCGTGTGCGTGTGTGTGTGCGTGTGTGTGTGTGTGTGTGTAAAGTGTTGCGTAAATTGATGGGACTATATAAGAATCTGTAATAAATGACAAAGTGTTGGCTGCCATTGTTGACAGGCTTTCATACGGACCCTCGGTCTTTGATCATTTTTGAATTACTGACCAAAAACAAGTTTGAAAATCAGTAGTTCTGATTTCACCGACTTCTCTGACCGCATGTTTGTTCAGAATCACTGAAGTAACTGAGGTAACTAGCATTTCAATAAGAATCTTGGCAATGGTAGCCCAACTATTTCTTTCAGTACAGAATTAATTTAAATATATATATTTTTATATTAGTAGTCATAACCAAAAGATTTCTGTATAATTCACACTAGCAGTCTAAACATTTGTGTAGCAGTAATAATATGACTGGATACACATATGGCCATGTAACAGTCCAATGTTTGAGTGTTTTGTGATAATACACAACACAGAATGCAAGCTCTTTGGCCAAGAAACCAGTTACACTCTACCGTGCTGCTATATAATCTGCATTAATCATCTTTTGTAGAAAACCACAGCTACTACTTCCATCTCTTTTAAAAATGTATGAGACAATCGGAAAAACAAAAAGTTAATTTTCCAACAGGATTATCCCACAGAGGGATTTTGAGGTTCTTTTTGCATCTCTTGCATGAGCTTCCCATGCCACAGTGAGTGGCAAGGCTTTGCGTGCCTGGCATGGTGCCAGTTGACAGCCCAGCAGGATATCAGTGCACATCGTGACCTCCCTCCTGCGGCGTGTCACTTCGCAATCGTTTCCGCAGTAGAAAGTTTATTCAACCTCTCTCTGGAAATTCAGTGGACCGGCCATCATTCTGCTATTTAATCAGAGTGGGACATTTTATTTTTCTGACAGCACTAAAGCCACAGAGCAATTCCTAATGAACAGCTTGATACAAGTGGAATTTCAAATGTTTTAGCCTCAATTAATTCTGCTGTCAAAACAAATGGCTGCTCTTAGCTCGGCAATGTTAAAGCTAGGTCAGCAAAGGTCATTCCTGTGAGTACACAATCAAGCTATTTTTCAGCATTTTACCCAAACGGGTTGCAGCGAGTGTGAAGGCTACTGGTTCAAACACATAAACAACAACAGTAACAATTTAGCAGTCGCTAATTGTACAACCAATGATGTACCTTGCACGGCACGGAAACAAAGAATACTACTTACTACCAACATGTGCATGTGTAGATTGTCTGCGAACTTGGTTTAGGCTGTCTTTGCCAATAACCCCTTGTATGCCAATAACCCCCTTGTACGCAGTCTTTCAACTTGTTAAAGTGGAACTCAAACTAAATTTATAAAAAAAAATTATAGATCCCAATATTTGTCATATGTAACCACATCCACGGGCCAGATCTGCTGCGAAACTGGCTACTAGTTGCTGAGAAGAAAACAGCCTTCTATGGCCTGACAGGCTTGATTAAGGGCAATTGGGCTACAAAGTCAATCACTGACAAGCTCCAACCTCATTTTTCTGTACTGCAGTTAAAGCAATACAGATTGATCAAAGACCACTGTGACAAGGTAGCAAAACATTGAAGACGTTAGTCTTGTGCACTCCCCTCCCGTTGACCAGATCCTTGGGTCCTGTGCAATGTATCAGAGCCTTATGACTTACAGTGCTGCCCAGTCCCCAGTCCTCTTTCAGTCTGAATCATGCACAGTGGCACCATTTACATGAAATCTGATGTCCACGTTTCATATTACTTTAAATAGTTTGTTTGGATCAAGCTGGCCCAAACTAACCATTTGATTTCACCAAGTGCTGCAGTGTCTCTAAGCACTGTATGTACTGCATGCAACTTCAGCTACATACTGTACATAATGCTGTGTCCCAGCATGGAGACACATCCGGAACAAAACAGAGTCTGGCTGTATTATATTCTCTGAATACAAAGCTTCCTCCGATTGGCTCAGTGGGAGGGGCGGGCTGATGACCTCGCGCTCTCAGACTTGGCAAGTCAGAGGAAGCTTTGTATGTATTTACATAACACAAAGCTGCCTATGAATGGCTGAGCACCGCTTAGCCGGACTCTGTTTTGTTCCAGGTGTGAGACGGGAAGTCTGTGTCTCACAGCCCGAAACCTAGCACTGTGCACTGTATGTAACTGACGTTACATGCAGTACATACAGTGCTTAGAGACACTGCAGCACTTAGCAAAGCAAATAGTTAGTCTAGACCAGCTTGGTCCAAACTATTTAAGGGGACATGAAACATGGACCTCAGCTTTCAGCTAATCTCTAGTATATAAGATCATCTTGGAGTCTTGAAAAGTGATTCTTTCAAGTTTAATGGTGGGCTTTCTAGTTATGTTTGAACCAAAAGAGAAGATTGTACCCATGGGACTTTAAAGTGATTGTAAAGTCTTGTTTTTTTTCCTATAAAAACAACAAACATGTTATACTTGCCTGCCCTATGCAGTGGATTTGCAGAGCAGCCCAGACACTCCTCTTCTCAGGTCTCTCTTTGGTGCTGCTGGTCCCTCCCTCCTGGTCCCCACAGCAAGCAGTCTGTCTATGGGGGCACCCAACCCGAGTCACAGCTCCCTCTACTCATTCAGACATGGAGCCGTGGCCCAGCCCTCTCACTCCTGATTGGCTGACTAACTTTGATCGACAGCAGTGAGAGCAAATGGCACCGCTGGTGCGTCTCAGCCAATCAGGAGGGAGAGTCTCGGTCGGCTGAGACACTTGTGAACATTGCTGGACAGAGATGGGGCTCAGGTAAGTATTAGGGGGGCTGCTGTACACAGAAGTTTTTTTTATCTTACTGCAGAAGTTAAAAAACCTTCTAACTTTACAACCCCTTTTAATAGTTGTGCCAAAATAAGGGAGTATCCGTTGTCTGTTGCTTTCTAGTTATGAATCATATTGGCACTCTATTTAGACAGAAGCAATGTTCACCAGCAGAGCTAAACATTTTTTGACATTTCGGTGATGACCATAATATGAGCAGCTTGACTGGGCATGGCAGAGAATGCGCAAAACAGTGAGAGGCTGTGGGGCGGAGGCACCAAGCACTTCCAAATCAATGTGATACAAAGCACAATACATCTGCCAGACGCTGTGCCCATGAGGGAATAAAAACAACCAGCATGTACACAATTTCAATTGACTCAACGTGACCTGTCACACAGAAATAAGTGGCAAGTGTCACCTCTACAAGCGGATAAGCCAGCAGCCCACTGCTGACCCGTAGTACTCACCAGGCCTTTCCTTTCCAGTGCCTTTAGACTCTGCAAACTGTTCTAGTAAGCTTTCTACTGTGATGTTTGCCATGTTGTTTATAAATTCTTCATGAACCTAAAAAGAAACAATACAAACTATTTATTTCTGTGAATTCCAATATTCTGTGCAGACATTTTATGAATGTCATTTCAGAAAATGGATACTGCAGTGGCACGAATACCAATTATATTATTGTTTTTAACTTGCTATTCCATCTTGAGTTCTTAGTCCTTCCATTTAACAATACCTAAGCATAAAGGTTATTGTCTTAATTATCCTTTCCTTTGTACAGCTAGCAATCCCTAGATAGCAGCTGTGAAAACTCTTTGTAAAAAAAAAATCATCTTTAGAAGTCTGATTTGCAGGCTGTGTTCAGTGTGCCCGAAAAGGACATTACACTGCTTTTTCCCATTTGTTGAGGAAGGTTTTTTTTTTCTCTACTGGCTGACCTCAGCCAATAGAAATTTGTCAGAAATACGATGACTGCTTTTGAAAATGCCAGCTGTCTGCCTATCAAGCTGATGCTTTAGCATCAATGACCTACTGGAAGAAATAGAAATTGGAACTTTTCTCTGACTTGTACTTTGCATTCTTGTTTTAGGTTTGTGACTCAGCATCGACAATTAATCGATTACAATTTTCATAATCGATTGATCGGCCAGTAACATAATGGGGTTAAAAAAAAAAATAGCCCTTTATAGTACAAAAAAGCAAATTGCTACTGTACATATTACTTTCACTGTCCCACTGTAAAAAAATGAACCCCTTACAGTAGCGATTATTTGCTATTTTTGTACTTATTTTAGTTTTTTTAACCCCATTATGTTACTAAACATCTCAGGCCTGAGTTCACACCTGTTTTTTGGTGCTTTTTGCAGAAACACACTACAGTTCATTTACATGTTTTCCTATGGGACACGTTCACATCCATGATTTTTTTTCAGCTGCTGCGTATTTGGAAAGGGCAAGGACTTTTTAAACGCAAAACAGTACTACTTTGTTTTTTTTGGTTCAATATACCGTATTTATCGGCGCATAACATGCACAGGCGTATAACACTAGCTAACTTTAAGAGGGACGTTTCAGGAAAAATACTTTCCACGGCCCTCTGCGTATAACACGCAGGCACAGTTTACCCTCTATTTTCAGGGTAAAAAAGTGAGTGTTATACTCCAATGAAGCTGCAAAAAAGCATGTAATGTGTTTTTGCAGCAATTTGTGTTTTGTAATCTGCCCAACAACAAATTGGCCCAAAAAATGTTTTATTTTTTTATTGCTATTATCTGATTAATCGAAACAATAATCGGCCAACTAATCGATTATGGAAATAATCGTTAGTTGCAGCCCTACTCAGAAGTATAAAAAGCAGACAAAGCCAGACAACTAAAGTTCCAGAAAGAAGCCAGCAATAGCAGTCATATACATTTTTTGCTCAGGATGGATTTGACTACACAAAACACAATAGATCAGGGTAGCATAAAAAAAAAACTTTAACTAAATAGGGTGGCTAATACTTTTTCTGCTAGAACATGCTTGATGCCTGGCTGTACTGCTGACCCTCTGCCTTCAGCATTTTAACACACAGGTGTTTATTTTCCAAAAAAGTGCAAAATCTGGTGCATCTCTGCATAGAAACCAATCGGCCTATAACTTCAGCTTGATCAATTAAGGAGTTATAAAGTCAGAAGGTTTTTTTATCTTAATGCATTCTATGCATTAAGATGAAAAGCCTTCTGTGTGCAGCAGCCCCCCATTATACTTACCTGAGCCCCAACTTTGTCCACTAGTGTCTGTCGTCCGAGACTCTCCCCCCTGATTGGCTGAGACAGAGCAGCGGCACCATTGGCTCTGGCTGCTGTTTAAGTCAGTCAGCCACTCAGAAGAGAGAGGGGGCAGGGCCGGGCCGCAGCTCTATGTCTGAATGGGCGCAGGGAGCTATGACTCGGGTGCCCCCATAGCAAGGTACTTGCTGTGAGGGTACTCAACAGGAGGGAGGAGCCAAAAGCACAGAAGAGGGACATGAGAAGAGGAAAATCAGGGCTGCTCTGTGCAAATCCACTGCAACAGAGCAGGTAAATATATAACATGTTTGCTATTTTTATTGAAAAAAAACAAGACTTTACAATCACTTTAAGCTTTGACAAAAAAAAAAAAAAAAAAAAAAAGGAAACTGGTTAATCTGTACAGCTGCACCAGATTTTGTACTTTCCAATTTTGTCAAAACTTTTTTTTATGGCTCTTCTAATCTGCCACCTATTCTGGATCTGCGACTTAAAATGACCTGAAGACACAATAGAAACAATACAAGCCTAATCCTTATATATATATTTCTTCCACCAAGTCTGTAAAACAATAAAGCTTTTAAGAGTGTCACTTTATAGTTTGTGAACAAAAAAATTATTTGTAGCAAAACCTTCAAGGAAGAAAAAAAAACAAGCCATCACCACCCCGTACCCTGAACTAGCCATCTTCTGGTGCCTGTACCTAATAAACAAGCTAAGGAAAATTCCTCTCTAGACCCCTCTAGTACACTAGGTAAACTATTTCCAGGGTGCATCGGGCATCCGTGGAGCGGTGGCTGCTCTTTTCGCTTCCGCCGCGCATCTCCTTCCCTCCTCCTAGGCCTCCAATAAAATCGCCTGTCCTTTCAGCCAATTGGGTGATGGGTATCAGCATTGCAACAGTGAATATTAATTAAACACTGGTAAACAAAGCTAATCAACGCCCCCTAGTAACTTTCTAAACCACCACTGAGCACAAGATAAACTTGATTACCTACAGCTGCTACTTAAAGTGGTTGTAAACCTTAAATTTGCACTTTTACCTACAGGTAAGCCTATAACAAGGCTTACCTGTAGGTAAAAAGAATATCTCCTAAACCTGTACGGTTTAGGAGATATTCCCCTCGCAATGCGGGCGGCGCATGCGCAGGAGGGATCCACGGCGGAAGATCCGGCAGCCGCCGGACCTTGCCGATTTTAAATCTCCCGCGCGCATGCGCGGGAGTGACGTCATCGCCGCTCCAGCCAATCACAGCGCTGGAGCGGCGCCGCTCCAGCCAATCACAGCGCTGGAGCGGCGATACCCGGAAGACACGCCGGAGCAAGATGACATCTCGCTCGGCGTGAACCAGGTAAGTGTCGTTCACCTCGTTTTGAGGTAAGTATTTCATAATCAGCTATTATGCGGTGCATACTAGCTGATTATGCATTTTGCCTTACAGGTAAAAAAAAAAAAAAAATTATATATGCGGTTTACAACCGCTTTAAATAGAAATGTATATAGTGAATCTTTAGTGAAAAAAATAGTAGCGCTCCGTTTCATAAAACAGTACTAGTAAAGTGATTTTATTAACCACTTAAGACCCGGACCTTTATGCAGGTAAAGGACCTGGCCAGTTTTTGCGATTCGGCACTGCGTCGCTTTAACTGACAATTGCGCGGTCGTGCGATGTGGCTCCCAAACAAAATTGGCGTCCTTTTTTTTCGCACAAATAGAGCTTTCTTTTGGTGGTATTTGATCACCTCTGCGGTTTTTATTTTTTCCCGCCTTGAAACAAAAATAGAGCAAACATTTTGAAAAAAAATCAATATTTTTTACTTTTTGCTATAATAAATATCCCCCAAAAATATATATAAAACATTTTTTTTCCCCCCTCAGTTTAGGCCGATACGTATTCTTCTACCTATTTTTGGTAAAAAAAAAATAAAAAAAATCGGAATAAGCGTCTGATTGGTTTGCGCAAAATTTATAGCGTTTACAAAATAGGAGATAGTTTTATTGCATTTTTATAAAAAACATTTTTTTTTACTACTAATGGCGGCGATCAGCGATTTTTTTCATGACTGCGACATTATGGCGGACACATCGGACAATTTTGACACATTTTTGGGACCATTGTCATTTTCACAGCAAAAAATGCTATAAAAATGCATTGTTTACTGTGAAAATGACAATTGCAGTTTGGGAGTTAACCACTAGGGGGCGTTGTAGGGGTTGTGTGTGACCTCATATGGTTTTCTAACTGTAGGGGGGGCGGGGCTGGACGTGTGACGTCATTGATCGTGTTTCCCTAAATCAGGGAACACACAATCAATGAAGCTGCCACTGTGAAGAACGAGGAAGCTGTGTTTAAACTCAGCTCTCCCCGTTCTTCAGCTCCGGGGACCGATCGCGGGACTACGGCGGCGATCGGATCCACGGGTCCCGCGGTCATGGTGCTTCGGACCGGGTCGCGGGACCCACGGCTGGGCACTTAAAGAGGACGTACAGGTACGTGCTTGTGCCCAGCCGTGCCATTCTGCCGACGTACATCTGCAGGAGGCGGTCCTTAAGTGGTTAAAATAACAAATAAACACATTAGCACATAAAAATTAACAAGTGAAAGTGAATTAATAAAATAGTGCATGCTAATGATCCATAAACATATAAAGAACGTTGAAAAAAAAATTCATATAAAAGTGTCCATAAATCACTCCAATCTTTAAGTGATTAAGCAGCGATTGATCAATGAATGGTATCTTTCTTGAAGAAATCTTGATACAAACTTTCCACCACACCTCATGTGCTTGTGAATCCACTCCCAAAGGAAAAAAACTCACCAAAATAATATGCCTCACATTCACATGTTCGGCACAATACCTTGATAACTCACCCGGGTTGATAGACAATTCCAACGGTGATCACAAATCAATCAAATCCACATGAAAAAATAAAAAAAAAGCTTCCAATGGTGAAGAATGTAAAACCAATTTATAAAAAGGGCTCATAAATCCTCACTCATTGTACTCACATGTAAAAAAAATTCACACAGACACTTCAATCAAAAAAGTTCTCTAATGAAGAAGACTTGCAGTAAGAGGTTAGGTTATTGCGTTCACGGCGGACACAGAACACCCAGCAGATCTCACCCTCCACTTGCTCGCTCACTTCCCCAGCTGGAACAGCTACCTCCCTTGGCGGTGATACTACGTATAGGGATCACAAAAATTTGCCGAGCAGGCTGGGGAAGTGAGCGAGCAAGTGGAGAGTGAGATCTGCTGGTTGTTCTGTGTCCGCCGTGAACGCAAGGCGCTTTGCATCCAGTGTCGTCCTGGTCCTTCAGAAGAGGTGGGTCTTAAGTTTTTTCCTAAAAGCCCGATGGTTTTCTTCCAAGGGGATGGTCGTGGGTAGAGCATTCCAGAGCCGTGGTCCTTGGGCTGCAAATCTATGTTCTCCCTTAGATTTGTATCGTGATTTAGAGATTTGGAGAAGGTTTTGGTTGGTTGACCGGAGCACGCGCTTGGTGACGTAGGGTTTTATTTTCTCGCTTAAGTATTGAGGAGGGTTACCCTGTGTACATTTGTGCGTGAGGCAGAGTGTCTTGAATGTCACCCGGTCCTGTACGGGCAGCCAGTGGAGGGACCTCAAGACCTGGGTGATTGGTTCCCACGGCTTTTTACCTGTTACCAGTCTGGCTGCCGTGTTCTGGACGACTTGTAGACGTGAAATCTGGTATTTCGGTAGTCCTAAGTAGAGGGAGTTTGCGTAGTCGAGTCGTGAGTTGATGAGTTACAACCACTACTGCTGTGTCCTCTTCCGGGATGAAGGGGATGAGTCTACGTAGCATGCGGAGCAGATGATGAGAACCGCTGACGACTGATCCTATTTGTGCATCCATCGTCATGTCTAAGTCAAAGATGACTCCGAGACTTTTGACTTTGTTGCTTGGCGTGATGGTTTGTCCGAGGATGGTGGGTGGTGTCCATGTGGTCCAAGAATTGGATTTGCGATTTGCGTGAAGGATGAGTAATTCTGTTTTGGATCCGTTGAGTTTGAGGGAGCTTTCAGTCATCCAATTGTCGATCAGTGTAAGGCACTTTCCTAGTTCATGAAATTGGTCTTTTTTGTTGGTGATTCGAAGGTAAAGCTGCGTGTCGTCAGCATAGGAGTGGTAGCGCAGGTCCTGTTTGCTGATGATTTTGAGGAGTGGGCGGATGTAGATGTTGAAGAGTACAGGTGAAAGGGGTGATCCTTGAGGGACTCCGCATGTAATGGTCCATGTTTCTGATGTAAAGCCTCCAAGTTTCACGGTCTGAGTGCGATTTTCTAGGAAAGATGCGAACCACGGTAGGGCAGAGTCAGCGACTCCGGCTACTTCTTTGAGTCGCGTGAGCAATGTGTTGTGGTCTACCATGTCGAAGGCTGCACTGAGGTCCAACAGCACTAGGAGACAGGATTCTCCGTCATCTGCTGCTTCGAGGGCGTCATCCCATAACTTGAGGAGAGCCGTTTCTGTGCTGTGGCCTGGGCGAAAACCCGATTGTAGGGGGATCTAGGAGTTTGTGGTCGTCCAGATGGGGCTGAAGCTGTTGTACTACTGCTTTCTCCATGATCTTGGAGATGGTGTTCAGGCTTGTTACCGGTCTGCGATGGTTTGGGTCTTTAGGGTCGAGGTTTGGTTTCTTTAAGAGGGGTTTTATTATGCCTTGCTTGAGGGTGATCGGAACAATCCCTTCCCTGAACGATTGGTTTATGATGTGCGTTATGGTGGTGGCCAAGATGTCAGTGCATTCTTTCAAGAGTTTTGTAGGAATTATGTCATTTGGTGATGTGTTGTCTCGGAGGCTTCCGATGATGTTTTTAGTGGTGTCGATGGTAATTGGGACCAGTAAGCTTTCCACCATCTTCCGAGCGGTGGAAAGTCATTTAGAACAGCTTACTAAACACCTTACTGAGGAGGAACAGGAAGTGAGAAATTCAGACAAAGAAAACAAAGAACAAAAACATTTAGAAGGGAAATTGAAGGAAAAGGTAAGTGAACCAACCATGCACTAGCTTAAAGTAACCTATTTAGAAAATAAAAAACAAACCTTTACAACCCCTTTAATCACTTGAAGATTGGTGTGATTTATGGACACTTTTATATTAATTTATTTTGTTTTCAACTGTCTTTATATGTTTATGGATCATTCACATGCACTATTAATTCACTTTCACTTGTTAATTTGTATGTGCTAATTTGTATGTGTTTATTTATGTTATTTTAATATAATCACTTTACTAGTACTGTTTTATGAAACAGAGCGCTACTATTTTTTTCACTAAAGATTCACTATATAATCCTGGACCCAGTCTATCAATAATGTACTGCCACTCTACAGGATCACATATGAAAGTAGACAATGTCCGGCAAAATTTGACAAGGTGTGGTCTGGGTGGATCGATGCCAGGGGTTAATGTTGGTTCTTGGTCTGGTTGTCATGCTGTACCTGAATACTAAATACTGTTTCCTGTGATGGGTTGCACTTGATATTCACCTACTGTTCACTACTGTCTCCTCCCCCCCCCTACCCCCCCCCCCCGCTCCCTCCCGGGGTACCCTGTTTTCCACTTCCCCTTCTTTATGTGACCCTTGGAGGGATCAGGGGGTCCTGATATAAACTCTGGTATGTCTTTTGCGGTCCTTGGGGGGGTCTGGATTTGGATCTCGTGTCTCTTCATCTGATAATGTGATGTGCTTAGGGATACTGTCCTGTTCTGAGCTCTTAGGTTGCCCCTGATTTTTCTACCTAACTGTACCTGTGTTTACATGTGATGATGTAACTTTGCTTTGTTCTCTTAATAAAACATCTCTGTTAAAAAAAAAAAAGATTCACTATATAGTGAATATTAATTCACTGTTGCAACACACCTGTGTGAGCTCCAGTCACACTCTCTGCGACTGGAGCCCAGCCTATTTTAAAGTCTTAGAGCTCTAATCAGGTGCTCCAAAAAAAACCTGGCCGCTGTTAGTCATGTGCCCGATTCCCTGAGGGGCCCGGATGCATGAATCTATCCATTGCATGTAGGGGGATGGCCTGGAGAGAATGGGTGGCGCTAGGATGCCCCTAATGGATGGCCGGGCCACCCCTGTATTTAAGTCTAGGGCACATTAGTGTGCAGAAGGAGAAAACTAAACACATGCAGGGAAATAGTCGGCTTAGTGGATTTTAGGGGGCTGGGAAGAGAGGCAGGTTCATATAAAAAAAAGGTGTGCAATGTCTTCCAGTCCATCTTCTTTAAAAAGCAGCAATAGCATACGTAGAAAAGACTGCCCTCTACCAGCATGATGTAGAGAAAAACCCTTGCGCTCTCAATGGAAACAGTATTCTCTCTGCAAAGGTCTGACACGCTCCCCATTGAGTCAGACGTATAGCTCTGCAATCAGAAAAGTTCATGCTCTTTGCTGATTAGAGAGTTCCAGCTGTAAATTAGGAAATGTGTCCATAGTAAAGCTGGTTATACACAGGCAGATCTATGTGTAATGGGGACATTAAAAAAAGGGCAAGAATTCAAAACATACCTGGCCAATCTGAATGTGAACCTCACTGATAGAATGAGAAAAGCCACCAATGATATCTTTAACCCGAATGAGATGTGCCTTTTCGATGTCTTGGAATTTCTGAAAATAAAAAAACAAAAAATGGCAACAAGTAGAAAACATGTATACATACATATGATTCTTGTTTTTATTTTATACAAACTAGGGGTCCTGAAGCCAGAAGAGCCCTTAGCACATTTAATGTAGAACCTTTTTGATTTTTTCATAAATATACTACATAGGATAAGTATGATTCCAGAGTCTCTGTGACCAAGACAGTATTCTGTTAAATACACTTTAATAGTAAAAGGAGTTGCAATTCAACCAAGAAAAGGTGAAAACTAGCTTAATAATGCACAAAAATTCTGAGAATAAAATTACAGAAAAAAAAAGCATTACCCTTTTTTTGTTTCTTGACTGAAGCAAGCCAATGAAATACCTGAAATCTCATAATGACCACATCCCAGGCACAGAATGAAGACTATGATGGTATGACATTTTCCCTGCCAGAGAATTAGGATTACAAACATTCTTAATATTCCTGCACAGTGGAATGACACCTACTGGTTACACAAGATGTGCCGACATGTTTATCAGATGAATAGCTTATCGCATGCAAAACTGCAGCAACGCTAAATGCAGGTTTTAGGCCAGGATGAAGGCTTTATTTATTTTTTAAAAACAGTCTTAAAGCGGAGTTCCGGACACAATTTCACTTTTTATATATAAATACCCCTGTAATACACAAGCTTAATGTATTCTAGTAAAGTTAGTCTGTAAACTAAGGTCCATTGTGTTAGGTTGTTACAGCATTTAGACACTTTATAAAATAGAAATTGACTGGGGCCATCTTAAGTGTGGGCATCATGAAGCCAGACTGTATGACTTCCTGGATTTCAGCCTTGCAGCTCTCGCACAGGCTCAGTGCTGCACAAGCAGTGTAATAGGTTTCAGATCAGGTTTCAGCACCTGTACTGTACAAGTCACATGATTCTTTGAGACTGGGGAGTGCACAGACTCCTGGAAAGTTACACCCACTACATTCCCAGGAGTCTGTGCGGTGTAGGTTAGGAAGCTTAAGCACCTAGGTGCAGGAAGTGGG
Organism: Rana temporaria; assembly: GCF_905171775.1. NCBI lineage: Eukaryota > Metazoa > Chordata > Amphibia > Anura > Ranidae > Rana > Rana temporaria. The sequence goes on from NC_053489.1 coordinate 104,776,243, forward strand.
AAGATTAACTATTCTGCCTAGCAACAACACTTTTAAGGCATCTAAAAAAAAAAAATGTTTTTCTTAAAGGACTAATGACATTTTTTTAAAACTACTGATGTAATGTTATATTTATGGGTGGAACTCCACTTTAACGACATAATAGATAATAAGATTGCAAAAAAAAGTGTTGCTTAGGAATAGAACATAACGTTTTTAAAAAGTAAAAAAAAAAAAGAAAAAAAGTAGTAATTGTAGTAGTAAATCAGTTTTTCCAGGAATACATCTGCAACAGGCTCACAGCTTTCAGCTTATGTTACCTTCCCACTGGGCCCAATATTGTGACAGCTTCCTAGTAGAATCGCTCAGTTGGGTTCGAACAAGGATACAAACAAGCTTGAGCTCATCCTTATGCCTCCTCTCTAGACAGCAAACTGGCATCATTGCCCCGGACCAATAGGTATAAGCCAACACAGGAAACAGTAAAGCTATCAAAAGAAAGCAGTAATGCTAAAGCAGGAAATGGTAGAGTGATCTTGCCCTCAACTTTGTATCTTTTCATGTCGCTATGCTGTACTGTGTGCACATGCCCACTCTGTATTTGTGTTCATTTCAATGGTCCAAATACTGTGTGTACTTACTGCAAGCACCCAACTTCATTTCCTTACAAAATTACTGGCTTACACTGCACAGGCATAAACTAGACATACACCAGTTCAATTTTTTTTTGAAAGTTTTCTTTTAAAAATGTTCGTTTGATTTTCTAACCATTAGTGAGGTCAAATCTACGTTTATTTTCAACAACGACAAAGAAATTTGAAGAAGCAAGATGGAAAACTTTTCATGAAGAAATTTCTAACAGTGTGTATGGATTTCGTACAGGAAAGTCCATGTATTCCAAAATTGAAGTTAAAGGCAAATTACATTTTGAAGTACTTTCAAACAACATTAATCATCTCATTAAATACATATACTGAGAATTTTCATACATGTAATGTTATTTTGAAAAACCACTAGTGTATGGCCAGATTTAGACAATGGCATCTGGTAGCCAACTGCAGATGAAGGGGGCAAGGCATTTTAAAGCTAAAATATGTTGTTGCATTGTTTGAAAATGCTGTCAAAAAAGTCAGGATCCACAAAACCTGCAATACACTATTACAGTAAATGAAAAAGTCAGTGTACTCAAACTTTTTTATCTGCAGTATGGTCTGGAAACACTAGATGGCATACAACACACAAGATGCGTCATGACATCTCTCCTACATCCTGACTACAGAGAACTCTCATCCTTTTACCTAAACCGACAGAGATCAGCGCAGCTCCCTACATTCAAACATGAAGAAAGGGGACGCCTTTAAAAGTGCAAAGTATGCAGGCAAAGAAGACAATGCTGCCACACCCCAGTTACACAGGACTGCAAGGAATGCATATGCAAAAATGATTGCTTAAACCCACTGGAACATTTTTCACCACTATTCTTTTACACTGGCTTTTTACATGAACAAATTAAATAATTTAAAGATTTGATGAAAAGCTTAAGCTGGCCATAAATGGATCAAATCTCGGCCAATTCAGCAGGAATTGGATGAATTTTGATCCATCTATGGGCACGCTGGTTGTACTGAAGTCGATCCATTGATCAATCTCAGTACATCCAGCCTGTTGGACATTTTTCAAGCGATCACTACCTGGGGTTATAGCTGCCAGCAGTGACCACTGTGTTTTGCAAAACACAACAGCATTGCGGGAGGGATTGAGCAATTTTCTTTTCTGCAACCCGTGGTGGAAGGAAAGAAAATTGCATAATCTATGGCTTGCTTTAGTGTTGTGCAGGATTAGGCAACCTTGGCACGCCAGCTGTGGTAATATTACAAATCCCATCATACCTTTGTCAGGGAAACTTATGCCTTAGGCAAAGGATCTTCAAACTACGGCCCTCCAGCTGTTGTAGAACTACACATCCCATGAGGCATTGTAAAACTCTAACATTCACAGTCATGACGGGAATTGTAGTTCCTGAACACCCAGAGGGCCATAGTTTGAGGACCCCTGCCTTAGGCTGTCAGTCTTGCAATGCATCATGAGACTTGTAGTTCTACAACATCTTGAGTGCCGAGGTGGCCTACCCCTGCTGTAATACAACACTCCTGGTAGTTAAAGTGACACCAAGTGGCGGTTCACACAGCACTCGACTTAGGCCGGGTATACACGAGAGGATTTATCCGCGGAAACGGTTCGGGGGACCGTTGCCGCGGATAAATCCTCTGGCGGATTTTGATCTCATGGTTGTACTAACCATGAGATCAAAATCCCCGCGGAATTCCGTCCGCGGTGACGTGTCACGCCGTCGCCGCGATGATGACGCAGCGACGTGCGCGACGCTGTCATAGAAGGAATTCCACGCATGCGTCGAATCATTACCACGCATGCGGGGGATGGATTCGGACGGATTGATCCGGTGAGTCTGTACAGACCAGCGGATCAATCCGTTGGAATGGATTCCAGCGGATCGATTTCTTAGCATGTCAAGAAATTTTGATCTGCTGGAAATCCATCCCCGGGGACAAAAATCCGCGGATACAGATCCGCTGGATCGTACACACCAGGGGATCTATCCGCTGGAGCCGGTCCGCGGATCAACTCCAGCGGATCGATTCTCTCGTGTGTACGGGGCCTTACAGCGCGACTTTGCAAGGCAACTTGGAGCAACTTACAACGCGCCTTAAAGTTGCCTCCAGGACAGGCAACTTTGGCTGTGGCCAATCACAGAATAATCAGCTCTGTGGGAGGGAGGGGTTTGCCTGAGTATGCTATTTTCTCTTCCTGTAAAGTTGCTTCAGTTAAGACAGAGATCTGACTTGGAGGCAACTTCCATTGAAATCTATGGGTACAAGTCGCCTTGAAGTAGTACAAAACCTTTTCTGAAGTCGGAGTGACTTCAGTAGTGTACATCAAGACAACTCTCGTTCACTTCAATTGAATTTCTCATGTCGGGCGACACAAGTCGGATCTCAAGTCGCAGTAGTGTGAACCGGCAAGGTTCGCGTTTTTTTTTTTTTTTTTCTAAACAACAAACATGTCATACTTACCTCCACTGTGCAGTTCGTTTTGCACAGAGCGGCCCCGATCCACCTGTTCTGGGGTCCCACGGCGGCTTTCGCAGCTCCTTCCCGCATTAGATAACCCCCTCTGGGAAGCTCTCTCACGAGGGGGTTACTTTGAGTCCATGGATGCCGAGTGTATGACTTGGCCCCTCCCCTGCGTCATTGGATTTGATTGTCAATCTATCCAATCAAAGCCAAGACTCTGTAGAGAGAAGGATGATGGGGATGCGCCCACGGAAATTCGAGGCTCAGGCAAGTAAAATGGTGGAGCTGGGGGCCGGAAACTGCAAGGTGTTTTTTCACCTTAATGCATAGGATGCAAGCCCTTTAAATAGTGCTTATTTATAGAGGTCTATAGATCATACCAAACAGAGGGAGGTGTAGAGAGAGAGAGAGAGAGAGAGACACAGAGGGATTTCATTACATTCATGTCATTACATTACATTCCAGGGACAGCTGGAAGCTATGCCCTTTGGTCAACTAACTAAAATGTATGCGTTGTTGTACTTGTGCTATTTTCTCATCAAAACACGCAATTTGCACACACATTGATAAACAACTCTTTACAGATAAGAATCTGTGTGAGACCTTATGACCTCCATGTATTGGTGCTGGCTGAAAATCCTTTTGCATTGTCCTTAATATTACTATTTTGGATCTTTACAGTAAGTCAGTACAGGTATCTATAAGAAACCCTGGAGCAGCTAAAATATGTGTCAGCTGTACACATTAACCAATCAGCTTCCATCTTCAGCTTGTTTAGTTAAGGTTTAAAAATGAAAGATAGAAGCGGATTGATTGCCATGCACAGCTGCTCCAGTGTAGAGCCTGCAAAAGTCACGGCAGTGTCAATGACCTCCTCCCCGGCTCTGAGGCTGGTGAACGTTTCATGCATGCTGCAAGACTGGGAAGATTGTTCATTTATGTGCCCCTGTAAACGTGGAGGTGAATTTACTAAAACAGGAGTGCACACAATCTGGTGCTGTTCTGCATAGAATATAATCAGCTTGCAGGTTTTATTGTCAAAGTTTAAAGTGTTCCTGAACCCAGGACCTTAAATTTACTACATCTGGTCTCCGACAGTACACAGAGCATGAAAATGCAATTATTTTATTAAACATAAACTGCTAAATGCCTTTTCTCATCAGCAGTATGCAGCTGGCTTATGACTTCTATCAGTGTCTAGTTAAAGATTGTAGGAGTTTTCATTCTACTCTATGAGGCAGAAGGACCTCTGACCCTATTGTGCCGATTGGTCCAATGCTGACTGCATGCACCCTCCCAAGAAAAAAAAAACTCACAAAAAATACACACCAAACTGAGCATGTGCAGAGCGACGCCAAACGCTCTGTTTTATCAGGAGATAAATTGGGGACATGTGGAAGAAGGGGAGGAGCATGATGGATCAAACAGCCTTTTTACACAATGTACAGGATTGACCCTTAGGTTACACAGCGAGTAGAACAAGCATGTTTTACTGCATACACTGACTGATTTTTACTGTTGTAGGTTTAGTAACACTTCCATCGAACAAGCTGAACTTAGAAGCTGATTGGCTAATATGCACAGCTGATTGCGCATTTTAATAAATCAATCCCTCTGGCCGGGTTCACACTAGTCCGACATACGCTCCGACATTAGGAGCTCATGTTGCATGACGTGTGAAAAGCAATGTTTCCCTATGGGAGCCGTCTTAACTGGTCCGACACATGTCGGTCCGACTTTCCAAACGCTCCCTGTACTACTTTGGTCCGACTTTGATCCTACTTCACTCCATTGAACATCATTGAAGTAGGATCAAAGTCGGAACGCAGTCTTGCACGCTCCGACTTTGGCATGCGACATGTATTCTACTGATCTTGAGGGGGAACTCCACACCAAATTTTAACAAAAAAAACGGCATGGGTTCCCCTCCAAGAGCATACCAGGCCCATGGGTCTGGTGCGGATTTAAAGGAGAACCCCCCTACGCCGAAAAAACGACGGGGGTCCCCCCAAAATCCATACCAGACCCGTATCCGAGCAGCAGCCCGGCCGGTCAGGAAAGGGGGTGGGGACAAGCGAGTGCCCCCCCCTTCCTTAACCGTGCCAGGCCGCATGCCCTCAACATGGGGAGGTAGGTGCTATGGGGCAGGGGGGCGCACTGCAGCCCCCCCACCCCACAGCACCCTGCCCCCATGTTGATGAGGACAGGGCCTCTTCCCGACAACCCTGGCCGTTGGTTGTCGGGGTCTGCGGGCGGGGGGCTTGGGGAATCTGGGAGCCCCCTATAACAAGGGGGCCCCCAGATACCGGCCCCCCACCCTAAGTGAATGAGTATGGGGTACCCTACCCATTCACCTGGAAGTAAAATGTTAAAAATAAATAAACACGCTACACAGGTTTTTAAAATATTTTATTAGTCAGCTTCCGACGTCTTCTGGGGGGGGGGGGGGGTCCCAGTCTTCACCGCCGTCTGGTTCTCTTCCGCCGAGTGGGGGCCACTCTTTCACAGCGGCCCCCTCCCGGTCTTCCTCTGGTCTCTTCGGCAGGCGGGGGGGGGGGTGTTGTTGCCCGGGCTTCTGTCTCCTTCTGCCTTCTCCTTTTTCGCTGTTGACACGTCGCTTCCTCCCGCTGTAATGCCGTGTGCGGCGGCTCGCACCGACTTTAATAGGTCTCTTTTGACGTCACAGTCCCATCATGCTCCGGGTGCACGGAGCATGATGGGACTGTGACGTCATAAGAGACCTATATAAGTCGATGCGAGCCGCCGCACACGGCATTACAGCGGGAGGAAGCGACGTGTCAACAGCGAAAAAGAAGGAGAAGGCAGAAGGCGACAGAAGCCCGGGCAACACCACCCCCACCCCCCATCGAAGACATCGGAGGAAGACCGTAAGGGGGCCGTTGTGAAAGAGCTAAAGAAGAAAGCGCCCCCCGCCCGGCGGAAGAGAACCAGACGGCGATGAAGACTGGGACCACCCCCCCAGAAGACGTCGGAAGAAGCAAGCCCCCCCTCGTGAAAGAGCTAAAGAAGAGAGGGGGCCCCCGGAGCTGACTAATAAAATATTTTAAAAACCTGTATAACGTGTTTATTTATTTATTACTTTACTTCCAGGTTCCACGCTCGCTCGTCCCCACCCCCTTTCCTGACCGGCCAGGCTGCTGCTCGGATATGGGTCTGGTATAGATTTTGGGGGGACCCCCACACACCGTTTTTTCGGTGTAGGGGGGTTCCCCCTTAAATCCGCACCAGACCCATGGGCCTGGTATGCTCTTGGATGGGAACCAATGCCGTTTTTGTTGTTAAAATTTGGCGTGGAGTTCCCCCTCAAGATTCATATCAAACACAGTGCCTGATATTGGTAGGGATCCAAGTCTGATCCCTGCTCATTGAAAGTCGGACTTCAAGTCCAGGACAAAGTAGGATCAAAGTAGTATCCTGTTCATGAAAGTCGGATGGATGTAGGACCAATGTAGGATAAATGTAGGACCAATGTAGTATCAGTGTAGGAGCATTGTCGCAGAGCAAAGAAGGATGAAAGTCGTGTAGTAGAGTGTGAACCCAGCCTCTGTGTCATAGTTTGTTCTTCTTGCTAATTTATAATCAATCCCCATTCACAGTTGTGTGAAAAGTTTGGTATCAGCTCAAAATCTACACATAATATTGTAGTCGGATTGCCCTGTAATCAGCGGCCCCTCCTTCAGTGGTATGCAATTCTGTCATCATTTATTATACCGCTCAGCTTGTTGAGAATGAACGGCACTCCTGTGATGCACAGGAAAAGTACAGCCATACAAGCTTTGGCTATAGTTCTCCTTTAAAGTGGTTGTAAACCCATTATAACCACTTTTACCTACAGGTAAGCCTAGATTAAGGCTTACCTGTAGGTGCAACAAATATCTCCCAAACCTAAAAGGTTTAAGAGATATTTGCAGAAATGGCGGCACCAATGGCTACGGCGCATGCGCCATAGACCAGGGGCACAGGCGCACGGAGCGTGCCGCTTCTAACGGCGATCATGCTGTTAGTGGCGGCACCCTCAGCCTCTCAGTGAGTCACTGAGAGCCTGATCCAGCTCAACCCCCCCCCCCCCCCACAGTACAATGCTCCAGTGGGGGTTAATGGGGGAGTTGGGAGAGCAGAGAGCCAGTGGCCGACAGTCAGTAGCTCTCTGCTCATGGGCACCGAGAGATCCGCAGCCTTTGATCGCTCAGTTCTCAGCCTTAAGAGCAGGCGGGGGCAACAAATGCAGCATTGGACCAATCCACCTTGATATGATTTCTAGAAATAAATTCATTTAAAAAAACGTCTCTTAAGTTAGGAAAACGTTTAGGGTTTAAAACCACTTTGAATTAGTGTCATTGGCAAAGTAATCTACAAAAAAAACAAAGGCAGACATAGGGGCTTATATATGAACACTGGGGCAAAGGAAAGTGTTGCCCATGGCAACCGTTCTTAACCTTTTTTTCCCACTTCCACAATGTAAGATCAGGATGGCAAATCTCCAGGAAAAGGTTCTATTTCCCACTGCTCTGATTATCAGAGGTCAGAACTCAAGCTGTCATTGGCTTCCAATCTGAGCTCAATGCGAACGCTTTGTTTTACTATTGTACAAGTGAAATGCGCACTGTAAAGTGCACACAACTTTCTATATGCTTCTGCATCAGCAAAGGCTCAGAGCAACTGTTGTAATAAAGGAAATCCTGAAACTTCATAAGGAATAAAAAAACAAGGCTCTGAAAGGTCTGTAACATACAGTGGACACCGCTGGGAGCCAACTGCAGATAAATAAATAAATGCAAGCTTAGCAAACAGGAAAAGGTCTGCAGGAAACATGTGATGGGTGAGAGGAATTGTACAACATCAGCGGATATGACAAAAGGATCTCGGAAAGCACTGCCTAGATCATACCGAGACTGGACACAGCACATGCTTATGTGTGCTTATTGGGAAAACAGAGGTATGCATCAGAATATAAGCTCATCTAATAAACAAAATACCTATCCTAATAAACTGGAGGAAAAGAAAATTTAAGAAAAGTACACGACGGGGGGGAAAAAAAAGCATTACCAAGAGGTTAGAACCGCATGTCAAAAACAAGAATTAGATCCTAGGTAAAGGGAGTTAAAGTTCCAAACAAATCTCTACTTTTCCTGACAAAGTCAGAGCCGACTCCAACCTTTTGATGATAACTGAGGCACCTCTTAACCACTTCAGCCCCGGACCATTTGGCTGCCCAAAGACCAGAGCACTTTTTGCGATTCAGGACTGCGTCGCTTTAACCGACAATTGCGCGGTCGTGCGACGTGGCTCCCATTTTCCCATAAATAGAGCTTTCTTTTGGTGGTATTTGATCACCTCTGCGTTCTTTTTCTTTGCGCTATAAGCAAAAATAGAGCGAATATTATAATATTTTTTTACTTTTTGCTGTAATAAATATCCCCCAAAAACATATAAAAAAACAAATTTTTTCCTCAGTTTAGGCCGATACATATTCTTCTACATATTTTTGGTAAAAAAAATAACGCAATAAGTGTTTATTGATTGGTTTGCGGAAAAGATATAGGCCCGGATTCACGTAGAAACCGTGCATCTTTGTGCCGGCGTAGCGCATCTCATATGCGCTACGCCGACGTAACTGTGAGAGGCAAGTGCAGTATTTACAAAGCACTCGCTCCCAAACTTGCGCCGGCGTAACGTAAATTGGCCGGCGTAAGCCCGCCTAATTCAAAGTAGGAAGGTAGTGGGCGTGATCTATTATAATGAAGCGTGACCCCATGTAAATGAAGGGCCGGACGAACGGCACATGCTCAGAATCACGTCGCATATACTCCCTAAGATACGACGGCTCAATGCCTTCAACGTGAACGTAACCTACTCCCAGCCCCATTCACTTACGACTTACGCAAACGACGTAAAATCCGACGGCTGTTCCGACGTCCATACCCTAACATGACTTACCCCTGCTTTATGAGGCTTAACTTTACGCCGGACGTACGCCTTACGTAAACGGCGTAGATTACAGCAACGGGCGCAAGTACGTTCGTGAATCGGCGTATCTTGCTCATTTACATATTCGACGCGTAAATCAAGGGAAGTGCCCCTTGCGGCCAGCGTACGTAAATATGCGCCCAAGATACGACGGCGTAGGAGACTTACGTCGGTCGTATCAAGCCAAAATTCAGGCGTATCTTGTTTGCTGAATAAGGCGCATAGATACGACGGCGCATCCGCAGACTTACGCGGCGTATAAGAAGATACATCGGCGTAAGTCCTTTCTGAATCCGGGCCATAGTGTCTACAAAATAGAGGGTAGTTTTATGGCATTTTTTTTTTTAATAATTTTTTTTTTACTAGTTATGGCGGCGATCAGCAATAATATTTTTTGTGATTACGACATAATGGCAGACACATCGGACACTTTTGGCACCATTCACATTTATACAGCGATCAGTGCTATACAAATGCACTAATTACTGTGTATGTGTGACTGGCAGTGAAGGGATTAACCACTAGGGGTCTAGGAAGGGGTTAAGTGTGTCCTAGGGAGTCATTCTAACTGTTAGGGGGAGTGGCTTACTGTGACACATCACTGATCGCTGCTCCCGATAAGAGGGAGCAGACGATTAGTGTCAGTGTCAGTGTCACTAGACAGAACGGGGAGATGCTTGTTTACACAGGCATCTCCCGTTCTGCAGCTCTGTGACATGATCGCAAGACACCGGCGGACATCGAGTCCACGGGTCCCGCAGCGAGCGCACTCACACAGCGGCAAATTTATACTGACGTATATTTACGTCGATTTGCCTGTCTGTGCCATTCTGCCGACGTAAATATACAGGAGCCGGTCCTTAAGTGGTTAAAGTGCAGCCAAAATCCAAAACAGAAAAATCTAAGCAATGTCCATAAAGACATGAATGAGTGAGTTTGCGGTGGAGGAACTTGACTGGCCTGCACAGTCTTGACCTCAACCCAATTGAACACCTTTGGGGTGAATTCGCTTCTGGAAGAATGGTCAAACATTCCCATAGACACACTCCTAAACCTTGTGGACAGCCTTCCCAGAAGAGTTGAAGCTGTTCTAGCTGCAAAGGGTGGGCCAACTCAATATTGAACCCTACGGACTAAGACTGGGATGCCATTGAAGTTCATGTGTGTGTAAAGGCAGGTGTCCCAATACTTCTAGTAATATAGTGCGTATATCAGAGTAGAGTTTAGACACACTTATTACTTCACATTCTCTACAACTACCAGCCAGTAATGCTTTGCTAGCCTGGTACCTGAGTGATCTGACCTCTTCTGGCATTCTGCATATATCACACACAGAGGTGTGGAATGCTACTTAAACCCAGATTAAAGAGCTAAATGAGATCCAGCTAACAATTATTTATAACTACCTGTGCACGTCATTGCTTCCACCTGTACATACACACATTGTAACCTTTCCTAAAAGTGCTACTACATGTTGGACAGGGCTTTTTTTTTTTCTTATATAATTAATCTGGTTAAATTAAACACTGAACTCAAATAAAAAATAAACACCTTAAACACATGTAAGTATTCATTAAAATTTAAATATAGCTACACTTATTAGTACTGAAATTAGTCTTGAAATCAGCCTTCTGTGGTCTACACAACAGGACTCGCACTTCGGGACACCTGTGCACGTGCGCTCCCGAGTTCTGCTTCTATTGAAACAGAAAGCAGGACTCGGCCCCGCCCCCCGCGTCACTGGAGTTGATTGACAGCAGCGGAAGCCAATGGCTGCACTGCTATCAATCTATCCAATCAGGACATGAGACACCAGCTAGAGCTAGTGTGCTCACCCCAAGAGAACAAGACCGGATTCAGGTAAGTAAAATGGGGGCACTGGGAGGGCTGCAGCATGAGAGGCTTTTCACTTTAATGCATAGAATGCATTAAAGTGAAAAACCATGAGGGTTTACAACCCCTTTAAAAGCCTCCCCCTTTTAAAAGAAAGGGGGGGAGAGAGAGAGAGAGAGAGAGAGAGAGAGAGACACGCCCCCCCCCCAAGACAGGGGGTTGAGAGAGACATGCCCCCCCCCCCCAAGACAGGGGGAGAGAGAGAGATGCCCCCCCAAGACAGGGGGGGGAGAGAGACATGCCCCCCCAAGACAGGGGGGGAGAGAGAGAGACATGCCCCTCCAAGACAGGGGGGGAGAGAGAGACATGCCCCCCCAAGACAGGGGGGGAGAGAGAGAGAGACATGCCCCCCCAAGACAGGGGGGGGGAGAGAGAGAGACATGCCTCCCCAAGACAGGGGGAGAGAGAGAGACACGCCCCCCCAAGACAGGGGGAGAGAGAGACATGCCCCCCCAAGACAGGGGGGAGAGAGAGACATGCCCCCCCAAGACAGGGGGGAGAGAGAGAGAAATTCCCCCCCAAGACAGGGGGAGAGAGAGACATGCCCCCCCAAGACAGGGGGAGAGAGAGAGACATGCCCCCCCAAGACAGGGGGAGAGAGAGAGAGAGAGACATGCCCCCCCAAGACAGGGGGAGAGAGAGAGAGACATGCCCCCCCAAGACAGGGGGAGAGAGAGAGAGAGACATGCCCCCCCAAGACAGGGGGAGAGAGAGAGAGACATGCCCCCCCAAGACAGGGGGAGAGAGAGAGAGACATGCCCCCCCAAGACAGGGGGAGAGAGAGAGAGACATGCCCCCCCAAGACAGGGGGAGAGAGAGAGAGACATGCCCCCCCAAGACAGGGGGGGGAGAGAGACACCCCCCAAGACAGGGGGGGAGAGAGACACCCCCAAGACAGGGGGGGAGAGAGACACCCCCCAAGACAGGGGGGGGGGGAGACACCCCCCAAGACAGGGGGGGGGGGAGAGACACACCCCAAGACAGGGGGGGAGAGAGACACACCCCAAGACAGGGGGGGAGAGAGACACACCCCAAGACAGGGGGGGAGAGAGACACACCCCAAGACAGGGGGGGAGAGAGACACACCCCAAGACAGGGGGGGAGAGAGACACACCCCAAGACAGGGGGGAGAGAGACACACCCCAAGACAGGGGGGAGAGAGACACACCCCAAGACGGGGGGAGAGAGACACACACACCAAGACGGGGGGAGAGAGACACACACACCAAGACGGGGGGGAGAGAGACACACACACCAAGACGGGGGGAGAGAGACACACACACCAAGACGGGGGGAGAGAGACACACACACCAAGACGGGGGGAGAGAGACACACCAAGACGGGGGGAGAGAGACACACCAAGACGGGGAGAGAGAGACGCACCAAGACGGGGAGAGAGAGACGCACCAAGACGGGGGGGAGAGAGACGCACCAAGACGGGGGGAGAGAGAGACACACCAAGACAGGGGGAGAGAGAGACACACCAAGACAGGGGGAGAGAGACACACACACCAAGACAGGGGGAGAGACACACACACACCAAGACAGGGGGAGAGACAAACACACACACACATCAAGATTGGGGAGAGAGACACCAAGACGGGGGGAAGAGAGACACCAAGACGGGGGGAAGAGAGACACCAAGACGGGGGGGGAAGAGAGACACCAAGACGGGGGGGGAGAGAGACACCAAGACGGGGGGGGGGAAGAGAGACACCAAGACGGGGGGAAGAGAGACACCAAGACGGGGGGAAGAGAGACACCAAGACGGGTGGAAGAGAGACACCAAGACGGGGGGAAGAGAGACACCAAGACGGGGGGAAGAGAGACACCAAGACGGGGGGAAGAGAGACACCAAGACGGGGGGAAGAGAGACACCAAGACGGGGGGAAGAGAGACACCAAGACGGGGGGAAGAGAGACACCAAGACGGGGGGAAGAGAGACACCAAGACGGGGGAAAAGAGACACCAAGACGGGAGAGAGACCAATATAGCTTTAGCTATATTGCAATGCATTCTCAGAAAATTACAGTGGCTGCAAATTGACAAGGAAAGGTAATTTTTAATAAATTACAATAGGATTCATCTCGCAATTATATGTGCTATATTATTTTTTCATTATTTGCTTTTTCTTGGTGGAGTTACCCTTTAAGATATATGGAGTTGTAGGGTACTACTTGTTTCCTGGCGCCACACATCACCCCCCAAACCTGCACTACCACTCTACTTTATAGTACTTCATTCTACCACTTATCTCCACCGCCTTATCTTCAGGGCTTTACATTCAAGCCATTATTAACATTTCAATCTAATTAACTTTGGAAGCTTACTATAAATGAGCAGATAAAATTAACTACAGTAAAATCTTAGATACAGGACAGTAGCCAAGAACGCTTTCAGTTAATGAACAACACGCTAAATCTTTCCTGCCTAAACCAGACATGTAATCGCACTGAAATTAAATAAAAATAATAGCTACAATATACCAACATTTTGGGGGGAACAAAATGTTCCAGTGCAATTTAATTTGAAAGGTAAAAACAAGAATTTCTGTGCCACTCTTAAAGTGGAAGTAAACCCTTCTATCATTTTCAGCCAAGGAAGCTGCCATCTTGGCCTCTGTTAAATCTTAAACTGCCATGATGCTGCACATGTGATCAGTTTGGATGGTTTGACAGTTTGGCTGAGAGCACAACCATGTGACAGTTAGCATTTTCTGGACGTGACGGGAACGTAACTGTTTTTTTTTACTGTTAAACCGATGGATATATATAGATATATATATATATCTATATATCTATACATACATACATACACGGTATATATATATATATATATATATATATATATATATATATATATATATATGTGTGTGTGTGTGTGTGTGTGTGTGTGTGTACCCACAGATGGTTAGACCTCAAAGGTGGGGCACAATCCATCTATCGGTATCCAAGGGAGGTCATCTGTCCCTAACCGTAGGTGATACATGCCCAAAGTGTTGGAGAGCTGTGACTACTGTGATCCTGTTGTTCAGGCACAGACATTGTTAATTGGAACACCTGGGATTCGGGCTTTAACCACATCCCACCCGGCCACTGCATATATACGGTCGGCTTCCTCCTTCTGATTGGACGTTTCAGGAACATCCCTCAGAAGGACCATACTAGCTGTCACTTTTTTTATTAGTGCGGCCAACCATATGGCCACGCCATTCATTCACACAGCTCTGGGTATGAATTAACTAGCAGTCCCAACATCCTTTGCGGATGTCAGCTTGCAGTTCTCAATGAACTACCACTGTGGAGCATCGTGGTAGTTAACTGATTCTTCCTGTCAGTGCATCTGCTTGTCCGTACGAGATGTATATGGGTACACAGATACACAGATAGGTCTGCAGGAGACTTGCATGATGTAGTGATCTGCTGATTGCTAGTGCAATGCTTTACAGGCTCCAAACAAAAAAATATAATAATTTTTATTTTTTAACCTGCAATAAATGTGCATTTATTTATTTTTGTTAAGAATACTGATGGTATCTGTTGACCAGTTTGTTCAATCGGTCATAGTGTGAACCCAAGTAACCCATATATAGAACAAGTGCAAGAACTATGAAGGATTTTATTTGTAATACAAATAGCAATCATTGCGTTCTCTGTAAATTGCTCTTATTAGAATATCTGTGGATTTCTATACTTCACCTATTACAGTTAGAGAAACTTCTCTCCACATATACAAAACAAGGACATTAATAGGAATTATTCAGCCTAAAACCAACTTAGTAATGGGAAGATGAGCTGTAAAAGCCAAACTTTTTTGTAAGGCTGTTACTGATTAAAATTTTTGTGTTTGATTAATTGATTTTTTTTAGCCTAGGTTCACATTGGAGCGATTTGTCATGCGATTTGAAAGATCAAATCGCATGATAAGTCGCAGCCTATTGGCGGCAATGGCACTGTTCCAATCGGTGCGACACCGATTTGCAAAAGTAGTTCCTGCACTACTTTTGCCAATTTCAGGTGCGATTTCTATAGACATCGGTGTATGAAGCCACACAAATGTCTATCAAGTAGCACCTGAAATCGCGCTGACCTTGCTACTTTGAAATCGCGCTACTTCAAGTAAAGTAGCACGATTTCAAAGTATCATCAGTGTGAACCAGGGCTTAATCGATTAATTTCAATTATGACGCACATACAGATCCAACTACTTTTAGCTGATCTCCTTGCAGGCTGATTCCCAGTGCAGCTACCAACCACTGGAAAAATGGATAACAACAAATAAAGAGAACTAAGAAAAAAAATGGATAGCAGGATACAAAAAACACACAAAGGCAGAACTCAATGGGAATAGCATTAAAACTTTTATAGTCTTCAAGTACAAAATAAATATTGCACTGGAGATAAAATCGATGTAGCTACATAACCTGTAAAAATGGTGCGAGTAATACCAAACGGTAGCAAAATCAGTCATAAAAACATGTAGCTAAGTAGATACTGGTATAAACATGTGTACAACGATACCACTGCTGAATCCAGATGAGGAGAAGTTAACATTTGTCTGTCGGGATGTAGATGTCCCGTGAAGGGAACTATCACAACTCCGAGGGGATGGTTGTAGAATCCCAGGTTGATAGAGGGAAGTGTAACAGCCCTTGCGTGTGGCAGATAGTAAGGTCCCGCCGGCATGCAGATATGAGGGCACAGCAAAGGAGCCCTTCAGATGGACACGGCAAGCCCCACCGGGGTCCGTGACATCACCGGATCGCCGACGGAACTCCCTGAAGACCCGAAAGTCGGCTGAGAGGTGAGTACCGATCAAAAGAATTTTAATCGATCAAAAAAAATTAATCGTTAATTTCCGCAGCCCTACTTTTTTGTGAATAATGCGACTGCCATCACGAAATCTCTCTTATAGGATTAAAAAAAAGTTGACTATAGTGTCATTGTGAGAGTTTTTGCTTTGTTGATGACAGTAGAACATTAGAATCATACGGTGATACACACCCTATGCCCAATGTAAACTTTGACTTTGCTAGTGTTCAATCACCTGAACAAAGCTGCATGTATCCCATTGTCTGAGAATACAAGTCCTGTACTGTAAATTAAGAGAAGTGTAATTTGTGGCCCAAAGAAAACTGGCAGGCCTTTCAACTAGCACAAGAAATAAACAGGCACATTTTATTTACAGTTCTAAAGAATCTGTCATTTATCAGGCATCATCTCATTGCTGTAGAGTTCAATGATCCAGAAATCATGCTTTTAAAATGTGTGTTCCCACGGCTGAGTAATCAATGGAAAATCTGAGGTTTTGGAGCCTTTTATTTATATAATTTTCAACATTTCAGAAGGCTGCATAAGAGCTGTAATAGAGCTTGTGACGCTAATCTGTGTCTGGAATCCGAGGATAATCGGCCAGGATAGCTGTGCCCAGGGCAAGGCTGGTATCACACCATATCATTAGCTTGGTCTATCACAGACTCAGAATATGACACTGTCTAATAAATTGTCTTAGTCTGTGACTAATTCTATTTCTAACTACCAACTCTAAATAAACTATCTGACTATCTTAGATACCTTCCTACCCCTATCTTTTTAGGTTATAAACTATTCTAAGAATGGGGAAAATGGCAAGTGGTTAGGACTACCAGTCTACCAAAAAAATAAATTTTAGTTTTTTTGTTTTTTTTTTACTTAACTCAGGACCCTGCATTTACTATATCTGGTCTCCCACAGTACGCATAACATGGAAATACAATATTTTTAGTAAATATAAACTGGTAAATACCTTTTTCTCATCAGAAGTTTGTCTGGTTAAAACTTGTAGGAGGAGTTTTCATACTGCACTGCCTATCCTATGAGGATGTAGGACACCTGACCCTCTATATTGGGGATCTTCAAACTACAGCCCTGAAGCTGTTGCGGAACTACACATCCCATGAGACATTGCAAGACTCTGACATTCACAGACATGATTAGGCATGATGGGAATTGTAGTTCCTGAACAACTGGGGGGCCATAGTTTGAAGACCCCTGCTCTATATGGACAGAGTTAATTGGTATGTCTTGGGAGAGTGCATGTGATCAGCACAGGACCAAACTGAGCATGTGCAGACTGACTCCACTAACTGTTCCATCTGGAGATGGTTTGGGGACAACGCAAGGAGGACAGGATCTGTGCATACAGGATCAAACAGCCTTTTTACACAATACGGAGGATTAACCCCTTAGGTTCCACAGTGAGTATAACAAGCATGCTTTACTGCATATACAGACCGATTTTACAGTTGTGGTGTTAGTAACACTTTAAGCCCCTTACACATGGGCCGAATGTCGGGAGACATCAGTCTGTTAAAAAAAAACAGCTGACATTCGGCCTGTGTGTATGCCACCCTGCCCGGCTTCTATAAGAAGAGCATGCTGGAAAATCAGCAGCCAACCGATTCCTGATCAGCAATGGCGGAGAGAGCCAATCGTAGTGCTCTGGCTAAGGGAAGGGGTACCCCTGTCAGATTACAACAGCTCAGCGGGGAGATTGCTATACTAAACTACTAACAGTTTTTATTTTTTGTTCAACCCAAAAACTCAAAGTGGGTACCAAGCTTTAAACCAGAAGAATCAAGAAGGACAGGCATTTAAATAGCAGGAGACATCAATATTAATAGACAGCGATACAAAAATCTAAAAAAATTATAGGCACATGCCATGGTTTCCAAAGTGTTAGCAACTGGGGTTTGTTCAGAACTACGCTAGAAATTATCTGTCTTACATAAAGAAGACTATGAACAAGCTTTGAGGTAAATGTTCCATGTGCCAAAACATGTATTATGCCACTGTGCTACCAACTGTATTGCCATTACATCAAAATGTAGGTACGGATTAAAGAGCACCCACGCGCTGTCAGTGAAAAGTGACAATGACACTCTAAAGCCTCGTACACCCATTTTCCATTGCCAATTGTGTGTTGGCAGGGTTTTGTCGGATAATCCGACCGTTTGTACGCTCCATCGGAAAATTGTTGTCAGAATTCCTGACAACAAATGTGGGACAGCATGCTTTAAAATTTTCCGACAACAAATGTGTCTTGTCGGATTTTCCAATCGTGTGTACACAAGTCAGTCTGAAAAAAATCCAAAGTACAAACACGCATGCTCAGAAGCAATGCTAACCATAAGACAACATTAGTAGAATTTGCCCAAAGGGTGGCGCCAAAGAGCTGAAAAACCACATCGTTTTGCGTTTGTTGGCCAACAAAGTATTGCCGTTTGTATGCAGAACAAGTTCACTGCCAACGCCCTTCGCACAAAATTCAACGACTTTGTCCGATGGAAATCCAATCGTGTGTACGAGGCTTTAGCCTCACCATGCACAAAGATTTTGCAGCTTGCTAGAACAAAAACAAGTGCCAGCAGACAGAGCGATCATTACTGGGTTCGGTTTACTAAGCAATTAACATTTCATACCCCACTGCCACCAGATATTTTATCGCAATATATTAAAAGTTTACACTAAAATGTATAACTTATAATAAATGTCTGTAATACCCACTGTCACCACAAACAGGAATATCTAGAGATTTACCACATAGCAGAACCCTTCAAAGGGGACAGGGATTCTTTAAGTACTCCATTGGTGCATTAGAGGCAATTTTAACACTTTTCAAAATACAGTAAAACCTTGGTTTGCGAGCATAATTCGTTCCAGAAACATGCTTGTAATCCAAAGCACTTGTATATCAAAGCATGTATGGTTTAATAGAAAAGGTAAAAAAGGGTGCAAAAAATATTTGCATAAAAAGAGTATTACAAAAGGAAACAAACATTAACCACTTCCCGACCAGCCGCTGCAGATATACTGCGGCAGGTCGGCTCCCCTGCACAAATCGACATACTGTTACGTCGGCCCGTGCAGTAGCTTTTGCGGACGCGCGCCCACTGCGTGCCACGGGAGCTCATCCACGGGTTTTGCGGACTCGATGTCTGCCGGCCAGCCACGATCGTGGGAAAGAGAGACAGAATGGGGATCTGTCAATGTAAATAAATAGATCCCCGTTCTGACAGGGGAGGAGAGAGATGCGCTGTTCCTAGTGATTAGGAACAGCAGATCTCTCTTCTCCCAGGCAACACATCCCCCAAACAGTTAGAAACACCTCACAGGGAACACACTTAACCCCTTGATCGGCCCCTATTGTTAACCCATTCCCTGTCGGTGCCATTTATACAGTAATCAGTGCATTTTTACAGCACTGATGAGTGTATAAATGTCACTGATCCACAAAAAAGTGTAAAACGTGTCCGATGATGCTCTGTTGGACCTGGTAATCTCAAACCATGCAAAGCTTATTACAAATGTTCATATAAAAGGAACATCTGGGTAGCAGTGACCATAACACAATTTAATTTGATGTTAGCTTTAAGAAAAAAAACACATATGGGAAAGATAAAAACACTAAACTTTAAAGCGGGGGTTCACCCTGTTAAAAAAAAAAAAAATGTTTTTTTTTATCAGACCATTACATTCGGCATCGTAGCGCGAGCTACGGTATGCCGGTCTTACATTTTTTTATCCCCGTACTCACTGTGCTATCGATGATTGAAGAATCCGGGGAATGGGCGTTCCTATGGTGAGAGAAGGTGATTGACGGCCGGCCCTGGCACGTCACGCTTTTCCGGAAATAGCCGAAATAGGCTTGGCTATTCACGGCGCCTGCGCATAGCCTGTGCGCAGGCGCCGTGAATAGCCGAGACCTACTCCGGCTGTCTTCGGGGAGCGTGACGTGCCAGAGCCGGCCGTCAATCATCCTCCCTCTCCATAGGCACGCCCATTCCCCGCGGGAGTCAGATTCTTCAATCATCGATAGCACAGTGAGTACGGGGATTAAAAATTTAAGACCGGCATACCGTATTTTGCGCTACGATGCCGAATGTAATGGTCTAATGATGTGAAGGAGGGTGAACCACCGCTTTAATAGAGCAAATTTAGAGGGCTGCTCTCCCGGACTTAGACTGGGAGGGAATATTGGCATTGATAAACACTGAACAGAAATGTGAATTCTTCAAAAAGACTGTTTGTGAACTCACTGCAAAGTATATTCCAATAGGCAATAAGTTTAAAAGGCTAAAAATAAAACCTATGTGGCTCACGGTCAAAGTTAAAAAAAGCTATAAACAATAAAAAAATATAAAAATTAAGGAACACGAGTGTCGTTAAAATGTTACAAAGAATATAACCGAATATGTAAAAAGGAAATCAAGGATCAAAAAATACAAAACGAACGACAGATTGCAAAAGAGTAGGACAAACCCCCGAAAAATCTTCAAATATATTAATAGTAAAAAAGGTCAGGTCTGAGCATGTAGGCCCTTTACAAAATAATCTAGAGTGGGTGACTGGGGACAAAGAGTAGGCAAATTTATTTAATACATTTTTCAGTTCTGTGTATACAAAGGAGCATGGGGGAGCTCATGTCCATTATGGGGGTGGTAGTGACAGTCCCAAATGATCCACAATGGCTCAAATGTGATATGGTCCAGAAATATTTAGACAGAATAATTCTAATTTTTAGGGACTCGTTAATGACGGAATTGGTATCACTGGATTGGCGTAGGGCCAATGTAGTGCCCATATTTAAAAAGGGAACAAAGTCTTTACCAAGTAACTATAGACCTGTTAGTTTGACTTCTATAGTCGAGAAGAGAATTTAATAAAAGACCACATAGGCTAGTTCTTGCTGCAAAAAAAATGGAAGAGTGCTTCTAACAAAATAAAGAATAGTTTATATAGAAAAGTAGAAGCAATACTTCTTACTACACCCCTAAAGTCTATCTGTCTGGCCACACTCCTGCCAGATCTCCACTGTGTCCACTTGAATCTGTATTGGACACCAATGCAAAGTCTGCCAGCCAAGCAGCTGCTTCTGTACATGCAAGTCTCATATGCTGACAGGGAAGATGCAGAAAGGAGAAAAAAGCCGAGTAGATGACTTATTGTGTTGCTACTCCTTCACTACCCAATCAAGCATGAGATGACACCTCTGTCCTTACAAATTCCAACAGATAAAACAGTTTGCATATGTCTATTTAGCTTTTTGCCTGGAGCTTGGTACAAATGTAAAGTCAATACATTAGAAATACTCATCTGCCAGAGCAAAGGGAAGCTGCCCCTGCTGGAAGAACACAGTAATTACTGATAGTAGCTATAACAGCCACTAGCAATAATCGCATGTAAAAAAACAACAAGTTGATCAATGGAACAATGGTTCCTGCTGAACTGGCTGAGATTCAAACCATCTATTGCCAGCTTAAGTTAAACTGTTTAAGAGAAGCACAAACAGAACTGCAGACAAGATACAATGGGCATCTCTGTTAGCTCTTGTTTGGTCTGGTCTTCTCCATTAACTCTCCACAGGAATGTCAACAGCCACAGAGCCTATAAGCTGTAGTACAGAATAGCTCTATGTATTAGTGCATTAAAATATATATGTTGTATTGCACAATCGTGCCATGTCTACATGTGTAACTAGTAGCTGCTAGACCCTGCTATAAGAGATAATGTTTTGAGAGTATGTGGTAGGAATTGATCCCACACTGGGGTGTTTCCATAAGCAAGCTTCAACACTTCCATTTCAGTAGTTCCCATCTACAGCAGTATACGGGGAATCATTTTCTGCCATCTGGGCCTCACATGTCACAGAGTAGGGGGTGGTGACAATTTAGTTGGAGTTGGGCCAGGCAAGAGCTCAATTCCAACTTAAAGCCTAACTTCAGGTATAAATTCACTTTAAAGCAGAGGTCTTGCCGATTTTTTTTTTTAAAAGCCAGCAGCTACAAACTTATAAAATATGGACACTTGCCTGTCCAGCACGCTCACGATGTCGGCAGCCGACATCGTGAGCGTGGAAAGTGGAACTCCGCTTTAAATAGTTTGTTTGGGCCAAGCTGGTTCAGTTATTTCCTTTACCAACAGATATATTGCCTGTCAGCTCTCTATGCAGAGGTGGGCGGATGACTTCACAATCCCTTCCGCAGCCAATCAGGAGAAGCCTTTTATTCATTGATAAAATACAATGCTTCATGTGAACGGGCGAGCAAAACTCAGCCTACCTTGATTGTGTCCAAGTAGCAGACGGGAAGTCACTCATACCGCTGCTGAAAGGCGCACTGTACAGTATGCTGTATGTAGCCAATGTATATTAAAGTTTCTTTACATACCAACGTAAAATATAGGCTTATGTTATAAAGTGTAAAAACCCTTTTCTGGACTCTTCATTTTATCACAGGTGCTAGGTTTTTTGCATCTAATGTTGTACCTTGTTTCTTCCCGTACAGTTGAATATTATGTTCAGTATTTGCACCAATTGTTTTCTCACCTGTGCAGTCTCTGCCATCTTCTGCTCAAAATCAGATTTTACAGCAGCGTACTTCTCAACGCAGCCCTTGTAGCTTTCTGTAGCTTTTTTGGCTTTTAGCGATGCCTAGTAAAACAAAGATTTGAAAAGGTAAACGTTACTTACAAAGAAGCCCAATTGCTAAAGTCAACTTTGCCTACTAGGTATAAAAAAAAAAAGCATTCGGCTACTTTCACATAAAGGCGCTTTGCAGGTGCTATAATAGTGCCTGGAAATCGCCCTGAAAGAGCCGCTGCATTTACTCCAGTGTAAAAGCCTGAGGGCTTTCACAATGGATCAGTGCGCTGGCAGGACGCTCAAAAAAGTCTTGCCAGTCGCATCTTTGAGGCACTGTAGGAGTGGTGAATACACTGCTCCTAAAGCGCCCCTGCCCATTGAACTCAATGGGCAGTGCCTCCAAACTGCCAGCAGTGAGCAGTTTCAACCCTTTTTCGGCCACTAGCAGGGGTTAAAAGCACCCCACAAGCGGCCGAAAAGTGCTGCAAAAACAATGGTAAAGCGCCGCTAATGCTCGTGACGCCCCAGTGTGAAAATAGCCTAACAGACAGCAGTCACCATAAGGTGCCTGCTCTTATCCTTCCATGTGCTCATCCACTGTCCTGATTCAGCACCAGAACACCAAGAACAAAACAGTACTTCAATGTAAGGTAGCCACCATGCATTGGCTGCCAGGCACAGCTGCACCAGATTTTGCACTCTACAGTTTTAGTAAATCAACTCTGATGCGTTTTAGCGAGTTTTTAATGCTTTGCATAACAAACAGATGAAGCTTTTTTTAGAAGGTTATCCACGTGTTGCCTTTGGCAATAATGTAATACGTGTTTTTACCAAAATGCACCAAAGATGCAGCAAGGAGGATTTTTCAGCAATGCAAGGCACTGTTTCCCAATGTAACACAGCTTCATAGATTATCATGGAAATTTGCTTTCATGCTTTAAGTGCGCTGTTATTCCACTTTATAGCGCACATAATAAAATGCCCAGGTACGAACAATCTCTTAAAAACTGTTAACTATCTCCCAGCTTATAACCCTCTGCCAGAGCAGTTTTGTATTTTTTGTGAACATTTAATTTAGGAACTGAAGGTTAATTAAAACCTCAAAAACATTATATAATTCCTAAGAGTAGAGACGCTGGAGAGTAAAATGGTGTTTTTTCTAAAATATTAGCTCTACTATTTATCAAACCCATAATTTTTAGCAAAGCATACACAAAAGTTACGTTTATTGCACACAAACACAAATTAGTGCCTAATTTTTGGTAAACTATAAGAAGGTGAAAATATGTGGAGTAAATCGATACCAAACATGCCAAGACTTAAAAATGCCAGCGCCTGTGAAACTGCGACAAACTACAGTACCTGAAATTGTCCATAGGTGAAAATTTACAGGTCATCGGTTTAGTGTTAACTGTGATCAATCATTTATTGTTAATAGTGGTTGCATATGTGGGACACCCAATTTGTGTGTTTATGCCTGTATGTACGTGTAGTACATGGGGAAGAAGGGCTTAGTAAGAAAAAAAAATTGAGTTTTTAATTGATTATACGTTTTTCCCCCCCATTATTGCCATTACATAGGAACCTTACATGGGTGGTAGCGTATAGTTTTGGAGATTTAGTCCTTCCCTACTTATACACCTAATATTTGTGGTATCCAATGCCTCTGCCAGGTAACCATGAAGAATTCTAAAGCATTGCTTCTTTCCCATCCTTTTCTCAGCATGTCATAGTAGGGCTGAACCTAAACATAAACCGGCCCTCCGATTCCTCTTATATTAAATTGTATTCTAATCGTACGGTCTGCCCTCATGTTGCAAAGTGCTACGCAAACTGTTGCCGCTATATAAATCTTGTATAATAATAAGTCTCACCCCCCATGATGCAGCAGGAGCTTTCCCAAATCTTGCCCTCCATTGACCTGACTAGCAATCAGCACCTACTTCATTTGAATATTGCCTGTTCTCACAATTCAATGAACTGCTGGAGGAAAAAAACCTTTGATTGATATTATGGGGGCCGGGGGGGGGGGGGGGGGTAGTGTTTTGTCTTTTTTATTTTTTTTGCATTGAAAACAGTAAGCTGTTTGAACAAAATGTTCATCTTCTTCATGCACATACATATGAATGTTTGAGGCAGGATGGTGGCGATAGGATGCCTTTATGTCACATGACCGTTTAAATGTACGGTAAATCTGGCATCTTTAAAATGATAAAGCACGTCATCAACCCATTCTGCCACCGCAATCTTTTTTTAAACCAAACAATCCGTATGAGTGCTTGTAACTAAAAATAATCACATCCGAATTGTCTTATGGGTGGGGGACATGAAAACAAGGCTAAGATTAGCCGAGGCAACTATTTTATGTGGGATAACACCCTTGAGCATAATGTTAAGAACATTTAAAAATGACAATATCCTCAGTATATACATACAAAACATAATATATACTGTAAACAGTACAAATGTCATTTCATTATTTCAACACGTCTGTTTGAATAAATATCTGTATTTACTGGCAGACGTATAAGTAGGGATCATGTGATGACAGAACATAATGCCTACTCAGTTCCCTTTTTTGGTTCCACCCCTACTTTATCAGGATAGCAATTCTTTAGTTGTCCCTAAAAGACAAATCTTCATTATATTTAGGCTGCCATTTAACGGGCATAGTTAAGTGGAATTCTAGTCTAGATCTAAAGAAGCCTTAACTGCTCCCACCCCCTTCTAACTACCCTGTAGAAAGAAGATACTCATGTTTAGCTATTCTGGGGGCACTCTGGTCCAGTCATGTCATCTCCCCAGCAGCCGGCTACAGGGGAGAGAAGAGAGAGCCAACAATGTATGGAATGCCTGTGTGGTGGCATCAACCATAGGATTACTATGGGGCATCTGCTGTTTGCTGTCCCTTCTTTTCTCTAAAGCCGGCTGCTGGGGAGATCATGTGACCAGGCCAGAGCACCCTTAGAATAGGTAAGCATAAGCATCTTCCTTCTACAGGGTAGTTAGTATAGGGCTTAGGATGGGGAGTGGGAGCATGTTGAAACTTATATTTAGACTGGACTTCTACTTTAACCGCTTCAATACTGGCCACTTTTACCCCCCTTCCAGCCCAGGCCAATTTTCAGCTTTCAGTGCTGTCAAAATTTGAATGCCAATTGAGCGGTCATGCAAGACTGTACCCAAACTAAATGTATATCATTTTTTTAGACGGATAGAGCTTTCTTTTGGTGTTATTTAAAAAAAAAATAAAAAAAAATAAAGCTTTTTATAGTTTCTTTTGTAAAATATTGAAAAAAAAGTTATTTTTCTCCTTCATTGATGTGTGCTGATGAGGCGGCACCGATAGGTGGCACTAATAGGCAGCACTGACTGGCATCACTGCTGGGCACTGTCAATCAGTTCCCTGATTATCTGTGCAGATCTCCCCTGTGAGGAAATGTCGCTGATCGCCTCTCCTCACATGCTGTCTATGCGAGGAGAGGAAGGCTGATAACCAGCATTTCCTTATTTACATGTGATCAGCTGTGAATCAGACACAGCTGATCACATAGGTAAAGAGCCTCGGCTCTTTACCGAGATCTGTGATATGTCGTACCCCAGGGAGACAGCGCACTGCTGATCGCCATGTGCCAAGAGAGCCGCCTCTTGCTCGTCATTTTACAATACGGCGGGCGGAAGGTGGTTAAGGTGTACGGGCCTTCAAACCACGGAATGAAGAAAATTGCATAATCTATGGTCAGCCTAAGGAATAACAGTATAACAAAGGCAGAGAGAACAAGAAGTTATCAGCTCACTGATTTCTGGCAGGAACAATAGATAATTTTTTTACACTTATCAGATATAACAAAATGCTTTAAATTATGCATTTACCAGGCCAAAAGGGAGCAAATAAGATAAGCCCATAGTTAAAGTTTACATATACTTTATTATAACAAAGTAAAGGCCTGATTCCACACATTATTATATCCACATACACAACCAGCGCTAAAGTTCAAATATGGGCTACAAATAATCCATACAATGTTGCAAAGTCCCCAATTTTTTCTGTGCAACTGCAAAGTTCGTCCGATTTTTCACAGCAAATCGGAACCGATGAATGAAAATGTTCGTATGGCAAAGGCTTTTTTTGCTGTTTATGGTTTCTGATCATGCATAGTCTTTGTCTTATTTTTAAGAAAATCATTTGAAAACAGTACACATTAAATGAAAATTGTTCATTATGTTCCCGTACGAGAACATTTTGGACACTGGTGAGGCTGTTGGGCTCAGGCAGGCTGCATATGACGGGCACTGGTGAGGCTGTTGGGTACAGGCAGGCTGCATATGACGAGCACTGGTGAGGCTGTTGGGTACAGGCAGGCTGCATATGACGAGCACTGGTGAGGTTGCTGGGCACAGGCAGGCTGCATATGACGAGCACTGGTGAGGTTGCTGGGCACAGGCAGGCTGCATATGACGAGCACTGGTGAGGCTGCTGGGCACAGGCAGGCTGCATATGAGGGGCAGTGGTGAGGTTGCTGGGCACAGGCAGGCTGCATATGACGGGCACTGGTGAGACTGCTGGACACTGGTGAGGCTGCATTGATCTCTTGTATCATTTCTGCAGTCTCTGGCCATCTCCTGTATCATGTCTGCTAGAGGTGCACCGAATGGAAACTTTCCTAATACCATTAGCAATGTGTTGAAGTAAGAGATTGCAAACGTGATACAAGACATGATTAGAGACTGGGGACATGATACAAGACATGATTAGAGACTGGGGACATGATACAGGACATGATTAGAGACTGGGGACATGATACAAGACATGATTAGAAACTGGGGACATGATACAAGACATGGTTAGAGACTGGGGACATGATACAAGACATGGTTAGAGACTGGGGACATGATACAAGACATGGTTAGAGACTGGGGACATGATACAAGACATGGTTAGAGACTGGGGACATGATACAAGTCATGGTTAGAGACCGGGGACATGATACAAGACATGGTTAGAGACTGTATTTTTCTTGAACTTTCTTGCAGTAAAGGTGCCAATAATGGCAAACAATAAATCCATAGTAATTTAAATTGATGATATTAGTTAAAAAGTTGAATACAATTATATATAAAAATATAAATATTTTTTAAAACTGGTCATTTTCGGTATCGTGCACCCTTTATTTTTAGTATCGGTTTCGGCACCAAAATTTCCATTTGGTGCACCCCTAATTGGCACTGGTTTTACAAAAGGTGCAAGGACTTTTTGTCTGTTTCCCGCAGTCAATTTATATGAATGGGCTGCTGTCCCTGTGCACACGCGGGCGGCATTAAACACATAGGTGTGAACCAAGCTCGACACAGGCTGCTTGCACACAGCTCTATGCTGCCCTGGATGCATAAACAAATGGCTCTTCATGCTATACAGGCCTCTGCACTTGTGTGAATGAGCCCCAAAGAGGTTTATCTTTTAGCCTTAGGATCCATTTCCACAATTTTTGTAGAGATTTTGTGTTCTGTTTGTGTCCGCACAAGTCTTTTCATGGGCACACTGGCACTGCTAAACTCCTTGTAAAAACCACACTGCGTGCATGGGGGGCGGGTCTCAAAATTGAACGCTACCCTCCACAGGTGATCACCCCCAGTGGCTGAACCCCACCCTGGAGCACATCTATACATTGCCCGAACCCTCAGCTGGCGCAAATCTACTCCCCCTCCGCTTTCTCTGTGGAAACAACTAATTAACAACAGCCTACCACTATACAAGGATACTTATGCCAATAGAGGCTGCCCTCACAGATATGACAAGGTCTGGTCCAAATGGCTGGCGGATCATTCTACAGTCCTCTAGATGAACCTGATCTCTAGGCTGCTCCCCGCTTGGTACTAGGTGAACACTGCTGACTGCTTAAATGTCTCATCCTGGTATGCACATTTGAGGACTGCACTGTCTCTCAACCCGGGAGCAGGGATACCGCAATCATTATCTTACTCTGTATTCCATGTTTTGATCTATACACTTGCTGATATGATGGTAGGATCCTTGCAAGGATTGCATTGATATTCTACAAGACCAATGCACGCATGTTTTTTTTTTTTCCCCTTTTTGTTCGTTTAATTGTACCTTTTTTTTGTGTTCTGAAAACGAAAAAAACAGATAAAAAAAAAAACTCCTTGTAAAAAAGCTAGTTGCTTGGCTTTTATGACAATCTCTAGCTTTTATAATAACTTTTGAATCACTGTCCCTCAAAAAAAAAAAAAAAAAAAGGATGAAGTGATGTTAGCAGGACTCCTGTTAGAAACCGACAAGCTTTTTTTCTGTGGCTGTGTGAAGGCAGCTTATGAACACAGCTGCAGGTCCTAACCAGACAGGCGTGTGGGTGCATGTGTACAGCCCTAAACACCCATCACCCTTAAAGGGACACTAAAGGCAGAAATGTTTTTTTTTTTAAATAACAAACATGTTATACTTACCTCCGCTGTGCAGTTAGTTTTGCACAGTGACCCGGATCCGTGTCTTCTGAGGTCCCTCGGCGGCTGTCTCGGCTCCTCCTCGCAAAAGCTTTCCACGTTCATGTGAGCTCCCTCGCATGGTGGAAAGCTTTTGCGAGCGCGCTCCCGTGATACATCAGCGGCCATAGCCGCCGACTGTATCACTCGGGCCGCCCCCCCCGGCGCGCCGCATCATCCGCTTTGATTGACAGCAGCGCCAGCCAATGGCTTCGCTGATATCAATCCGCCCAGCCTAG
Organism: Rana temporaria; assembly: GCF_905171775.1. Lineage (NCBI taxonomy): Eukaryota > Metazoa > Chordata > Amphibia > Anura > Ranidae > Rana > Rana temporaria. Next base: position 104,805,332 of record NC_053489.1, read on the forward strand.
CCAATCAACGGCCAGGCTGGGAAACCAAGAACATCACGTGAACGTGCCCGGGAATTTCGAACGGTCAGGTAAGTAAAACGGGGGCTCGGGGGTGGCCGGTACCATCGGATGTTTTTTCACCTTAATGCATAGGATGCATTAAGGTGAAAAAACTTTTACCTTTACAACCCCTTTAATATTTTAAATTACTTTTCTACAAATTTGTTAAATACATATTTATACCATTTTTTTTATTTTTTGCACAACGCTTGGCATGGGGGAAGGCGTCATTGGTGAGATATCAGTTGTCTAAAATTATGAGAAAGAGAAAGGAATTAAAAAGGAACTGCAGTCTAATCACATAATTTGTAATAAAAACATCTTTGTCATTCTGAAGCTTCCCTCCAACCACGTTGCATATTATTTTATATATACTGAGATTCTGTACATGCTGTCTGGCTGCGTCCATTTTAACTGTGGGCAGCTGAAGCTGCTGCCTATTCACTTCCTGGATTTACGCAGGCATACCTCCAGCTCTGCAGCTCTCATAGGCCCTCTTATGACCCATCCCCCTCCCTTCCTGGCAAACTCTCACAAGAGTAAGAGGGAGAGCTGTGCATGATGTCATAACCCTAGGCTAATGACCAGACAAGAAAGAGGAAGTGGGCTGTATAAGGTATTTACTGTCAGAAAATACATGTTTTACTATTTTTTTGAGCACCACCATAATCCCATCCTTTTGCCATTTCCAACTCTCAATACCAGGGATGAGGTGCTGGATATTCTAGAGCATGGGTGCTCAACCTTTGGCCCTCCAGCTGTTGCGGAACTACAAGTCCCATGAGGCATTGCAAGCCACTGACAGTTACAAGCTTGACTCCCAAAGACAGGTATAATGGGAATTGTAGTTTTGCAACAGCTGAAGCGTCACAGGTCGAGCACCCATGTTCTAGAGTCACTCAACTCACCTTTCTAACAAGGGCAGAAGATTTAATAGATGGAACGATTAAAAAAAAAATTACTGAAGTTCCGCTTTAAGGACATGAAGTCCCCTTCTCCTTAGCTGAGCTGCAAAACAGTATACGCTGTACAGAGGCTCCTGTTCATTTAAAAACTAATGCATAGTAAACAGAGTTTACTATGCTTCAGTTATGAAAGGACACAGTGATCGGTACCGATCCCCCACTGTGTTTATTTAGTAAAGGAAGGAGCTGGTAAAAATAAAAACTTTCTCAGGTTTCCTTCAATACAAAGCTAGTTGTCACTTATAACACCCAGTTCACTATGTTTCCCTGGAAAGGTACAACGTAATGCATGTGCTTCCGCAGAAAACTCATCTACGTTACCTTTTCGATCTCTTTCTGGGCTGCACCTTCCTTTTTCAGCCTCTCCTGGTCCACACACTTGATGTTGTACAGTTCCTTGGATTTTTGCAGGGCTTGAGTAATACTCTGAATGCTCTGTACAGCCTCCAATGTTCCAGATACTTCCTCCTTGGTCTGCAAAATGTAAACAAAGAATTATCTATTGAAGTGTCCAACAGCCTTTAATAATCCTGGCATAGAAAAAGAATCAATCTTTCAAAAGACGGCTACCTTTTTATGAGACTTCAACTGTTCTTCCCCGTATTTTTGTAGCTCTTTTATAAGGTCCTGTAATTTCTTGACAAGTTCTAGGTGACAGCCAGCAAGCTTTTCTGTTGAAGTTTTAAAGACATCCCAGACGGGGCCAAAGGTCCTATGTAAAAATGACACGCTCATTCATTTGTCTTTCCTGAAATGTAAATTCAAATCTTAGAAACAAAATGTGTTCTTTCATTTCTCAAACATACCCAAGTTGTGTATAATTGCTAGCAGTCTTGGCGAGTTTTGTCATTGACCGGGAATAAGCTTCTTCAATTGTCGACCTGTAAAAGTAGTTGGAAGAACAAGTTGGTGTGTGTAAAGTAGACTTGTCATTATTCAACAAATGATAGGATAGGGATTGTACAAGCAATGTTTCCTTTAACCACCTCAATACTGGGCACTTTCACCCCGGTCCTGCCCATGCCAAGTTTCAGCTTTTAGTGCTGTTGCACTTTATATGAGGTCATCCAACACTTACCGTATTTATCGGCGTATACCGCGCAGTTTTTTGCCCTGAAAATCAGGGCAAAATCATGGGTGCGCGGTATACGCCGATACCCGCTTTCCCGCGCCGAGTTTGAATACTGCGCCGACATATACCAAGCGCAGTACACTCGGGTATAGTCGGGCAGTCTCGGCTCCTTCCGCGCTCACGTCCTGGACGTACAGGATGTCAGCGCGAGAGTTGCCGAGCCTGTCCGACAATACACGAGTGTACTGTGCTCTGTATATGTCGGCGCAGTATTCAAACTCGGCGCGGGAAACGAGCGGGGAGGACGCCGCAGAAGGACGCAGGACCCGACAAAGAGGACACCCGAAGCCGCAGACGGACGCCGGACCCGACGAGGCCGCCGATGGACGCCGCACAAGACACCAAAACTGTAAGTACAAAAAAAACTTTTTTCCACAGGAATCCGCTGCAACTTTAGGGGTGCGCGCTATACGCGGGAGCGCGCTATACCCCAATAAATATGGTAACTCATATGAAATTGTTATTATTTTGATACAGATAGAGCTTTCTTTTGGTGATTTTGAGCCGCTTGCCGACCACCCTCTATATATACGTTGGCAGAATAGCACCCGGCCCGAGCGCCGTAACCGTGCCCGCGGGACCCGCAGACTCAGTGTCTGGCCAACGTGTCACGGAGCTGCAGAACATGGAGCTGTAAACAAGGTATTTCCCTGGATTACCCTGTTCTGCCTCGTGACAGGACACTGATCTTCTGCTCCCTGTCATCAGGATCAGTGATCACTGTCGTGTCACAGGTAGCCCAGCCCCCAAACAGATAGAATCACTCCCTAGGACACACTTAACCCCTTCCCTGCCCCCTAGTGGTAAACCCCTTCCCTACCAGTGTCATTTACACATAAATCAGAGCATTTTTATAGCACTGATCGCTGTATAAAATGACAAAAGTCCCAAAATAGCATCAAAAACCAGCCATAATGTCGCAGTCACAATAAAAATAAAAAAACGCAGATCGCCACCATAACTAGTAAAAAAATAATAATAAAAATGCCACAAAACTACCGACCCTTAGGGCTAGTGCACACTGCAGCTTGAAAAAAAAGCTGCTTTAATAATAGGCATTTGAGCTTTTATTTCAGCTTGAAGCTTGTGCTTCTTTGTGCTCTTTTGTTTGCGTTTATTGAGCTTTCTTGAGCATAAGCGTCTTTCACGAATCCTCCCCTCAGATAATTTTTCCTTATTTATTTTTTATTTATTTTTGAGCTTCTTAGAGCATTTTTGGGCATTTAGTAGAGCTGCACGGTTAAGTGTTAAAGTGAAGTTCCATCTGTGAAAAAAAATAAAAATAAAAAAAGTCAGCAGCTACAAATACTGCAGCTGCTGACTTTTAAAGTAAGGACACTTACCTGTCTAGTGCGCCCGCAATCTGCTCACCCGAAGCGAACACGTCCCTTGGCTCCGTGTGGAGGCGCCGACATCTTCAGTAAGGTAATCAGAAAGTGAAGCCCTGTGGCTTCACAGCCTGTTTCCTACTGAGCATGCGCGAGTCACGCTGCACCTTCTGAATGGTATCTGCAGTCTTCTGGTACCTGTGCGTCTCCCAGAAGACAGCGAGGGGGGGCCAGATTCTGCTGCGTTCTTCCTCTGGAAGTGGGAGCAAATACCTGGATTAGACAGGTATCTGCTCCCCCCTGAAAGGTGCCAAATGTGTCACAGGGGGGGGGGGGATGGGGAAGAATCGGATCAGCAGAAGTTCCTTTTTTGGGTGGAACTCCGCTTTAAAGAATTGAGGTTGTGATTCTACCTCCCTCTCGATCTTAAAAAAGCATTTCCTTGATTCTGTGCAGAAAGTTCTCTGCTCAAGCTGACAAGAAAACAAAAGAAAAGAAAGAAGAACAGGCAGCCTGCCAAGTTTCTAACATCACTAAAGAGAAACATTGTAACATATATTTATTTTAGATCAAAAGGGATGAACTTCTGTCTGTAAATGAGGTCTGTTATTTGCCCAGCGGTCTTTCAAACGCATTAAAGTTTGCCCAATTTTTTTGTATAATGTCAAAGATGATGTTACGCCACGAGAATCGTGATCTTTATTCTAAGCAAAAAAAACAAACACATTTTAGCACTTAGGCGTCTTTTGGTCAGGGTTTTCTGCATGTAAACTCCTAAAAAAACCATAGTGTGCACTGACACATTGGCTAATGCTGTGTAAAGTCCAATGGGAGCTTTTCATCAGATATTCCGACCGTGTGTATGCCCCATCGGACCTTTTCCGTCGCAATTTCCGACGGACGTCGATAGGGAGCAGGTTCTCAATTTTTGCGACGGAAAAAATTCTTATCAGAAAATCCGTTGGTCTGTATGGAATTCCGACGGGGGAAAAAACATGCATGCTAGGAAACAATTTGACGCTTGCTCGGAAGCATTGAACTTCTTTTTCTCACCTCATCTTAGTGTTGTACGCCACCGCGTTCTTGACGGATGAAAGTTCAGAGAACTTTTTTGTGACCGTGTGTATGCAAGCCAAGCTTGAGCGGAATTCCGTTGGAAAAACCATCCAACTTTTTTCCGATGGAAATTCCGCTCGTGTGTACATGGCATAACATGGAGGGGAGTTTCCAGGCAGAAAAAATAAGAGCTCCAAAAAGCGCAAAAGCCTGTAGGAGCCGCTTCTTTGAGCTGCAGTGTGTGCGTGAGCCCTAACAGTGGTAGTAAAATAATTTGATATAGGGGGGCTCAATGGAAGCCCCTGACATCATCAAAGGGTCATACACAAGGAGAGAGAAAAAGCACACATGTGCCAAAGAGCTGCATGTTGGGCACAAGGGTCTAAAAAAAACAGCTACATAACCGCACACACTATAAAGTCCCTGTGCATAACTTAAAGCACACCTGTCAGCCTATTTTTTTTATTATAAGTGATCACATTCTCTCTGTTCTCAGCTGCACAAGAGTTTAGAGAGCTGGAGTAGGAGAAACAGCAGCACACAGTACACTGAGCTTCCAAGTGAATGGTTGTGCTGGGGGGGGGGGGGTGTCAGAACAAATCTGATTATTGGAGCAGGCCGAGTTCTCAGTACAGCTAGAAAACTGACCATACTGTGCTCTCATGCCTGGTGTGGACAATTTAAACACCATGGATATCACACAAAGGAAGCAATACAATGAGAATGGGATACTTTTTTCATACTAGTAGACTATACAGCAGGCACAAATCCAAATGTTGGGATTACATATTGTTTCTTCAAATCATAGTGAGCTGACAGGCAGCATTGTGCAAGTCAAAGGGGCCACACTGTATCCGTGAGTCAAACACTTGGCTCACAGTTGCAGCACAATAGCTAAATTATAAACTATTGTTTGTCAAAAAGGGGGGGGGGGTGACACAGATATCTATGCAGTGGCAGGATTGCCTCCTGAATGCCTGACAGCGACTGACAGCAGAGGGGATCGCTTTTCAAAGCATTGGCTAGTCTGAGCCTTGCCAAAGGGATGTTCTATGATTCTCAATAATAGATCATCCTATCAGGGGTTAGCTATATCATATGCAGGGCTAGCTTTTTCCATAGATCTGAATGCAGCACGGTATAACTTTATGGCTCCTGGCATGAAGGACATTAAATCTAGTAGGGATGTGCTGTACATCTATCTTGTTCTGTACAATGTAAACAGTGTACACACACAGGGCTAGGCCCGTGATAAAGCAGAGGAGAGAAAAGGAGCGAAAAGTCAAACCTAAGGAGGTTATACTTGCAAAGATTATTGATAGAACAAAATATCTAATGTGTTTCAAAAGAACAGCTTTGTTTTACATACTATTTCTAACATATATAGTAAACTCCAAACCAAGCACATTGTCAATATCTCTCCCAGAAGCTTAAGGCCCCTTTCACACGGACATGTCCACTGACATCCGACCCGATCCGCTAAAATCAGACGGATGGCGATACGTCGCCATCCGTCCATGACGGATCGGAAGAGATCTGATGAAAACAGACATGCTGTCCGTTTTCATCAAATCTCTCCATAGGAGACAGCGGCGCTGGACAAGCCCCTCCCCGCTCAGTGAGCAGAGAGGGACCGGTCATCCGCCGGCTCAGTGGAGATCCACAAAGAGATCTCCTGCTGAGCTGGCGGACTCCGCTGCGACGGATCCGCCTGGTGTGAAAGGGGCCAAATGTGTAATATCGAATGTTTACTATAAACATATTGATTATACTCTAATCAGGAGCACAGATAATCAGGAGCAAGGACATCTAAAGGGATGCCAGGAATGTGTTCTTTTATATAATGTTCAGTATCAACAGTACAGTGACTGATGCCAGCCTTGTGGATCACAATCACATGATAAAGAGCAAAACTGATTGCCGACATTGAAAGTCAATAGGTGACAGTACAGACCAGGAGGGGAGGGGACTGATGATGATGTTCAGACAAGAAGATAGGTTCAGGATGGCTGCCGCAGCTTAAAAGGACTATATAGTGGAGTTGCAGTCTTGAAGGGAATAGAGAGTAATTTCAACACGGGAGAAAACTTGAGAAAATATAAGGCCGGATTCAGTTTTAAATCTTTTATAATGGGTACCGTTTTGGCTGCAGAACATTTCCACAGCTTAAGAATAGCTATGGGTGGGTGTCCCTTCCCTGCTGTGTGCCAGCATGGAAGCTTTTTATGAAGCATAAGAGAATTGCATTCCAAAGCGTTGGCTTTAAACTTTCCATCAGTAAAAGGTTTTAAAGAACAGCATTAAATAAAATATACACTATATTACCAAAAGTATTGGGACGCCTGCCTTTACAGGCACATGAACTTTAAGGGCATCCGCGTCTTAGGCCCCTTTCACACTGCCAGACTGTTCAGGTCCGTCTGTCAGATTTTTTGGCGGACCTGAACGGCCGCTCCATTCTTCTCTATGGAGCGTCGGATGTCAGCGGTGACATCCGACCCGATCCGCTAAAATCAGACGGATCCATCCATGGCAGATCGGATCGGGTGAGATGCTGTCCGTTTTCATCCGATCTCTCCAAAGAAGACAGCGTCACTGGACAAGCCCCTCTCGGCTCAGTGACCAGAGAGGGACCTGTCATCTGCCGGCTCAGTGGAGATCAGCAGGGAGATAGCCTACTGAGCTGGCGTACCGCTGCAAGGGGATCTGCCCCGTGTGGAAGGGGCCTTAGTCCATATAGGGTTCAGTATTGAGTTGGCCCACCCTTTGTAGCTATAACAGCTTCAACTCTTCTGGGAAGGCTGTCCACAAGGTTTAGGAGTGTGTCTATGGAAACGTTTGACAGTGTTCAAGAGCTTTCAATGTGCAAGTTTCAGGCCCAGGTAATGCATCTGGTAATGCCTGACTTTGAAGGATTTGATTCTCTCTTGGATGAAGCCTCAGCAGCTAGGCCTCCTGGGCCATCCATGTATATATTCAAGAACAAACACAACATCAGGATTGTATGTCATCCATAAATCTGGGATTAACTTTTGCACAGTCTGATATATAACTGGAACTTCATTCACATGCAAATCAACATCATCTCCTAACCCAATCTTGTCAAGTTCCTGTACAGCCACCCAACTTGCATTAACAGCATGCTCGCCAAAAGGACCAAACCCTGCAAGAGATTCAGCAGGGTTTCCTTCAATTGGCTGCGGCCAGGAAACTTCATAACAAAGGGAGGCTGACAAAACCCATGGAGTGGGGTAGGGCTGGGGAAAAAAATTGTTTTGAATCCTGAATCGAGTTGCAAGGTCAAATCGATTCAGGTTTTCAAAAAATCAATTTTTTTTCCTCCTCCAGGACCGGCGCCGACACCGTGCCAGTCCTGAGGAGCTGCGGGCAGGAGTTTTTAGGTGAGGCCGGACATCGCGGACTAGGCTGAAGCCTTTTTTATAATAAAAAATAAATAAATCGCAGATTTTTTTTGGGGGGGGGGGGGAAATCGCCCAGCCCTAGAGTGAGGGGTTTGGCTTCTCCCCATACTTCCAGTGAAGGGAACACTTAAGGTGTGAGCATATCAAGACATTTTGGACAATTCCGTGCTCCCAACTTTGTAGGAACAGTTTGGGGATGACCCCTTCCTGTTCCAACATGACTGCGCACCAGTGCACAAAGCAAGTTCCATAAGGACATGGATGAGTGAGAATTGACCTCAAACCAATGCCTGTGGCATACCAATGATTAATCTGATTGATCTTGAAGTTTGTAAACGTACTTTGTGAAGACCTCCACCTATTTACTTCCTTGAATTCTATGACACCTATTCACTATGCCCGGTGAGTAGGCCACGCTGTGTCACACATTTCACAAAGCCCGCCTTCTGAACTATAGAGGTGGAGCTTCATTAGGCGGAGTCAGTTCAGCAACCACTGTTTGAAGGCAGCAAGGGACCATGAGATTGGTAGTCCTTAGAAATGAACAGTAAGGCTTCATGTACACGGGACGTTTTAAAAAAATCTCCTGAACGATTTAACTTGACAAATAATAACCAATGTTTAAAAAATCTGTTGTGCCGCGTTTGCATTTAGGAGCGTTTTTTTGCATTGCAAATAGTCAAAAATGTATCTCCATTAAAAAGGCCTGTAAAACTCCTATCACACCCCCCCCCAACACTGATGTACATAGGACACTCAGGACTCACACATACAAACCAAATCTAAAAATTTGAACATAATACAAGGGGGGACGTCAAACAAAAGTCCTATGTTCGAAAGCAAACAATAGGTACGGCATCAATAAGGGTTAACTTTTACAGCTGGTAACAACTGCCAAAGTCAGTGTTTTTTTGGCAACAATTTGGATGCAATAATTCAAGGAATAAATAGGACACAGCTGGAATCACAAAGCCATGACTGTTTCCAGTGACAAAGAGCAATGACATGAGGCTGTCACTACACTGCTCCACCAATCTATGAGACTCATGATAATATTAACATAAATGAAATCACAAATACTTAATACATAAAATTATCTTTCTGTTGCCATTATTCTGGCTGCTTATTGTCTTGTCTTTACTAGAAATATAACAATTAGTCATTACTTCTGAATAAGTGGCTGAGAACGCCAGCAAGCAATAAAAGTTTAAAGTGGTTCACAAACCTTCCAGAATGCTGGATAGCAAAAGCCATGAAAGATATATAGGATGTACTCAGAGAATAGGAATTAGGACATTTCAGACTTCACTGGCTACATGTAATGTTCATGGAAGTGATTTGTTAGGTAGTAAGGCCAGGAAGCGCTAATGAGCAAAGTCAGCATAAAATACAATACATTCATATACAGACACATACATACAAATGCCTACTTCAGGACTAAACACATTTGATAATTAGACCTTATGCTGTGCTGTTCCATATATACATCCCAAATCTTAAAAATGATTAAAAACTTTTTTTTTTTCAGCCCAGGTTCACACCGGGTACGATTTGGTACGATTTGAGATGCGATTTCACATGTCAAATCGCATCTCAAATCGGCGGCATTTGCCGGCAATGGCACTGTCCTAATCGGTGCGACGCCACATCTGCGGCGCTGCACCGTTTTCAAAAAGTAGTTCCTGTACTACTTTTTGCGATTTCGGGCCGCGATTTACATTGAACCCTGCACAGATGTCTCTTAAATCGCGGCCGAAATCGCAGCCGCGAAATCGCGGTAAAATCTCGGTTTTCCCGCGATTTTGAATTTGCAGCAGTGTGAACCTAGCCTAAAAGAACGTTATGAACCAAATTAAAGTAGTTGTAAAAGCATCTCTTTGTCTTAAAGAAGCAATGACAGATCTTGTTGATTCCATCCAGAATTTTGGCACGTGCAGATATATCGGTATTTGTTTCGAGATTTTAAGGCCAGAATGTTTTTTTGAACAGAAGCCTGATCTTCTAAATGACCTGGTACAACCATTCTCCTTGTGTCTGATGTAGGTACAAAGCACTTATATAGTCTGCCTTCTTCTGGTCTGAAGCTGACAGATTGGATGGTAATAAAACAAGCAGAGATCATACTCTATTTTGTGCCTCATTGAAATGGCAGAATGGACTCAGAGGTCCAGCATGTATCGGATTCAAACTGGCAAAATGTCAACAGATGTCTCCCCCACTCTTAAGAGTGGTGGCAACCCTCAATTGTTAGGAGGGCTTCTGGGCATGCTTTGTAGACTTGGGAATGCAGGGCTTGACAAAAGAAGGTGTTACAATTTAAAGCGGGAGTTCACCCATTTATTAAAAAATAAAAATAAAATTCCCTTAGATTCCTGCTCGTTTGGTCTAGGGGAATCGGCTATTTGTTTTAAAATATGAGCAGTACTTACCGTTTTCGAGATGCATCTTCTTCCGTCGCTTCCGGGTATGGGTCTTCGGGAGCGGGCGTTCCTTCTTGATTGACAGTCTTCCGAGAGGCTTCCGACGGTCGCATCCATCGCGTCACTCGTAGCCGTAAGAAGCCGAACGTCGGTGCGGCTCTATACTGCGCCTGCGCACCGACGTTCGGCTTCTTTCGGAAAATCGTGACGCGATGGATGCGACCGTCGGAAGCCTCTCGGAAGACTGTCAATCAAGAAGGAACGCCCAGTCCCGCAGCCCATACCCGGAAGCGGCGGAGAAGATGCATCTCCTAAACGGGTAAGTACTGCACATATTTTAAAACAAATAGCCGATTCCCCTAGACAAAACGAGCAGGAATCTAAGGCTAAAAAGTGTTCGCTATGGGTGAACCTCCGCTTTAAGTTCACCTTTTTTTTTTTCTAAAATCCAGCTCCCCTATGTACCAATAATGTACCTCTGTTCCACAAAAATGCAAGTTTTCTTTGGTTTTGAAGACCAGGCCTCACCTCCATCCATGGCTGTAGTTTGCAGATCATTTCAGAAACTTCCTGTTTAAACACAGGCGGACCAGCCAGTATGACCCAGGAAAGAGTTCACCAGCTGTCCTCTTTAGCATTCCTTCACCCATCAACTAAAGTTTTCACAGCACCCCCTGGCATTCCTCCATGTGTGAATTTACCTGACTTCCCGAGCGTCCCTTCGGATGGGCACGGGCTAAAATTTCCTGGGGCCACATGCAGCCCACGGGACATCCCAGATGTAGTGCAAGTGCCAGCCTGATTGGATACAGAGTGATTGGATTGATGGTGTCTCATCCTATTATATTGTTTTGATAAATCTAAAGGAGATTGTACAATCAGATTGTATAGTGTATGGCCACATTTATACACCTCTTTCAGTGTCATTAATTGTTAACGGCACACCAAACACAGAAGAAAACACACATTTGTGGTGACAAGTGCAGTAACAAATTTACAAAAATGTCATCTCATCCCTTTAAACCCGAACACATAATAATTACACAAGTTCTGTGGCTGATTAACCACTTCCAGACCTTAGGTGTTTTTCAGATTTGGTGTTTGCAAGACTTAAACAGTTTTTTCTGCTAGAAAATTACTTAAAACCCCCAAACATTATATATTTTTTTTCCTAACACCCTAGAGAATAAAATAGTGGTCATTGCAATACATTTTGTCACACCGTATTTGCGCAGCGGTCTTACAAGCGCACTTTTTTTGGAAAAAAATCACTTTTTTGAATTAAAAAATAACACAACAATAAATTTGGCCCAATTTTTTTATATATTGTGAAAGATAATGTTACGCCGAGTAAAATGATACCCAACATGTCACGCTTAAAAATTGCGCCCGCTCGTGGCATGGCGTCAAACTTTTACCCTTAAAAATCTCGATAGGCGATGTTTAAAAAATTCTAGAGATTGCATTTTTGGAGCTACAGAGTAGGCCTAGGGCTAGAATTATTGCTCTCACTGTAACGATCGCGGCGATACCCCACTTGTGTGATTTGAACACCGTTTTCATATGCGGGCGCTACTCGCGTTTGCGTTCGCTTCTGCGCGCGAAGCTCGTCGGGACAGGGCGATTTAAAAAAAAAATGTTTTTGTTTTCTTATTTATTTTTATTTATTTTATTACTTCTTACACTGAAAAAAAAAATTGATCACTTTTATTCCTATTATAAGGAATGTAAACATCCCTTGTAATAGAAAAAAGCATGACAGGTCCTCTTAAATATGAGATCTGGGGTCAAAAAGACCTCAGATCTCATATTTAGGCTTAAATGCAAGAAAAAAAAAATTGTCTCTTTAAGAGGCTGGGCGGGACTGACGTTTTGACGTCACTTCCGCCCTGCAGAGCTATGGGGACGGGCGAAGGAGATTTTTCCTTCAGTCTCGTCCCCGCTCAGCTGCCGAACAGTCCCGATCTCCTCCACCGCTACCGACGGCTCCGGTAAGCGGCGGAGGGCGTGGGAGAGCGTGGGGCCCTCCCGCCACCGATAACGGCGATCTCGCGGCGAATCCGCCGCGGAGACCGCCGTTATCGTGTACCAGACCGCGCACACTAAAGATCGATACCTCGGTTGTGGCAGCAGCTGCTGCCGTTACCGAGATATCAATCTTTAAAAATAGGACGTACATCATCGTGCGCAGGTCTGGAAGTGGTTAAGGTGATAATTAAACTCATTAGGTGCCTTTAACAGCATGAAATTAGTCTCAGAACCTGTGTAATTAATATGTGTTCAAGTTTAAAGGGATGACCCTACCTATGAGCTACTTTGCTAGGTGGAGCGCAGCGCATTAAAATCAACTGGCTGCCCTATGTGTGTCACTGGAAAAACGAGCAAAAAAACATGCATGAAATTGGTGCGTTGACAGGTCAGTCCCCACACACTGTGCAGGGACCGCCCTGTTAGATCTCCGCTCTCCTCTATGGGGGGATTGGATGAACACGGACCGTCTGTCCGTGTTCACCAGATCCATTCTGCAGACGGATGGAAAAATAGGATTTTCCTCCGTCTGCAGAATCGGAGCATTGTGGACCCGGATGAGATCGGGTGTTTACATCCGTAAACGGATGGATGGATGAAAAAGCGGACATACGGTCCGCAGGTGTGAAAGGGTGTGTAACAAGTGCAGAATTCTCACAGCTGGGAAAAAATTTAATAAAAAAAATCCAGACAGCCTGCCAAGTTTTATCACAACAGGCAATAAATAGAAACAAAGTATCTTTTCGATCTTTCATCAAAGAAAATAATTCCGGCATGTAAATGAAGGAAGTTAAACCAAACCTTTTCTGCAATTTGTTGCTTACAAGTAAACATTTTTTTTTCTGCTAGAAAATTACATGGAACACTCAAACATGAGATTATATATATATATATATATATATATATATATATATATATATATATATATATATATATATATATATATATATATATATTTTTAGCAGAGACCCTTTGGTTGTTGCAATATTTTTATGTCACACAGTATTTGCGCAGTGGTCTTTCAAACACATTTAAAAAATAAATACACTTTAATGAATAAAAATAAACAGTAAAATTAGCCCATTTCTTTCTATAATGTGAAATAAAAATGTTACTTTATTCAAAGCAAAAAAAAACGTGATTCTCATTTTAGCCAAAATCGTGCAGCTCTACCATGCGCTGCTCCAAAAATAGTTCTGGAGCTTCCCTGGGGCGAAGGGCAGTCTTTGTTAGGTGCATTTTTGTTAGGTGGAGATGTGAATGAGGCCTTATGACTGAGCGTCTTCGTCCACTCCCTCCTATGTACTTGTATAAAGATGCCATACACTATGCAATCTGATTGTACAATCTCTTTACAATTTCCATTAGATTTACCAGAACTATGTAATTAGACAGGCCCTTGTTCTACATAGTTGATGGGAGATCTAAAAGGAGATTGTATAGGAAGTGGTTGGAAGGTGGTATTGTAATGATGGAGGTGTGGTCCAGAGTGGTGAACAGACCCTATCACGCCCTCTTCTGTGATGCAACTAGGAAGTGAAGGTTTCTGGGAGATGACCTAACAGGAAGTGAATGCTGACACAAGCTACAGGAAGTGAATGCCGACACAAGCTACAGGAAGTGAATGCCGACACAAGCTACAGGAAGTGAATGCCGACACAAGCTACAGGAAGTGAATGCCGACACAAGCTACAGGAAGTGAATGCCGACACAAGCTACAGGAAGTGAATGCCGACACAAGCTACAGGAAGTGAATGCCGACACAAGCTACAGGAAGTGAATGCCGACACAAGCTACAGGAAGTGAATGCCGACACAAGCTACAGGAAGTGAATGCCGACACAAGCTACAGGAAGTGAATGCCGACACAAGCTACAGGAAGTAAATGCCGACACAAGCTACAGGAAGTAAATGCCGACACAAGCTACAGGAAGTGAATGCCGACACAATCTACAGGAAGTGAATGCTGACACAAGCTACAGGAAGTGAATGCCGATACAAGTTACAGGAAGTGAATGCCGATACAAGCTACAGGAAGTGATGGAATCTGAAAATCCATTCAAAGATACAACAAGATTGACAAGATTCTAAATATCATGTGAACGAGGTAAGTGAGAGAAAAGCACATTGGGAGGGCTGGGTAAGGAATGGCATTGGAAAACGCTTCTATTTATTACGAAAAGTGAAATTCTGCCCAAAAAGGTGAACTTATTCTTTAAGCCTTGGTTTGAAGAGCGATACCTGGGGAAGTAAAATTAACAATTTTGTTGAAAAGTAGTAGTAGTTTTAGGGGTAGGAATATAAAGCTGGGCACATAAGCCAGGCGGATGGAGAAATCCTTCCTGCTGATCAGCACTGCAGCATAACAAAAATTTCCAACAAGCCTGTTCGTGAGAAGTTGATCACTAAATCGACTTCTTGCGAATGGAAACGGCCATAGATGGATTGAAATTCTCCCAGTTCCTGCTGAATTGGCTGGATTTCAATCCATCTATGGCCAGCTTTAGGCTTCTTCAGCACCTTTCCCTCAGTGACTTCCTTGATGAATTTATCAAGGGATTCTCCAAACAGGCAATTACCACCAAAAAGGCATGCCTAGAAGACCCTTTTTACAAGCAGGTTCAGTGGACAAAGTTTATTGGCCACAAAGGCCTTTGTCTATTCAGAGAGATAAGGGACATTCAAGAGACTTGACTAATCACATTCTTAAGAGTGTCAACATAAAACAACACCGATAGCATCAGCTGTAATTGTTCTAATGGAGCACGATCCTCATGTTCCCTATTCATTTTTTCTTCCCAGTTAGCAATAATCTGGCAAATGAAACAGCAGCTATAGCTGGCTGCAGGGCAGGACCTGCAAGGGCAAAGAAGGCTTTTCCAGATGCCTATTAACAGAATTCCTTAAAAGAGGGAACATCCTCTGTAAGGAGTTTATTCAGAATATATTCACCAGGAAACAGCCAATTTCTTTTTTTAAAAGCTTTTCCGCTGTATAAATCTCAGCAAAAAAACGTAGGAGTGACCAGGAAAGGCTGGCCCTCATCAATCAATCTGTACATGCATTGGAAAAGTCTCTGTATTTAGACTTTTTTTTTTAGAGCCCATAGGGGCTTGTTTAGGCTGTGAAAAATCTGGTGCTGTAGGGAAAGACTAGAGCGCACCCCATCAATTAGTGTGTCCACAGTAGAGAGCATTTAGCTTGAAGCCACAGCTTGTACTTCATTCAATGCAATGGAGGGGAAATCCTCTCCAGCCTCTACTACAAAATCAGGGTCCTCAATACTTTGATCCATAATCTCTGCCAGGAAAGGAGGTTCCACTTCCGAATCCTGACTACAGTCAAAGGGAAGAGAGGACATGTAGCATTTCTGGCCTCTGGAAACCTAAGGTTTTAGAAGTGCAGAGAGTTCTCCAAAGAATTCAAATAGGTCAGACACATGCTGTGTGCCTGGGAGATAGCTGCAATCAGATAATAGCTATAGCCCTGAGCTGTAGTTTCCTGTGGGTGGTCTGCAGAACATGTTATTTGGCCCTTTTTACCCTGGCTGACTTGCACCTATGGTCCATCATTACAAAATGGATGGAGTTGTGTATGTCTGGATATTGTCGCCACTACAGCCCAGGTGCTGACTTGGTCCCTGCAGCTTTGTCTGTGTAGAACGGGGATATGCAATTAGCAGACCTCCAGCTGTTGCAGAACTACAAATCCCATGAGGCATAACAAGACACTTACAGCCACGAGCATTACACCGAGAGGCATGACGGGACTTGTAGTTTTGCAACAGCTGGAGGTCCGCTAATTGCATATCCCTGGTGTAGAAAATGGCAGCAGGAGTGCAGTATTGTGCGGTGTGCATTCTCAGTGAAAAAGATGGACAGGAATAAATCTGGGAGGCATGACAATTACTTCTTCCTGAGACTAATTCCGAGGGGGAGGGGAATAACTGCCAATTTTAAATTGCTCGCACCAAGAACTGTGAGAGACAAAATTGCAGGGGTTAACATAATAAAGTAAATATCCAAATCCTGTCTAAAGAACCACATAATGTTTTACACGGAGCTCATCCTAACAAAATGGACCAAGGCGGCTCTGGACCTTTATAGAACCCATTGGCTAACACTACAGATGTTGCACTAAGGTGAATGTCAAACGCAGTGGCAGAAGCAAACACTAAAAGCTGACCCCACACAGTGGGGTTCTGGTGTGGTCCCCAAAGTATAACGTGAGGATAAAATCAATCCAGAAACGACTATGTAGCCAAGGGAAGTTAGCATTTGGATCTTCATAGAAGCTATAGAGAAAAAATTGAATGGTTAGAAAAAGAAAAATAATTCTTCAGAGAAGAAAAGATCTAGAACCATAGGATGCCAGCAAAAAAATAGGATTTTTTTGTACTCACCGTAAAATCCTTTTCTCTGAGTCCATGGACGGACACAGCTCCTTAAATCTTGACAAGTGGGTTATGTTCCCTGTTTACAGGAGAGGACTAGACAGAAACATGTTAGATAATTAAATACATGTTACATTAACAGAGTTGAACAGCCCCGCCCAGGGGGCGGTCCCTCCAGACATAACCCTCCTCCATGCAGTATGCAGCCTCAGTTCGTAACAAGCCGTACAAACCTAAAAGGAGGGGTGGGTGCTGTGTCCGTCCATTGACTCAGAGTAAAGGATTTTACGGTGAGTAAAAAAAATCCTATTTTCTCTTCTCGTCCATGGACGAACACAGCTCCTTAAATCTTGACAAGTGGGACGTCCCCAAGCAGTGTCAAAAAACGAGGGGTGGGAACAGCATCAGTAAAACCAATTGTAACTTCACCCCAAAACAAGCAGAGCTCCTCAACGGAGGAGGTGCAACTTTAAACAGCCGTCTGCAAAACCTAGCGGCCGAAAGATGCACTCACAGCAACCATGTAAATTCTGGACAAAGCGTGAACGGACGACCAAGTCACCGCCTTGCATACCTGTGAGACCGACGCATGATGACGGAAAAAAACCCAGGAAGCACCAATTGCCCTGGTCGAAAGTGCTGTGACTGGAAAGGGGGGACCCGCCCCCTAAGAGCATAAGCCTGTATGATGGTCTGCTGATCCACCGAGAAATGGTGGTCGACGAGACCGCCAGGCCCTTTTGTGGACCAGACACCGACACGGTGTCTGGTCCAGATCTCCGAAACGGAGCCGTAGCAGGCAGGTACACCCGCAAGGCACGTACCACGTCCAAAGTATGTAGTGCAACCTCCTTAGGATGTGCCGGTCGAGGACACAAGGATGGAAGTACAATGTCCTTGTTAAGGTGAAATGAACAAAACCACCGGAACGGAAGAAGGGAAGGTAGCGGGCGCACCACCACTTAATCCTTAAGGAGGATCAAGCATGGCGGCTTGCAAGACAAGACCGCCAACTCAGAAACCCTTCTAGCAGAGGTAAAGGCCACTAAAGGGGCCACCTTCTGAGATAGTGTCACAAGAAAAAATCTCTGATGTTTCCAAAAGGAAGGTTCCTGAAGAACCGAGAGCACCAGAGTCAAAACTCATGGGGGAAGAGGTGGGCCAAGAGGGGAAAGTATATGACAAACCCCCTGCACAAAAAGGTACCCACCAGGGAACAGGCCGCAAAAAGCAGATGAAAGGACACAGCCAAGGCTGAAATCTGCCCCCAAACGGTGCTTTAACCACTTAAGCCCCGGACCTTTAGGCAGCTAAATGCCCAGGCCAGGTTTTGCGATTCGGCACTGCGTCGCTTTAACAGACAATTGCGCGGTCGTGCAACGTGGCTCCCAAACAAAATTGGCGTCCTTTTTTCCCCACAAATAGAGCTTTCTTTTGGTGGTATTTGATCACCTCTGCGGTTTTTATTTTTTGCGTTATAAACAAAAATAGAGTGACAATTTTGAAAAAAATGCAATATTTTTTACTTTTTGCTATAATAAATATCCCCCAAAAACATATAAAAAATATTTTTTTCCTCAGTTTAGGCCGATACGTATTCTTCTACCTATTTTTGGTAAAAAAAAAAAAAATCGCAATAAGCGTTTATCGACTGGTTTGCGCAAAATTTATAGCGTTTACAAAATAGGGGATAGTTTTATTGCATTTTTATTAATTTTTTTTTACTACTACTATTGGCGGCGATCAGCTATTTTTTTCGTGACTGCGACATTATGGCGCAGTCACTTTGACACATTTTTGGGACCATTGTCATTTTCACAGCAAAAAATGCATTTAAATTGCATTGTTTATTGTGAAAATGACAGTTGCAGTTTGGGAGTTAACCACAGGGGGCGCTGTAGGGTTCACCTAGTGTGTGTTTACAACTGTAGGGGGGTGTGGCTGTAGGACTGACGTCATCGATCGAGTCTCCCTTATAAAAAGGATCACTCGATCGATACGCCGCCACAGTGAAGCACGGGGAAGCCGTGTTTACATACGGCTCTCCCCGTTCTTCAGCTCCGGGGAGCGATCGCGACGGAGCGGCTATAAACGAAGCCGCGCCGTCGTCCCGGATCGCTCCCCGAGGGAATCCGCACGCAGCGGAGGGGGTCCCGATCGGACCCCCACCCGCTAGAAGGCAAGGACGTATATATACGTCCTTCTACCTGTACGTGCCATTCTGTGGACGTAAATAGTTGTGCGGCGGGCGTTAAGGGGTTAAGCAATGTTTAGATCCACTCCAAGCTGTAAAAACAGCAGGACCCTGAACACCGAGTACGTCCATGGACGTTACTCCATCTCTTCGCACCAAGAGATGTAGGCCTTCCAGGTGCGACGGTAGATCCTCCAGAAGGCGGCTACCGTGCCCTCAGCATGGTTAAGATGGCCGAGTCGGACAGATCCCGGTCTCTTAAAGTCTGGCTTCCAATAGCAAGTCAGTGACTGTACAACAGGAGGAAGTATGGGACCTCGGGACAGAAGGACCTCCCGCCCTGGCAACCGCCAGGGTACCTCCGCTACCAGGCACCCGAAATCGGTGTACCAAGTACGCCGAGGCCAATCTGGAGCGATTAGAATCATCGGGCTCCCCTCACCCTCCAGCCGAGAAAGCAACTACGATGGAGGAACGGCATAAAGCCGCCGATACAGACCCCCACATGGCCACCAGCGCGACTGACGCACCTGTACAAGATCACTTGACCTGGCCACTAACTTTGACGCCCTTGCGGTGGAGACGAGCGGCCAGGAGATCCATGCCCTGTGAGACTCCCCTCCTGCAAGGGAGCCGAAACACCCCAAGCACAAAGACCAGTCCCCCTGGTCCAGCTTCCGGCGATTCCAGTAGTCCGCCTGCCGGTATACCTGATGGCAGACCGAAGCCACGGCTGTGGTGTTGTCCGGCGGAATCCAGATCGGACGACCTTGCAACCTCCTCGACCACGAGGGGAAGCATAGCCTGATCGCCCAAATTAGTAGGACAATGAACGGTAGACCGGGTCCATAGCACCTGATATTCCCAGGCGGTCTCCCACCCAGGTACTAACCAGGCCCGACCCTGGGTAGCTACCGAGATCAGACGAGAGCGGGCACATTCAGGGAGGTGTGGCCGAAAGCCCACACAAGCCCAGCGACTCAGGGCTTATAACTTCAGGAGAGAGTTGGTGCTCCTCCACTGTCTGGTGCAAAAGTGACTGAGACCCCAGAGTAGTGGCCACAATAGGCCGCAAATCAGACCCCAGCATGGTAAACATGGAATGGGTCAGTACTTCAGATCTTCTAACAGTCAGATCCATACAAAAGCAGGGGTTCCCGCAATAGGAAGAGTGGTCACCTATTTATGACACCCGGAGGGGTCCACCACTGGAGAAGCCCACCTTTTGAAAAGGCTCTCCTCAAAGGGGCACTGAACTGCCCAGTGGTGAGGGACTACAAAAGCCCTCAGCGGCTTTTCTCATTCCGCATCTTAGAAATTATGAAAGAAGGGCACAGAAGGAAAAAACCTACACAGAGCGGTCTGATTTGTGTGATCCAAAAAAGACCGAGCCCTCGGCGGAAACCCAGCTGCAATATCCAGCTTAAGAGAGTCCCTTGCAGCAGTGAGAAGCGCATCCATAGGTGCCTTATCCTGCATTTTTTCTTTTTCTTTTTTTTTTACTACCCAGGTACCTGGTCCATGGCTTTATACCAGAGCATTCCCCAGGGGATAACGGGGGAAGGGGGCACACTCTTACAGCCTGTCCGCAGTCCACCCCCACCGTGGCACAAACGTGTCCAGGACCAACAATAAAACCTCTGTGTGAATCCCAAGTGCTAACACCTGCTGCCACCACCAGCATGTTAAGGAAGGACCCAGATACTAACTCCAAATATTAATAATATTTACATAGTGTGTATGTATAATATGTAGGTGTATGCACACCTGTCCTTACAAATAAACAGAAGCTCCTAGAGCCCTATTCAGGGCATCTCACCCACTTGCTGCGCTGACCAGGGGTACCCAGGGGACTCACCTCAGGAGGAGACTGCCCAGCGCTGCCGTCCTCTCTCAGCACACGGCGTGAGAGAGGAAAAGAACCGTGAGGTAACAGTGCGGCATCTGCAGGTACCTGTGTGCGCCGTAGGATACAGCACTAGGGGTCAGGACTACTCCAAGATGGTCATCGAGCGTTCAGAATGCGGCCACAGGAAAATGTAAGCTGCGCAATAGCGCGGCTACGACAAAATGGCCGCCAATGGGAGTTATAAATGTAATTGAAAAACCTCCCAAAAAATGGGGCCAGCAATGGAGGTAGCTGTCGGCTCGGTCCACTGTGAGTGAGACAACACCACAGCCCAGTCATATGTGGACCTCAGAGCAAAGCTCACCGGCCACCCCAGGAGTCATGGGGTATGGCGTGGAAGACCCAGCCTCTTTGCAAAGGTGTGCCCACGCTTGCTGGTCGGACTGAGTAGACTACAAGGATCTATATTATCCAGCCAGTCTCTCAGCCGAAAGTTGAAAGAAGATTCTTCAAGAAAAAGTAAAATAAAATGTCTCCTCAGGGCGCTGGGCCCAAAGGGAGCCATACGTCCTTCTCCTTTCTAGGCAGAACGAAACTGAGGCTGCATACTGCAGGGAGGAGGGTTATGTCTGGATGGACCGCCCCCTGGGCAGGGCTGTTCAACTCTGTTAATGTAACATGTATTTTGTTATCGAACATGTTTCTGCCTAGTCCTCTCCTGTGAACAGGGAACATAACCCACTTGTCAAGATTTAAGGAACTGTGTCCGTCCATGGACGATAAGAGAAACTGGAGTTTCACAGAGTGTATACGGTTATATATGGTGTGCTCTGAAGGCAGCCCTAGCAAATTGTGTGCTAGTGTCCAATCACCTGAAGGAAGCTGCATTTTTTTTTATTTAGTGGTATGCAACATACACAATGAAATGGTAACTTCACAGAGCAGATTATCAATACAAAATGGAATTTGCAAGGTAGCTGTGTTTAACCCATGGGTCTATGAAAAGTCCAGTGTCCTGTACTGTACAATATGGATAAAAGTTTTGACTTTGGAATACTTAAAAATTATCAGCTACTCGGCACCAACCGTCACTCTGCCTTATGCTGGCTACAATAGTTTAGTCCACTGAAGTCTATGGGGAGAGATGAGCTCCGGCGTGTTCGCAAAGCCCACGTGCAGAGCCCGCCAGGAATTCGGCCTTGCGCCAATCACAGGCAGTGAGACATTGTCCCAATGCGCGGCTGCAAAGATCGGGAAATGTCTCACTGCCTGTGATTAGCACATGGCAGTGCCGACTTCCTGGCGGGCTCTGCGAACACGCCGGAGCTCATCCTTATCTACAGGGATATCCAGGCTTTCAAGCAAGCTGCAGACCAGCACTTAGGTACCAAAAAAATGACGGCAGTGTAAGGCCCCTTTAACATGAGCCGGATCCGGTTTTGCTCAGCAGGGGAGCTGAGCAGAGCTCAGGTGCGCATTCGCTTTGCATACGTACAACGCCCGTTCTGCTCTATAGGCAGCCGGACACAAACAGATCGGCTGTCCGTTTACACAATATTGCCCTCTGATCATTATGACTAAGCGCTGGGGAGCTGAGTGAAATGTGTTGGAGCCGTGACCTGGTGGGAGCCCAGGCTGAGGTTGTCTCTCTCATTATCACAAAACCCCATGGATGTCCTTCTGCCCTCTGACACATCCAGATGAAGGGAAATGGATCCCCTTCCATTTTTTTGCCGGATAAGACCCGGAGGATGCCGGGTGTAAACGGATACAAGCCTGTTTATGTCTGGTGCACCACAGAGAAGAATGGAGGGTCCGATCGGACCTCTCGTGTAAAAAGTGCCCAAGTGATGCAGAGAAACCGAAATGATATTCCACCTGATGTCTCCAAGGATGCAATGGAGGAAAGTGCAATTTACATCTTACACCTAGCTGTCCCATCTGTACGTAAATGAGCTCCACTGAGGTTTTTTTTTTAGCTCACAATGAACCTTCTTGCTTTACCTATGAGAATCAGGTGGGTGACATTAATTGTGATAAATTATGTACCCGCTACAGCTTCCCATTCAAGGAAAACCTGATCATACCTGGCCAGTAATCCACCACCATGGATGCATCAGTCATCAACTGAAAGGCAGGTGTTCTGCATATTACAGTCATTCAGAGGTGGGAGATGACGGGACTGGTAAAGAAGGCAGCTGCAGACTGCTATAACACAAACAGTCATTGCAGGGCTGCCTTGGATGCTTTAAAGACAGCTGGCACAGCACAAACAGTATAAACATAATTTTTTAACACACACTTTACAAGTCACACAAAAATCTACACGTTACAATGCACAAAAAAGAGGAGAAGACCGCACCTTTCCCGTATAAATTCTGAGAGCTCCTTTGTTGATATCTGGCCATGTTTCATGTTGTGATATAGCACATCGAACCCATTATTCTTCTCCCCCTACAAAAAAAGATGGCAAATTTTATTACAATAGCACATAAACATTTCTTAAGAGTAACAGTTCAAATGAATGGCAAAAAAATGCAAATAGAATTATTAAAGCCACAATGTGACCCAGAAAAAAAAAAAAAATCCCCTTTGCGAAGGAAGAGAAGTATTACCTGTTCTACCACCTGTGCCTTCAATCTTATTTCATTTGCAGAGCTACTGCCTTAAGGATCTTCAGCATTTAACCCATGCCCATGATTGTCAGATGCCCAATACCCCCACTGCATAATGTGGTTCCATACACCACTTGCTATATCACTGCAGGACATGGGGGACAAAGGTACCCAGCAGTTCCAGAAGTGTTGAATACTAAAGATGACCACATTACAAGAGAGCCAAGATCAGAAGCATGGGCAGTGGGACGGTAAAATTAAAAGTAATTGTAAAGTCTCTTTTCTTGTTTTAAAAATAAATAAAAATAAACATAAAAATAAACACGTTATACTTACCTGCTCTGTGCAGTAGATTTGTGTCACACGCTCCCGATGCTCTTCCAACTCTGCACGGGGCAGATATAATGTTAATTAAAGCGTGTGAGGGGCGGATGCCTACAGAAGAGGCCGTATTTAATAATGATGGGCTGAGCTGATAAATTGGGGGTGGATTTCTCATTAAACTACACAGGCTTCTCAATAATACATCTGCCCCTTTAAAAAATCCACCCCCATCGTATGAGCTCTGCGCATCATGATACAATATGGCCTCTTCTGTATGCATCCGCCCCTTGTAGACTTCAATCAATAATACACCCGCCCCTTGCAGAGTTGCACGAGCATCGGGAGCGTGTGGCCTGTGTGGCACAATGCCGTCTTCATTGCGCAGGCGCCGTGTACAGCTGATCAACAGCTGTTCATGTTCAGAGACTTTCGGCGGCTCCGTACTGCGCCTGCGCAGTGCAGGGCGGGCATTATTCAACGGGGGACCTTTCTCGTCAGAACACCGGGCAGCTGAGGGACTCATGGACATTGCTGGATAGAGATGGGGCTCAGGTAAGTTAGGGGGGCTGCTGCACACAGAAGGCTTTCTTTATCTTAGGCTGCATTCACATCTAGGCGGACAAAATGGCGGCGTTTTGTCCCGCGAATTGCGGCGACAAATAGCGGCGTTTTGTGGCGACAAAACGCCGCGATTGTCCACCTAGATGTGCCCCTAGATTGTCCCCCTATGGAGATGGTTTCCATCTCCTATGCCGAACGCCGAAAGCCGCCTGAAAAAAAGGTCCGGGACTTTTTTTCAGGCGGCAGGCATTCGGCGCGGAGATGTGAACCATCTCCATAGAGGGCAATGATAAATCATCCCTCTAGCGTGTCGGGGCGGCAGCGGGCGTCGCACTACAGGCGACAAAACGCCTAGGTGTGAATGGGCTCTTAATGCATAGAATGTATTAAGATAAAAAAAAATTCTGCCTTTACAATCCCTTTAACTCACAATTAAATGTTTGTATCATGAGGCAAGCCAGGAAATGTATTCACATAAAAGACAAAAGTAGAAACGTGCTAGTACATCTCGTGAATTTACACAACTGTGTACAAATAGTGTGCCAAGAGCTAATTTTTTTCAGATACATGTTAAAAAATTGCACATTTTAGGTTTTCAGATTGCTTAATACCCAGAAATGTTATATAACTATATAACTTGTGAAAGCAGATGAAAGTTTGTCAGCTGAAATTTTTTATCTTGAAAAATATTGCACAACAGTTTAAGCTTTAGTTTCAGAATAAAAATACACTTTCGCAACAAGAAAAAAAAAATCCCCCTTATTTTTTTTAACATTTAAAAGATGAGATTGTTTGCAGTAAATAAATATCAAAACACGCCAAACCAATAAAACTGCGTGCACTAGCAAAACGATGAAAAATTACAACACCCAAAATTGGGCATCGATTTAACCAACTTTATAGGTTATCATTTTGGAGTTAACCATAAGTACTGGTCAGAGAAATAATTCCTATCACTCTGCCACATGCGGGGACACCCATAAGCTAACAACTTGCCTATGTGACAGCATATATGAAGTGACAGGTTCTCTTTATGTAGGCATCACAAGTCTGTTAAGACAGATAATGCCTCATCTACATGCCAGTGAGGACATTGAAGCCGAAAACAGTGTTTGAACTCCTTACTTTAATGGCTAGGGCCACCAGGTTCTGACAGCTCTGAAGCCACTCTACCAAAAAGCCAAAAGCCTGCTGAACAAAACTAAAACAAGCTCAAGGGTGCCATGAGCTTGTTTAGGCTCTTTTATTGCCATTACATTTGGGACATGTCATAAGCAGCCACAGAATTAACACGTATGCTCAACCACAGTGGAGTGTGGATACGTAAATAGACCCCGTCACCAGACCACGCATTTCAACAATAATCGAATAAGACTGTTCGCTAGATTCAGGTAGATGTGTGCATCTTTGAGGCGGCGCAGCGTATCGTATTTACGCTACGCTGCCGTAAGTCAGAGAGGCAAGTGCTGTATTCACAAAGCACTTGCCTCCTAAGTTACGGCGTCGTAGCGTAAATGGGGCCGGCGTAAGCGCGCCTAATTCAAATGAGGATGAGGGGGGCGTGTTATTTAAATGATTGGTGACCCGACATGAGTGACGTTTTTTACGAACGGCGCATGCGCTGTCCGTGTACATATCCCAGTGTGCATTACTCCATAGTACGCCGCAAGGACGTATTGGTTTCGACGTGAACGTAAATTACGTCCAGCCCCATTCACGGACGACTTACGCAAACGACGTAAAAAATTCAAATTTTGACACGGGAACGACGGCCATACTTTTTTTTTAAATCAAAATGACGCTTATTGAGCATAGAGCAAGGGTGGTTACAGACAGTGCAGTAAACGGTGCAACATGCACCACAAGCAAGGATACATGGTAATGTCAAGTGTACAGGCATAACAGACATAACAAAGACAGGATGAGTGTCATATGGCAATGCGGAACAGAGCTAAGAGACATGTCAAATTAAAGATGGGGGCCTTAACCCGGGGGTATCCAGCAGGTGCCTATGAGGGGGTTCAACCAGTAGGGGTACCACAGGAGGAGGCTTCCCCCAGCCATCTATCCCAGATCTTGTTGTATTTACCGGGGCATCCCCTATGGGTATAAAGAAGCTTTTTGAAAGGCAGGGTGTCATTGACAGCCTTGATCCATTGTTGCAGGGTGGGGGGGGACCCCTCAGCCAGGTTTTCGCTATCTGAAGCCTTGCGAGGAACAGAGTCTCTTGCAAAAATGTGTTAAGGTATTTCTCGGCCTCAGACAGCGAAAATATCCCGAACAGACATTGTCGGGGGCTAAGGGAGAGGGGGGAGCCCATGCGGTCGTGGAGGAACCGGACCACCTGGGAACGACGGCCATACTTAACATTTACTAGGCCAGCTATTTGTTCGACTAACTTTACGCCGGAAAAAGCCGTACGTAAAAAAAAATGCGCCGGGCGCACGTACGTTTCTGAATCAGCGTATCTAGTCATTTGCATATTCTACACCAAACTCAACGGAAGCGCCACCTAGCGGCCAGCGTAAATATGGCACCCTAAGATACGGCGGCGTAGGAGACTTACACCGCTCGTATCTTAGCCTAATTTAAGCGTATCTGGTTTCCAGAATACGCTTAAATTTAGGACGGCGTAGATTCAGAGTTACGTCGGCGTAAAGCTATCTGAATCAAGCTATGTATGTGTGTTTAATGTATACTAGGCATTAAGGATGAGCTCCGGCATGTTTGCACAGTCCATGTACAGAGCCCGCCAGGAAGTCGGCACCGTGCTGCACTAATCACAGGCAGGGAGACATTTCCCGATCTCTGCAGCCAAGCTTTGGGAAATGTCTCCCTGCCTGTGATTAGCACAGCACGGTGCCGACTTCCTGGCGGGCTCTGCACATGGACTGTGCGAACACGCCGGAGCTCATCCTTAATGCCTAGTATACATTAAACACACAAACAGTCTTGAAGGATGAGCTCCGGCGTGTTCGCACAGTCCATGTGCCGAGCCCGCCAGGAAGTCTGCACGGCGCTGCGCTAATCACAGGCAGGGAGACATTTCCCAAAGTTTGGATGCAGAGATCAGGAAATGTCTCCCTGCCTGTGATTAGCGCAGCGCAGGTACCCACTCCTTCCCGTGCCAAATGTGGCGGGGGGGGAGAGATTAGAAAAGCAAAGCTTCCCCTTTTTGTGGTATACTGTAACATGAAATTCTTTAAATTGGTGACCAGGTTTGCTCAAACGCAGAGATCTTAGTGCCATAATCTGAGATATTTTCATACCCACACCCGCTTGGCTCACTAAGGAGGAAGACTGATCACAAGGTCTACATTTTAAATAGGACCACATTTCAGTCATGGCCATATGTTAAACCAAGGGGGTTCAATAAACTGAGCAAGGGTCAAAGTGCTAAAAGTAGTAATTTATAGCAACCAATCAGAATTGATTTGCTGTCCTCAGACCAGACAAGAAAGATTCTGATTGGCTGCTATGTGTAATGCACTTTATACACACTGGTCAATATGGATGTGAACAACTATAATGCCACGTACAGACGATCGGACATTCCGACAACAAAACCGTGGATTTTTTTCAGACGGATGTTCGCTCAAACTTGTTTTGCATACACACGGTCGCACAAATGTTGACAGAAATTCCCGAACGCCAAGAACGCGGTCACGTACAACGCGTACGACGGCTCTATTAAAAGGAAGTTCAATACCAGTCGTGTTAGGAGAAGTTTGGTGAGAGACGATTCAGGCTTTTCAGCCCGTTACAGCGCGACGAATGTGCCATCTCCATTACGAACCCTAGTTTTACCAGACCGAGAACTTCCGTCTCGTACTTGATTCAGAGCATGCGTGGAATTTTGTGCATCGGAATTGGCTACACATGATCGGAATTTACGAGAACGGATTTTATCGGAAAATTTAAGAACCAGCTCTCAAATTTTTATTGGTCGGAAATTCCGACAGAAAACGTCCGATGGAGCCTACACACGGTCGGAATTTCCTGACAACAAGCACCCATCGAACATTTGTCAGAAATTCCGAGCGTGTGTACTTCAGTGTGGGATTTTCCTGCACAGAACGTAAAGCCGACCATAGAGGTTTTGAATCTCAGCCAGTTCAGCAGGGACCGACAGATTCAAATCCTATATGGGCAGGCTGATTGACTAATCGATAAACTTGGGTACAACCAGCATGTCGGATTTTTCATGCAATTATGGCCAGTGGCTATAGTCGTTTGCAATAATCACCATGTGTTTTTCTGGCAGGGACGGCCCTGGCTGTATTGATGGGGGAATTCAGCGATTTTCTTTCCTGCAACTCATAGTTGTAGGAAAATAAAATTTAAATCACACAATCTATAATCGCCTTAAAGTTTAAACTCCAGCTTTACCTTCACTCCATCTATAAAATATAAGCAGATTAAACTTTAGCTTTAATTATGATAAAACTTTATGCTGTTTTTTTTTTTACCAACAACATATTTTTTGTTCTAACAGAATGGCTAGACAGACTAACAAATGTCACTGCAGGCGGCCTGAAGGTATTAGAAGGTTTATCTAGTGCTCAGCATCTGTAATCAAACCGGCCACAGGATGAATAAGCAAACGTTCCCAAAGAACATATCTTTCTCCAGAAAAGAGAAACATTCTCCCCAGTGATAAGAAATAAACAATTTTAAACTGAAAATTACTGTGAAAAAACCCAGACTAAAGCACGACCAGTTATTATAATACCAAGGCATGTTTATTCCGGCAGCAGTACCCCTAAGGTTTCATCTGGTTAGACACAACCAAGCAGGAGGTTTCCTGCAGTTGTCCAGTGCCCAACACTAATGCCCTGTACACACGCCCGTTTTTTCCGTCTGAATAAACTCGGATGTTTTTTTCCGACGGAATTCCGCTCAAGCTGTCTTGCATACACACGAACACACCAAATTCCGACCGTCAAGAACGCGGTGACGTAAAACACTACGACAAGCCGAGAAAATTAAGTTCAATGCTTCCGAGCATGCGTCGACTTGATTCCGAGCATGTGTGGTTTTTAGTGCCTTGGAATTCTATACAGACGAACGGATTTTTCGTTAGGAATTGTTTCCGTCTGAAAAATAGAGAACATGTTCTCCAAGTCCGTCGGAATTTCAGGCGGAAAAAGTAGGATTGGGCATACACACTGTCGGAATATCCGATGAAAAGCTCCCATTTGACTTTTTCCATCAGAAATTCCGACCGTATGTACAGGGCATAAGGCTGGGCTCACACTTGTGGAATCACAGATATCGCATGTGAGTCACACCGCATTGCTGTGCAGATCACATGAGATGCAAATTCAGCCATACAAACTGTATGGTTAAATTTGCATCGCATTCCCACCTAAATTGTGCAGGACCCCTTTTTTTTAGTCTGCACTGGAATCAGATCGCATGGGCGTTTGCACCTATGTGATTCAATCCCTGCACCCTTTACAGTTCGCACTGCGATCCAATCTAGAGGTGTCATTAAAAACGTACATTGACACCTGCAGTGTGAACTACCAGTGCGATGCGGGAATCTGCACAGGAATCGCTGTGGTTCCTGCAACACACAAGTGTAAAGCTGGCCATAGATGAATTGAGATTTAGCCAGTTCAGCAGGTATTTTGATCCATGTGTGGGCAACCCTGTTCAGCGGAAGTCGATCGATATATTGACTTCTGTAGAATGAGAAACCTGAAAAACCTTTGTTGATCTGCAGCCACTGATCAGTGTATTCCGACAGCAGAGAGTCCCACTATCAGAACACACCGAAAAACAAAACAACCCATCAATGGCCAGCTTAAAGTGGTTGTAAACCCTTTACAACCACCTTTTGCTACAGGTAAGCCTATAATAAGGCTTATCTGTAGCTACTGAGGATATCTCCAAAACCTGCATGGTTTAGGAGACATCCCCTGTATCTGCCGACATCATCGGCACATGCACACTGAAGCAATGGCGCGTACGTGCTGTTGCTTTAACGAGTGTGCCGTTACCGGCGGCTCCTGTGCGCATGTGTGGGAGTACCGTCATCGCGGCTCGGGACAATCACAGCGCTGGAGCCCACGATACCCAGAAGTAACTCCGGGAGCAATGTCATCGGCCGGAGCAGTGTGACGGGGCCGCTGTGGGGGCTTTGATCTAAGGTGAGCATTTAACAATAAGCTAGTATGCTATGCATACTAGCTCATTATGCCTTTGTCTTACAGGTTTATTTTTTGTGGGTTTACAACCACTTTAAAGTGGAACTAAACCTAGCAAAACGTAACAGTTTCCCAAAACAATTACATTCAAGGCATGCCATAAATGATTAATGTCACAAGTACTTGTGTGCTCAACTCAACTGTCAATTCAACAAATGGCGGTTGTCATAGCTAATCACGTGTGCAACACCATGGCAACTGCAGTTCAGACAGAGGCTAAGATGGCAGCTTCCTAGGCTGTAAAAGATAGGAGGGTTTAGTTCCACTTTAAGTCGGATACCTATGGATGTCAAGAGTATAAAATGGGTTCAGACACCACAAATTATAGTAGATGCAGCAAATGCAAACGGAGTTAGTTTTCTAAAGTACCACGTATCATAAACAACTGCTATTTAGTTACTGATTTTCATCCCTTGCCGCATTTCAGCGTTGTTGCCCATCTTCTGTATTCTCCTTGCAGCTACTTCCTGTTTAGATGGATGCACTTTGGTGATAGTGGCATGGCGTCTCTCATGGAGGTTTCCCTAGAGTGACAACCGTGGACCATGTCTGCATGATGTGTGTTGGAACAACAACTTTTAGCCATTCACAAAACACAGGCTGACAACTCAGACAGGGACAGAACTTTGCCACTCTCTAACAAGAAGTGCCTCTATAAGGACCTTCATGGCAGGATCACCAGAAAAATATTAACCCCCTTCCTATCCATCCTGCAGTTTTTCCCCTTACCTTGTGAAGCAATATACGCTCATCTAAATCTGCCGTCTAGGCGCCTCGCCAATCACAGGGCACTGAAAGCCACAATCTATTGCTTCTCATGCAGCACCATTTAAAGTAAGGACTGGTAATACAATCCTTTGAAAATACCATGCTATAAGCCTACGTGGTATGGGAGAATAAAGATAAATAAAGAATTTTCTCTTCAACCAAAGTCCATTGTGCAGTTAATTTAGAAGTGTGGATAAGCTTGTGTTAAAGACAATTCAAGCGTCAAAGTAAACCTTCTTGGTTCTTTATTCAGTCTGGTGCAACCAATTCCATCAGTTTCTTTGCATTAGGATCACTCACAAATAACAGAAAATCTAAAGCTTTGTTATCAATGGGAAGCTAATGGAGACCCTCCCTATAACAAGACAAGCGCTTTTCTGTTTATCATTTCTATTCATTCTGCATACAATCTATACCTATATATAAAAAATACCTCTGCATGCTCTCTGTTAGAAAGCGTTCGATACAGTTCCCCCCACACGGCTCATGTGTAAGGTAAAGTCTACAGGCTTAGAAAGATCAATTTGTAAATGGATAGAAAACTGGCTAAAAGACCAAATTCAGAGAGTAGTAGTTAATGATTCTTAAGCCTCCTACACGCGATCGGATTTTCGGACAGGAAAAGTGTGATGGCAGGATGTTGTTGGATAATCCGACCGTTTGTATGCTTCATCAGACAATTGTTGTCGCAATTTCCGACAACAAATGTAGGATAGATAGCATGCTTTAATATTTTCCGACAACAAATGTGTGATGTCAGATTATCCGATCGTGTCCGTTGGAAAAAAATCCAAAGTACAAACACGCATGCTCAGAAGCCATGCCAACCATAACACAACATTAGCAGAAGTTGCCCAAAGGGTGGCGCTAAAGAGCTGAAAAAACAGGTAGTTTGGTGTTTGTTGGCCAACAATTATTTGCCGTTTGTATGCAATACAAGTTCCTGGACAACGCCCTTCGGACAAAAGTCCTACGATTTGTCTGATGGAAATCCGATCGTGTGTATGAGGCTTTACTCTGAATGGTCTAAGGTTATCAGTGGTGTACCCCAAGGTTCAGTGCTGGGACCCTTACTTTTCAATATATTTATAAATGATATTGGGTCTGAGATCAAAAGTAACATTTCTGTCTTTGCAGATGACACCAAGCTATGCAGTGGAATAACGTCCTTACAGGATGTCTCCAATTTACAAGCCGACCTCAATGCTCTGTCTGATTGGGCGACTAAGTGGCAGATGAAGTTTAATGTTGATAAATGTAAAGTTATGCACTTGGGGACTAAGAATATGCATGCATCATACATACTAGGGGGAGTACAACTGGGGGGATCCGTAGTGGAGAAGGATCTGGGGGTCTTGGTAGATCATAAGCTCAATAATAACATGCAATGCCAAGCTGCGGTTTCCAAAGCGAGCAAAGTCCTTTCTTGTATTAAGAGAGGTATGGACTCCAGAGAGAGAGAGAGATATAATTGTGCCCCTGTACAAATCATTAGTAAGACCTAGAGATGCACGATTCTGGCCAAAATGAGAATCACAATTTTTTTGCTTAGAATGAAGATCACGATTCTCACGGCGTAAAATCTTTTACATTTATACAAAAAAAAGGGGCTAACTTTACTTTTTACTGGCTTTTTTTTTTTTTTTTTATTCATTAAAGTAATTTTTTCCAAAAAAAAAATGCATTTAAAAAGACTGCTGCGCAAATACAGTGCAACATAAAATATTGCAACAACCACCATTTTATTCTCTAGGGTCTCTACTTAAAAAATATTATAATATTTGGGGGTTCTAAGTAATTTTCTAGCAAAAAAATAATGATTTTAACTTGAAAAGAGCTGTCAGAAAAAGGTTTGGTGTTTAAGTGGTTAAACGTTCCTAATTTACATACAGAAGTTTATTCCTTTGATGTGATACAATGTTTAGACTTAACTTTCCAATGATAAAGAATGTTTTTAAAACTTGGCAGGCTGCCCAGACTTGGCAGATTGCCCAGACTGACTTTTGGCTGAGAGCAGACAGGAAATTCTTTGCATACCAAAGTGCAGAGAGAAAATTATTTTCATGTCAAAGATTGTGAAGCCCTGTGTCAAGAATTGCAACGGGAAAAAGATTGCGATAACGATTCTTGACGATTACTCTTGTAGCTCTAGTAAGACCTCATCTAGAATATGCAGTTTAGTTTTGGGCACCAGTTCTCAAAAAGGATATCGGGGGAACTGGAGAAAGTGTAAAGAAGGGCAACCAAACTGATAAGAGGCCTGGAGGAGCTCAGCTATGAGGAAAAATAAGAGAAACTGAATTAATTCTCTCTTGAGGAGATTAAGGGGGGATATGATCAACATGTACAAATATATAAGGGGTCCATATAGTGAACTTGGTGTTGGGTTATTCACTTTAAGGTAATCACAGATGACAAGGGGGCACCCTTTACGTCTACAGGAAAAGAGATTTAATCTCCAAATACGGAAAGGTTTCTTCACAGTAAGGGCTGTGAATATGTGGAATAGACTCCCTCCAGAGGTGGTTCTGGAAAGCTCAATAGATTGGTTTAAGAAAGGCCTGGATTTCCTAAATGTACTAAATTTAACTGGGTACTGACATTTATAGGTAAAGTTGATCCGGGGAATATCCGATTGCCTCTCGGGGGATCAGGAAGGAATTTTCCCCCTGCTGGAACAAATTGGATCATGCTTTTCTGGTGTTTTTCCCCTTATTTTGGATCAACTGCGAGTATAGGATTGGGTATATGGGATTGTATTTTTTATTTATTTTTATTGGTTGAACTGGATGGACTTATGGTATATACTGGAGTATAAGCCGAGTTTTTCAGCAAATTTTTTGGTCTTATACTCGAGTCACCTTTTTGCGCCTAATCTCCCGGACTTTGGGGACCCTGTACCGGCCGTAGGTCCCCTGGACCCCAAACTTGGCACACGTATAGACCCACTCTTCCTCTACAAGTCTACAAAGTTGTCCGGGGAGCACCGATTTTTCAAAGTCGGGCATCCCTTCCATAGACTCCCATGTTAAATGGTAATTTCTCTGGTATCTTTGGGGACCCGGTAACGACCGTAGGTCCCATGTACCCGAAACTTGGCACACATGTAGCCCCAGTTCTCCTCTACAAGTTTGCTGTCTGGGGGATCAACGGTTGGGGAGCAACAATTTTTCAAAGCCGGGCACCCCTTCTATATACTCCCATGTTAAACGTAAGTCTAGGCATGGGCACAGTGAGGCATGGGCACAGTGAGGCATGCAGAGGACACTTTAGGATTATACTCGAGTCAATACGTTTTCCCATTTTTTTGTGGTAAAATTAGGTGCCTTGGCTTATATTCGGGTCGACTTATACTCTAGTATATGCGGTATGTCTTTTTTCAACCTGGCCAACAATGTAACAGTTATAAACCATCTCATTGATGTGTGTTTTAGAGTGGTTCTGAAGTCTAAGGCCCCTTTCACATGGAAAGCCCGATCGGATCCGCCTGTCTGTTTTTCAGGCGGATCCGAGTGGGACCCGTCTGCCATCCGATCCTGACAAACTTGGTGGATCGGATGAGATCTGATGAAAGTGGACATGCTGTCCGATCTTTCCATAGGAATCAGCGGCGCTCTGACAGACCCCTCCCCGTGCAGTGAGCACAGACGGACCTGTCATCTGCCGGCTCAGCAGAGATCAATGAAGCAATCTCCTGCCGAGCTGGCGGACTCCGCTAAATGGATCCGCCTCGTGTATGAATGAGGCCTAAGACCTTGTGCACACAGGATGTTTAAAAAATGCAAGCTCTGCTGCTAGGAAAAAGAAGAGTTAAAAACACACTGTTAGCCATGTTTTTAAAATAGCATTTACGATCCCACCACCTCCTCATTGGCACTATGACGCTATGCAAAAAAAAAAAAAAAACACATTAAAAACATTTTGGCTTTACATACACTTTAAGCTACCGTATTTTCCGGCGTATAAGACGACTTTTTGCATCTGAAATCATGCCCCAAAAGTCGGGGGTCGTCATATACGCCGGGTACCTGTCTGTCAGACGGCGGCCATCCATTATTCAAAAGCCGCGCCTCCTCCTCAGACTGTTCCGTGATAGGCGGAACACTAATTTTCCCAGCAGAGTCTCTGTTCAGTGTGCCGCCTATCATGGATGCCTTCTCATCCTCGGCCTCGGACGAGAGGACATTGGTGATAGGCGAAACACTGAACAGAGGCTCTGCTGGGAAAATTAGTGTTCCGCCTATCACGGAACAGCCTGAGGTGGAGGCGCGGCTTTTGAATAATGGATGCCCGCAGCCTGAGAAACTCTGCAAACAAAAGAAGGTAGGAAGATCGTCGAGGCAGGCATACTGGCACAGCGAGGCAGGCATACTGGCACAGCGAGGCAGGCATACTGGCACAGCGAGGCAGGCATACTGGCACAGCGAGGCAGGCATACTGGCACAGCGAGGGGTCGTCTTATACAGCGAGTATATCCCAAAACCAGCATTTTAGCTGGAAAATGAGGGAGTCGTCTTATACGCCGGCAAATACGGTACATTTTGCTCTGCATGTTTAAGTGATAAATGAAAACACATGAAAATGAATACAAAATGTGGAAAAATCACTGAAAATGCCTCAAAATCCCAGCTTCCTCCTCATCACTCCTCTGGTATGCAGACGACTCTGGCGGAGATCTCAGAGTAAAACTAATTAATGTCAGATTATGCAGCAGGAAGACGTGCTTAAGCAAACACAACATAATCCAGTTCTTTTATGTGCTAAGGACCTGTGACCTTGTACAGTCAGTCCTATACAGCCAGCGACTCTAATGTCCAGCATAACCCCCACAAGGCTCTACCCAGACAATACATTTGGTACATGGTATCTTCTAAAGCTTTGTACACATGGGCCAAATGTTGGGCAGCATCAGCCGGTTCAATAAAAACTGGCCGACATTTGGCCCGTTTACTGAAACCAGGTCAGCTTCTGTTGAAGGGGCATGACCGAAAAAGGTCTGCCGATTGCGGGGGAGATCGATGTACTAACATCACATAGTTAGTACAGCAGCTCATCCTGAACCCATTCAATGTTATCCTATGTGACCATGTACACAGGCTCATTTATTGCCGTCGCGTATAACAGTGTTTCTTTGAAAGTAAAAAAAAAAATGGGTTCAGACGCAGAAGATTTCCACGTTTCAGATGCCAAACGCGGCAACCCGCATTTAGTTTATAGGTGTTTTTCGTTTTTGGCCATTAAAAAAAAAAAAAGCGTCAAAACAGACATTTGAAAAGTGGGTTACTATCTGTCAAGTTTAATCATTTAGAAGCAGTTGTAAAAACGTCCCGTGTACATGGAGCCTTAAAAAGAAGAGAGGTGCCTCCAAGTGTAGTAATATGTTTACATTTATTAAAGGTAAAACAATTAGCAACTCACATGTTTGATGAATAAAACAATCACATGCGATTCAGACAGAATTCACACCGCATTCCGGTTCAAATCGCATTTGATTCTTTGCAGTGCAATTTGCACCATTTTTTTTGTATGGACACAGATGGCACCGCAAAGTTTTGGTACTCGGTATCAGCAAGTACTTGACAGATAAAAAAAAAAATGGTATCGGTGCAACCCTAGTATTTAAGGTTGCAATGGTCTTCACCATGGGGTGCTGTCCAGTTTCACACAGTTGGGTAGGTGGGGGGAAGGGGGACTTTAAGGGGACATTTTTGAAAAAAATGTAGTTATCCTTTACCTGGTTAAAAGTGACATGCAGCAAAGCAACACTCGCATTGCTAGGCTTTCTCCTAGCTCCTCTGCTGCTTGCATACCTGTCCAATGAAGTCAGCTGAGGTTCTCACTTGAACCAGCAAAGACGAAGTAAACATAAAATACATGATGACAGAATTCCAGGCTGTCGTGGAAACCCGTACAATTCCTTACATATATCCAGAATCTACAGAGTACAGACTATATCATTGCACAACCTGCTAAACCTTCACGGCACATTTATACTGTTCCTGCGTTTTAGAAGAAGCCAGGCTGCACAGTAACAACTAGGAAAGGATGAGAACACGATAATAAAAGTGCATTTCAGGAAATCGAACTCAATAAGGTGCAAAGTGCTGTGTGGGCCCAGACAAAAGATCTCCAAAAGGTCTTTTGTTTTGGGGAGTTCTTCTTAAGGCCCCTTTCACATTGGGGCAAGAGGTGCGGTGGAGGTTATTTTTAGCGACGCTTTACCGCAAATTTTGCGGCGTTATTCGGCCGCTAGCAGGGCGGTTTTAACCGATAGCGGCCGAGAAAGGGTTAAAACCGGCCACAAAGCGCATCTGCAGAGACACATTGCCGGCGGTATAGCCGCGCTGTCCCATTGATTTCAATGGGCTGGAGCGGTGAAGACGCGGTATACACATCACTCCAAAGATGCGGCTAGCAGGACTTTTTTTCCCGTCCTGCTAGCGCACCACTTCAGTGTGAAAGCTCTCGGGCTTTCATACTGGAGAAACAGCAGCAGCTGTTTAGGGTGGGTTTGCAGGCGCTATATTTAGCGCAATAGCTCCTGCAAACCGCTCCAGTGTGAAAGGTGCCTTAAAGTAGAAATAAAGCAAGAAAATACGAGGTCTGCTTTAATAACAGTTGACAACCTCAAACAAAATGTAAAAAGATGCTAAAACTATTACATTTAAAAATATACCTGGATCCCACCATTAGAGAGGTCTTTATAAATAACAGTAGAAGCAACAGAAATCAACAAAAGAAAACAGACGTGTGTTTTATAGTGAATAATAATTTAATAAAGGAAAAAAGAAAAAGTATACATCTGTATAAGGCCCCTTTCATGCGGTTAGGTCGTTCAGGTCCGCCTGTCCATTTTTTCGGCAGACCTGAACGGCCGCTCTACCGGATTTCAGCGGTGTGACATGTCTGCTGAAAAACGACCCGATCAGCTAAAATCAGACGTATAGTGACGTATCGCCATCCGTCCATGGTCGGATCGGGTCAGGCGAGAGCTTATAAAAACGGACATAGGAGACAGCAGTGCTGGACAAGCCCCTCCCCGCTCAGTCAGCAAAGAGGGACCCATCATCCGCTGGCTCAGCGGAGATCCATGGAGAGATCTCCCACTGAGCTGGCAGACTCCGCTGCGACGGATCCGCCTAGTGTGAAAGGGGCCTTAAAGGAAAAGTCCGGAAAAGGGTCACAGGAGTGCATTTAGTTTTGCACTCCTGTGACCCGTTTTCAGCAGCGAACGCTCTGAAGTCAGCTCTCTGCTGACGTCACAAAGATCAGTCCAGGTTCCACGTCATTTTGACAATGGATCCAGCAGGTGCCTGGACTGCCACCCATCTCAGCCTCTCAGCGAGCCGCTGAGAGGCTGAGACGGGCACTCCCCGTCCCTCCACAGTTTAGCGCTCGAGGGAGCGAGGAGGGGCAGAGAGGAGACCTGCTGATTGACAGCAGCTCTCTGCTTGGGGAGCTGTGAGAAGTGAGCCATCAGCGATGTTCGATCGCTCGGTCCTCAGTGCAGGGCCAGCGGGGGACAAGTGCAGTATCAGACTGATGTTGTATCCACCTAGGCAAGTATAAAACTAGAAAAAAAAACACATACTTCTCTTTTAAAGTGACCTTAAGCCTAGGTTCACACTGCTGCGAATTCAAAATTGCGGTAAAATGCGCGATTTTACCGCGATTTTGGCCGCAATTTAATGTAAATCGCGGCCCGAAATCGCAAAAACTAGTACAGGAACTACTTTTTGAAATCGCAGATGCGGCGTCGCACTGATTAGGACAGTGCCATTGCCGACAATTGCCGCCGATTTGAGATGCGATTTGACATGTCAAATCGCATCTCAAATCGTTCCAAATCGTACCCAGTGTGAACCAGGGCTAAAAGGATGTTTGGCCAATTTTAAAGCGGGATTGGACTCTCAACGCCGTGCTGAAGATCAGAGGCCAAAAGACTAGTCACAGGAGAATATGAGAGTGGACGTTCTGGCCTGTGCATTGCAGAGAGTTGGGGCATTGTGCTGCATCATCCGCTTCTGAAGACCATCTGCATAAACCAATATAGCATGGAAAGTTTTACAACTGGATTACAGGATTTCAACATTTTGATCTATTTAAGGATGAGATGCTGATCTTATTATGAGCTCATGGATCACAAGCTAACAATAAAAATAGAGAGAAAATAAAAATTGGATTTTATTGCATTCTTACCAGTTTAAAGTTTTTAACCGATGAAGAGAAAAAAAAAAACGAAAAGACAAAAAGGTATAATGTGCTAGTATGCATCGCACAATAGCAGCAGCGGGACTCGGGAGCGAGCCTGCATGGATTGGGAGTGGGCGTTCCTATTCGAGACTAAGTGATTGACGTATGACAAAATCTTGCCCCCCCGGCGCATAATGCGCGTCACCAGTTTCCGAAAGAAGCAGAACTGCGAGTCGGCGCTATACGGCGCCTGCGCACCGACGTTCGGCTTTTTTCGGAAACTGGTGACGCTCCTTTTGCGCCAGGGGGCAAGCTTTTGTCATACGTCAATCACTTAGTCTCGAATAGGAACGCCCACTCCTGCGGGATTCACTACCCGGAAGCCGGGGGAAGAAATACCTATACTACGGTATGTAAACCGAAAAAACAAAACAAAAAAAACAGCATACTGTACATGTCGGTAGTATGCTGGATTGAATGGTATAGACTTGTTTTTAGGGTGAACCTCCACTTGAATAAAAAAAAAGTTTGGATTTCACATAGATGTATTTGTATGATAATTTTACACACATATGCCAGTCATTAAATGTGTATTTTTATACTGTGTTGTGAAAGCTTCTTTTTTTTTGTGTGTGTGGTCTTGTGTCCAGCACAGCACCAATCAGAGCTGTACAGACACAGGGTCACAGTGCAGGCTTCCTCTGCTGATGGATAGAACATACATCACAGGGGACTAGAGGCTCCTCCTAGGATCCTTCCCCACACAGCTACAGATAAACACCATAGGATAGCTATATACAGCTGTGGCAAAAAGGTACTTAGAAGCTTCATTTTTATAAAAATGTAATAACTGTAAAAACCACATCCACATCTCTGTAATATCCACATCTCTGTAATATCCACATCTCTGTAATATCCACATCTCTGTAATATCCACATCTCTGTAATATCCACATCTCTGTAATAAAGAGATTTTTAATACAGCTTACCTGTAAAATCTTTTTCTTGGAGTACATCACGGGACACAGAGCGGCATTCATTACTATATGGGTTATATGGAGTACCTTCAGGTGTAGACACTGGCAATCTCAAACAGGAAATGCCCCTCCCTATATAACCCCCTCCCATAGGAGGAGTACCTCAGTTTTGTAGCAAGCAGTATGCCTCCCAAAATGGTCCTCAAAAAAGAGGGGTGGGAGCTCTGTGTCCCGTGATGTACTCCAAGAAAAAGATTTTACAGGTAAGCTGTATTAAAAATCTCTTTTTCTTTATCGTACATCACGGGACACAGAGCGGCATTCATTACTATATGGGATGTCCCAAAGCAATGCTTACAATGAGGGGAGGGAGAACATCTCCAAGACAAAAGGATTTAATTTAGAGATATACTCAAATCATAATAAATCCAACTTAGTTGAGAAAAATAAAATTTTTAAATTTAACTCGAACAAGAGGAGCCCCCGGAATCCGAGGGTCTCAAACTGCAGCCTGCAGCACTGCCTGCCCGAAGGCAGTATCAGTATTCCTTCTTACGTCCAACTTGTAGAATTTTGTAAACGTGTGGACAGAAGACCAGGTTGCCGCCTTGCAAACTTGAGCCATAGAGATCTGGTGGTGTGCTGCCCAGGAGGCGCCCATGGCTCTAGTAGAATGAGCCTTTAATGATACTGGAGGAGGCAACCCTTTCAAGCCGTAGGCCTGAGTGATTAATTGCTTAATCCACCTAGAAATGGTGGACTTTGCAGCTGCCTGCCCCTTCTTGGGCCCATCCGGTAGAATGAACAGCACATCTGTCTTCCGGATCTTCTTTGTAGCTTTAAGATAGGCCTTCATGGCCCTGACAATATCCAAGGTATGCAGCAACCCTTCCTTTCTGGAAGTAGGTTTAGGGAAGAAGGATGGTAATACCAAATCCTGGTTCAAATGAAAACTGGATATGACCTTCGGAAGGAAGGAAGGATGAGGGCGGAGAACGACCCTGTCCTTATGAAAAACAAGATATGGTTCCTTACAGGATAAGGCTGCCAGCTCCGAAACTCTTCTTGCGGAAACTATGGCAACCAAAAATACTAACTTCCTTGTCAGTAGAACCAAAGGAATATCAGCCAACGGCTCAAACGGTTGTTTCTGTAAACTTGACAGAACAAGATTTAAATCCCACGGACAAAGCGGGGATTTAACTGGAGGTCTAATACGTAAGACCCCTTGAAGGAAGGTCTTAACCAGCGAGTGGGTGGCCAGCGGCCGCTGAAACCACACTGACAGAGCAGAAATCTGTCCTTTGATTGTGCTTAATGCCAATCCTTTATCCACTCCTAGCTGGAGAAAACTTAATACTCTATCGATGGTAAATTTGCGAGAAAGCCATCGCTTGGACTCACACCAGCCTACATAGGCCTTCCAGACCCTGTAATAAATCACCCTAGAGACCGGTTTCCTGGCTCTGATTAGGGTAGAGATTACTTTCTGGAGACAGACCTCTACCCCTGAGAATCAGGGATTCAGCTTCCAGGCCGTCAAATTTAGATGCCGTAAGGCAGGGTGGAGGATCGGACCTTGCGATAGCAGGTCTGGCCGTAGAGGAAGAGTCCAAGGGTCTCCCACTACCATCCTTAAGATTAGTGAGTACCATGCCCTTCTGGGCCATGCTGGAGCTACCAGGATGACTGGTATGTGCTCCACCCGGATCCTGCGCAGCAGGCGGGGTAGTAACTGGAGCGGGGGAAACGCATAAAGAAGTTTGAACTGATGCCAAGGGCAAACCAACGCATCGGTTCC
Organism: Rana temporaria; assembly: GCF_905171775.1. Taxonomy (NCBI): domain Eukaryota; kingdom Metazoa; phylum Chordata; class Amphibia; order Anura; family Ranidae; genus Rana; species Rana temporaria. The sequence continues at coordinate 104,847,608 of NC_053489.1, forward strand.
GCAGGCCATCGGATCCCTTGAGCGGGACATGAACCTGTCTAGTTTCTTGTTGAGTCTCGATGCCATGATATCCACGTCCGGCACTCCCCATCTTTGGCAGAGTGCTTGAAAGACTAGTGGATGCAGAGACCATTCCCCCGGCCATAGAGTCTGGCGGCTTAAGAAGTCCGCCTGAAAGTTGTCCACTCCTGGAATGAATATTGCCGATATGCAGGGCACATGAGCCTCTGCCCATAGAAGAATCAAGCTCACCTCTCTCTGAGCGGCTTGACTCCTGGTTCCCCCTTGGTGATTTATGTATGCCACGGCCGTGGCATTGTCTGATTGAATTCTCACCGGGAACCCCTGCAATTTTGACGTCCAAGCCCTGAGGGCTAGTCGAGCAGCTCTGAGCTCCAAGATGTTGATGGGCAACTGCTTCTCTGGCTTTGCCCAAGTACCTTGGCGAGTGCAACCATCCAAAATTGCTCCCCAGCCCGTCAGGCTGGCGTCTGTGGTCACTATCTTCCAAGCCACTGGGCTGAAAGACCTCCCCTTCAGTAGATTCTGAGGGTCTAACCACCAACACAGACTTTGTCAGACTCTTGATGAGAGCGGCAACGGGATATCCAAGGCCTGTGGCCTTCTGCTCCATGCTGACAGGATGGCTGCCTGTAGGATGCGAGTGTGGCTCTGGGCGTATGGTACCGCCTCGAATGTGGCCACCATCTTGCCTAGTAACCTCATACATAGGCGAATAGTCGGTTCTTTCTTGCTTAGAACCAGTAGGATTAATTCCTTGATGGCTTTTACCTTCCTCAGAGGTAGGAACACTCCTTGTTGTTCTGTGTCTAATCTCATGCCGAGATATTCCAACTGCTTTGTGGGCTGGAAAGCTGACTTTTCTCGATTTAGGACCCAGCCGAACCTCTCGAGGTATTGGACCGTGAGGGCCACTGCTCGCTCCAAGCCGGGAGACGAGTGATCTATGACTAGGAGGTCGTCCAGGTATGCTAGGATCGTGACCCCTTGGATCCTTAGTTTGGCTAGGATTGGAGCTAGGACCTTCGTGAACACCCGGGGGGCCGTAGCCAACCCGAAGGGAAGCGCCACGAATTGGAAGTGACGCGAAGCCACCATGAAGCGTAGATATCTTTGATGTGGCTGATAAATTGGAACATGAAGGTAGGCATCCTTTATGTCTATGGACGCCATGAAGTCGTCCTTCTGGAGTGTGGCAGCTGCTGACCGCACGGATTCCATCCGAAATGAGCGGATCTTTAGATATGCATTTACCATCTTTAGGTCCAAAATTGGCCTGACATCTCCATTGGATTTTGGGATGATGAATAGGTTGGAGTAGAAACCCAGCCCCTGTTCCAGGACTGGTACCTCTACTATTACTTCCTGGGAAAGTAGATGATCTAATGCCGATCTTAATGCGGCTCCCTTTTCCGGATCGTTTGGAATCCTCGACTTCTGGAAATGAGGAGGAGGAAACCTTAGGAAATCTAATTTGTAGCCTGTGGCCACGGAAGACCGTACCCACTCGTCGGGAATGCTGGCTTCCCAAATCTCTGAACAGAGTCGCAGCCTTCCCCCCACCTTCGTGGGTGGGGGCGCCCCTTCATAAGGTTGGCTTGGGGGCTGGTTTTGCTGGTTTGCGAAACCACTGCCTTTTGCCTCTAACAGCCTGTCCTTGTGATCTGCTGTTGAAGCCGAAGTTTGCTTTTGCAGGAGGCCGTCGATACTGCTTGGCATTAGAGGGCCCCTGCCCAGGGGAATACTGTCGTTTAAACGCAGGTCCCTGAACCTTCTTCTTAGTTGGCAAGAGAGTACTCTTGCCGTTTGAAATGGTCTGAATGTATTTATCTAGGTCTTCTCCGAAGAGTCGTCCTCCATGGAAGGGGAACCCTACCAGGAGCTTCTTGCATGGGGGCTCAGCCTCCCAGCTTTTTAACCATAAGAGTCTTCTCATATGGATAAGGGATAACGATAAACGTGACGCTTGCTGGATAGAATCCTTGATTGCGTCTACCGTAAAACATATGGCCTTAGGGACATCCGAAAATTTTTCTGCCTGCTGGGCCGGAATAAGTTTAAGCATCTGCTTAAATTGATCCGATAATGCTTGAGCGACCCCAATCGCAGCCACAGCTGGCTGTACTACTGCCCCTGCAGTAGTGAAGGAGTTCTTAAGTAGTGCTTCCAAGCACTTATCAACTGGATCCTTGAACACCTGTATGTTTTCTACAGGGCATGTTAACGATCTGTTAACACATGAGATGGCTGCGTCCACTGCAGGAGTAGCCCATCTTTTGGAAAATTTTTCTTCCATAGGATATAGGACAGAGAACCTTTTTAGGTGGTAAGAAGATCTTATCTGGCTTGTTCCAATCTTGGAACAAAATTCCCTCTAATAGAGGATGGATCGGAAACACAGCATTGCTTTGAGGCGCCCTCAGTGAGCCCAAAGCTGAAACCGTCGATACCTGGAGATCTGGTACTGGCAAGTTGAATGTCCTATGGACCAAGTCCGACAATCCTTGAATCCACCAGCTCTCCCTCAGGGAGACTGCCCCAGACTCCTCTGTATCCGGGTCTTCGATCCCTGAACCTACTTGGTCCGTGTCCAAGAGGTCGTCCAATTCCCCTGAGGAAAGGACCTCCTCTTCTGAGGGTCCGCGCTCGGGCGACGGAGATCTATTCCGCTTACTGCCCCGCATAGCTGCGGATATCATTGCTTTTCTCATCTCTTTTAAAGAGGTGAGTAATACCTCCTCCGTGACCATCTTAGGGTTGGACTGACCCGCGTCAGCTCCAGCCCCAGATCCCGATGGCCCCAAGGCTCCCTGTAGGGTAAACAGCGGCATACCATGGTACAATACCGAGGTACACCTGCTACCTATTGGTATTTGGAACTATAAAAGTTAATTGTCCAAACACCTGTTTGGGGGATAAAAAAATGCTTCCTCTCCCCTAGATGACTTTTTTTTTTTTTTTTTTTTTTTTTTCAAATCCAGGAAAGAAAAAACATTCTGTCCCCCTGAGTAGTATTGCAAAGAAAAACTATGAGATGGAAAAGAAACAGCCTATTTCTAGGCTTGACAAAACAGTCCTCTGAAGACTGCAATATCCTTTCTGGCCACTGTGTGTCCTCGGCGCCCCGTGCTGCCGCTCTGGTCTTTCTCCTCAGTTCCAAAGTATTGATGGAACAAACAAGGAAGGGCCGCCCCTTCCTTTAAGCCACTGACCCGCCCTTCCCCCCCAGCAACCTCAAACAGGAAATGCCCCTCCCGACAGGGGGAGGGGGGGGGATTTTGGGAGGAAGGGACCTCTCTGTTCCAGCAAACTGCAGCCTGCAACCATGAGGAGGTCAGCGTTTTGCCTGCTTGCAGGCTCTGAGGAGGAAGACTGAATGGAGCATCGCCTGGAGGCCTGCAGGTAAGCAAAGCTCTCTGACACACACATATATTTTTATATAACACAGGCCCCACTCAATGCTTTTCCAACACTACAAGGGAGGTCACATCTTATGGGGAATAATACATAGAGAGCCATCCTATCTTTATGATATGTGACTAGTTTGCCAGATGCAGTGCATAACTTTAGGCATGTCCCCTGTGACCCCCCAGAAAAAAACCTGCTAAGAACCAAGTTCCGCAAGTTTTCCCCTCACTTACCTGCTCCATGCCGCAGGACTTTGCCAAGCAAGAGGCCCAATCTTCCCCCATCTCCGTGGGGATGTCTAGACCTTCAGGCCCTGGGTTCCTATGAAGGATCCACTGTCCTGGGCCCATATAGCACCCTGGCAACAGAAAACTTTAGGTACCCAAAGGTTTCTAAGTTCTGGGCCCAGGGTCCAGCTCTCTAAAAAGAAAAGCATTATGGGCTATACCCCAAGGGTTTGGGGTCCGGTTACTGACCACTTTAGCGCTGAGGCTTTTTTGGACAGAACCGGTAGCTCACCTAATCCCAAGGATGCGGAGGCAAGCTAAACCATGACTAACACCTAAGACACTGGCGTAAAAACTGAGGTACTCCTCCTATGGGAGGGGGTTATATAGGGAGGGGCATTTCCTGTTTGAGATTGCCAGTGTCTACACCTGAAGGTACTCCATATAACCCATATAGTAATGAATGCCGCTCTGTGTCCCGTGATGTACGATAAAGAAATCCACATCTCTGTAATATCCACATCATCTCCCCCGCTGTAATATCAACATCATCTCCCCCACTGTAATATCCACATCATCTCCCCCACTGTAATATCCACATCTCCCTGTCAGCACGCTGCTCCGGAGCTAGGCCGAAGCCGCGGCCATTTTCTATGGCCGCAATCCGCGGATCGCGTGGTGTGCCGATCCGAACGCGGCGACCCGTTCAGATCACGGATCAATGATGATCTGTTGCACCCCTTATAAGTATGTGTTTATTATCACTTTAACTATTGGCAAATCTTCTTCTGTGGAGCCCCTGAAGCTGTGTGCACACTGTCTGCAGTCCTTGACTCCAAGTCAGAGCTGCAAACCCCACTGTGCAAAGCATTGCTAGTACCTTCACAGACAGCAGGAAACTACACAGAGGAGTCCGTGCCAGGATTATTTCTAAAAAACACAAACGCGGCAAAACGGAAGTTTTTAAACGCCGGTTACTATCTGACAAGTTAAATCGTTCAGGAGAGGTTGTAAAAACATCCCGTGTACATGAAGCCCAAGTCAGTATCTTGTCAAAGTCTACAATGATAGCTTTGAACTGAGCGGGTCATTTTAACTTTAAAATAGTTGTAAATTAAGAAGCAATTTTTATCTTTAAGCATTAAGATAAAGAACATTCTGTGTGCAGCAGCCCCTCTAATACTTATCTCTATCCAGCGATATTGCAGGAGAGTCTCTGCTGCCTGGGACTCTCCCTCCTCATTGGCTGAGCCAGCAGTACGGTGTCACTGCTGTTCATTTAAAGTCAGTGAGCCAATGAGTAGAGGGGTGGGGCCGAACTGCAGCTCGGTGTCTGAGTAGACACACAGAGCAGCGGATCGGTGCCCCCATAGCGAGCTTCTTGCTATAGGGGCACTCTGCAGGAGGGAGGGGCCAGGAGCACCGGCGAGGGACTCGAGAAGAGGATTTTTTTTCTTTAACCACTTGCCGTCGCCGCACCGTCATAATACGTCCACAAGGTGGCTCTCCTAGGCGAGAGCACGTATTATGACGTCCTGCCTTTAAGCCGCCACTAGGGGCGCGCGCGCCCCCCGCTCGCCCCCGACTCCCGTGCGTGTGCCCGGCGGGCGCGATCGCCGCCGGGCACACGCGATCGCTCGGTACAGAGCGGGGAACGGGAGCTGTGTGTGTAAACACACAGCTCTCGTTCCTGTCAGCAGGGGAAATGCTGATTTTCTGTTCATACAATGTATGAACAGAAGATCAGTGTTTCCCCTAGTGAGGCCACCCCCCCCCCCCCCAGTAAGAACACACCCAGGCATACTTAACCCCTTCCCCACCCCCTAGTGTTAACCCCTTCACTGCCAGTGGCATTTTTATAGTAATCTAATGCATTTTTATAGCACTGATCGCTATAAAAATGCCAATGGTCCCAAAAATGTGTCAAAAATGTCCGAAGTGTCCGCCATAATGTCGCAATACCGGAAAAAAAAATCACTGATCGCCGCCATTACTAGTAAAAAAAAATATTAATAAAAATGCCATAAAAATACCCCCTATTTTGTAAACGCTATAACTTTTGCGCAAACCAATCAATAAACGCTTATTGCGATTTTTTTTACGAAAAATATGTAGAAGAATACGTATCGGCCTAAACTGAGGAAAAAAAATGTTTTTTTTATATATTTTTGGGGGATATTTATTACAGCAAAAAGTAAAAAATATTCATTTTTTTCAAAATTGTCGTTCTATTTTTGTTTATAGCGCAAAAAATAAAAAACACACAGGTGATCAAATACCGACAAAAGAAAGCTCTATTTGTGGGGAAAAAAGGACGCCAATTTTGTTTGGGAGCCACGTCGCACGACCGCGCAATTGTCTGTTAAAGCGACGCAGTCCCTAATCGCAAAAAGTACTCTGGTCTTTGGGCAGCAATATGGTCCGGGGGGTAAGTGGTTAAATCATTTTTATCCACCCTGGATCCCAGCCCCTTATTTCTGAAAGTTCAGAAAGTAAGTTGTAAAAGTTGTATGGAGAATTTGTTCATCTCTGCGTGTCACCTTGGGCCAGTCACTTCACTGGTTATATGTAAGTGAGATCTAGAAGCCAACAGGTTGCCATGCACAACTACTACAGCCATAGTAAATTCCCCCAGAAATTCTGAAAGTGACATGGTAACTTGGACAAAGCTCTTGATTTGTATTCATTTATATTGGTGACGGCAGGACAGTATTTATACACCAAGACCGACGCATATGTCTGTACAGTACTAAATACCAATGACAATTACTGTTTACATATATTTTCCCGTCAGGCCTTCTCTGCCTGGAACTGTAATGGGTGGAGTAGCACAGATGAGTCACAAGACTCCGTAAATACGGCCATATTCAATATTATCCTGCTTGCTGATTTCTAATTGCTGGACTGTAATGAATAATCTAGACAAAACACAAATCACAAGCTGTTTTTAACTGTATAGTCTTAGAATAATAAAAGGTCAGTGATGTGTGCGTAAGGTGGCAGCTCTCAATAGTCATGAGTTAGGCTGGGTGTACACATGTACCGGTAGTCTTTTTGTTTTGTTCAGCCAGCGGATTAAACAAAAAAGATAAACGACAGATCTCTGCATCCACACAAAGGAACAGCTGTTTGCATCCCAGCAACTAAGGACAACAGTCTGCACCGTAGCAAATAAGACACTCTTTGGGAGGAGCCGTCTGCATCCTAGCAACTAAGGACACTCGTTGGGAGGAGCCGTCTGCATCCTAGCAACAAAGGATGCAATCAAAAAACACAAATCTATTGCGCTAGGGTTAGTACAAAGATCCTACATACAGCACATAGCACAGTATTGTTTGAAACAATAAAACAGTATGTGTGGTAATGGTGCAGCAACAAAGGATGCTAGGTAGCGATGGCCGTCTGTGTCCTGGCAACTAACAGGCTGCAATGAATCGGAGCTCCAGTCAGCAGCTACAAAAACTGTAGCTGCTGACCTAAAAAAAAACAAAAAAAACAAGATCCAGTGGTGTTCTCTCCCCAGCCGGTCCCCAGTATCTTCACTATGGGCACCTGGCTGTGACATGCACGAGTCGCTCTGCGCATCGTCAATGGTGGATGCAGTCTTCTGGGACCTGTCAGTGTCCCAGAAGACTGCAGGAGGGAGGGAGGAGAACTTCTGTTTAGTGAGTGAGTATCTGTCAAAATCAGGTACCCGCTTTTCAAAAGTGCCAATTGTTCAAGAGGAGCGGGGAACGAGTCCTTAAAGCGAAACTTCCCTTTTTGGGTGGAGCTCCGCATTAACACTGTATGCTTGTATGCATGTAAACGTTGCAATAATATTGCATGCGTAGTGTGTCTGCATAACTTTAAAAGCAGGATCTTGCTGCCAGCAACATGTGTACGAACCCTTTGAAGCTAACAAAGCATACAGCAGCTTTATTGACAAGTTGGCATGTGACACTGCAGCCATGTTTTCTAAAACAAATAAGGCCTCATACCAGCTATTCCATCTATTAAACTTCATTATTTCAGGAAACTGAGGAGCAAATAAGGCTGCATTCAGAATTCCAAAAGATACTATAAACTCTGATGCCGCGTACACACGATCATTTTTCAGCATGAAAAAAAAAAACGTTGTTTTTCAGCATGTCGAAAAAACAAAGTTTGCCCAACTTCATCATAAAAACGACATTGCCCACACACCATTGTTTTTAAAAAATGATCTAGCAAAGCGCGGTGACGTACGACTGCATTATAAAGGGAAAGTTCCATTCGCCTTTGGGCTGCTTTAGCCGATTCCATGTTAGTAAAAGACGATTCGCGCTTTTTTGTCTGTTACAGCGCAATGAATGCGCTTATTCCATTATGAACGGTAGTTTTACCAGAACGAGCGCTCCCGTCTCATAACTTGCTTCTGAGCATGCGCTGTTTTTTTACGTCGTTTTAGCCCACACACGATAATTTTTTACAACGTGAAAAACGTCATCGTTTAAAACAACGTTAAAAACTGCAGCATGTTCAAATTTTTTTTTTGTCGTTTTTCAGAACGTGAAAAATTATGTGAAGCCCACACACGATCATTTTAAATGAAGTTTTCGGAAAAAAAAAGTTTTTTTTCATGCCGAAAAATGATCGTGTGTACGCGGCATGAGACTATATCTGAACATAATGAAACTGATAAATATATTTATCAGAAATAAACCTCTGTCAGTTCTATGAAGGAACAGATCATTTGAACCTTATTTAACCACTTGCCTACTGGACACTTTTATCCCCTTTCCTACCCAGGCCAATTTTCAGCTGTCGCACATTGAATGAAAATTGCGCGGTGATGCAACACTGTACCCACATGAAATTTTAATCTTTTTTTCCCCACACAAATAGAGACTTTCTTGGTGGTACTTGGTGGTATTTGCTAAACAAAAAAAAAAAAATAGAAAAAATATATACATATATTTATTTTCCATAGATTGTTGTTATAACATTTTGCAAACAGGTAGTTTTTCTACTTCTGATGTGCACTGATGGGCATTACTGGTGTGCCCTGATGGGCACCGATAGGTGGCAATAATGGGCACCGATAGGTGGCAATAATGGGCACCGATAGGTGGCAATAATGGGCACCGATAGGTGGCAATAATGGGCACCGATAGGTGGCAATAATGGGCACCGATAGGTGGCAATAATGGGCACCGATAGGTGGCAATAATGGGCACCGATAGGTGGCAATAATGGGCACCGATAGGTGGCAATAATGGGCACCGATAGGTGGCAATAATGGGCACCGATAGGTGGCAATAATGGGCACCGATAGGTGGCAATAATGGGCACCGATAGGTGGCAATAATGGGCACCGATAGGTGGCAATAATGGGCACCGATAGGTGGCAATAATGGGCACCGATAGGTGGCAATAATGGGCACCGATAGGCGGCAATAATGGGCACCGATAGGCGGCACTGGTGGGCACCGATAGGCGGCACTGGTGGGCACCGATAGGCGGCACTGGTCATCAGGACACTAATTATTAGTGTAGATGCTCCTTTAACAAAATCCATGTATCGGCTCTCTTCTCCCTTCCTCAAGCTGTCAGTGTGAGGAAAGAAAACCAATAACCAGCTTGTGTTTATAGCTGATCACGTGGTAAATGGTGGCTGTGATGGGCCCTTTACCTCAATCCGTGATCGAAGGACTCAGGGGGCACGCGGGCAGCACGATAGGAGGTCCATGGACGTCCTCCCAGCAAAGTAAGCCCACGCTGTAGCTCTCTTTTGGCTATAGCATGGCCAGCAAAGGGTTAAGGGGCCTTCTTCTGTAAGAATAGACTGATGATCGGCTGCAGCAGCCAATTAAGAAAAGTGTTTCAGCATGTCCCTCTGACAGAAGTTGATCAAACGATTGACTTCTATTGAGCAAACACAGACATGCAATGATCATAATTTAGAGTCCCTGCTGAACCAGTCGAATTTCAATCAGTGCATAGCCAGCTTTAGTCCTGGTGTGCAAGAATTTATAGCAGGCTCATATCAAGAGATGAAAGGATTTTTGCTAGTTGTGCAAAATACATTTGGCGATTTATTTTTTATGAATAACGAAATAAAACGGTTACTACAATGTAGGGCTGCAACTAACGATTATTTTCATAATCGATTAGTTGGCCGATTATTGTTTCGATTAATCGGATAATAGCCTTAAAAAATTAAAAAATAGCATTTTTTTGGGCCCAATTTGTTGTTGGGCAGATTACAAAACACAAATTGCCGCAAAAACACATTGCATGCTTTTCTGCAGCTTCTCCATTGAATTATATTGAACCAAAAAAAATATATATATATCATCGGTTTGCGTTAAAAAGTTCTCGCCCTTTCCAAATACGCAGGAGCTGAAAAAAAAATCATGGATGTGAACGTGTCCCATAGGAAAACATGTAAATGAACTGGAGTGTGTTTCTGCAAAAAGCACCAAAAAACAGAGGTGTGACCCCGGCCTGAGATGTTTAGTAACATAATGGGGATTAAAAAAACAAAAATAAGTACAAAAAGAGCAAATTGTTTTACTGTGTGACAGTGAAAGTAATATTTACAGTAGTGATTTGCTTTTTTGTACTATAAAGGGCTAATTTTTTTTTTTAACCCCATTATGTTACTGGCCGATTAATCGATTATGAAAATTGTAATCGATTAATTTCATAATCGATTAGTTGTCAGCTATACATCTGAATCTGCTAAAAGCTTGGAACAAAGCAATCACAAATATAATGCATCCTAATGACATTCTGCCCAAAGTCTGTATTCCACAAAGAAGAATTGATTTTTCCCGTGGAAATGACACATGGCAAAATGTGATACACCAGTTTCTTATTTTAGAATTACACCTCCACCTCTGTGTAAGACCAGACGTTTATCATCACGTTTGTATGAGCAAGAAGGATCATTAATAGATTGCATGTGAGGTGCAGAGAAAAGACCATGTCTGCATTAGACCCCTTTCACACTGAAGTGTTTTTACAGCGTTTTAGCGTTAAAAATAGCGCTCTTAAAACGCTCTCCATGCATCTCAATGGACCCTTTCACACTGAGTCCTGCAAGCAGCATCTTTGGAGCAGCTTTTGGGTGCTGATAAAAACGCTCCAAAAACACCCCTCTACATTGAAATGAATTGAAAAGCATGAAAAAACACCTTACCCTTTCACGCTGAGGCACTGCAAAAACGCCCTAAAATGTTAGGATCTTAGCGGTGCTTTACCAGCACATTGGGATTGCAGATGAGGCTTCGCTCGAAGAACGCTGTAATAACGCTCGAAAAACGCCCCAGTGTGAAAGGGGCCTTAATCACAGCAATTAATAGGATTTTGCATTTAGTCTTTGAGCCTGATTCAGAAGAATAAACTGATGAATTGTGATTGGCTGGTATGGGCAACTACTAAGTCCAGCCTTATGTGTATGCTTTCTACATGGATGCTTACTAGAAACATTCTTTAAAGGGGTAACTCCACCTTTAAGGGGGCGAAAATTTAGCAATTTTTTTTTTAAATCTATCGATTAGATAGATAGATAGATAGATAGATAGATAGATAGATAGATAGAGGGAGAGGGAGAGAGGGGGGGGGGGAGAGAGAGAGAGAGAGAGAGAGAGAGAGAGAATAGATATAGATAGCGTATACAATTGCAACACAAGTCATATTGCAGCTGAAGACCTGGCTATTCTGCCAAGCATTTCAATCCTAGGTAAATTTTTCTTCGCTGATTTCTTTTTTTTTTTTTTTCTCCCTTCTCTTTTATTTATGCTCCCCACGCCAGAACATCCGGGCTATTTTGTCACAAAGCGCTTTGGCACCACCGACCGGTGGTATATGCGCGCTTCCCAAATAAATAGTAATAAATAAATAAATAAATAAATAAATAAATAAATAACTGAATGTTATATATAAAAAAAAACACCTTTTCTTTTCAATCTGCAGATCAGACATTTTCTGTAAAATGCAATATGGCTACTGGAGGCGTTCTGTGCACAGAACGCCCCCCAGAAACATCACTTGCAGCTTGTGTGATTGGCTCACTGATTTTCCCAGAAGTCTGCCCAAGTCATATTTTTGGCATCCCCTGCAGCATAAATATCATTTTTGACGAGATACTCCCAATAGTAAATCACATCTAAAGGGATGCCAACCCTGCCAGATTCCTCAGTAGAGCTCTGCAGGTGCAGCAGCTGAATAATAATTATAAAACCATTCCCATACAGCTTCAAGCACATGGACAAACCGCCATTTCTTCATAATCACAAAATCTGCATAAAAGTTTGGTAAAATCCTTGCCATGTAAATAGATCACCCAGGGGGAGGAATATATTTTCTCAACACAAGTGGAGTTGCTCTTTAACCACTTCAGCCCCATAAGACCCCATTCACACCTAGGCGTTTTTACGCCTGTAGCGCTACGCCGCTGCCGCCAGAGGGCTGAAATCAGATGTCCCTCTATGGAGATGGTTCACATCTCCACGCCGAACGCCGGACGCCTGTCGCCTGCCGCGTGAAAAAAGGTCCCGGACCTTTTTTTCAGGCGTCTTCGAGCGTTCGGCTAGGAGATGGGAATCATCTCCATAGAGGGGGTCATCTTGGGGCACATCTAGGCGGACAATACCGGCGTTTTGTCGCCGCAAATCGCGGTACAAAACGCCGCTATTTTTACCGCGATTTGCGGCGACAAAACGCTGCGATTTCGTCCGTCTAGATGTGAATGCAGCCTAAGGATTTACCCCCTTAAAGGGTAAAAAACTTTGTTTTTTTCACCCTAATGCATCCTATGCATTAAAAAGGTCACTAAAGGAAAAACAAATTTAGCTGAAATGACTGTTACAGGGTATAGAGACATAAAAGTTAACTGATTCCTTTTAAAAATGATTAAAAATAGATAAAAACCAAACATATAATGTGCCTGCAGTTTAGTTTCGTTTTTGCGGTTGTTTCCTGGTTCTCTGATGTACAGAGCCAATAGAGGGCAGTGATGGATTGTAAAACGAAACTGGATTGGTGCTGACACACAGTAATCACACCTCCTTGATTAGTGACCACCGTGAGAAATCTCCCAGTACTGTGGTGATCAGGAAACAGACAACCAGGAAGTGTCCAGAACAGAGAGGAATTACAGCAACATCAAAGCAAAAACAAACAATGAGGATATGAAACCAGGACTGCAGTAAGGTAAAGGAAGCTATTTAGCTAAAAAAAAAAAAATTCCTTTAGTGACCCTTTAAGGTGAAAAAACATCTTGTATTCTCGGGCCCCCCCGTTTTACTTACCTGCTTTCCCCCAGCTTGAGGCGGCTCTTCATTGGAGATTGATAGCAGCGCAGCTATTGGCTCCCGCTGCTGTCAAATCAATGAAGCGGGCGCTGGGGGGGGGCGGGGCCAAGTGATACACTCGGTGGCTATGGCCGCAACTGTATCACACAGGAGCACGCCCACAAGCTAACCCCCTTGGGAGAGTGCTTCCCATAGGGGGATTAGCTCTTGTGGGGAGCTGCCGAGACAGCCGCCGAGGGACCCCAGAAGACGAGGGTCGGGGCCGCGTCATTTTTTCCTGATGACGCGGCACACGCAAAGTGAATTGAAATCTGACAAAGCACGCCTCACACTGGAGCTATGAGTTTTTAAAGTCCTGAACAGCTGAGATGCATGCCGGGACCCATATCGCTTACAGTTGGATGATTGGAATACACAAGGAGTTACCTGTATTTGGATCTATTGGGAATTGACCTAATTTGGGAGAGAGCATAACAAGAAGGATCCTGATATAACCCTTTACATGTCAGTAGGTCAATTATGGCCGCATATTTCTGGTGAGCGCATTTTGATTGTCACTTCGGGTGAAGCACTTTTTTATGCACTTTCTGAGAGCACGGTGGTTGGAGCCTAATCTGGAATACAGCATTTGGTTACCAGTTCTATATTTGGACTTTTTCTTATTTTCCACTAAATATATGTTATTTCTGATAACTATTTACACTTGTTGTGCCCTTTCTACCTTCTTTTTTCACAGTTTATTTGTCACCTACTCATTTTTGGAGCTGCACTTGTTGTATATATTTAATTTCACATATTTTTGTTGGCGCCGTTATCCATTTTTTCCTATACACACTGGCAAAATGTCAGGCGATCGGTCGGTTCAATAAAAACTGGTCAACACTCAGCTTGTGTGTATGGCAGGCATTTGGTAGGCTTCTGTCAGACGAGCATGCTGGAAAACCAGTGGCCAACCGGGTTCCGATCAGCACTGAAAGCTTATGGCTGACAGCACTGACTAGTGTTCTGGCGGGGGGGGGGGGGCCTGTCGGAACACTATCTATAGCTCAGCAGGAGACATCACTTTACTAACATTGGATTGTTAGTACAGCGGCTCCAACCTGAGCTGTCAGTTTTTTTCTGTTTAACCTGCTGGGTTGAAAAAAAAACTATAGTATGTATGTACTAGGCTTAAGGCAAGATTTACATCTAACCACTGAGGTGCAATGCACACACATTTATTTGCATTTTTCCATGCTGTGTTAGGCAGCCAATAAAAAAAAAAAAAAAAACAGGCTGGCGGACACCTCAGCAGACCAGAGATGTGTGTGTGGTGAAGCACACCTCTGTTGGTTAGATGCATTGGGGTACAATCCAGAATGAATGGCACTGTATCACAGGTAGTGTACGCTACCTAACGTTGTAACATGTGCGTTTCTACAAGGCACTAATGTGTATGGAGTAGTAGCAAACCTGTACTTTGCCCAAGTTTTCCTGTAACACATACTTCTTTCTTTCACCAACTTCTCAATTCAGCCACCAGGTGTAAGGAAATGAACCTCTGAACATGCTCCCAGTCTCTCTAGCCGGAGCTTACAAAGGGCTGAGGACTCTCTCCCCATCTCCATGTGACAACACTGGTCCAATCACCAAGCACCAATTCTGTCACGTAAGAGGAAGCAAAAAAAAGTCACAAGATTCGCCACACCCCAAAGTAATGGGAATTTTCTTTGTTCTGAATGATGCCGTGTAGGAAAGGAAGAAAAGTATATGCTGCTGGGAAGTGGGGCATTAAATGGGTTGTAAAGGTTTAATATATATTTTTTTTTTTAATAACAAACATATCATACTTACCTCCACTGTGTGTTCGTTTTGCACAGAGTGGCCCCGATCCTCCTGTTCTTGGGTCCCTCTGCGTCTCTCTCGGCTCCTTCTCACAATAGTTAACCCCCTTTGGGAAGCGCTTTCCCAAGGGCGTTAGCTTGCGGGCATGCTCCCGTGTGATACACTCTGCGTCCATAGACACAGAGTGTATGACTCGGTCCCTCCCCCCGTGGAGGCATCATTAGATTTGATTGAAAGCAGTGGGAGCCAATGGCTGCGCTGCTATCAATCTATCCAATCAACACAGAGAAGCAGTGGAGAAGAGGACGCCGGGGGACATGCACAGCAGGTGAATGGGCTCAGGTAAGTAAAATGGGGGGGGGCTGGGGGACCCGTGACAACCAGGTGTTTTTTCATCTTGGGCCCCTATCACACTGGGGCGGGAGGTGCGTCGGCGTTAAAGCGCTGCTATTTTACCCATTTTACAATTTCGCGGGGCTATAGCGGGGTGGTTTTACCCCCTGCTAGCGGCCGAGAAAGGGTTAAAAACTGCCGCTAAGCGCCTCTGCAGAGGCACATTCCCGGCAGTATAGCAGCGGTGTCCCATTGATTTCAATGGGCGGAAGCTATTGAGGATACACACCACTCCTTCACCGCTCCAAAGATGCAGCTAGCAGGACTTTTTTTTCCGTCCTGCTAGTACCCCTTCAGTGTGAAAAGCCCTCAGGGCTTTCACACTGGAGACACAGCAGCGGCTGTTTAGGGACGGTTGTCAGGTGCTATTTTTAGGGCAATAGCACCTGCAAATCGCTCCAGTGTGAAAGGGGTCTTAATACATAAGATGCATTAAAGGGAGTTCCAGCCTTTTTTATGTTTATTAAAAGTCAGCAGCTACAAAAAGTGTAGCTGATGGCTTTTAATAAACAGACACTTACCTGTTCCACTGTCCAGCGACGCAGCCACCCAGAGCTTCGCTCGTCTCTCCGCCTCTATTCTAACTGTGGGTACCCAGCCGTAACAGCTTTCGGCTTGACGGCCGGGCACTCACTGCGCATACGCGAGTGGCGCTGCGCACCCTATTCCTACTGAAGCCCCCACTACCCCCCCAAAAAATGACATGCCAAATGTGGCATGTAAGGGGGCGAGGAGTGGTTTAAGCGGAGGTTCCACTTTTGGGTGTAACTCTGCTTTAAGGTGAAAAAACACAAACCTTTACAAACCATTTAAAGTGGAATCAAACCCTCCTATCGTTTTCAGTCAAGGAAGCTGCCATCTTGGCTTTAATCTTCAACTGCCATGATGCTGCGCATGTGATCAGTTTTGCCACCAACCATTGGATGGTTTCACAGTTTGGTTGAGAGCACAACCAATGTGACAGTTACATTCCTGTCATGTGCTGGAAATGTACATTTCTTGAAATTGTTAAATCTATTGGTTTACTTCTGCTTTAAAGCGAGCGTGATACCTTCCCTGCATTGGTTGACCACTTTTTTTTAGCAAATTGTGTGATTACAGCACTGGGAGGAATCATGTGACTACAGCAGGCCCACTCAGCACTCAGGAAGTGACTGGAACACGTTTCTACATTCAAACAGAAGCACATGGGTCAATGAAGTTTGCCAAATCATTGCAATGCATATACCCGACCAGGACAGAATTTTTCTTTCCTCCGTATAGAGATACGCTTCAAAATATACCCAGACCAAGTAAACAAGGAAAAGTCTGAAGTTTTATATTTCGACTTGTTGTGGGTCACTCACCCAACAGGTATTGAAGCCACCAGGTTAACAGAACAGCCAAGCAACTAGTATTTTTGGAAGGAAATTAGCGATGGCAGTCGCCATATCTCTCATGACAGGTTTCCTTCAATAGGCCAGACTGCAGACACACGGCTACATTCCTTTACAGCTCATCAAATTAAGTGCAATTTCTTTTGTTCGGGTCTGTTAGTGAGGGAAACGTCTGCCACTGTCACACATCCTGTAACCTTATCCCACCAGTTCACTAGAGAAAGTCAATCACTGTGAGGGGCTCTGCCAGGACAAATTGTTTAACACTGACATAAGCCCAACGGGAGTCACAACACACAACGAAAAGCCATTACCAACCTCCTATGCAATATATATATATATTTTTTTTTAATTAAAAGAGATTTGATGTGAATAAAATCATTGAAACTGCAGAAAACACAACCCAAACATCCAAAACAATGAGAAAACCACTCCGCTGATGAAAAGAACTTTCCTGTTAACATGTTATGGAGGTGAGGGCAGTATACAATAAAAAGCAGCCATGTACCTTCCAGAGTACTCAGCGTGCAATATATAAAGGCTACAGCGAGATGGGTTCAAAGAGCCTGTTGGCCACCAAATCTAATCGGCTGAGACCAGGGTAATCCAACCATGGTGCCCATATCTTCTCAAACTTGTCGGGGCAACTCTTACGCTGCTAAATAAATTTCCCTAAGCGAAGGGTGTCACCTATATAGGATATAAATTATTTACAGGTTGGTATATTGTTAGACTTCCATTAATGCTTACCTAGCTGGATGCAGCATCAGTCCGATGCTGCATCTGTCCCCCCGCTGGCTGAGACTGAGAACAGCGATCAAACGCTGCCAATCGCTTGGTTTTCAGAGCTCCATGAGTAGAGAGCTGGTGGCCTTCAGTGTTGTCTGTTCTGCTCCCCATGCTCACTAGAGCGCTGGGCTGTGAAGGGGGTGGGAGCGGCTCGCTGGGAGGTTGAGCCGGGTGACGGTCCAGGCACAACCATATGGTCGTGATCTCGCCTCAGCCTGGACCGGCTCTCACGTCAGCAGACAGTGGGCTTCATCCCGCTGTCTGCTGAAATTGGGTCACAGGAGTGCAGAACAAACTTGGGTGTATGTATCCTTTAAGAATTAACCTACGTTCTTGAAGCAATGCTCTTGCAACAGGTGAACTTGGAGAACTTCTGCAATTGCAAACTGTCCAAGATGCCCAGGATGCACTGCTTTGTGTCAGTTGTAATGGACACCTGAAACAGTGTTGAGTATACTAATTACCTTTGCCCCGTATAGGTGAAGTTTTGGGCATTGCCACAGTAGGTGAACTAGATCACTGTGGTTCTCTATGGCATTTTATGCAGAAGGGGTCTGGTATAATAACTATTTTAATCAGTTTAGTAGAGATATAATACACTCTCAGAATATAAAGTTGCATTTGTTTCTGACCTTTGGCCTCCTCCCACTGTTCCTCCTCAAAAGCACCAATATTCTTGGCCCAAAGGGTTTCACCTTTCAATGGTTATGTATCCAGAAAATGAAGTAATAACAGAGTGAGTGTAACAATGGGAAATTAAACTCTTGGTGGAAGTTTTATTTCTTAAAGACTGCATTAATCCCACACATTTCCATGAAAAATCTGGAGCAAATGCCTGTGTTTTTTTCAATATCACTCTTTGGGTAGAAGGCCAAATAAAGTGACTAGTAAATAAAATGAGCCTTTATTCCGTCACTTCTTTTCAGACGTTGCACCAGATAGATGAGAACATCTCAGGCTACATTCGCACATTTATGTGTTCTTTATGTGGTCTAGTTTTAGCGCAGACATGTTTTACAAGCATTTTCTATGGGTTACCATTCGTCCCTATGGAAACTTGCATTAAAGATGGAGCACACAGGATTTTAACACAGAGGTGTAAACAGGGCTTTTTTTCAGCAGGAACGCGGGGGAACGCAGTTCCGGCACCTCCTGGACTGACTGTATGTAATGGCAAGGGGTGCTGGGGTGTGCTGCAGGGTATTGATGCTCACTGCTGTGGATCTATTTTTGCAGGGGGGGTCTATTGTTGCTGGGGGGTCAGTTGTGGGATGGGTCTATTGTTGATGGCTGCCAGAGAGTCTATTACAGTAATGCTGGGGGGTGTTGATGCTGCTGAGAGTCTATTGCTGCTGGGGGGGGGGGGGGGGATTTTGTTGTGGGTGGTCCATTGTTGTTAGGGGGATCTACTGTTGCTGGCTGCAGGGGATCTATTTTACTGCTTTTCTTGATATCATTACCAAATTCCATACAAATTACTTAGCACCACAAATATATACTAGATTGTCTAAAAGGGGCAGTACTGGGAGGTGGGTAGAGGGCGGAGAAAAGGGGTGACCCGGGGGAGTTCCTGCACCTATTGTCTGAGAAAAAAAGCACTGGGTGTAAATAAGACTTCTTTCACACAGCCGTTCTGATCAGGTCTGCATGTCAGTTTTTCAGACTGATATTCACCATTAGGGAAAGGACTTGTGTCCATTTATATCCACCTACCTCCAGGTCCGATCGGGTCCACTAATAAAATAATTAAAAAGCGGAAGTGAACTCTGTCCTTTTCCATTTAGGAGGACCAAATCGGAAGTAGTCGGGTGTAAACGGACAGCGGAGTTTGTTTACTTCCATCTCCCCCCGACATTGCGTGGTGCGCCGCACAAGATTGCAGCGATCTTTCCCCAGAAGTGGGAGCAGATACCAAAATTTGACAGGTATCTGCTCCCCCTCCCCCCTGAAAGGTGCCAAATGTGGCACCGGCAGGGGTAGGAATCCAATCTACGGAAGTTCCATTTCTGGGGGGAACTCCGCTTTAAAGAGGAAGTAAACCTTCTCGGAAAAAAAATAATAATTCACCCTGCAAGACAAAGGCATAATGAGCTAGTCTGCATAGCATACTAGCTCATTATAAATTACTTACCTGAGATCGAAGCCCCCGCAGCGGGGCATGATCTCCGTTAGAAACGGCACGCTCAGTGCGCCTGCACCCGATGTCTACGGCGCATGCGCTGTAGACTTTGGTGCCGCTATAACTGCAAATATCTCCTAAACCTTTTAGGTTTGGGAGATATTTATTGCACCTACAGGTAAGCCTTAATCTAGGCTTACCTGTAGGTTAAAGTGGTTGTAATGGGTTTACAACCACTTTAATGCATAGAACGCACCAAGATAAAACACATTCTGACTTTACAACCACTAGAGGATAATGTCACAAGTTAACAAAAGCAAAAATAGGAAGTGTAACAATTTGAATACAACAGGATACAATTACATAAAGAGGTGACAAAGGGACTCCCTGGAGGCCACCAGCCAATAGCACAAGTTCCTGAGGAAGTCACTAAGATGGTTCAGGAGAATATGAAAGTTGGACCAGAGGATCATTGGATAGTGTTCTACTAATGAACTATAAAGTCAGAGCAAAGCTTTGCAAAATCATTTGTTTGGTTAAAAATTAGAAAAGTATCAAACGACTTGCCTACGACTGCTGTGCTCAAGTGTGAATGGGGGCTATATGTGAAGCCCGCCATAGAGATTAGTCACTTCTGGAGGTGGGGGAGCCGAGCTACTAGGAGAAAGTGAAAGTAAAATCAACAAACTTCAGCTGCAAGTCTGAGTATGAAATACTCCACAGCGGCTGCAGCTACGGCGGTCAGAGAGGTGGTGACTGGCAATTTTGTTTGTAATGTGAAAACCATCAGTCATCATAAAGACACTTAAAGCGGTGGTTCACCCTCCTTCGCATCATTAGACCATTACTTTCGGCATCGTAGCGCGAGCTACGGTATGCCGGTCTTAAATTTTTAATCCCCGTACTCACTGTGCTATCGATGATTGAAGATTCTGACTCCCGCGGGGAATGGGCGTGCCTATGGAGAGGGAGGATGATTGACGGCCGGCTCTGGCACGTCACGCTCCCCGAAGACAGCCGGAGTAGGTCTCGGCTATTCACGGCGCCTGCGCACAGACTATGCGCAGGCGCCGTGAATAGCCAAGCCTATTTCGGCTATTTCCGGAGAAGCGTGACGTGCCAGGGCCGGCCGTCAATCACCTTCTCTTACCATAGGAACGCCCATTCCCCGGATTCTTCAATCATCGATAGCACAGTGAGTACGGGGATAAAAAATGTAAGACCGGCATACCGTAGCTCGCGCTACGATGCCGAATGTAATGGTCTTATAAAAAAAAACATTTTTTTTTTTTTTAACAGGGTGAACCCCCGCTTTAAGAAAAGTTTTCTATGTCCCCCAACCACTCCACAATGCTGGTGAAAAGTGTGGTGCAGTGCAGAAAGATGCAGCATTTTTCCGCAGCACACTGGATGGCACCATACTTCACAGTACTGCAGTGCAGGGACTTAAGTGTAGCTTTGTACATTCTCAATAAAGTAAAAAAACACTGACCATTTTAGTATGCAAGGGTGAAAAGGTCCTAAAGCTTATTGCTTGTTAATAAAATGTAAATACTTGAATGAGCATAGCCTGAGCATAGTTCTATTTCAAACCAAGTCGCAGATACTAAGGACTGCCTATGCCAATATACACTATTTCCTTTTGCAGCTTAGCCTTTCTGTACTCAGTGACTAGTAAAAGTATATTTCTTACACCTGCCTGTAAGGAAATATGTTCAAACTACTGGAGATGCACTTTAAAGTGATACTATAGGTTTACGTTTAACAAACATGTCATACTTACCTCCACTGTGCAGTTCGTTTTGCACAGAGTGGCCCGATCGTCTTCTTCTGGGGTCCCTCAGCGGCTCTTGTGGCTCCCTCCCCGCAATAGCTAACCCCCCTATGGGAAGCTCTCCTTACCTTGCGGGCGCGCTCCCTTGTCATACACTCTGCATACTTAGCTGCCGAGTGTATGACTCGGCCCCGCCCCCTGGCACACGCGTCATTGGATTTGCTTGACAGCAGCAGGGGCCAATGGCTGCCATCAATCTATCCAATGAAGAGCCGAGAAGTCGTGGGGAGAACGACACGAGATCGCTGCCACGGTCGTTCAGGACTCGGGTAAATAAAATGGGAGCTGGGGGGGGGGGGGCCGGACAGTGCAAGGATTTTTTCACCTTAATGCATAGGATGCATTAAGGTGAAACATCATGAGGCTTTACAACCCCTTTAACGTGAACTTATGGGAAGAACTAAACAGATTTAGCAGACTGCAGGCAGCATAGGCCTTTTTATAATAATATCTGTTACTCCAAAACCTTGAAGCATCTACAAAAAAATTTTTAGACTTTTTCTACGTCTGTATTTGCATAGACGCACAGCCCATGGGCCCCTTACCCCACCACCACCACCACCCAATTACACAATAACAAGCAGTACATATTAAAGCGGGAGTTCACCCGAATTTTTTTTTTTTAACATTAGATGGATGCTCATTTTGGGGGGAATCGGGTAGTTTTTTTAAAATCGAAGGAGTACTTACCGTTTTAGAGAGCGTTCTTCTCCGCCGCTTCCGGGTATGGGCTGCGGGACTGGGCGTTCCTATTTGAATGACAGGCTTCCGGCAGGCTTCCGACCGTCGCATACATCGCGTCACGAGTAGCCGAAAGAAGCCGAACGTCGGTGCGGCTCTATACGGCGCCTGCGCACCGACGTTCGGCTACTTTCGGAAAATCGTGACGCGATGTATGCGACCGTCGGAAGCCTGCCGGAAGCCTGTCATTCAAGTAGGAACGCCCAGTCCTGCAGCCCATACACGGAAGTGGCGGAAAAGATGCATCTCTAAAACGGTAAGTACTGCTTTGATTGTAAAAAAAACACCCGGTTCCCCTTGACAAAACGAGCCTCAATCTAATGTTAAAAAAAAAAAGTTTTTTGGGTGAACCTCCACTTTAAGTGATATGTCCTGACCTGTAGTTGGCAAGGCTGTGCTGGTACAGGTATTAGCTACACAGACATGGCTTTATCTCACATCAGAAATTTCTGATCCTGCCTCCACCTAACAACTGTACTTTTATTTCTTCCATCAGCTCATCCCCCACAGCCATTACCTTTTGTAGCACTTGACCCTCCCTTTTAGATTGTAAGCTCTAATGATTAGGGCCCTCCGATTCCTCATGTATTGAATTGTAATGTAACTGTACTCTCTGCCCTTATGTAAAATGCTGCGCAAACTGTTGGCACTATATAAATCCTGTATAATAATAAATCATTTAACCCTCCGCACATACTTACTCCTCTCCACCTGTGCCAACACATAGGTGCCTTGTGTGAATTTTTATGATTCACTTGGCACTGGCTCCAAGCTATCACATGACAGCAACGGCACGAGTCCCCATTCTGTAGTGTTATCTGCAGATCTAAGTACTAAACATGAGGAACAGAGAAACCCCTGGGGACGCGTTTCTACTCTGGCCTTCAAAAGCAATTGCAGGTTTGTACGTCAGATTCTGCTTGTTTTTTTTTTTTCCATTAGGAAAACGTTTATCGTATCAACCACTTCAGCTCCGGAAGATTTTACCCCCTTCCTGACCAGAGCACTTTTTACAATTTGGCACTGCTTTGCTTTAACTGACAATTGCGCAGTCCTGCGACGTTGTACCCGAACAAAATTTGCGTCCTTTTTTTCCACACAAATAGAGCTTTCTTTCGGTGGTATTTGACCACCTCTGTGGTTTTTATTTTTTGCCCTATAATCAAAAATAGAGCGACAATTTTGAAAAAAATCCAATACTTTTTACTATAATAAATATCCCCCAAAAATATATTAAAAAAATATTTTTTTTTCCTCAGGTTTAGGCCGATTCTTCTACATATTTTTGGTAAAAAAAAAAAAAAAAAATCGCAATAAGCGTTTATTGATTGGTTTGGGCAAAAGTTATAGCGTCTACAAAATAGGGGATAGTTTTATGGCATTTTTATTAATTAATTTTTTACTAGTAATGGCGGCGATCAGCGATTTCTATCGTGACTGCGACATTATGGCGGACACATCGGAGCACTTTTGACAATATTTTTACAGCAAACAGTGCTATAAAAATGCACTGATTAATGTGAAAATGACACTGGCAGTGAAGGGGTTAACCTGTAGGGGGCGCTAAAGGGGTTAAGTGTTCACTAATGTGCGTTTCTTACTGTAGGGGGGCGTTGCTTGGTGTGTGACGTCACTGATCGTCGTTCCCTATAACAGGGAACAGACAATCACTGACAGGCTCACTAGGAAGCACAGGGAGAGGTTTATTTACACTTACCTCTCCCTGTTGTTCAGCTCTGTGACCCGGTCACGGAGCTCAGGACCAGGTCGCGAGCACACCGGCGGTGGCGGAGCGCGCGACCCGCGGCTGGGCTTCTTAAAGGGGACGTCCATATGCCCAGCAATGCCATTCTGCCGACGTATTTAGTCGTGCGGCAGTCCTTTAGAGGATAAAAATCCCACATTTTATTTTTCAAAAAACTTTTTCCTCAGTTTAGGCCGATATATATTCTTCTACATATTTTTGGTAAAAAAAAAACGTAATAAGCGTATATTGATTGGTTTGCGCAAAAGTTATAGCGTCTACAAAATAGGGGATAGAATTATGGCATTTTTATTATTATTTTTTTTACTAGTAATGGCGGCGATCAGCAATTTTTATCGGGACTGCGACATTATGGCAGATACATCGGACACTTGACATATTTTTGGGACCATTGACAATTTTACAGCGATTAGTGCTATAAAAATGCACAGATTACTGTAAAAATGTCACTGGCAAAGAAGGGGTTAACACTAAAGGGCAATCAAGGGGTTGTGTTCCCTCTGCATGTTCTAACTGAAGGGGGATGGGACTTACTAGGGGAAATGACAGATCGCTGTTCATACAAAGTATGAACACACGATCAGTCATTTCGCCCCTGAGAGGAAGTGCTTCCAGTGGCTCTGGGTTTATTGATGTGACAGAAGCAGCCGGATGAATTCTGCAGTGTTTAGAGATATATGGTCAGCCCAGATTCAGACAAATACAGCAAAGTTGATTGGACGGCGTGTCACATGGACAGATGGACAATGATTCAAAACACTGCAAAAGCAACCCAGGAGCTTTTGAAGGAAAATAAGTGGAATATTCTGCAATGGCAAGGTAATCACCTGATCTCGACCCAATTGAGCACTTGCTGAAGGCAAAACTAAAAGCAGAAAGACCCACCAATAAATAACAACTGAAGACATCTGCAGTTAGAGTCTAGCAAAGCAGCAGAGGACACACAGTCTTTGGTAATGTCTATAGGTTCAAGACTTCAGGCAGTAATTGCCAGTAAAGGATTCACAACACAATATTAAAAATTAACATTTTATTTATGATTATATTCATTTGTCCAATTGAACATAAGCCTAGGCTTTCAACTGACAGCCAGAAGTGTGTCAGATTCTAAAGATTCACCAGCTGCTGTAGCTATGCCAAAGTGTAAGGTCTGACTGTGCAAGTGGTGGAACAGGAAAGTATTGTTGTTGTTCAGTCGTGTCCGACTTTCGTGACCTCATGGACCATAGCGCGCCAGGCTTTTCTGTTCTTCATTGCCTCCCGAAGCTTGCTTAAAGCAGAGTTCCACCCAAAAATGGAACTTCCGCTTTTCGGAAACCCCCCTTTCAGGAGGAGGGGCAGATACCTGACCAATCCAGGTATTTTGCTTCCGGTCAGATAGCCGAGCCACCCGTGGCTGTCTATGCCATGTCCACTGCCCCCCCCCCCCCCCCCCCCCCGCTGTCTTCTGGGAGACACACAGGTCCCAGAAGACAACAGGGACCAGTGGGATCACGCAGAACGAGTCACGCATGTGCAGTAGGGAACTAGGCTGTGAAGCCGCAAGGCTTCACTTCCTGATTCCCTTACCGAAGATGGTGTCAGCAGCACCCGAGGGACAGATCAGCTTCGGGTGCTGACATCGCGGGCGCCCTGGACAGGTATCCTTATTTTAAAAGTCAGCAGCTGCAGTATTTGTAGTTGCCGACTTTCAAAAAAAATAAAACAATTGGTGGAACTCCGCTTTAACTTCATGTTCATTGTTTTGATGATGCTATCTATCCATCTTGATTTCTGTCGTCCTCTTCAAATCTGCCCTTCCAGTGTCTGGAAGGACAGATCCTGAAGCTGAAACTCAAATACTTTGGCCACCTAATGCGACGAGAGGACTCATTTGAAAAGACCCTGATGCTGGAAAACATTGAAGGAAAAAGAAGACGAGGACTACAGTAAACAAGATGGATAGATAGCATTACTAAAACAATGAACATGAAGTTAAAGCGGAGGTTCACCCTAAAAACAAGTATATACCATTCAATCCAGCATACTGCCGACATGTACAACATGCTGTTTTTTTTTGGTTTACATACCATAGTATAGGTATTTCTTCCCCCGGCTTCTGGGTAGTGAATCCCGCAGTGGGCGTTCCTATTCAGAGACTAAGTGATTGACGTATGACAAAAGCTTCACCCCCGGCGCATAATGCGCGCCACCAGTTTCCGAAAGAAGCCGAACGTCGAGCCGGCTCTATACGGCGCCTGCGCACCGACGTTCGGCTTTTTTCGGAAACTGGTGACACACCTTTTGCGCCGGGGGTGAAGCTTTTGTCATATGTCAATCACTTAGTCTCTGAATAGGAACGCCCACTCCCTCGGGATTCACTACCCGGAAGCCGGGTGGAAAATACCTATACTACGGTATGTAAACGAAAAAAAAAAACAGCATACTGTACATGTCGGCAGTATGCTGGATTGAATGGTATATACTTGTTTTTAAGGTGAACCTCCGCTTTAAGCAAGCTTCAGGAGGTATTGGAGGACAGAAAAGCCAGGCACGCTATACTCAGGGTTAATTTCCTTCAGGACTGACTGATTTGATCTTCTTGCCCCAATTTTCTCTACTGCAGGTCAAGGATAAGGTGTGACTTTCAAGAGTATTCTTCAACAACATAGTTAAAACAGTTGTATACCCCCTTTTTTTTTTACCTGCAGGTAAGCATACATTAGGGCTTACCTGTAGGTAAAAATGAATATCTCCTTAACCTGCACAGTTTAGGAGATATTCACCCTGCATGCAGCCGCCGACGTCGGCAGCGCATGTGCAGTGAAGGTCCGGCATATCATCCCGGAATGGAAGACTCCTGCACGCACGTGCAGGAGGGACATCATCGTGGCTCCGGCCACTCACAGTGCCGGACCTGCGAACCCGGAAGAAACGTTCTAAGGTATTACACAGCGATCAGTGCTATAAAAATGCACCGATTACTGTATAAATCACACTGGCAGGGAAGGGGTTAACACCAGTGGTGATCAAGGGGTTAAATGTGTTCCCTGGTAGGTGTTTCTAACTGTGGGGGAAGGGGGCTGACTGGAGGAGAGAGATCACTGGTCCTGATCACCAAGAACAGCAGATCTCTGGGCTGCAATGTTGGTCACAGTGTATTGGTGGTTTGAGGCTAAGCGCTCTAATGCTGCAGTCTGTGCGGAGGCGGCCTGGCTGGGCTCTCTACAAAGGCCTAAGGGCTTATGTGGGTCTGCCGGACCCAACTAGAGTGACTCTTAAGGTGTGGGTGGCGGCGAGACGTAGGTTCTTTCGGGAGGGGTGTTAGGTTAGGATTACCCCATAAGGGTTGGACCGAGGCCCGCCTCATTTCCAGTCCATACCTGATCCTCAGGTTTGGGCGAGATTTGGCATCAAGATTTTAAAAGATATCATGCCGTCGGGTACTTTGTTGTCGTTCTTGCAATTGACTCAGACCCATGAGCTACCTGGCTGGATGTTTTTCCGGTCTGCTTAGCTTCGTCACGCAGCTAGGGCCCAGTTTTCCGGCCCTCTGGAGCTTAGGTTAGACCCGGTGGAGGACCTCTTGTCTTGTGGTGACCTCTCGAAGCCTCGGTCTGCCCTGTATGGTGTATTGCTTCCCGTGGATTCCCTTAAATTGAACAAGCTCTGGGAATCTTGGAAGTTGGATATCCCGGAATTGGAGAGGGAGGATTGTCTGGAGCGTGCTCCCAAGTTGGTAATATCCGCAGGGGATAAGCTTGTGCAAACAAAATTTTTTGCACAGGGTTTATTTCACTCCGGTGCGTCTGTCTAGGATCTATCCTGGCAGGGACCCGCTGTGCCCGCGGTGTCGAGTGGAGCGGGGCTCATACCTACATATGTTTTGGACGTGTCCGGCTCTGGGGCCCTTTTGGGCGGGGGTGTTTGACCACCTGAATGTCCGTCTGGAGCTTTCCGTCCCTGTGGCGCCTGCACTGGCTTTGCTGGGTGTCATGGACGATCAAAGGTCCCATCACAGTAAATTACTGATCCTATATCTCCTGTTCTATGCCAAAAAAGAAATACTAATCAACTGGACCTCTTCTACTCCCCCTTCTGTGTCTTCATGGGAAAGTATGGTAAATGCAGCACTACCAATGTACAAATTAACCTATATCAGTCGTGGATGTCCCTGGAAGTATGATAAGGTGTGGCTGCCATGGACGGAACTTTAACCGTCCGGGTGGAGACACGTCTCCCGGGAATCGGCACTGTCTATTCTGGCTCCCTAGGTCGCATTCTTTCTCCCTTTTACGCTCTTTGGTCTGGGTTGCGATCCTGATCAAATTGTTGAATGTGCATAGTATGTGAAATATGTGATTGTCTTGTTCTGTATGGCATTATTCTTGTCTGACAAATTGTCTGTATTGCTGTTATATTATGTATTCTGTTTTCCTTCAATAAAGCACTCCTGATTGTTAAATAAAAAAAAAAAGAGAACAGCAGATCTCTCTATTACCCTGTTCGAACGGGATCTGTCTGTTTACATTGACAAATCGCCATTCTGGCCCTCTGTGGAGCGATCGTGGGTGGAGGGCGGACATTGCGACCACCGGTTCCTCGCATTGGCTCCAGCGCCGTGTGTGCGCCCACTGTCTATTGCACGAACCGGCGTACAGCTACGGTGATTCGTGCAATAGAGCCAAAAAAGTTAGGAGCCAGAAAACGCGCCCCGCCAAGCTCGCACGCAGAAGCGAACACATACCCGAGTAGCGCCCCCATATGTAAACGGTATTCAAACCACACATGTGAGGTATCGCTGCGATTGTTAGAGCGAGAGCAATAATTCTAGCCCTAGACCTCCTCTGTAACTCAAAACATGCAACCTGTAGAATTTTTTAAACGTTGCCTATGGAGATTTTAAAGGGTAAAAGTTTGACGGCATTCCACGAGCGGACGCAATTTTGAAGCGTGACATATTGGGTATCAATTTACTCGACGTAACATTTTCACAATATAAAAAAAAAAAAAATTGGAATAACTTTACCGTTTTCTAATTTTTTAATTCTAAAAAAGTATTTTTCCCCAAAAAAGTGCGCTTGTAAGACCCCTGCGCAAATACGGTGTGACAGAAAGTATTGCAACAATCGCCATTTTATTCTCTAGGATGTTAGAATAAAAATAAAAAAATATATATATATATAGTTCTCAAAAAATTAGCATATTGTGATAAAGTTCATTATTTTCTGTAATGTACTGATAAACATTAGACTTTCATATATTTTAGATTCATTACACACAGCTGAAGTAGTTCAAGCCTTTTTATTGTTTTAATATTGATGATTTTGGCATACAGCTCATGAAAACCCAAAATTCCTATCTCAAAAAATTTGCATATTTCATCCGACCAATAAAAGAAGTGTTGAGCCCCTGGCGGCATCGATTCGCAGGAACCCGGATATCCGGGGTGTCTTGGTGCGGGGTAGGGAATTCAAGCTGGCGCTTTTCGCAGACGACGTTATTCTGACCCTGACCCAACTTAGAATCTCCCTGCCTAACCTCCACGCTGAACTCGATCTATATAGGTCCCTGTCGGGTTATAAGATAAATGCGGCCAAGTCGGTAGCTCTCCCCATTAACATCCCCGACGAGGAGGTTCGACATCTAAAGCAGTGCTTTCCCTACCACTGGGCTACAGCGGGGCTGAAATATCTGGGGGTGCAGATCACCCCGTCCTTTGACTCTTTATATAAGGCCAACTTCCCCCCCCTCTATCGCTCCATAAGAGAACTTTTGCAGAAGTGGAGGGCCCATCACATTTCCCTTCTGGGTAGGGTGGCATCTGTTAAGATGGTCATCCTTCCCAAACTCCTATTTATTCCAGACGTTGCCCATACCAGTCCCATACGCGGACCTACGTAAGCTCCAAGCGGATCTGGTCCGCTTCGGCTGGAATTACGGGCGACACAGAGTCCCACGGACGGTCTTGACAGCATCCCGCACTGACGGGGGATTGGGGTTCCCTGACCTGCTTAAATATTATCAGGCAGCTCAGCTGCGCGCCGTTGCCTCTTGGTTCCCTCAGCGCTCTTATAATACATGGACACAAATCGAGAAAATTTGGATGGCTCCCGCACACCCGAATAGCCTACTATGGAATGCAGGCGCGGAGGTGGATCCGGGCCGACTCTTGGGGCCCATGCTTCACCTCAGGACGCTTTGGCGCAGACTGTCCCGGACGCATAGCCTGAGCTCGGAGCGGTCTCTTTTGACCTCCTTCCTGTTCAACCCCAAGATGCCTGATAGTTTGACCCATCAGATGTCGTCGCCTTGGGCGTCGCGTGATCTTTTTCATTTTGGCCATTTAGTGGACCCCATAACACGGAAACTCCTATCGTTTTCCGATTTGCAAAAGAAATTTGACCTACCCCGCCAGGTGTTCTATGGGTATCTGCAGATAAGACACTATGCACAATCATTTGCCCCTGGGCTCCAATTTTCAGCGCCAACGCCTTTCGAAAAACTGGTACTGGAGGGATCGGCTCGACGCGGGTTGATATCCGATACGTATCGGTTGCTGAACTCTCGCTCTTTCCCCACCCAGGGTAAGCATGCATACATGCTGCGATGGGAGAGGGAGCTCGGGGAGGAGATCTCGGAGACAGAGTGGCAGACGATCTGGTCCCAGGCGGCTAAAAGCTCTCTTTGTACGTTGTATAAGGAGAATGCCTATAAAATATTGTATTTCTGGTACATGACGCCGGCTACCCTCCACGCTATCTATCCATCCAGTTCAGACAGGTGTTGGCGTTGTCAGGGAGCCAGGGGAACCTTGTACCACATTTACTGGACCTGCCCCAAGATAGTACCGTTTTGGACGGAGACCCAGCAGTTGCTATCTCGCCTCCTTGGAGTGCTGGTTCCCTGGTCCCCGAAACTGTTTTTACTAGGAGTCTCAGCCCTGCGGATCTCCAAGTCCTCCAAGAAATTGTTGAGGCATGTATTGACGGCTGCGAGATGCCTAGTTGCCCTCCATTGGAAGCGCCTGTCACCCCCCTTCTCAATCTGACCTCTACGCCAGGATCAAAGATATTGAACTAATGGAAAAAATGACTGCCAGGTTACGAGATAGTTTGGACACTCATGATGCAGTTTGGGCGGAATGGCATCGTCGGGAGGATCCGCCTTGAACCACGAGTCGAGCCACCCCTTAACCCCCCCCCCCCTCTTTCTCTCTCCCTGTCTTATCTGCGCCTGCAGTCTCCTTCCTCTGCTCTTTCTCCACCTCTTTTATTTTTTCTTTCCCTTTTCCTTTTTTTTTTTTTCTTGGCTCCCTCTTTTTTGTTTCCTCCTATGCCTCTGCTACTCAGGGGTTTGTTCTACACGTGCTTACTTTTGTCTTTTGGCAGCTTGTGTTTTTAGGTTGGCTGCTTACGAGCGGAGTTATTGAGCTCCCCCTGATACCTGCCTTGTACTGTACTGTTATATGCTATGCACTGTTTTCTTTTCTGTTGATGCTCTGATGGCATCCTTGTACCGTATCTTTTCTGGCACGGGGGTTACCTCGTGTCCAATAAAAACTGTTAATTGAAAAAAAAAAAAAAAAAAAGAAAAGTGTTTTTAATAAAAAAAAAGTCAACCTTCAAATAATTATATTCAGTTATGCACTCAATACTTGGTCGGGAATCCTTTTGCAGAAATGACTGCTTCAATGCGGCGTGGCATGGAGGCAATCAGCCTGTGGCACTGCTGAGGTGTTATGGAGGCCCAGGATGCTTCGGTAGCGGCCTTAAGCTCATCCAGAGTGTTGGGTCTTGTGTCTCTCAACTTTCTCTTCCCAATATCCCACAGATTCTCTATGGGGTTCAGGTCAGGAGAGTTGGCAGGCCAATTGAGCACAGTAATACCATGGTACCATTTACCAGTGGTTTTGGCACTGTGAGCAGGTGACAGGTCGTGCTGAAAAATGAAATCTTCATCTCCATAAAGCTTTTCAGCAGATGGAAGCATGAAGTGCTCCAAAATCTCCTGATAGCTAGCTGCATTCACCCTGCCCTTGATAAAACACAGTGGACCAACACCAGCAGCTGACATGGCACCCCAGACCATCACTGACTGTGGGTACTTGACACTGGACTTCAGGCATTTTGGCATTTCCCTCTCCCCAGTCTTCCTCCAGACTCTGGCACCTTGATTACCGAATGACATGCAAAATTTGCTTTCATCCGAAAAAAGTACTTTGGACCACTGAGCAACAGTCCAGTGTTGCTTCTCTGTAGCCCAGGTCAGGCGCTTCTGCCGCTGTTTCTGGTTCAAAAGTGGCTTGACCTGGGGAATGCGGCACCTGTAGCCCATTTCCTGCACACGCCTGTACACGGTGGCTCTGGATGTTTCTACTCCAGACTCAGTCCACTGCTTCCGCAGGTCCCCCAAGGTCTGGAATCGGTCCTTCTCCACAATCTTCCTCAGGGTCCGGTCACCTCTTCTCATTGTTCAGCGTTTTCTGCCACACTTTTTCCTTCCCACAGACTTCCCACTGAGGTGCCTTGATACAGCACTCTGGGAACAGCCTATTCGTTCAGAAATTTCTTTCTGTGTCTTACCCTCTTGCTTGAGGGTGTCAATGATGGCCTTCTGGACAGCAGTCAGGTCGGCAGTCTTACCCATGTTTGCGGTTTGGAGTAATGAACCAGGCTGGGAGTTTTTAAAAGCCTCAGGAATCTTGTGCAGGTGTTTAGAGTTAATTAGTTGATTCAGATGATTAGGTTAAGAGCTCGTTTAGAGAACCTTTTCATGATATGCTAATTTTTTAAGATAGGAATTTTGGGTTTTTATGAGCTGTATGCCAAAATCATCAATATTAAAACAATAAAAAGGCTTGCACTACTTCAGTTGTGTGTAATGAATCTAAAATATATGAAAGTCTAATGTTTATCAGTACATTACAGAAAATAATGAACTTTATTACAATATGCAAATTTTTTGAGAACCACCTGTATATATATATAATGTTTGGGGGTTCCAATTAGAGGGAAGGAGATGGCAGTGAAAAAACACTTTAAGAACTGCTGTTTTACTTGTAATGCCAACGGCCACCACCAGATGGCGTCAGGTCACAGGAGTAAGCTTTGGCCTTCACAAGGCTGCAAAGCCGCGGCCTCAATTACCGGACGTCGTGGGCCCGCCACGATCGCACAGCGGGGGCGCACGGAGACACAGGATCCTGTGCCTCGGCGCGCCCCCGCCACGCGATCGCGGTGGGCCTGCGACGGACGGAAATTGAGGCCTTGTAGGCAGCAGCCTCAATTACCGGCGGGTGCCAGGTTGCAATTTCTTGTCGCAATTGTGACCTGATATTGTCGAACCCTGCCTTACATGCTTGCTAATGTGACAGAGCACCTCTGATTTTCACCTTCAGTTAAATGTGAAAATCAGAGCTGTTCTTTCACATTAGCAACCATGTAAGGTCAGCAGGTTTGCTGCGGCTTTTAAAATTTAACATGTAAACAGTCCGTCAGATTAACATATACTGTATTTAACCACATAAGCTCCATTTTGTGTTGAAAATAACTTTAAATAAAGAACATTTTGAGAATCATGAGAGAATCGGGATCTTCATTTTATACAAAAGAATCGCGATTCTCATTTTTCCCAGAATCGTGCAGCTCTACTGCAGGTCAAGGATAAGGTGGCACTTAAAAAAAAAAAGTCAGATATCCTTTTTGCCCGCTTTCCTGACCTTATCTAACCCTGCCCTAGGCACTTTATCAACTTCTAGTAAAGCAGAAATGAACCAAGTGAGTGCCTAAAACCTGAAAACGTGCATGCTACTATTGAGCAGTCTATGGCCAGCCTTACTGACCCCCAAACAGACCAAGTGTTTGTATTCTCATGATGCACAACACCCTTCAATGCTTTGCTGAGTAATAAAGAACAACTATTCAGCACAGATAAACAATATACAGGGGGCCCCCGAACTACTCCTACCTATGAACGGGACGCTGCAGGGACCATCTGCCATTTTGCGCATTCGCGGCCAGATGGAGCCTCGGAAAACATCGGAAAATTTAGAAAATGTCCGTAATTGGCCACGCATGTGCAGAACGGCATTCGACAGAACATCGGTAATGTGAATTGCCGTTCTGCGCATGCGCGGCCCGACTTACGAACATTTCCGGATTACAAACAACAGGAAAGTCCCCAACTCGTTTGTAAGTCGGGGACCCCCTGAACAAGATAACTGCCAGCTGAACACGACAAGGATAATTCAAAAAAGCCCCGATGAAATTATAAAACAGAATCAGTGCAGCGCAACATGAAGCATAAATAAATGTCCATAAAATTTTAATATTGTCCATGAACGAGCCAAACAATGGTGAACGCAGATGAACAGCTTCCAGGAGTGAGGAGCCTGATGACAGACGTGACAGTGAAAATGGTGAGTATAGCCCATAGCCTCTCATCATAGATATTGTTGTCCCGATACTAGTATCGGTACCGATACCAAGCATTTCCCCCGAGTACTTGTACTCGGAGAAAATGCTCCGATACTTTACTCGATACCTGACTTTCCCTGTATCCTCCTCCAGTTCCCCCATCCATTCTGCTCTCTCCCTCCATGATCCTGTGTCCCCCTTCCATGCCGCTGCCATTCTGCTTACTCCCTCCATGCTCCGTGTTCCCCCTCCATGCCGCTGCCATTCTGCTTACTCCCTCCATGCTCCGTGTTCCCCCTCCATGCCGCTGCCATTCTGCTTACTCCCTCCATGCTCTGTGTCCCCCCTCCGTGCCGCTGCCATTCTTACTCCCACCATGCTCCGTGTCCCCCCCTCCGTGCCACTGCCGTTCTGCTCTCCCCCTCCGTGCCGCTGCTGTCCTCCATTCTGCTCTCCCCCTCCATGCTCCGTGTTCCCCCTCCGTGCCGCTGTTGTCCTCCGTTCTGCTCTCCCCCTCCATGCTCCGTATCCCCCCTCCGTGCTCTGTGTCCCCCTTCATGTCCTCCTCCGCCCCCTCTGTCAGGACGGAGAGCGGCGATAGGAGCCGCTAAACCCGGCTCCTACCTTTTCTGAATGAACAGAGGCAGTGATCACTTGACTCTGTCCATTCATATAACTGAGCATCGTAAACTGTGTTTACAATGCTTCAGTTTATGAATGGAGAGGAGCCTCTGTCTCCTGTCCATTCATTACCAGTGCAGCTGAGAAAGGGACTGGGGAATCTGTGTCCCTAGTCCCTTTCCCTGTCTCAAAGGGGAGATGTCAGAGGTTTGTTAAGACCCCTGATATCTCACCAAAGCCCCCCAACAGGGCTAAGAAAAAAAATAGCAATAAATAATAAAAATAATCAATTGTAAAAAATAATACATATTAAAATAAAAAACACACCGACACATCCATCCCCTTCCCCATCCAAAGAAAGCATTGTAAAACAAAAAAACAAAAAAAAATAGTGAAAAATGAAAATTGTAAAATAAAAAAAAAATACTGACACATGACATTAAAAAAAAAGTATCGGTATCGGCGAGTACTTGAAAAAAAGTATCGGTACTTGTACTCGGTCTTAAAAAAGTAGTATCCGGACAACCCTAATCATAGATATTCAACCTAAAAAGATCACTCGGCATTCCCCCACACCATGGGGTTTAGACATCCAACAATCAGATGATGTAAAAAAAACATCTCTCCTCAGGACATGTATAAATCATGAAGGAAGAATCTAGTGCTCTCCGTTTAAGTTTATTGTCAGCATAGATAAAATCCTACTTACAAGCAAAGCACTTAGACTAAGTGTGGGCATATGAGCACGACTGTATGTTTCCAACCAAAAAGATGGCTGCGGTTTTGTTAATGTTTTTTTGTAGGGTTGAACTGAAACGTCAGTGAATACGAGTACTGATACTTGTGCTCAAGGCACTCGACGATACCTTTGCGGTGCAATTTGAGAAAATACAAAATGAAATGGGCTTAAATTCGCACTGCAAGGAAATCGCATGCGGTTTCCCACACCGCTCCTGTGTGAACCCAGGCTGAAGTCACAAAGGAGAGGTATGGGGAAACACATGCGATTTGGACAGAAATCACAACGCATTTCTGTTTAAATTACTTGCGATTCTTTACAGTATCATTTGAGCTTAATCATTTTGTATGGGCTCAAATCGCACCGCAAAAGGTATCGGTTTCCGGTATGAGTACTCGTGCAAATGCTTGGTATTGGCACCTATTTCAATATCGGTAGCTTTGACCACGCATGCTCAGAAATGAAGGAATACCTTACAAAACAATACATTACATTACTTCCACAGTTGTATTCTGTTGTAGGAGTATTTTTATAACTTCAGTAACCTATTGGTTTTTGATATGAGACTAGCATGCAAAAAAAACAAAAACAGACGATCATTCGTCCAATAGTCTTATGTGTACAAGGTAGATATGCACCGAATATTCGTCGGACGAAACATATCAGCCGAAAATGGTGTGTTCACTGTTCAGCACTTTGCCGATAAAGAAAAAGGTGCCCATAAGGACGCTGAAAACGCACACGATTTTGCTGCAAAAAAATTGCTGTGCTTATGGTGTGTTTTTCATAGGTCATGTGACAAAAAAAAACACATCAAAAACATAACAGGTGCGTTATCAATGCGTTTCCAGTGCTTTTCAATGGGGAGGTGCGTTTTTATTAACTAACCAAAAATGCAACAAGCACTTTTTTTTTTTAACACCACACCGGAGACACGCAGACATACATAGAATTTAAACTGATGCATTTTTCGTGAGCTTTTGTTGAAGGTGCCGATAATGGCCAACAATGAATCCATATTCATTTAAGTTCATGATATTCAATAAAAAGTTGATTATAATACAATTATATAAAATATAATTATTTTTTAAAAGCTGTTATTTTAGTTTTCGGCCAAGTGCATCCTGAATTTTTGGTTGACACCAAAGTTTCCATTTGGTGCACCTCTAGTATGAGGCTTAAAGAGGAAGTAAACCCACTTGTAAAAAAAAAAAAAAGCACCACCTGCAAGACAAAGGCATAATGATGACGTCACTCCCGGGCATGCGTGCGGGACCCGCCAGTCATGGCAGGCCTCCATTAGAAACGGCACGATCACCATTGCTAAAGTGCGCATGCGCCGTAGATGTTATTTTTGTAAATATCTCCTAAACTGTGCAGGTTTAGGAGATATTTAAAGGACCTACAGGTAAGCCTTAATCTAGGCTTACCTATAGGTTAAAGTGGTTGTAAATAAAGGGTTTTTAGAACCACTTTAAAGGTGTTGTAAACCTTCGTGTTTTTTCACCTTATTGCATTCTATGCATTAAGGTGAAAAAACACCTTGCTGTGTCCAGCCCGCCAGCCCCCCATTTTACTTACCTGAGCACCGAATTTCCATGGGTGCGTCCCTACCTTCCTTCTCTCCACGGAGTCCCGGCTTTGATTGGATAGATTGATTGCAGCGCAGCCATTGGCTCCCGCTGCTGTCAATCAAATCCAATGACGCGGACACCGAGTGTATGTATGACTCCGGAGCGCCCCCACAAGGTAACCCCCACCCCAGGAGAGCGCTTCTCCTAGGGGGTTATCTAATGCGGGGAGGAGCCGCAAGAGCTGCCGAGGGCCCCCAGAAGTGGAGGATTTGGGCCACTCTGCAAAACGAGCTGCACAGTGGAGGCAAGTATGACATGTTTGTTATTTTAAAAAAAAACAAAGCAAGTATGTCACTGCGACACATCCATTAATACACCCAGTGACTTATTCACCAAGGTAGTATAAAAATCTACAAATAAAAGCAGTGTGTTTACACAGATTTACGTTTACTGACATAAGCTCAGTGAAAGATGAATTCTTATTGGCTGCTACGCTTTAATGCACTTTGCCTTATTGCATAAGCCTATAATGGTGTTACTTTACACTGCTGAGCAAAGACAGCATCAATCTGGGTCTCTATGAAGGACAGCTGAATATCAGAGGTATCGGCTATGTAGCATTATCCCCCAACACTGCAGCCCCTCTCTCACTATCCTTTTCCACACAGGTGAGTGAATATCTTGTGTGTATGATGAGATCCAAGCCTATCACAAGGCAGCAAACACATTCCATCCACCACCAGATGTGTGAGCACAACACACCCATTACATACAGAATTACTCATCAACCCAACAGGTTAAACAATTCACAAATGTGTCCAGACACTAAAGCATATAAAAGGGTAAAAATAGCACCTACATCAAACCGGTTCACTGTAATTATTGCCAAGCAATATAGAGATATGGATCGCCCATACAGAGCAAACGTGACAACTCGGGACCAACCCAGTGTAGAGGCATCCTCATGTCCTGTATACCTTATAGCCTCGTCTACACTTGTAAATAAGGATGTTTAGGATCACCCATGGGAGACTAAGGGCGTCCCCTGCAATTAGACGCAAGTGGGTGGGAAGCCCCATTGAAAGAAATAGGCGCTTTGGATGTTCTGGACAGACTGATGTAGGGAATACAAAGATGAGCCGGCCCCACAGCGCCAATGCCAGACATTTAGCAATAAAACCTGGAAGCTGATTGGTTTCTCTGCAGAATTGGGACTAATTTTGCCCTCTCTAAATAAACCCCTCCGTGACACCTATAAATGCTGAGGATTATTATAGAAGCCACTGACACCAATGCTGGGGGGTATTAAGGCCAATAACACCAATGTGGGGGTTAATGACACCAATGTTGGGGGTTATAACTGTGCCCACTTCCATCAATGCAGAAGATTATTGCAGCCACTGACACCAACGTTCAGGGTTATTTTTGTGCCCACTGACACCAATGCTGGGGGTTATTACTGCACCCACTCACACCAATGCTGGGGGTTATTACTGCACCCACTCACACCAATGCTGGGGGTTATTACTGCACCCACTCACACCAATGCTGGGGGTTATTACTGCACCCACTCACACCAATGCTGGGGGTTATTACTGCACCCACTCACACCAATGCTGGGGGTTATTACTGCACCCACTCACACCAATGCTGGGGGTTATTACTGCACCCACTCACACCAATGCTGGGGGTTATTACTGCACCCACTCACACCAATGCTGGGGGTTATTACTGCACCCACTCACACCAATGCTGGGGGTTATTACTGCACCCACTCACAGCAATGCTGGGGGTTATTACTGCACCCACTCACAGCAATGCTGGGGGTTATTACTGCACCCACTCACACCAATGCTGGGGGTTATTACTGCACCCACTCACACCAATGCTGGGGGTTATTACTGCACCCACTCACACCAATGCTGGGGGTTATTACTGCACCCACTCACACCAATGCTGGGGGTTATTACTGCACCCACTCACACCAATGCTGGGGGTTATTACTGCACCCACTGACACCAATGTTCAGGGTTATTTTTGCACCCACTGACACCAATGCTGGGGGTTGTTGGCAGTAAAAAGGGTCACTGTTTCGAATCCCAACCACGACACTACCTGCATGGAGTTTGTATGTTCTCCATGTGACTGTGTGGGTTTCCTCCAGGTATTCCGGCTTCCTCCCACCCTCCAAAGACATGCTGGTAGGTTAATTGGCTCCTGTCTAAATTGGCCCCAGTCAGTGTATTAATGTGAGTTAGAGACCTTAGATTGTAAGCTACTTGAGGGCAGGGACTGATGTGAATGTATATGTAAAGTGCTGCGTAAATTGACAGCGCTTTATAAGTACCTGTAATAATAATATTACTGCACCCACTAACAACAATGCTGGGGGTCATTATTGCACCCTGACACCAAGACTGGATGTCATTATTACACCCCCTGACACCAATGCTGGGGGTCATTATTGTGCCAACTGAAAACAATGTTTAGAAGTACTATTGTGCCCCCTGGCACCAAAGCTGGGGGGTCATTTTTGCATATTTCTCCCCCCACTCCAATACTGGAGGTCATTATTTTGCCACTCGACACCAGTGCTGGGAGTTAATATTGCACCCACTGACACCAATGTTGGGGGATACTGGACAAGTAATGTTGGTAATATTACGGTGATCGCAGTTACCAATTTTGAGGGGTTATTATTGTGGTGACAAATGCCAATGCCGGGGAGATATGACTGCACCCACAGATACCAATTCAAGGAGTTTATATACCCACTGACATCAGTGCTGAGGATTATTTTTGTGGTCACTGACACCAATGCTGAGGATTATTATTGTAGTCACCGACACCAGTGCCGAGGATTATTATTATTGTGATCACTGGCACCAATGATGGGGGTTAATATTTCACCCACTTACTGCAATGTTGGGGGGATACTATTGTGGCCAATGACACCAATGCTAGACAGTACGGGAAGCCCACCCCAGGCGGTGACAGTACGGGAAGCCCACCCCAGGCGGTGACAGTACGGGAAGCAGCCCCCCCGTGGTGACAATACGGGGCACCCCCCCTGCTGGTGACAGTACAAGGGCTCCCCAGGTGGTGACAGTACGGGGTCCCCCAGTAGTGACAGTACGGGGGCCCCCCAGGTAGTGAAAGTACGGGGGCCCTCCCAGGTGGTGACAGTACGGGGGCCCTCCCAGGTGGTGACAGTACGGGGGCCCTCCAAGGTGGTGACAGTACGGGGGCCCTCCAAGGTGGTGACAGTACGGGGGCCCTCCAAGGTGGTGACAGTACGGGGGCCCTCCAAGGTGGTGACAGTACGGGGGCCCTCCAAGGTGGTGACAGTACGGGTGCCCTCCAAGGTGGTGACAGTACGGGGGCCCTCCAAGGTGGTGACAGTACGGGGGCCCTCCCAGGTGGTGACAGTACGGGGGCCCTCCCAGGTGGTGACAGTACGGTGGCCCTCCCAGGTGGTGACAGTACGGAGACCCCCCAGGTGGCGACAGTACGGGGGCCTCCCAGGTGGCGACAGTACGGGGGCCTCCCAGGTGGCGACAGTACGGGGACCCCCAGGTGGTGACAGTACGGAGACCCCCCAGGTGGTGACAGTACGGGGCCCCCCAGGTGGTGACAGTACGGGGCCCCCCCAGGTGGTGACAGTACGGGGCCCCCCAGGTGGTGACAGTACGGGGCCCCCCCAGGTGGTGACAGTACAGGAGCCCGCCCAGGTGGTGACAGTACGGGGACCCCCTAGGCGGTGACAGTATGGGGCCCCTGTAATGTAAACAATAGGATGTCATGTTGGACCCCCATGTTGATGTACTAAAGATCCCAGCATGCCCCCTGCCTGTGATTAAAAGGTTCCAGCAGCTGTAGGGCCCCCGGGGGCCCCGTCCCAGGTACAGCCCCCTCTTCCAGCACTCCAAGGAAGGGAGGCCAGGCAGGAAGAGAAGAAAAATCAGAGCTCAGCTCACCCAGAAATTCTCCACGAAGTACGCCATCACCATGCTGCTGGCGGACTCAGAGGCCGGACTCAGCCCCCCTCTGTCTTCTCCAATGCGACCCGCTGTCCGCCGGCTCCCCGGCCCGATCCGCTCTCCCTTCTCCGCTTCTCCCCAAACCTACGGAACCAGAAGGAATCCCTCCTCCCCCTCCTGGGACTGGGAGCACGCATGCGCGCCACGACCAAGGGAGGGACACCGGCCCACAGCGCCCCCTGCTGGCCGAGTCAGGCGGTGCCGCTCATTGCTGGCTCAAACGGTGATAAACACAGGAACAGAAATGACAAGTATGAGCGGCCTGTGTCTGCATGGAGGGTGTGCGGCCCTCAGCACATTACTATGCCTGCAATGACCTTTTAGCAACTTTAGGTGCACTTTAAAATGTAACTGACGGCAAACGTTTTTTTTTTCATTTTGTATAGTGTAAGGGAGGGTTACAACCCCATAATGTTTTTTTGCCATCTGATTATATACTCCATTGGGAAGATTTCTCATCACTTCCGGTCCTGGCCAAAACAGGAAGTGAGAGGAAATAACTTCAAATTAAATTGATTGTAAACCCATATGTACACCCATTGAAGCGACTGGCCTCAGTTGATAAACAGAGATAGAAAAAATCTACATAAGTTTTACCTGTTTATTTGCAGTCTTCTCTACATCCATTCAAAGTCCCGAATTTATACAGCCTGTCCCCGGGCCCGTGCTACCACTAGAGGAAGTAGGCATGAGCCTAGGATGCACTGCCACCTAGGGCGCAGCCGCCCACGTCTACTGGTTTCCCTACTCTATGCTGCCTTCCTAATATTTTGCTGGCTTCCCCACACAGTGCGCCGTAAATCTATAGCCTGCTGCTCTCTGCTGTGCACATCTCTGCAACTCGTATCTGCATATTCTGTATGTGATTTGTTTCTATTAAGGCCGTACCTCGATAGGAAAAAATCACATACACAATATGCAGTAATGAA
Source organism: Rana temporaria (assembly GCF_905171775.1). NCBI lineage: Eukaryota > Metazoa > Chordata > Amphibia > Anura > Ranidae > Rana > Rana temporaria. The sequence continues at coordinate 104,889,686 of NC_053489.1, forward strand.
CGTGCATTCTGATAAAACAAACAACACAATCAAAGAATTTTGCAGGGCAAACTAGATATAGTATTTGGGGTATGGGTACTTTCTCCACTCCTCCGTACCCAGGACCTGCCTAACTATATAATAATGGCCACTACCACCTAATACATATAAATATGGTGTCCAGGGCTGCTGTTAGAAATCACGGGGCCCCGTACAGCCTACCTGACAGGAAACCCCAGCCCCCCCGAAATATATCAAAACAATATTTTCACAAACAAATACACTGAAATCATTATTAGCGGACACAAACATAACAGAGAACCCTAGCAGAAGGCAGCGCCATTCCTAGTGAGGCGTTGTTAGCTCATATCTCTGTTATTCCCAAAGATGGGAAAGACCCGACCCAGCCCCAAAGTTACAGACCCATATCCCTCCTGAATGTGGATGTAAAAATCCTAGCAAAAATTCTCGCCACCAGACTGAAACACCTGATCCCGTTAATTGTCCACCCTGACCAGACGGGGTTTGTCGCGGGTCGGGAGGCCCGGGACAACTCTGTCAGAGCAATTCAGCTCATTCACTGGGCACGTACTTCGACTGACTCCTCCCCGTATCTTATCCTCTCCACAGACGCGGAGAAGGCCTTCGATCGGGTGGACTGGAGCTATCTCCAGGCCGTGCTTGAAACCATGGGCCTTCGTGCACATATGCTGACTTGGATTATGGCGCTGTACTCAGACCCAAGTGCCCAGGTAAAGGTTAACGGATTCCTTTCCCACAGATTCCCGATCAGAAATGGCACGAGGCAGGGGTGTCCGCTGTCGCCCATCTTGTTTGCCCTGGTACTTGAGCCTTTCTTACGCACCGTCCGGGCAAATATTGACATTAAAGGACTGATGGTGGGCCACACTGAACACAAGCTTTCGGCATACGCTGATGATGTGTTGTTCCACTTGACGGAGCCCCTGATCTCGTTGCCAAATTTGCTACGGGAACTTAACCATTTTGGAACACTTTCAAATTTTAAAATTAATTACTCGAAGTCCGAAATACTCCCTATACAGATGTCACCCGCACTAGCTGACCGGTTACAGACGGCTTTCCCATTTACCTGGGCAAAATCCTCCCTGAAATATTTAGGTGTCCGGCTGACGGATAGGTACGATACCCTCTATGCAGCCAACTTCCCCCCCTTGCTAGCCACAGTCAAAAAGGACCTGGCCAATTGGACTAAGACGGCCTTTACCTGGCTGGGGAGGTTGGCTGTAGTGAAGATGAATATCTTGCCTCGCATCCTGTTTTATATGCAGATGCTGCCCATGTCCCTTCCTAGGACTTTCTTTACCCAAGTGTCCACTCTGATCTCTAAATTTATTTGGAACGACCGGAGGCCGAGGATCGCACTTCGGTTGCTTATGCGCCCGAGAGAGGCAGGGGGACTGGGTCTCCCCGATATTCAGAGATACCACAGGGCGATTATCCTACAGAGGATACTTAATTGGCGCTTCCACACTACCTCTAAGATCTGGGTCTCCATGGAGAAATGTATGGCGGGTAGGAACCTTTCCTATGCCCCTTGGCTGTCCCGGGGGGATAGAGGACTGTCGGACTCTGTTTCCCCGCTGACTGTCCAGACCTTGAGGATCTGGGATCGGCTCAATGCTCGGCTGGCGTTGGCCCCCCCTGTGTCCTCTTTAGCCCCACTGGGTGGTTTCCTGTGGTTCGCACCGGGAGAACAGGCGGGTTTTTTCGGGCCGTGGGTGGACGATAGTAATGCTAGCTGCGGTAAACTGCTACGAGACGGTAAGCTTTTGACCTTAGAGACGCTTAGAGGACGGTATGGGTCCTTTCCCATGGACTTTTGGCGCTATCGACAGCTTCATCACTTTTTTGAGACCCACGGGGACTCGATCAGGGACACTTCCACGCTTAAAGCCTTTAAACGCCTCTTTATTGAAGAGGAACCGATTCCACATATGATCTCTGAACTTTACCGCTTGCTTAGCCTTGCGACCCCCACACGAAAGCCCGCTTTTGTCCGGACATGGGAACGAGACTTAGAAATAACTTTTACCCCCAGCCAACTGACGCAACTGTACCAATTCACCCGATCTAGCTCAATTGACTCCAAGACCCAAGAAACAAATTATAAATTGCTGTCGCGTTGGTACCGTGTACCTGCGGACTTAGCTAGAATCTACCCTTCGGTGTCTGATAGGTGCTGGAGGGGCTGCGGCCACAGGGGCACGCTCTTGCACATTTGGTGGGACTGCCCGGTGATCAGACCTTTCTGGTTAGATGTACAATCCCAGATTAAGGATATACTAGACCTGGACGTCCCTTTCTCCCCGACCCATTTTCTGTTGCACATTCCTCCCATGCCGACGAGCCAATATAAGCGCAGTCTACTGCCTCATCTCCTGAATGCCGCAAAACGGCTACTTCCAATATATTGGAAGCGCACACAGGTTCCCAGCAGGGAGGAATGGATTCGTAGAGTAGATGAGATACGGGAGGCAGAGGACTGGATTGCCACTTGTAGGAATACGCGGGAGCGCTACTCTAGCACCTGGTCGGCCTGGACGGAGTACTTCCTGGACTCGAGACTTGTGTCATCTAGCTTAGATGTGGCATTGTTGGAGTTAGCAGACCCCTCCCTTAAGCAAAGACCTCGGGCCCAATAACCTGCAGCTCTACCCTTGGCTGAGCTGCTCTGAATTTCTTGAGTGTCGTCCTCTTTTAGTCGCTATCGTTGTGAGCTGGTGGTGGCGTGTGGCGCGGGGGCGGAGCTGGATGTCTGGTCTCAGGTACGTTCCTTCTGACTCTAAACCTTCTCTATCCCTTTTTTCTCTCCCTATCTTTCCCCCTTGTTTCTTCCATTTCCTCCCCCACCTCCCCTTTCTTTTTGCTCTCCCCCTAGGGGCCTAAGGGTGTTGTGGTGGCACTGGGGGTCCTGGTGGCTGATGCGCTGGGGGGGTGGGTGCTGGGGGCCCTGGCTGGCCGGACGGACTCGGCAGCCGGCTCTCGGGGGGGGAGCCTGGCCTCTTCTGAGGTGAGGCCCCTTTTTTGCCGCCCCGGGGCGGATCTGTCGATTGCTGGGGGGGTGGGTGGGGGTTACCGCGGGGAGGAAGGTAAGTTGGAGGCCCTTGGAGGCCCCCCTTCCTTCGTGCGTGCCCGGCCGGCTTCCCCCTATACCTTGCACAGTGCAATTGGTTTTGTTTTTCTTTTGTCCGTCGGACGGGTTGGGTCGGCCTTCGGCTCCCGGCCCCTCCTTGGGGCCCTTAAGGTTCCGGAAAACCCCTTTTAATACCTGGAGGATGGTGTGCCACCTCTGTATCTTAAATCTCAACGTAGGTGTACTGTATGGGGGAGGTGGGCCCCGTCCTCGGTCTGCCACCCGATTCTCCAGCCTCCCTTTGTGATGTTAGTACGGCTACTAAGCCTCGGTGGGAATATGTGCATCCCCTGTCTTTTTCTCTGTTATGTTGAAAAGAAATGACAAAAATGGATGGCTTATTGTTTGATATATGATGCCTTTGACAACATAAGTTGTAATGTATTATCATGCCGTCCACAAATAAAGATTTTACATAACAGAGAACCTGTGTGAATTAGCCCTTTTTTTAAATAGTTTTTAAAAATCTTTAAACTTTTTTTAGATAATTTTTTATTGTGACAGGTAAGCCAACAGTGCCGTGGGGGAGCAGCACAGTGACAGGGAGCTCATAGGGGGATCAGAAGCAGGCAGAACAGGAAGGGGATCGGTGCGGGGGTAGTAATTCAGTAATTGCCCCTCCATCCGACCACAATGATTCCCTCTGCTGTCTGGGCCCCCCTATTTGCCCGGGCCCCCTACAAGAGGGCTGGTGGTCCCCCCCTATCAGCGGCCCTGATGGTGTCCACCCCCAATATACTCAGTGGAACTCTGTGGAGGTAGCTATCTCTTCCACAAGCACCTGATGGTGTTTGGGCACCTGTAAATGGTCCTAGATAGCATTCTCGTTCCACTGTGCCTCTAAAGTACAAACACAGCTTCCAGGACATAGGGGAACGCAAGTCCATAGAGTTCCCTAATGTCCCTGATCATCCGCTGCTAGAGCCACCACAACCGCGTGAGGTGGTGGCTCTGCTCCTGTCCTGGGGGGCAGGTAGGATGGTAGGCGTGGAGGGTTTCCTGGGGGACTGTTGGTCTCCTCCCCTTCCTCTCCTCTGAATCCATGTAAGGAGGGCACCCCCTCTCAGGCAAAGCAGCAGTGTGGACTGGTGAAGCAACATGAGCCACAGTTCCTTCTGGCTCCTCCACCATGGCAGTAGCTTTAGGGGAGTCCCACAAAGCCCCAGGCTACTCATCAAGCTCCTCACAATTGTGTCTTGGCAGGTTACAAGGTGGTCACACGGAGCCTCAGGACATACAGAGACTAAAGTTTCTGTGACCCCAACGTGGCACACCACCAGACTCCTTCTGGGCATGACACAAGTCCAGTGTCCAGAGAAACATCACTGATATCAGGTGATATAAAATGGGACTGTGTCACCCAAGTTACAGGCTGCTTTAATATTTTCTACTGTTTTTAAAAACGTTGGAAGTTTTATTTTTTGTTGGGGGGGGGTGCAAGGGGGTACACTTTGCAGAGCTCAGTGAGCAGAGGTCTGAGAGATGGTTGAAGGGAAGGTACACTCCCCCCCTCCACAGCACACAGGAACAAAGATGAAGCGGTTGGTGGTAAAAAAAAAAAGTGACCTGGATTGAGACACATTATAGAGGGATATTCTTTGTTCATATTTCATGTTTGAGGTGTACAACCACTTCCCTACTCGCCCATAGTCATGATGTCCACAGGTGGGATCTCCCATCCTGGGTGGGCATCATATGACGTCCTCGGCTCCCCGGCGGTATAGGGGGGCAAGCGTGCGTGTGCCCGGCGGCCGCAATGTCTGACGCCACCTGTGATTGCTGGTGACAGAGCAGGAACGTAGATCTGTGTTTGTAAACACTGATCCACGTCCTGTCAGGTGGGGAGAGACAGTCTCTTGCTTGTTTCTGTTGTTTTTATTAGGGAATAGAACTAGGTTCGGGGAAACGGACATGGGATGCCCATAGGATAAATTGTACTTTGTACAATAAAAGTAACTGTGTCACACTTCTCAGCAGGACAAGATGGCTGACCCTAAACTTGACAGACTTTTACCTCAGAACACTTCTTCCAGCACACTACTTCACTGTCCAACTTTAGTACTCCTGTCACACCATCAGGTCACTCTGAAAAAGTCCCAGTGTCTTTAATTGATAGCCCTTTGTAGGCTGGGGCATGCAGTACTCCTTTGTGGCAGCAACCAATTTACTTGAGAAAAATAAATGTAGATGGACTACTGCTCCCAGCAAGTCTTGCCATCCTTCTGGCTGCAGAAACTTGACACAAATTCCCATAGTCTCTCCCTCTGGTTTTACATCCAGCTCCCCTAGCATGTTTCTTCCAGAGCTTTCCACTTTTGGACACCTGTCCTGAATCCTTCCTGAATGACTGTACTCCGGACGCGGACCAACTGTCTCATTCAGCTCCTGTTCCAGAACATCCCTCCATGGCCGTGTAAGAAGAGGCTCCCTTCCAGCTCCCGAGCTCACCGTCTTGGTAACATGTTTGCTTAATGAGACATCAGATGGTAACAGGGTGTGTGGAAGGGATCCAGCCGCCAGATTGCCTACATCTGACAGTTGCCAGTTGTCTTGAGCCACCGTAAGTGTGCATAAAACCCCCCCCCCCAAAGCCACCCACGTATCAGTGGCAGCACAAGGGTTAAGTCTTAGGGCTCATTCACAGGGGTGCAGAGGGCTATACAGGGAACATATATCAGAGCCTTTATGTAAGTAAAGGGAGGGATGTGTGCCCCTGGAAGCCAGGGCCGTCTTTACCGCAGGGCAAATGGGGCAGGTGCCCTGGGCCCTGTCACTGTTGGGGGCCCAAAGCAACCCCCTTTAAAAAAAAAAAAAAAAAAAAATTTTTTTTTTTTTTTTTTTTTTTTAGGGGTCCGGAGGCCCCCAGGGGCCCGGAGGACCCCAGGGCCCCAGATGGCAACCCCCTCTTTTTTTTATTTATTTTTAAATTAAAAAAAAAAAATTATATATTTTTATTAAACGGACAATTTTTTAATATATTTTTATTTTATTTTTTATTAAAGGGGCAATTTTTTTTAGAGGTCTGGGGGTCCCCAGGGGCCATAGTTCCCCAGGGCCCCGGATGACAACCCCCCTTTTTTTATAAAAAAAATCTTTTTATTTATATATATATATATAAAAATGTTTATTATTATTATTATTATTATAGGACCCAGAGGCCCCGGATGGCAACCCCCCTTATTTTTTATAAAAAACATTTTTTTTATATATTTTATTTCTTTTTTTTCTTTTTATATATATATATATATATATATATATATATATATATATATATATATATATATATATATATATATATATATTTTTTTTTTTAATTAAAGGGCTCAGAGTTCCCCAGGGCCCCATGTGGCAAACACCCTTTATCTTTTTTATAAATGTTTATTTTTTTATTTTTGTTTATATATTTTTTTATTTATTTTTTATTTAAGGGCCCAGGATGGCAACCCCCCCCTTTTTTTATAAATGTTTCTTTATATATATTTTTTATTAAAGGGCCCAGAGGTCCTGGATGGCAACCCCCTTTTTTTTGTAATTTATTTTTATTAAAAAAAAAATATTAAAGGGCCCAGAGGTCCCCAGGGCCCCAGATGGCAACCCCCTTTTTAAAATATATTTTTTATATATATTTTTTATTTCTTTTTTTCTTTTTATTAAAGGGCCCAGAGGTCCCCAGGGCCCCGGATGGCTACACCCCTTTTTTATATATATTTTTCTTTATTTCTTTCTTTATTTCTTTTTTTGTAAATGGCCCCCCGCTTCTAAATTTGCGGCAGCCCCCCCCTGCTTTATTAATTTCAGGCGGCAGCACCCCCCCATCCCTGTTCTCTGCTCCAGGGGGCTCATGCCTGAAGCTGTGTAAGTGGCCTCATAATTCCTGATGGCGGCCCTGCCTCCCGTTAAGCCCCTGTGCTGCCCACAAATCAGGCTGAAAATCATCAGCGGCACGCAGCCAGTGACAGTACTGCTTCCCTTCCCAGTGTTTTAAAATGTACAGCACCCCTGGCTTCCCTTTAGATGCGCACTTCTCCCTTCCTGCCACTGGGTGCTGCTTGCATATAAAAGTGAATTAGAATGTGATTTTATAACATCCCCAGTTTGCTCTTCCTGAGGCTGACTTCTTCATGTCCTGCTCCTCAAGGTATGTCACTGTTTGCTAATCTATATTGTATATAGAAGTTTTCTGTAGAGTGTGCCCAAAGTCTTTATAATATTTGATGATTCACTGCAGGTCTGGTCAGTGTTTTAAAAAGTTCCTCTATTTTACACATGGCATGGCATGGGGGTCACAGCACTGTCTGTCCATTCTGCTTTAGCACCATGGGACCCCATGCCATGCCATGTGTAAAATAGAGGAACTCTTTAAATAACAGACCAGACCTGCAGTCCAAGCTGAGTAAAGCCTCAGAGCAGATGACATTACTGTCTGTATTTAACTGCTTGACGGGCTTATTTTGGGCCTGGCTGGTTCACATGTATGTGTTTTGGCGGCCCACATTTGCGCAGGCACAGCAGCCCATTCATTTGAATGAGCCGCCATGCCTGCGTTTCCTGCAAAGAAAAGCGCATGCCTCATGTAATAGGCTGCGCACACGGCATGCCTATGCCCATCAAGCACTGAAATACAGCACTGTCTGTCCATTCTGCTGTCTGCTGTGACTTATCTGCAGTTCCCGCACTGTCAAACTTGCTGCATTTTTAGACGTTTAGGTCACGCTTTTAAAAACACAGTGCGTTTGTGTGTGCAAGAACTGCAGGTAAGTAGCATGGTGCAAAAGCAGAATGGATTTCAAGGCAACTGTATTTTTAAAATGCTGAATGCACCTTTTTTCTGCAGGAAACGAAGGCATGGCAGCCTATTCAAATGAATGGGCTGCTGTACCTGCACAAATGAGGACCGCCAAAACATACATGTGAACCAGCCAGGCCCAAAATAAGCTGGAGGGGGGCCCAAAAAAAATGTTTGCCCTGGGCCCAAACCATATTAAAGACGGCCCTGCTGGAAGCAGACAGTTTGCATTTGGCTCCATTCATTTGTCCATGTACCATGTGTAGCACTACCCCCACAGGAGCTGCTGGTTATATTTTGGGTGGCACGTTACCTCTATATTATCGCTGTCCAGGGTGAAAGGAGAGTCTGAAGAATTTCAATGTCCACACAATGCACTTCTTTTTCTTGGATTTATTTGGGAGAACTTTAGAAGAAAAGAAGGATGAGGGGTGGAAGGGTAGGTAGGTTCAGGTGCATAATCAAAAGTAAGGAAACACTCCTGTTTCCAGTATACAGTTCTCGTCGCCACTCTAGCCAGAGTGGGTATTGCTCACCCGGATAGGTCCCGTCCCTCTCACTGGCCCAGCAGTCGGGATGGCGCACAAAGTAAAGTAGTCTCTGCCACAGACCTTCCTTTTCTAATGAGACACTTTGGTCCGGAATCCTCTGCCACAGGATTCAGCACCCGAATCTCTTTAGCTTTGTTTCTTTAGAAGTTTAGATCCCACAGGTGACACCGTCAAGCCTCTCGGTATACATCCTTCGATGAAGTTTCCAGGCCTTCTCCCAAGGTACCAGCCTCTTGCATGGCCCTCTCCAGGATAGGTCCTCCCCTGGCTTCCTCCATCAGGTGGCTTCCTCCCGCAGGACGGACAACACAGGATCACCTCTGCAGTACAGGCCCCAGCCAGACAACTGGCCCACAGGCGAAGCCGCAGCCCCCAGGCCAACGTGGTCCCGGAACTAGGATTCAGAGCGCGCACCTCAGGCCAGGTGGGCCACGAGGTGCGGACGGACGACCGACAGACCCCCGCACCAATGGCGTCAGCCCCTTAAGTACCCCTCCCCAGCATGCAACCACTCCCACTGATTCGCTGCCGAGGGGGACACTCAATACACCTTGACTTTGCTACTGTCACCCTTGGCCTGGGGTGGTAATGACACCCCCAGGCGAGCAATGGTGGACACTCTCAGCACAGCCGTGGCTGGAACAGAGGCTAAATTGCCTCTAATTACTCTGGTCTGAGCCAAATAAGCTCAGACCCCCACTACATTTAAAGCAGCGCCTGTTCAACAGGAGCAGGGCACTTCACATGTAAATGCTTGGATGTGCATTGACCAACTAACACACTGTGCACTTACCTACATGAAATGTCAGCTTCCAAAGCAGTCCATCAGATATGCGGTATACAGTACACATAGTCCCCAACATTTCCAAAAAGTTTTTAGGGACACTTCTTTTTCTGTGTGCAGGAAGCCATTGTAGGTAGAGTATGTACTTTAATTAGGGGGCGGGGCAATCATTTAAAAACGGCGTGATTCTACAAGAAGCATATAATTAATTGCAATTGTTTTTTCAATGTATTAGATCAGAGTTTGGTAATTATTTAAATTCTCAAATGATAGGTTGCTTTCGTTTTTTAATCACTTTGTGTCATTTCACCAAGAATCATGGCAGATATCAGTGTTATGGCAAGATGTTCAAACACTGGCAGATATCTCCCTATTTATCATTCCCTGGGACAATTTGCTACAGTGAGTTCTTTAATTCCTGTGCTCTCTGCCTCTGCTGCACTGAAATCTTAGGCAGAGATACCAGAATTGCCCAGTTTACTAACTGTGGATTACACAGCACCCACTCTCTTTGTTATGAAGATGAAAAGAGAGAAATGTTTTCTGTGGTCCTCACACACCTCTTGTCCTAAGGACAGAATGCAATATGTTTAGCACTGCAGTGATTAGTGTACAATGTGGAGAGTGTCCCAGTGATAAGTATATAATATAGTAGGAACCCTGGTTATCAGCATACAATGTAGAGAGCATCCCAGTAATCAGTATATACAGGAAAAAACTTTTTCAAAGAAAATACATTTCTTATAAGAAAAAAAAAAAAATCAGTATATACAGTCATGGCCGAAATTGTTGGCACGCCAGAAATTTTTCCAGAAAATCAAGTATTTCTCACAGAAAAGTATTGCGGTAACACATGTTTTGCTATATACATTTACTCCCTTTGTGTGTATTGGAACAAACCCCAAAAAAGGGAGGAAAAAATCAAATTGGACATAATGTCACACAAAACTCCAAAAATGGGCTGGTCAAAATTCTTGGCACCCTTAACTTAATATTTGTTTGCACACCCTTTGAAAAAAATAACTGAAATCACTTGCTTCCTATAACCATCAATAAGCTTCTTACACCTCTCACCTGGAAATTTGGACCACTCTTCCTTTGCAAACTGCTCCAGGTCTCTCTTATTGGAAGGGCGCCTTTTCCCAACAGCAATTTTAAGATCTCTCCACAGGTGTTCAATGGGATTTAGATCTGGACTCATTGCTGGCCACTTTAGAACTCTCCAGCACTTTGTTGCCATCCATTTCTGGGAGCTTTTTGACATATGTTTGGGGTCATTGTCCTGATGGAAGACCCAAGATCTCGGACGCAAACCCAGCTTTCTGACACTGGGCTCTACAGTGCGACCCAAAATCATTTAGTAATCCTCACATTTCATGATGCCTTACACACATTAAAAGGCACCCAATGCCAGAGGCAGCAAAACAACCCCAAAACATCATTGAACCTCCACCATATTTTACTGTAGGTACTGTTCTTTTCTTTGCAGGCCTCAATTACATTTTCGGTAAACAGTAGTATGATGTGCTTTACCAAAAAGCTCTAGCTTGGTCTCATCGGTCCACAAGACATTTTCCCAGAAGGATTTTGGCTTACTCAAGTACATTTTGGCAAACTGTAGTCTTGCTTTTTTATGTGTCTGTGTCAGCAGTGGGGTCCTCCTGTGTCTCCTGCCTTAGCGTTTAATTTCATTTAAATGTCAATGGATGAGCCTGCAGGACAGTTTGAATTTCTTTGGAACTTGTTTGGGGCTGCTTATCCACCATCCGGACTATCCTGCGTTGCAATCTTTCATACATTTTTCTCTTCCGTCCACGCCTAGAGAGATTAGGTACAGTGCCATGGGTTGCAAACTTCTTGATAATGTTGCGCAATGTGGACAAAGGCAAATCTAGATCTCTGTAACCTTGAGATTGGTAATATGTTTCCACAATTTTGGATCTCAAGTTCTCAGACAGTTCTCTTCTCCCCTTTCTGTTGCCATGCTTAGTATGGCACACAATGCAAAGACTAAGTAAGACTCTCCTTTTTATCTGCTTTCGGGTGTGATTTTTATATTGCTCACACCAGTTACTTGCCCCAGGTGAGTTTAAAGAAGCATCACATGCTTGAAACAATCTTATTTATCCACAATTTTGAAAGGGTGCCAAGAATTTTGACCAGCCTATTTTTGGAGTTTTGTGTGACATTATGTCCAATTTGCTTGTTTTCCTCCCTTTTTTTGTCTTGTTCCAGTACACACAAAGGGAATAAACATGTGTATAGTAAAACATGGGTTACTGCAATACTTTTCCGAGAGAAATACTTGATTTTCTGGAAGAATTTCTGGGGTGCCAACAATTTCAGTCATGACTAATGTAGACGACCGGATGACAGTGATTGGTATACAATGTAGAGAGCATCCCAGTAATCAGTATATAATGTAGAAGACCATATGACAATGATTGACATACAACGTAGAAAGCATCCCAGTAATCAGTATATAGTGTATAAGACTGTATGACAGTGCGTGACATACAATGTAGAATGCATCCCAGTAAACCAGTACACAATACAGCGAGGACCCCGGTCATCAATATACAATGTAGAGAGAACCCCTATGATCACCAGTATAAGGAAAAAGATGATCAGCACTCAAGATGACATCCAAAAAATAGTATTCCTTGAAAAAACCTACAATGTTGCAAAAACAGCCTACGCATTTCAGGTGTTAGTCCTTAGTCATGGCCATGAGTCATGACTGAGGGCCAACGTCTGAAACACATAGGTGTTTTTACAGCATTAAATAAATGGACGTAGGGAGGGGTGGTGGCGCTGCCCTACCTACAACTGGACACAGCAAGAATTGTGAACAGTAACCCAAATGGGTATGAGGTAACGTGTAATAGTCTAGTGGTCGATGCAGTGAGTGAAAGCAGACCTGTGTTCCGACAAAATATTATGGTGATAATACAATATTAAATAGAATGCCCCACCACATATATAATATTATGGGGTGAAGGTAAGTAAGAATATCACTTGTAGGCTATAAAAATAGCCTGTGAGGGTTCCACTGTGCTAAAAATTCAAATAAATAATACTACGTGTGGCAAAAAAGGAAAAAATTATACATGTGACAAAAAGGATGAGCATGTGACAAAAATGCAAAGTTGTGGTACTTGTAAATAAATATATATTGTGATAGTCCAATAGTATGTATATATAGTACAGAAAAATATAGTCCAGCAATATATATGCAGTGAAAAAAACTTATTGCAACAAAAATATGAAAAAGGCCATCCAGGGAGTGGTAAAGTCCGTGCTGTTAAAGGTGCACCTGTGAAGGTGAGTGCTCAGGTATACAGTAGTGGAACTTGCACGCAGTGGTCACGGTGCTCCCCCTTATGGGTCCCCACTTACCAGAGGCACTAACCCCTGCAGGGGTAAAGTGCAAGTAGTCAGCCTCGGACGGCTCAGTGGTCTCCCGTAGTTCCTCAGTTATACTTGGGACCTCCTAGATGTAATAGTGATGTTTTATCCGGATCCAAGGTGAGTAGTTGTTTTAAAAGCCAGCAGCCCTCCAAGTAGAAAGTCTTTCGTTCCGCTTGCTAACAAAAATCTCAGTCTTGCAGTCTTTCTCCAGGCACTGCACACTTAGTTTAAAGAAGCTCCTATGAATCGGGGGGAATTAACCTCACTCCGGTGTCTGTACGAGGTGTCGGCAGAAAGGAATGTCCACTCCGGGTGTCACTTCCAAGTGAAGTGACACCCGGAGTGGACATTCCTTTCTGCCGACACCTCGTACAGACACCGGAGTGAGGTTAATTCCCCCCGATTCATAGGAGCTTCTTTAAACTAAGTGTGCAGTGCCTGGAGAAAGACTGCAAGACTGAGATTTTTGTTAGCAAGTGGAACGAAAGACTTTCTACTTGGAGGGCTGCTGGCTTTTAAAACAACTACTCACCTTGGATCCGGATAAAACATCACTATTACATCTAGGAGGTCCTAAGTATAACTGAGGAACTACGGGAGACCACTGAGCCGTCCGAGGCTGACTACTTGCACTTTACCCCTGCAGGGGTTAGTGCCTCTGGTAAGTGGGGACCCATAAGGGGGAGCACCGTGACCACTGCGTGCAAGTTCCACTACTGTATACCTGAGCACTCACCTTCACAGGTGCACCTTTAACAGCACGGACTTTACCACTCCCTGGATGGCCTTTTTCATATTTTTGTTGCAATAAGTTTTTTTCACTGCAGATATATTGCTGGACTATATTTTTCTGTACTATATATACATACTATTGGACTATCACAATATATATTTATTTACAAGTACCACAACTTTGCATTTTTGTCACATGCTCATCCTTTTTGTCACATGTATAATTTTTTCCTTTTTTGTCACACGTAGTATTATTTATTTGAATTTTTAGCACAGTGGAACCCTCACAGGCTATTTTTATAGCCTACAAGTGATATTCTTACTTACCTTCACCCCATAATATTATATATGTGGTGGGGCACTCTATTTAATATTGTATTATCACCATAATATTTTGTCGGAACACAGGTCTGCTTTCACTCACTGCATCGACCACTAGACTATTACACGTTACCTCATACCCATTTGGGTTACTGTTCACAATTCTTGCTGTGTCCAGTTGTAGGTAGGGCAGCGCCACCACCCCTCCCTACGTCCATTTATTTATTCTTTTACTATCCCCTATGGGGATTTGTTTTTGGGGGGCTGCAGCCTGATTATTGATTATTGATTATTTTGATTATTTTGATTATTCTGATTATTTTGATTATTTTACCTATCGTTTTCCCGGATTTGATTAGACATTTGTTTAGTATCTACTGCCATTTATATTAGCCTGGTCAGATCCTAAGCGCGGATTAACCCCTACCCTACGTTTTTACAGCATTGTATATGTATTCTCAATAAAGGAATACTATTTTCTGGATGTCAGCTTGAGTGCTGACCATCCTTTCCTTATTCGGGTGATCATAGGGGTTCTCTCTACATTGGGTATTTTTGGTATCTTTAGGACATGCTGTATTGTTCAGGTAGATACGATATACCAGCCGTTATGATTTCATTTTTTTTTTAACTCATATTCTAAGTTTATTATGTTTTATCTCATATGATTTTGCTACTGCCTCTAAAGTCCCATGATAAAATATAGAGTTTGCTTATTGCATTAGTGTTTATATGCAGATCCCATTTTAGTTATATTCAGATCATGTTTTTTTTAGTTAACCCCATCTTTTCTGGTCTGAGAGTCTACAGCTAGTTTTAGCTCAGGGCTCAATAAACAGCATAAGCTAGAGCCAGGTTAGGCATTCGACGGACACGTCTGATAGTTAGAAGTCCATTTGCATGACAGATTAGACATTATGAGGGAGAGACTTCAGCCTCGTACACACAATCAGATTTTCATTGGACAAAGCCTCAGACTTTTGTCCGAAGGGTGTTGGCTGTGAACTTGTCTTGCATACAAACGGCAAAGAATTGTCGGCAAACAAAAACGAACCTGGCAACATATTAGACGTACTACAAGACTACAAAACAGGAAGTTCAATTGTCAGGCGCCACCCTTTGGGCTCCTTCTGCTAATCTCGAGTTAGTAGAAGTTTAGTCAGTGTTGATACACGCTTTTCAGTTCGTTTCTGAACGGTCGTTAGTCAACCAGCCATGTTGCGCATTCTGAGGAGAGAATTTGCTATTGTTGGGCTTGGAGTTATTGCTTTGACCCAAGTCCAGTCCAGGAACAGGAGGAGGAGAAGTTCTTGGACTAAAAATTGGTTGCTTAATAGTGACCAATTTTCTTGTATCAAAAGAAGAAAAGAAGCAGCGCCCTCTAAGCGTTGTAAGTACATTTCTTAAAAGTATATTAAAAACCATATAAGGGATTACACTCAGAAACTAGCTATATGGCAAGGCTTATCTGTACAGGTGCTTCCGTACTGGTCCCGGGTACAGCTGATGTAAGTTAGTGCTGCTCTGGCCTCGGTGTTGATTAGACCCGGTCCCTGTAGCTCCTTGCCTCAGTCGGCAGCGATGGGGATTCCAGACGCTCTCCGAGAATAGAGAATGAGGACATCGTTCCTGAGCGCACGGCTGTGGATGATGTCACGTCCGGATCAACAGTCGGCGGGGAGGTGCGCGCGTTCGAAGCATGCATGCTTCTTCATCAGGCTCTATAGGGACCATCTTGCAACAGGGAAAATTTAACTGGCAGGACATTTGCCTATTGGTTTACTTAATTCCATGGAAACTAATGCTATCCTCAAGCTGGAATGCAATGATTGAAAACCTAAGCTATAATATTAGCATTATTAAAGATTAATCATTTAAAAGAATAATTTAAAACAGTGGGCGATAGGCTGAAACATAACTTAATCATACCCCAAGCTAATTATAAGATCACAATAAAAAGACAAGTAGAAAAAAAAAAAAAGTAGATAGATAAGAGAAGGTACTAAATTACGAAAATACTGTACCATTGTCATCAGATAAAACCATAAGAAAATATATTAATAGAAAACGTGTTAATAAAATATTGATTTCAAGACCCTCATTCAAGCCCCCTGGCGAGAGGCTATCAAGGGTATGAATCAAATAATTTTCCCTTCCACACAACTTTTTATATTGTTCTGCTTGGGGAAGGTGTTTGGAAATGGCCTCTATTACCCAGACATGGAGCCCCATAGAGGACTGCTGGTGAAACTCTTTAAAATGTCGGGCAACACTATATTTATCAGTGCCCTTTTCCACAAAATTCCGGTGTTCTCCAAACCTCTTGCGAAGAGTACGGATAGTACGGCCCACATAAAACAGACCGCAAGGGCAGGTTAAACAGTACACTACATACTCAGAAGACCACGTAAAAAAGTCTGGTATGGTGTACCGTTTGCCTTTACACGTAAAATATTTTTGTCTGTGGGTGACATGTTTACAGGTAAGGCATAACGCCTTTTTGCACTGATACATTCCCTTGAAATTAGAAAATGTCAGAGAAGCACTAGCACTTGGCCCTGAGTTTTACATTTTACTGGGGGCTATTTGGGCCTTGATGTTTTTGGCTCTTCTGTAACTCGCTAGTGACCGATGCGAAATGGTTGATCTGAGATGTGGATCCTCACTCAATATCGGCCAATGTTTGGATAAAATCCTTTCCATTCTCCTAAACGGACTATGAAATTGAGTGACAAAACGGACTGGTTGAATATTATCATCTGATCTCATGGTTTTATTGCTCCCAACATCAGTATTCAGATAATGTTGAAATGCCCCCTCCACTAGCTCATCAGGATAACATTTATCTGAAAATTTGTTTTTTAGCGATTGCCCATGAGTGGTATAATCTTTTAATCGAGTACAGTTGTGTCTAAGGCGGCAGAACTGACTCTTAGGGATATTTTTCACCCAACGTGGGTGATGACAACTCCCATAATGTAGATAGGAGTTGCCGGAGGTGGGTTTGGTGTAATTTTGGGCACATATGATGTTCTCGTCATGAAACAGCTCCAAGTCCAAGAACGCCAGTGTATTGTCATCTGTGACTGCAGTATAAGGTAAGACCCATACAGTTAAGAGTTGTAGTGCTGCAGAAATCCTGGGATAAGGGTGTCAGGTCCATCCCAGATTATGACTATATCGTCAGTCTAACGACCGAAAAAGACCAAATGGGCCGCAAAGGGGTTATTCTGCCAAATGTTAAAATGTTCCCAGTATCCCATTGTGAGATTGGCATAGCTAGGGGCAAAATTAGCCCCCATGGCTGTTCCCTGAATTTGAATAAAAAATTCTCCATTGGTTTCAAAATAATTACAAGTTAGACAGAATTTCAGCAATACAACAAAAGGTGTATTTGCCGAGGATTAAGCATAGGATCCTCATTGAGATAGTACTGTGTGGCCTGTAGGCCAACTTTATGGGGTACTGATGTATAAAGAGACACTACATCTAACGAAAGCCACCGGTAGGAGGGTTCCCATCGATATTGTTACGTATCTAATAATTGGATGCTATCTTTGATATGCGAAGGGAGACTGGTGACTAAAGGTTGAAGGAAATGTGCTTCTCTGACGTTTTTTAATATCAAGGGAATGTACCAGTGCAAAAAGGCATTATGCCTTACCTGTAAACATGTCACCCACAGACCAAAATATTAAAAGGTAATGTAAAGGCAAACAGTATACCATACCAGACTTTTTTACGTGCTCTTCCGAGTATGTAGTGTACTATTTAACCTGCCCTTGCGGTCCGTTTTATGCGGGCCGTACTATCCGGACTCTTCGAAAGAGGTTTGGAGAACACCGGAATTTTGTGGAAAAGGGCTGTGATAAATATAGTGTCGCCCGATATTTTAAAGAGTTTCACCAGCAGTCCTCTACGGAGCTCCGTGTCTGGGTAATAGAGGCCATTTTTAAACACCTTCCCTAAGCAGACGATATAAAAAGTTGTGCGAAAGGGAAAATTATTTGATTTATACCCTTGATAGCCTCTCGCCAGGGGGCTTGAATGAGGGTCTTGAAATCAATATTTTATTAGAACATGCTTTCCATTTATATATTTTCTTATATTTGTATCTGATAATGGTACAGTATTTTAGTAATTTAGTACCTTCTCTTATCTTTCTTCTTTTTTCCCCCAAAACATTTTTATAATTTTTTTTCTATTTTTCTTTTTATTGTGATCTTATAATTAGCTTGGGTATGATTAAGTTATGTTTCATCCTATCTCGCACTGTTTTAAATTATTATTTTAAATTATCCTATATTGTACTAATAATTAATCTTTAATAACGCTAATATTATAGCTTAAGTTTTAATTTTATTTCTCAGATTTTTCAATCATTGCATTCCGCATATCAGCTTGAGGATAGCATTAGTTTCCATGGCATTAATTGAACCAATAGTCAAATGTCCTGCCAGTTAAATGTTCCCTGTTGCAAGATGGTCCCCATAGAGCCTGATGAAGAAGCATGCATGCTTCGAACACGCGGACCCCGTCCCCCCCCCCGCCGACTGTTGACCCAGACGTGACATCATCCACAATTTGGACAGTGTGTATCCATATTTTTGGATTTTGACACTTCTCACCTGTCCACTGGGCTTCCAGTAGTGTAAGTAAGGAGGGGCTGCCCAAAGTATCACACATTATTTTTGCATTCAGCTCTCATGGAAGTGGAGTGTGTTACCTGTCCAAAACATCTACCCATTTCCCTTCCCACCAGAATTTTTTTAGAATGGGCCACCAGAGGGGGTGAGGAATCTGATAAGTTAACCTTACACTCTTCTCTTTAAATACTCATTTAAATGTTATACTTATGTTGGCCAAGAATGTTTGTCAAATCTGCTTGCAATGTTTTGTGCCGAAGTAGTAATTTTTTTCCTTGTTTGATTCCAGTTTCCTTTCAACCCCCAGCAATGGCAGGATGTTGCAGCCCAGTTCGAGGAGCAGTGGGATTTTCCCAACTGTGGTGGTGCTATTGATGGCAAGCATGTCGGGATTGTCCCACCACCCAACTCAGGGTTCTATTTTTTTTAAATTTTTTAATTATAAGGGCTTTTGCAGCATAGTCATGCTAGCTGTTGTGTCTGCCAACTACAAGTTCCTGTACCTGGGTGTTGGGAAGAACGGCCAATGGAGGTGTCATTATGCAGACAAAGTTCTACCACCAGCTCCAGAATGGCACCTAAAATTTGCCATCTACTGACAATGTTGAGGGCCTCAATTTTGTGTTTGTGGCAGATGAGACCTTTGCTCTGGGTGAACATCTTATGAAGCCCTTTCCTATGAGGAACCTCATCCCAGAGCAGAGAATATTTAAATTATAGGCTCTCTTGTACCAGAAGAGTGGTTAAAATGCCTTTGGCTGTTTTTAACTTTGATCAACCTGGCCGAATATAAAATCAGTCATGTGGTATTGTGCGGCTGCACCCTCCACATTTTTTTGCAGAGGAATGCTAGCAGCTACCTTGCCTTAGGGCCAAATGATGTGGACTCTGCAGGGTCAGGCCCAGCTGAAGAGGCTGTGATGACGGCTTTTGAAAGTGGCCTTGCTGGGTTGCCCTCCCGAAATGCCTGAGTTGTCTGGCAGCAATACATGGACTATTTTTTGGGTAGAGAGGCAGTGGCATGGCAGCAAACTGTAGCTGATCCTGAATAAATATTTATTTGATCCTAAACTCCTATTTGATTTGAACTACTATTATCTGTTTTTTATCGGTCTCCTAGCTTCTCAAATGGCCTTAATTTGGCACATTTTCTACAATAGTGCAAACGTACTTATTTGCTACATGGGGTGACAATCTCTTCTTAAGCTAACTCTTATGCTGTGCTGGGGTTCTGGAAGGTGGGGAAAACAACTGCGCTAGCTAACAGAAAAAACAAAAAACAATGTAGCAGCCGGCACACAAAGTCAAAAGTGAACATAGAAAAGGGAAGTGCAGCGCTATACTTAATTAATCCGTGAAAATGCTGCCAAATTGACATGACATACAAAAGTGAAATCAAACAAAAAAATATATATAGAAATGGTGAAAAAAACAAATTTCACACAGCATGGATGTAATGCTGCTTGAAGTCTATACATATGTTTCCAAACTGGTGAGTGGAAACACCAACCAGGTGTGATGAACAATGTGAGTAGTTCATAGGTGTGTTTCCCAGTAGATGAATGAAACACTTCACATATAATGCCAGTTCAGATAAATGAAGACAACAGTATTGGCTTGTCTGTAGCAATCTTCAAACTCTCAAAAAAGAGAATGGGTACTCTTACCAGCTGTGGTGGACTTACATGTTAATATTAACAGCAAGTCGGATCAGGCATGGTGGTCACAACAGACCCTGGGCTCTGTGCGAATGATTCTGCTAAGATGGTCACTCCGGTTAAGATGGTGGAACCAGTCTGGATCAGATACCTCACTTCAGGAACAGAAACCCGGATAGAAAAGGCCAATGGTGGAATGGCCAAGCTCGTGAATTAACACAGCATGTGTGGTTATATGGAAACAAAAAAAGGAAATGCTCCCAATGGTGCAGATCAAAAAAAACAATGAAGGCTTTATTTAAAATTAAATGGATAAAATCACGTGGGAAAGTTTAAAAGCAGTATGGGGTACTAAGTATGTTACCCCATACATACTTAGTACCCCATACTGCTTTTAAACGTTTTCACGTGATTTTATCCATTTAATTTTACAAGCTTGGCCATTCCACCATTGGCCTTTTCTATCCGGGTTTCTGTTCCTGAAGTGAGGTATCTGATCCAGACTGGTTCCATCTCAACCGGAGTGACCATCTTCGCAGAACCATCCGAAGATGGACATAGCCAGCGGCCGTTTGACGCCCCTGCACTTCCTGAAGCTCCATTGTTTCACTGAAGGAAAAAGCACCCCAGACCATTATGGCTCCCCCTCCACTGTGGCACGTAGAAAACATCTCAGGTGGGATCTGCTTGTCATGCCAGTAACGTTGGAAACCATCAGGACCATCAAGGTTACATTTTTTCTCATCAGAGAATAAAACGTTCTTCCACCTTTGAATGTCCCATGTTTGGTGCTCTCTTGCAAAGTCCAAACGAGCAGTTCTGTGGCGTTCAAGGAGACAAGGTTTTTGAAGACGTTTTTTGTTTTTAAAGCCCTTCAGTCTCAGATGCCGTCTGATGGTTTGGGGGCTGCAGTCAGCACCAGTAAGGGCCTTAATTTGGGTCGAGGATCATCCAGTTACTTGACGGACAGCCAATTGGATCCTCTGGCTCAGTGCTGGTGAAATTTTTTTGGGTCTTCCACTTGACTTTTTTGTTCCATAACCCTCAGGATCATTTAAGAAATTCCAAATGACTGTCTTACTGCGTCCCACCTCAGCGCTGTGAGAGACCCTGCTTATGCAGTTCAGCAACCCGACTACGCTCAAAAAGGGAGAGTTTTTTTGCCTTTGCCATCACAACGTGCGACTACCTGACAGAAGATGACAATGAATCCACATCTTTGCACAGATTTGGCCTTTTAAAGGCATGTGGTCCTAAACTTTTGATCAGCTGAAAAACAGCCTGTTTCAGTTTATTCGTTATTTTCAATTAATTGAATGCTCAAAAAATGTTTTGTCTCACTCTCATTTCTTCTTGTTGCATGTTGAAGCTCTACTTGGAACCTTGTTAACCACTTGCCGACCGCGCACCGTCGAAATACGTCCACAAGGTGGCTCTGCTGGGCGAGAGCACGTAATATGACGTCCTCTCTCCCAGCCGCCACTAGGGGCGCGCGCGCGCCCCCCGCTTGCCCCCGACTCCCGTGCGTGTGCCACGCGATCGCTCGGTACAGAGCGGGGACCGGGAGCTGTGTGTGTAAACACACAGCTCCCGGTCCTGTCAGCAGGGGAAATGCTGATCTTCGGTTCATACAATGTATGAACCGAGGATCAGTGTTTCCCCTAGTGAGGCCACCCCCCCCCACAGTAAGAACACACCCAGGCATACTTAACCCCTTCCCCGCCCCCTAGTGTTAACCCCTTCACTGCCAGTGGCATTTTTATAGTAATCCAATGCATTTTTATAGCACTGATCGCTATAAAAATGGCAATGGTCCCAAAAATGTGTCAAAAGTGTCCGAAGTGTCCGCCATAATGTCGCAGTACCGAAAAAAAAAATCGCTGATCGCCGCCATTACTAGTAAAAAAAATATAATAAAAATGACATAAAACTACCCCCTATTTTGTAAACGCTATAACTTTTGCGCAAACCAATCAATAAACGCTTATTGCGATTTTTGTTTACGAAAAATATGTAGAAGAAAACATATCGGCCTAAACTGAGGAAAAAAAATGTTTTTTTATATATTTTTGGGGGATATTTATTATAGCAAAATGTAAAAAATATTCATTTTTTTCAAAATTGTCGCTATATTTTTGTTTATAGCGCAAAAACTAAAAACCGCAGAGGTGATCAAATACCACCAAAAGAAAGCTCTATTTGTGGGAAAAAAAGGACGCCAATTTTGTTTGGGAGCCACGTCGCACGACTGCGCAATTGTCTGTTAAAGCGACAGAGTCCCGAATCGCAAAAAGTACTCTGGTCTTTGGGCAGCAATATGGTCCGGGGGGTAAGTGGTTAAGATCCAACAATGTTAAATATTTTTTTTTGCCATTTTTCAAGTGGTCTTAAACTTTTGATCAGGACTGTATATTTTTTCGTTTGATTTCCCTTTTGTATGTCATGTGAATTTGGAAGCATTTTCACAGATTAATTAAGTATAGCGCTGCACTTCCCTTTTCCATGTGCTGGGGTTCTGACACACACACAGTTTTTGTTCTTAATGTATCTAATGCATTAATGCCCAAAAAATTAGGCCTTTTCAACTTCGAGGCCATAAAATTGCCAGAGTTTGCCACATTTTAGAGCACATTGGGCCAGATTCACAGCAGAGATACGACGGCGTATCTCTGATACGCCGTCGTATCTCTCAGAGTATCTATGCGACTGATTCATAGATTCAGTTCCGCATAGATAGCCCTATGATCCGACAGGTGTAATTGAGTTACAGCGTCGGATCTTAGGATGCAGTACCTCGGCTGCCGCTGGGTGGAGTTTGCGTAGTTTTCCTGCGTCGGGTATGCTAATGAGCATTTACGGCGATCCACGATGGTTTTCGCGTTCGTTACGTCGTCGCTAGTAATTTTTTCCCGTCGCAAATTTACACCTGCTTTAACATGGCTTAACTTTAGTCGAAACAAAAAAGAAAAGGAGGGCGCACCGACCTTGTGCATTACCACTTAATTTTTTTTATTAAAACAGAATAAAAAGCAATGGTCCTACTCACAAGACACTCATAAATATGCGCTTTTCTGACCCAGTCCAGTTGTCTGAAAAGCGCATATTTATGAGTGTCTTGTGAGTAGGACCATTGCTTTTTATTCTGTTTTAATAAAAAAAATTAAGTGGTAATGCACAAGGTCGGTGCGCCCTCCTTTTCTTTTTTGTTTCGTTTTAGCCATATGAACACCCTTTGTTCTGTGGAGGGCTGCAAGACTCCTGATTTTTGCCGTTAGACTACACTGCTGTACCCGGTTTGGCGAAACACCAGAGCGCAGGAGATTTTGTGTGTTTAACTTTAGTCGAGCCATGTTAAAGTATGGCCGTCGTTCCCGGGTCGAATTTCAATTTTTTTTTGTTTTGGCGTAAGACGTCCGGGAATACGAATGGACGCTACGCACGTCGCCGTTCAAAAAAATGACACCACATCGCGCAAAGCACGGCGGGAATTTCTAAACTGAGCATGCGCAGTACGTCCGGCGCGGGAGCGCACCTAATTTAAATGGTACACGCCCCATTTGAATTGGGCGGGCTTGCGCCGGACGTGTTTACGATACACCGCCGCAAGTTTACAGGTAAGTGCTTTGTGGATCAGGCACTTACACTGAAAACTTGCGGCGGTGTAACGTACACAAGTTACGTTGCGCCGCCGCAAATGTAGGAGAATCTGGCCCTTAGTCACTGTAACTACACCAACTTAAAAGAGAAGTAAAGGTTTTTTTTTTTTGGCTAAGTATACTTACCTAGGTGAATGCAGCATCATACTGATGCTGCATCTGTCCCCCGGTGTGTCTCTGCACTGAGAACCGAGACACTAAACACCGCCAATGGCTTGGTTCTCACTCCTCCTGAGCAAAGCGATGCTGACGGTCAGTCAGCATCCCTTCTGCTCTACTTCGCAGCGCTCACTTTGTCTCCTCTGGTGGCTTATTTGTAGCCTCATTTTTTGCGTTTTCCTGTTGATAGAAGAGTAAAAAAGGGGCCCCAAAATAAATAAAAAGGAATGTTTATATTTAACTTCCTCTTTAACCACTTCAGCCCCAGACCATTTTGCTGGTCAAAGACCAGGTCACTTTTTGCGATTTGGTTCTGCGCCCCTTTGACAATTGCGGTTGTGCGACATGGCTCCCAAACAAAATTGACGTCCTTTTTTCCCCACAAATAGAGCTTTCTTTTGGTGGTATTTAAACACCTCTGCAGTTTTTTTTTACGGGTTACGCGTTTCCCAGGAAGTGCTTCTTACGGTAGGGGGGGGATGGGCTGTGTGTGACATGTCACTGATCTCCGCTCCGATTACACGGAGCGGAGATCATTGTCACTAGACAGAGCGGGGAGATGCATGTTTACATTAGCAGCTCCCCGCTATATCTCTCGGTGAGACGATCTAGTCCGCGGGACAATAAAGGGGATGTACCTGTACGCCCTTATGCCTGTCCGTGCCATTCCTTCAACATAAATAGGCGTGCTCTGGTCCTTAAGCAGTTATGAAAGTTATAAAAGTTATACTCACAGAAAATCCTTTTCTCTGAGTTGATGGACGGATACAGCCTTAATCTTGACAAAGTGGGTATTAGCCTTCATTCGGGAGTGACTAGGCAGAAACTGGGTATAACCCCTCTTTCTGCATCTCGCAGATCAGTTTGTCAAAAAGCAGTACAAACATAAAAAAGGAGGGGTGGGTGCTGTATCTGTCCATGAACTCAGAGAAAATAATTTTACGGTGAGTACAAAAATCCTATTTTCTCTTTTGTTCATGGACGGACACCGTCTTAATCTTGACAAAGTGGGATGTCCCAAAGCAGTGTCAAAAACAAGCGGTGGGAACAGCATAAAAATAACTTCATTGAAACTCTAAACAGCCGCCTGCAAAACTTTGCGGCCGAAAGAAGCCTCCGAAGATGCACTCACATCAACCATGTAGAATTTAGTGAAAGTGTGAACGGACGACCAAGTCGCCACCTTACACACCTGAGAAAAAGACGCTTGATGTCAGAAAGTCCAAGAGGAACCTATTGCCCTGGTTGAATGCGCCATGACAGCCAAGGGAGGCGCCCGACCCCTTATGGCGTAAGCCTGAATTATGATCTGTCGGATCCACCTAGAGATGGTGGCTGACGAGACCGCCAGGGCCTTCTTAGGACCAGCCACCAAAACAAACAGCGAGTCTGACCTCCGGAACGGAGCAGTAACAGACAAGTATACTCTCAGAGCTCAGACAAGGTCCAAGGAATGCAACGCCGCCTTTTTAGGATGCGACGGACGAGGACACAAGGATGGAAGTAGAATTTCCTCATTGAGATGGAAGGCCGAAACGACCTTAGGAAGAAAAGAAGGCTGCGGACGCAGCACCAACTTATCCTTGTGGAAGATCAGATAGGGGGCCTTGCATGACAAGGCTGCCAGCACAGAAACCTGTCTAACTGACGTAACAGCCACCAAAAAGACCACTTTCTGAGAAAGTGTCAACAAGGGAATCTCCCTGTTTTTAAAGGGTGGTTTCTGAAACACCGAGAGGACCAGGTTCAGGTCCCACAGAGGTAGGGGAGGACAGACCGGAGGGGCCACATGCCGAACCCCCTGCGCAAACGTACTCACTAGTGAGCTGCCAGGGGTTGTTGAAAAAAGACCATCAGGGCAGAAATCTGCCCCTTGATCATACTTAAAGCAACCGTTTGGTCAACCACCCGCTGTAAGAACAGCAGGACTCTGGAAACCGAGTAAGTATGTGGATTCCACCTCATTTCCTCACAAATGGATATGTAGGCTTTACAAGTGCAATGGTAAATCTTCCTAGAGGATAGCTTTCGAGCCCTCATGGTAGAAATCACTGAATCCGACAGTCCCCAGTCTTAGCACCTGGCTTTTAATAGCCATGCTGTTAAAGCCAGCGACTGTAAAGCAGGATGAAGTATGGGACCTTGCAACAGCAGGTCCGCTCTCAGCGGTAGACGCCAAGGGACGTCTGCTACTAGACGCACTAGGTCGGCGTACAAAGGACACAGAGGCCAATCCGGAGCAATTAGAATCATTGGGATGCCCTCTGCCTTCACTCTGCAAAGCAGATGAAGAAGGAGCTTCAGAGGGAAGGCATAAATCAGCCGATACTGACTCCACGGTGCCACCGCATCTGTCGCGTCTGGCCATGGGTCTCTTGACCTGGCCACAAACCTCAATACCTTCCGATTGAGTCGAGACACCAGGAGATCTACGTCTGGCGTGCCCTATCTTTGGCAAAGAAGCTGAAACACCTCCGGGTGCAGAGACCATACTACTGGGTCCAGCATCTGGTGACCCAGTTTTCCAATCCTGGAAGGTATACGGCCGACAGGGCCGGTACGCTCCTTTCTGCCCACCTTGTTACTCCTTGATGGTTGACATACGCCACCGCCGTGGTGTTGTCAGACTGGATCCTGACTGGACGCCCCTGTAGCCTCTGGGACCATGTGGAGAGGCACAGCCTGATCGAACAGAGTTCCAGAACATTGATCGGCAAGTGGGATTCCTCCGGAGTCCAGTGACCCTGGGCCGACTGGACCCCCCAACCGGTAAGGCTGGCTTCCATCGTGACCACCATCCTGTGAAAAGGAAGGAACGACTTCCCGGACAGAAGTGCCAGTGGTGTCAGCCACCAAACTAGGGAGGTACTGACTAGGTGGCACACCGAATTTCACAATCCAGCGACGATGGGCACTTGTCCCATCTGGACAGAATTTCCTTCTGCAACACTCGAGTGTGAAATTGAGCATATGGTACTGCCTCAGAGGCTACCATGAGACCCAGGACTCGCATTCAAAAGCGGAATGATGACCATCTTTGGGATGTCAACTGCCGCACCGCAGCCCGAAGAGTCTGCAACCTTTCCACAGGGAGAAAAACTTTCGCCTCTGATGAGTCCAGGAACAACCCCAGATACACTAGGCGTTGAGTCGGCACCAATACTGACTTCTGAGCGTTCAGCACCCCACCAAAATCGGAGGGTTTGACAGGTTATAGACACGCTCACCTCAAATTCTGTGCTTGAAGTGGCCCTCAGAAAATGATCATCCAAGTAGCCCACGATAGCGATGCCACGCTGTCTTAGTAGGGCCAGAATCGGGGCGAGCACCTTGGTGAACACCCTCTGTGCCGATGCCAGTCCAAAGGCGAGACACACAAATTGGTAGTGGTCTTCCCGGATCGCAAATCGCAGACATCTGATGCCTGGTGCATATGGGGACATGCAAGTATGCGTCCTTGATGTCCAAGGATGCCAGAAAATCCTCTGGATGGAGGGCAGCGAAAACAGAGCGAACCGACTCCATTCGGAATCCTTGTACCTTCACAAAGCAATTGAGAGCCCTGAGATCCAGGATTGGGCGAACGCCCTCTTTCTTTGGTACTACCAACAGGTTTGAGTAAAACCCCTGAAATCGTTCCTGTACTGGGACAGGAATGATTACCCCGAGTACCAGCAGATCCTGAACTACGCCAAACAGGGCTATCCGACAGGTCGGCTGAAGCTGGAGGTTGGAGGAAAAAATAAATCTGTTTGGTGGGCGAGAGAGAGAAACGATCTTGTACCCTGAGGAAACTACTTCTCAAACCCACCGGTCGGAGATCTGCGATGTCCACCGGGTCGCAAATTCACGAAAACGTCCCCCCCCACCGGAGAGATGGGTGGGGGCAAACCTTCATGCAGACGTGGATTTGTTCGCAGGCTTGTTGGGCTTGCAAAACCAGGGACGCTTCTGTCCCTCAGCAGTCGCTTTATTGGCCTGGGATAGTTTACTGGCTGCGCTGGGCGGACGAAAAAAACGTTTGTGCGCGGTAAAGAAGGGCCCTTGCCTACAGCATGGCTCCTTACCCTTTTTGGATTGTGGGAGTAGCGTACTCTTACCCCCTGTGGCATCTTTAATAATGTCATCCAGGGATGCTCCAAAAAGCCTGTCACCCTTAAAGGGCAAATCCATCAGGGCCTTCTTGAAAGATTAGTCCGCAGACCAACACTTTAGCCAGAGCAGGCGGTGTAACACCACCGCATAGCTTGAGGCTCTGGCCAGCAGAGGAATAGTGTCCAAGGCTGATTCGCAGACAAATTACAGGCCCTGTAACAACTGGTCAGCTGGTCCGAGGGAGCCTGACATGCTTTTAACCCATTATGCAGCATCTTTGCCCATTCAGTGAGTGTCAGACACCAGGGCCCCAACTATCGTTGGACGCACAGCCGAGCTGTGTATAGGTAGCGGGAGACTGCCTCAGCCTTCTTGTCCACAGGGTCCTTGAAAGCAGGAGCCCCTTCCACCGGAATCAAGGTTACACAGGATGGTCCATTATCGGATGAGAGGTTAATTTTTTCAAGAAACAATCCTCAAGAGGGAAACGCACTGCCAAATTTTTAGGGACCGAAAAAACCTTCTGTGGTTTGTCCCATTCCTTGTATAAAAGTTTGTCTAGATAAGGCACACAAGGAAACACCTTAGTGCGGGTCAGCTTACGGAACCCAAAAGGGACGAAGCCTCTGTTGCTTCTGCAGACTCCTGTTTTTAGATCACTGACCGGAACCTTTTTGCGTGCTGACCCAGATGCAGAGTCATCCTCACTGTCCGGCCAGTCCTTGGATACATCAGAGCCAGGGTCATGAGCCGTAGCTGGACCCGGCTTCGCTTTAGAGTTGTCCCTAGAAGATGACGGGGAGGGGGTGTTTTTTACCCCCCGTGTTCCCACGCGCCGCTTCCACCGTGGCAACAAAAGCATCTAGGATTGCCGACATAGCATCCGATACATCTGGTGCAGGGGCATCAATTGCTAGCTCAGGTGTTTCAGGGGAAAAGGCATCTGCTTCTGACGCCATGCTGACCCACGCGCCTGACACCCACAGGGACTCCAAGGCAAGGTACAACAACCCAACCTCCTAGCTGTGAGAGAGACGGGGGGTTCCCCCCTAGAGGACTCACCACACTTGAACAGTATAGTACGGCTGCCATCCGCTTTCTGCTCAAGCCGCTTCCTTGTCAGCTGTCTGTGTCAGTCTGACCACTGCACAGCGTGTCTGCAAGCTTGTGCCGATTAAATGATATGATCTGGCGTGGACCGCGAGAAAATGGCTGCTGAGCGGCAGATAGAGGCCAAACAACGCCGCGGGCCACAAGAACATGGTCGCCGAGCGGCAGGTAGAGGCAAAAACACAGCGTGGACCAGAGCACAGTGTGGATCACAGGCAAAATAACCGCCGATTAGCAGATAGAGGCCAAACAAGGCGCAGACCACAAAAACATGGTCACCGAGCGACAGATCGAGGTCAAACCCAGAGCGGACCACAGGCAAAATGGCCTCTGATTAACAGATAGAGGCCAAACAGTGTGGAACACAGACAAAATGGCCGCCGATAGCATGGAGGGGAACACACAGGTAAGCAAACTTTTCATGGCAGCTTATAGCATCTGTATGCGGACGTACAGCGCAGTTCGCTCACAGGTGAAGCCCCCCAGGTCAAACCCCCGGCCCAAGTCAGCCCAAAAAAATAAATGAAAAATTCAATTTGGAATAGATCTCAAGGTCTATGGACCTGAAGGGAGCTATGTCGTCTTAGCTAGGCAGAAGAAAAACTATCTGCAAGATGCAGAGAGAGGGGTTATACCCAGAGGGACTGCCCCCTGGGCGGTACTGTATGGTGTGTGAAGTGTTCAACACTTTCTACACGTTTCTGCCTAGTCACTCCTGAATGAAGGCCAATACCCACTTTGTGAAGATTAAGGCTGTGTCTGTCCATGAACGAAAGAGAAACATTATCTAGATTTTTCAAGACCTACTTGGAGAAAGCACATGTACAGACAGCTAATTTACACATCTACATATTGGTTAGATACAAATATTTTACTTTTTTATTATGTGGTGGATGGACTCCATCTGCTCTTGCTCACAGTACTTTAAATCAGACCATCGCTTGCGGATTTGATACTTTGTTTGGTGCACCGAATATTAGCCCTCCAAACGGCGATGACCTTCTCCAAAACTAGGTCTTTTCGGCTATTGGGCCTTTCGTAGTTGCGCAGATTGAAATCGTAGTTATGCTTCAAGGATGAGCACCATCTCCACCTTGCTCATGGGGGTGGCCCAGAAGCTCCACCACCGCTGGGCTGCATAAAATTGCCTGAATCCACCATGTCGTCCCTCCCGAATGTTCCGCCATGTGTGTCGCATGCAAAAGAGAAATGGTCATGACGCACTGAGAGCGGAGTTTCACGCATGCACAGGGTATATAAAGCTATAACGAGTGGTCGATGTAATGGTCATAGAAACGATCTGTGAGTGGAGGAACGAACGATTGCCATAAGGAGCCATAAAACGAAGGTACAATTGTAAATTAGGGTATCGGTGGTTAGTGGCCTATACTGCTTAGATTGAGGACTACATTGTGACCAGATTATGAGTTAAGACTGACATTATGGTTTGTCTTGTGTTCTGTCTTGTAGGCATCTGATAATTCACAATAGTGAATTAATAGTGAATTCAGTGTGCCTGAATTTTTTTATTTATTGAGCAGTACCGGGAGCTGACGTGTCTATGGAAAGTGAAGGGTAGGGATTACTCTAATAAAAACAAGAGAAAGGCAGCTTTGCAGAAGCTTGTGGAATTGATGAAGCCTCTGTACCCTATGGCAGACATCAATTAGGTGAAGGCCAAAATTGGTAGCCTTCGGAGTACATATAATAGGGAGCGCAAGAAGGTAATGGAATCCCAGAGATCAGGAGCAGCAGCTGATGAGATCCATCTCCCCAGGCTGTGGTACTACCACAGCCTGCAGGTTTTTTTCAGACCAAAGCGAACCACTCTGATCCCTCTCAACGCTTTCTTCCACATCGGCTAAGACCACAGGTCCTGAGGTCCACCCTGGTCCTTTTACACAGGAAGATGTGGACGAGCCCAGCTTGACCCAGTTATAGCAATATTGAACATATTTGTATCCAAAAATAGAATGATGTTGACTAGACTATATTGATCCTAAATTGCTGCCTTAAAGTGGTTTCCATATCAATAGACAGTAATTGCCAAAAATGATTGGGACAAGAATTAAAAATGATGGGGTCAGAATGATAGTCTTTTCTATTTCTCTACATTCAATTTGCAACAGTCATGAGCTCAAAATTGTGTGTTTGATGGCCAAAAATTTTAAATGATGTCCCATTTTCATAAACCGGAAAGTGGAAGTCAGGATTAGCGTGGGCCCAGCAGCCAGACTGAGTCCCAGATCTCTCCCCTATGCCCTCCTGCTAAAAGGGCCAGGAAGACCGAGAACCTGAACAAGGCCATGGCTGCCTTCCTGAACCACGCAACAAATGCCATCAGCATGGCCCCAGATGCAGCTGAGGCATTTGGCTGAATGACAGCCAATAAGTTCAAAGAGATGGAGGACAAGCAAAGCAGTATGTGTGAGGAGCTAATCCTCCAGCTCCTCAACAAGGGGAGGGGGGACAAATTTGCCCCAAAACACAACTCTGTTTTTTGATCACACACCTCCACAGCAGCATGTTGGACAGTGGCAAATACAGCCCCAAGATCCCCAACAAGCTCGCTGGCCTGGGAAATTTCATCCCTACTAAATTTAATTTTCTTTTTGTTTATATTTTGAATTATGATTTGTTATACTTTAGTTCCTTTTGTGTGCATGGAATGCACTTTGTTTCCGTTTTTTTCATTTTGATGGCAGATAACAGGTCTAATTTCTTTTCTTTTTTTTTGTGAAAAATGTACAAGAAAAAAAATGGCCTCAACAGATGTGAAAGGAAGCGTTGAGAGCGATGGGCGAGGTTCGGTCTGGTCTGTTAAAAAACGCAGCCTGTTGGAAGACCACAGCCTGGAGACATACCAGTTCTCTACTGCTGCTCCCAATCTCTGAGTCCAGGACCGTATTGTGCTCCCTATTAAATGCACTCCTCAGGTACCCAATTTTGGCCTTCACATAATTGATGTCTGCCATGGGGCATATAGGCTTCACCAATTCCACAAGACTCTCCATCAATGCCGTCCTCTTGATTTCTATATGCCCTTCTTGTGCTCCCTATTAAATAAAAAAAAAAAAATTACAAAAAATACTTGGTTATGTGTTTTCATTCAAATGACAGTTTGTATTTTTGAAATGTTACTGCCTACTCCCAATGTAAAATTAACAAGGGACACCAACATAGTTGAATCTTTGATCTTAAAAACAGGGGGATAATGGTGTTGTAGTACCTTGACCCAAAAAACAAAACAATATATATTCTTGAGATCACTAGAAAAAAAAAAACTTTTTAAATATGTTTTTATCAGAACTCCATCAGTATCACCAGCAAAGCAGCTTCATTATTATCCCATTATAAAGAGGAGAATGTGCGCTACATTTCAAGATTTCATAATTTGCGGCATTACAAATGTGATATCTCCATTACGAACGCTAGTTTTACAAGACTGAAGGCTTCCAGCTCGTCCTTGCTTCCGAGCATGCACGTTTGTACTTTAGAGTTTTGGCCGAAGGACTTGTGTACACACGCTCGGATAATCCGATAATCCCACATTTGTCCATGGAAAGTCCGCCAACAGTTGTCCGATGGAGCATACAAACGGTCGGGTTTTCCGACAACAGCCTGTCATCACACAATTCCCGTTGGACAATCCAATTGTGTGTACAAGCCTTAAGGCGCCGAGTAGATAGAATGACTCTGCATTCCAGTGCCACACCACAGTTCCTGCTGGTGAGAAGTTGCTGGATCCTCCCATCGCCGCTGATCTTGTCTTCGGGTCTCCAACACAGATGCCACATTGCAATCGAACTTTGCTGAAACATTCATTTGAAGGTATCTCCATTAATAACTTTATAAAAACAGGTAAATATGCACAATTCCACC
Organism: Rana temporaria; assembly: GCF_905171775.1. Taxonomy (NCBI): domain Eukaryota; kingdom Metazoa; phylum Chordata; class Amphibia; order Anura; family Ranidae; genus Rana; species Rana temporaria. The sequence goes on from NC_053489.1 coordinate 104,922,631, forward strand.
AGGACTCCTACCGAGCCCTTTGCTGATAAAAACCTGTTTGTTCATTGGATGTATGTACTAATATTATTCTTTTATCTAAAAAGCTTGTAGTATCTCTATACTGGTGTGCACCTACATACTTATAGTTAATGTTATATGCTAACACCAGTAGTTTCCAATTATTTTTAATAAAATACTGGTGATTTTCCTAGCAAGAAAAATCCAAGCCCTGTCCTGGATGGATACATTGCCAACTTTATTATCAAACCAACTCTTCCACGTAGCGAAGGGCATTGACAGCCAGAATGTGCTTCCTTGTTTTTGGGCCCTGCCATGTTATCACCAAGTTCTTGCCAAACCAATTTATTAACCTATGAGGAGGTGAGCTGCCATCTAGATAAAGGAAGGCCCGTAGACGTGGTATATCTGGATTTTGCAAAAGCATTTGATACAGTTCCCCATAAACTTTTACTGTACAAAGTAAGGTCTGTGGGCATGGACTATAGGGTGAGTACATGGATTAAAAACTGTCTACAGGGGCGAGTTCAGAGGGTAGTGATAAATGGGGAATCCTCGCAATCGTCTGGGGTGGAAAGTGGGGTCCCCCAGGGTGCTGTCCTGAGACTTATCCTATTTAATTTATTCAACAGCTCAATCTCAGTATTTGCAGACGGTACAAAGCTAAGCAGGGCAATAACTTCTCTGCAGGATGTAGAAACCTTGCAAGAAGATCTGAACAAATTAATGGGGTGGGCAACTACATGGCAAATGAGGTTTAATGTGGAAAAATGTAAAATAATGCATTTGTATAGCAAAAGTATGAACGCAATCTACGTATTAGGGGGAGAACCTCTGGGCAAATCTAAGATGGAATAGGACCTGGGGCTTATAGCAGATGACAGGCTCAGCTATGACATGCAATGCCAAGCTGCTGCAAGCAAAGAAAACAGAATATTGGCATGCATTAAAAAGGGGATTAACTCCAGAGATAAAACGATAATTCTCCCAATCTAAAAGACTGGTTCTGCCGCACCTGGAGAGTGCCGTCCAGTTCTGGGCTCCAGTCCTCAGGAGGGATGTGCTGGAACTGGAGAGGGTCCAGAGAAGGGCAACAAAGCTAAGGGACCGGAGGACCTTAGTTATAAGGGAAGGTTACAAGCACAACTTGTCCTCTGGAGAATAGATGCTTGAGAGGGGATAGGATTTCAATGTACAAATACCGTACTGGTGACCCTACAATAGGGATAAAACATTTCCGCAAAAGGGAATTTAATAATGCACACAGCCATTCACTAAAATTAGAGGAAAAGCAGTTTTACCTTAAACTGTGTAGAGGGATCTTTACTGTAAGAGCGGTGAGGATGTGGCATTCTCTTCCACAGGCAGTGGTTTCAGCAGGGAGCATCAATAATTTATAAAAACTATTAGGTAAGCACCTGAACGACCACAACATACAAGGTGATGCAATGTAATACTGACAAAAACACACACATAGGTCAGACTTGATGGTGTCTTTTTTTGGCCTCGCCTACTATGCAACTATGTAAATACTTAAATGGTATCCTTGAACATGGAGGGGATAGCTGAACATATTGGATTGTGGATGTGATTTTTATCATGCTAGCACTGTTTGGGAAACCTGTCATTTTATGCTTTACGTCAGGGGTGACCGAACCTTTTTCCAAGGAGGGCCAGATTTGATTAAGTGAATATGTGTGAGAGCCGACCATTTTGTCTGACATTCTTTGAACCATTAAAATTCGGTCTAAGTGTGTTCGTCTGAGCACTAATACACAGCCCAACAAGAATTATTTTGCCTTTGTAGCTGTGTGTGGTGAAGAGATGAGCTTGGGTGTGTTATTTGGATATATATATCTATCTTTTGTGGTCCCATTATAGAGGCCACATAGTAAACAGGAGATTCTCCTGTATGTAATCTGACGGCGCTGGTCCCACCCCCTCCCTGTCCCCTCCAAGGCAGCGCCTATATTATATTATATATATATACACACACACACACACACACACTATTTCATGGCCCTAGGGGGGCACAAAAGATTTATATATCCAAATTACCAGGGGGGCCACATTTAACTGGAACGTGGGCTGGACTTTGGACATGCCTGCTTTATGTGAACATTTTTATTTATTTAAAATTTTGCTGCCAAGTGCATTCTGAGAATTCTTGGAGTTCAAAGTCAGTTATACCCTTTAACAAAAAAACATAAGGGGCCTGCTGTTCTCAGTAGAGTCATTCTGACTGGTCTGAGTTCCAAGATGTTGATTGGGAGCTTAGTTTGTTCCGTGACCATATTCCTTAAGACTGTCAGGGATTGGAACACTCCTTTGCAGTGTCTGTTGTGATAATTTTCCAGTGATAGGAAAGGGGATTTTCCCACTTGGTCCACCAAGATACAGGTGAAACTCAAAATGAACATCGTGCAAAAGTTAATTTATTTCACTAATGCAAGTTAAAAGGTGAACTCAATATATGAGATAGACTCGTTGCATGCAAAGCAAGATAGTTCAAGCTGTGATTTGTCATAATTGTGATGACTATGGCTTACAGCTCATGAGAAACTCCAAATCCACAATCTCAGAAAATTAGAACATTACACGCAATCAATAAAACAAGGATTGTACATATAACAATATCTGCCCTCTGAAAAGTATAAGCATGCATATGTACTCAGTACTTGGTTTGGGCCCCTTTTGCAGCAATTACTGCCTCAATGCGGCGTGGCATGGAAGCTATCAGCCTGTGGCACTGCTAAGGTGTTATGGAGGAACAGGATGCTTCAAAATCGGTTTTCAGCTCTTCTGCATTGTTCTGCCTTATGTCTCTCGGCAACGCCCCCATAGATTCTCTATGGGGTTCAGGTCAGACGAGTTTGCTGGCCAATCAAGAACAGTAATCCCACGGTCATTGAACCAGGTTTTGATGCTTTTGGCAGTGTGGGCAGGTGCCAAGTCCTGCTGAAAAATGAAGTCAGCATCCACATAGAGCTCATCTGTGGAAGGAAGCATGAAGTGCTCCAAAATCTCCTGGTAGATGGCTGTGCTGACCCTGGAAACAAAGAATAATTACTGCGCTAAAAAACCTAAATAAACCTAACAATAAACACAAAAGTGAGCTGCAACAAATATGTGATATACACACAAAATACAATGCAAAAGAGGAATAAGTTGCGCTGATAAAGTGAAAAAATTGAAAATGGAAGTTCAATGTGAATAAGTCCAAACAATAAAAGCCCTCCAAAGTCCTCAAACTTGTAGGATAAATAACGTGTGAAATTATAAGTGCAAAATGAAGCCAAACGTGATCAACACCAAGGGGGTATATAAGATGTATGCTTACCAGAAGGCAAGCAATAAAGAGCTTGCGGCTGAACCCCAGCCAGGGCCTTTAACCGGAGCTGTGGTCCAAATCAGAGGTTGGAATCCTTCCATTAGGTGGAGTGGCATAGAAATTCCAAAAAAAAGAACTCACATAGTGATGTACCCAACAAATGGTTATGGATTTATATGATGCACACTAGAGGAAAGAACCACCACCGACAGGGAACACCGTTAAAATATGCGCTTACCAGACTGATATTAAAAGTTAGCTTGCGGCTGCACCCCAGCCAGGGCCTTTAAGGAAATATCCCCAGTTTTGATGATAGAGGGCTTCCCCAGTTTCCACGGCACAATGAACCACCGAAAAAAATGAATAGATCCGACAATAGTGAAGTACCGTACGATGTGGGTTTAATAATAAAAAAATATACACTTACAAAAGGTAACCGATTAAAAGATAGAGGTAAGCCGGCCGGCTTGTACAATCACCCGTCCTCGTGGACTAGAACGCTGTGCATCAGAGCGTCTCCTACCCGACGTACGTTTCGTCAGATGTGACGTCGTCTGGCGAACGGGTGACGCAGTGACGCATCACGTTACATAGTATACAATAGAAACCATGCCTCGCTGTAAGAAGCGGTTCATCAGTGTCCCGTGATGTGGACAACCAATGATATGGAACCACGACCCACTACGAGACCTGGATACAATATAAACAACTACGGTGACCCGAAAGGTCCCGTAACGGTGAAAATTACATTAAAAAGAGCAAACTGCTCGAGCTGAGTCAAGTAATCCGGTTCTAGCCTCCAATCAAAAACTGATCGAGATTTTAGAAAATATGGAAAACAGGAACGCTCTCCAATCAAAAGAGCATTGCAATAATAAAACAAGTATCAACGAATTAGCTGCTGGGTATGAACCAGACCAAAAATAAAATATTAATATGAGATAATCTTAGTTATAAAAATAAGTAGATAACCAAAAATGTATCAGAAAACTGATTATAACCAAAAATTGGTTTTAAGTATTAACAAAAATGATTATTAAAAAGCGAAATAAAAAATTGTTAGGTTATTTCTTTCTTTGTAATCAATCGAAATCCAGGTGTTTGAAAGGGAAGATCATTTAATTCAAAATGCAGCAATACATTTTAGTGATGCTTACAAGTTGAGAGAAAAAGCAAAAGAGAGTGAGAAGAGAGGAGCCCCCACCTTCTCATCCTTACAGTGAAACAACGATAACACTTCTTATTGGTTAAATTAGCTAAGGAAGGTCTATCTGTACCTGGCACAGACTGGCACTTTATTACTAAACAGAGCTTCCTGCACAATCTGTTATCTATACATTACGTATGGGGTTATTAAGAACAAAAGAATATAACCAGTTAGTAACATGTGCTCGGAAGCCATATTAGAAGAATGAGTGTCAGCTCTGTTTTAAATAGACACACAAACAAAACTTTTCTAACATTCCCTCCTCATGTGTCTATTTTTATCTCAACACATTTGGATAATAGTCCCCGTGTTATACATTTTCGGACTGTATGTCATTAAGTTGAGCTTCAATGTCCACATAGGTCTCCTCCGAGGTAGGAACGGCTTGATACATCTTTCTTGAGATTGCAGTTTCAATCAGTCTTTGTGAAAGTCCTCGAATATAGGGAATGCAGCAGCATCCGCAAGTGACCAAAACAATCAAAACCACAGCAAATTAGATAAAACATGATGTGATAAGTCCAGATTGTGAATGGATCGTTAATACCTGAGTTTTCTGCCAATTCATTTGATAGAGCAGTTAGTCCTTCCAGGACTCTGGTCACGGTTCCCCAGGAGCTGTATTATTAGGGATAAAGGTGCAACACATGCTACCAAACATTTTGCATACCCCTCCTCTTACAACTAGGACCATATCTAAGGCCATTCGGTTCTGCTAGACCTTTTTTTTTTTACAGTATCTTTACTAAAGTTTACAAATCATTGTTCGTTATAGTATATATATATTTAATCCAGTCAACATTTTTATTTATAGTCACCCACCAGAGAAAAGACTTCAACCCAGCCGTTACCCGATTCCTGGCCTTAAACTAATTTCAGCACCCCGCAAGGAGCCCCAATATCATCTAAGTAGATCTGAGAGTTAAATGACCCTTTGGGAGAAGTTTTCCTTCGATACCATTGGTGACTCTTAGTTCACGGGTGTTCTGATATGATTTTCAGGGGCATAACTAGCTGGACCATAGCACAATCCCCTCAAGCATTGGCTGGTATCTTAGTTCACAGTTGCCTATATTACATAATTGCATAACAAATAAAATGATTATATATTACAACAGTCTGATGTGGAAAATACAACCCTGTCTTAGGTGGGCCCCCAAACAAAATCTCATAAGGGCTCAAGTTCTCTGACCTATAAAGTAGGGGTAATCCTGATGTTGTAAAGAAGGAAACAGTTGGCCATTGTTTCTTTACTAACCCATCTACCCTTTTCCTGCATTGATTTAGCTGGCCTGCTTTTAATGACTATACTATACTATACTATACCTTTCTACCTTCCCTGAACTCTGAGGATGATGGGAGCATGGAAGGCCTGCTCAATTGCCAAATCCTTGCATGTAATTTGCATGATCTGTCCAGTAGGACGTGTTCCTCTGTCATTCTCTAAAGTTTCAAAGACTCCAAAGCGGCATATTACTTCAGAAAGTATCTTCCTCTCTGTTGTCTTGGCATTTTCTTTAGCCACCAGTCAGACTTCTATCCAACTTTGAAACATTTCTATGCACGGCAAAACATTTTGATATTGTCCTGATTTGAGCAATTGGATTTAATAAACATGTAGTCTTTTGGAGAAGGAATAGTGACTTGGCCAAATGTCTTTGTGTTACTCTGGGCTGTTTTCCTTATTTTTAGCACAGATTATGCATCCCTCAACAAAGTTTTGATATGCATTTCTGGTGTATCGAATAAACCTTCCAGCTTTGCATACGTTTCTCTCAATTGCCTTAGGGCATACATGATTCAGTCCATGAGTGCAGATTCTTGCAAGTTCTTTTACTTTCAGTATTTGTTCTCTTCTTTTTATCTGCTACAGGCTTCTCCTTCTTTGCAAAATCAGTAATTAGGGTCACGATTGCTTCTATTGGTGTTTAACCACTTCAATACCGGGCTTTAAAACCCACCTCCTTCCCGGGCCTATTCTGGCACTTCTTTCCTACATGTACAAATCCTCATTATTTTGCTAGAAAATTACTCAGAACCCCCAAACATTATATATGTTTTTTTAGCAGACACCCTAGGGAATAAAATGGCGGTCATTGCAACTTTTTATCTTGCACCGTATTTGCGTAATAATTTTTCAAACGGCTTTTTTTTGTAAAAAAAATGGTTTCAGAAATTAAAAAATAACAAAACAGTAACGTTAGCCCAATTTTTTGGTAAAATATGAAAGATGATGTTACGCCGAGTAACTAGATACCTAACATGTCACGCTTTAAAATTGCGTACACTCATGGAATGGCGCCAAACTTCGTTACTTAAAAATCTCCATAGGCGACACTTAAATTTTTTTACAGGTTGCCAGTTTAGAGTTACAGAGGAGGTCTAGTGCTAGAATTGTTGCACACGCTCTAACGCACGCGGCGACACCTCACATGTGTGGTTTGAACGACGTTTACATACGTGGGCGGGACTTACGTGTGCGTACGCTTCTGAGCGCGAGCTACCGGGGACAGGGGCATTTTAATTTTTTTATTATTATTTTTTCTTTTTTATTTTAGTTATTTCTTTATTTTTTACACTTTTTTTTTTTTTCAATCGCTTTTATTCCTATTACAAGGAATGTAAACATCCCTTGTAATAGGAATGTGTGTGACAGGTCCTCTTTAAGGAGAGATGCGGGGTCAATAAGACCCCACATCTCTCCTGCAGGCTGGAAAGAATGAGATCGTGAAAAAAAATTCACAGATCTCATTCAAACTAGCCGCAATTGCGGTTTGTTTACTTACGGGGACCCGGGCGTGACGTCATCACATCGCGCCCGGGCCTCCGACGGTCATAGAGATGACTGGTGACCAGATGGTCACCAGTCTTCTCTATGGCAAACATCCGGCGGACGGCGATCATCTCTCCGGGCCCCCGGTGGGACGGGAGAGCCCGGAGAAGCACCGGATGGCGGCGGGAGGGGGGGATGTCCCCTCCCGCCACCTGTAAGAACGATCTAGCGGCGGAACCGCCGCTATGATCGTTCCTACGGTGCGCAGGATTGCCGCCGCTAAAAAATGATATCTCAATGATGCCTCCGGGTGCAGGCATCATTGAGATATCCCCCCCGCAAAGCCCAGGACGTCATATGACGTCCACCCAGGATAACAGGTCCCCGTTTTGGATGTCATATGACGGCGTGCGGGTGTCAAGTGGTTAAGGAGTCTTCCTGGCAGTATGATCAGACAACTGTTTCCTTTTTCTTCCATGGGTTGTCCTTCAGTATGTGCGTTGACCTTCGGGGTGGCTACTTCCTTTGGGAGGGTGACTGGTTCAAATAGTTCTTAAACATATTTCCAGCTTTGAATTGATTTTCTTGCAGCAATTGTAAAACTTCTGTTCTTCTTTATGGGTCCATAATCCTGGACTACTTTGACAGCATGCTTGCTATCAGTGTAGATGTTGGCTGTTTGATCCTTTGCGGTCTCACAGGCCCTCATGAGTGCTACCACTTTGGCAACCAGCGCTGAAAGTGACGAAGGGAGAATTTGGGTCTCAATCACTTCCTCCAATGTTGTCATCGCATATGCCATTCTTGGGACTCCATCTTTGTACAGGCGTGAACCCTCTGCAAACAGGATCAGATCAGAATTTTCAAGAGGAATGTCCTTTACTGGGAAGATTTACTGCATTTCTTCTTCCATAAGTCTTAAGCAGATGTGGTCACCCTCCTCTTTGAGGAAAAAGCTAGCAGGCTTGATTGTAGTACATCTTTTCACTTCTGTTTTTCCCAATTCAAACAGTATGACTTTATAACATCCATTCCAAAGCATATCTTATTTGCCTTCGTCACCATCCTTTTCTTCATGTAGCTGGTCTCTGGTATCAGGTAAACAAACGTTTGCTCCTCATCCTCCCCACTAAACTTAATAATGTGATTTATCTCAGTAGGGTCAGAAATGGATGCGACTATAAAAGCACCATTCAAACAAAGGCTATCAACAATCAACTAAAATGGTATTAGTTACCCCTTCTATTAAGATTAAGTTCAAGGCCTTCCCCGTACTTGCCCATTCTAAAGGTTCCCTTTTTTTTTTTCTGCCTCCCCGTATGGACGTCTCCTCTAGAGTCACCAGTAGACCCAAGATAAATACTGTCCCTCTTTCTAACCAGCTACAGAGCCCTGGGGGTGAGGTAAGGGAGTCTTCACCGGTTTGAGATAAGCCCCACCTTGTGCAGAACCTCCCTTTGTAGCCGGACTTTACCAGAGCTCTGCCGCCAACTGACCCTGCTCTGCCTACTGTAAAACCTTTTTTTCAATGGGACTGGTGAGTCCAGGTAGACCTCTCTGCAATCCTTATTGCTGTGGAAGTGGTGAGAAGAATCTGATATGGCCCCTCCCACTTAGGCGAGTGCCAATGTTTCCTTTTTCTTACTTTTATCAGGACCCAATCTCCAATATGGATTTTCTCTTCTCCTTAGATTGAACCTTCTGGGATAGAGCAGACCTCCTTACTTTGTTTCTGTTTCAACAACTTAGACACATATTCTGCTAAGGTACATTCAGATTCTTCAACCGTGTTTCATTTAGTAGTAGGGGTATTCTATATGACCTTCCATGTATCATTTCAAATGGGCTTAAACTTTCCTATGTGGGTGTAATATGCATGCTAGTCACAGCTAATGGTAGGCAGTACATTCAATTTTTTTACCTGTTTCCTCCATAGCCTTTCTCAGTTTATTGTTTTTCAGGATCCCATTGTGTCTCTCCACCAATCCAGCCGATTGGGGGTGGTAGGCGCAATGGTTTTCTACTTGGATACCCATCACTTCTGTCAAATGTTGTATAGTTTTATTTACAAAATGGGATCCATTATTACTGTAAATCTTTTCAGGGATTCCAAACCTAGGAATTATATCTCTTAGTAATGCTTTGGCCACAGTCTGTGTGTCCGCACTTCCTGTCGGGAATACCTCCACCCATTTGGTCAAGGCGTCTATGATAACCAAACAATATTTTTTCCTTTCACATTTGTCCAATGCAATAAAATCCATACAAATGTGTTGGAATGGATATTGCTGTTTGGGGAACTTTCCTTTCCGTGGTCTTATGCCTCCCTGAGCATTATGTTTTGCACATATAAGGCATTGAGAATAAAAAGTTTTTGAGTAGTTGGTGAAACCATAGGCTGTGCATACTTTATTCAACATCTCAGTCATCCCCCTGTTTGACACATGAGTTACTCCATGTGTCAACACTGCTGCATACCTAAATAGGGATTTTGGCAATACCGGTTTTCCTTCGGGTGATGTGTAAATGTTATCTATTGTGCAACCTTTTGTTTTCCAATATTGTTTCTCCCTGGGTGGTGCATTCTGCTGCACATCAGTAAGGACTGTATGATCTATCGCTATGATTTCCAGTTCTGTCATTATTTGATGCGTTACTTGTGCCGCTATTTTGTCCGCTTCATCTGTCCTTTAATTTCCCTTCAAAATGGGGTCTGTATGTTTTGTGTGTGCTTGACATTTACATATTGCAAGCTCTTTTGGTAATTGGATTGCATCCAAGAGTTCTAAAATGAAGTCTGTGTGTGAAATTGGCTTACCACTAGAGGTCACCATCCCCCTGTTTTTCCATTGTTGTGCAAAAACATGTACTGTTGAAAATGCATATTGACTATCAGTGTATATGTTTACGGACTTCCCTTTTGATAGTATGCATGCTCTTGTCAGTGCTACAAGTTCTGCTACTTGTGCTGAATAATGTTTTGGTAATGGCCTAGCTTCTAAGATTTCATCGTGTCACTACTGCATATCCGGTTGCATTTGTGCAATCTGGATTTTTTTTTTTTTTTTTTACTGGAGCCATCGACAAAAAGCATCATGTCAGGGTTAGATAATGATACATCTTTCAAATCACTTTGTGGCAGTACCTTTTCAGCGATGGCAGCAGTACAGTCATGTTTATGAACATCAGTAAAAAGTGGTAGCAGTGTGGACAGATTTAATATACAGGCATACCTCACTCCCAAGTACACAATGCGGTCCACCCACCAAAGCCAGAAAGCGCAAAACCAGGCCCACCCCCGCACAAAAAAACAACGAGCCTCCAGGCTTAATTGAACAAGCTGGGGTTAGAAGCTCATTGTCTTCCGCGCAGAAGCGAGCCCAACACCGCGCCCCCCCAACCCCATCAAATAAACTCCACCATGCACTCAAAAGCGGGGCACGCCTGCAGTATACCCCTGTATTGTCATACAGGAAAGGTGTCGTGCTGGGCTCAAGTGTTATATCTTTTGATGTAAACGAATAACACTACTACATGTGGTACGTTGAGTGTTACAGGTGATATAGCACTATAGATGCTGAGGCCTAAACTGCTTCGGCTGCAGCTACCACTGCCTGTACACAGGGTAGAAGTGCTCTAGTTACACTGTCTAGTTTTATAGAATAGTAAGCGATCGGCCTCTGGCGTTCACCATGTAAATGTGTAAGTACCGATGTCATGTGACTCTCCCTTGAGTCCACTGTTTGTTCAAAAGGTTTGTCATTTTTTTCCTCTGCCAATCAGTACCCATCTAAGCTGGCATCTATTCAGTAAGGCAGTCAACCTATTTCTTAAGTCTAGGCTATCTGGAGGCAATGAATTCCCTCGCCCCTGTCTGCTTGTCCTCCCCTGGGGTACGGGACTTCTATCCTCACCACTATACCACACCATACCTCATAGGAGGTTTACTTAATCTCTTGGACCCTGCTGGGGCACCCAGTGCATGGATTATGGCATTGGTTAAAGTTTCAAGGATCGATCTGTTCATCTCTGAGGCTGTGCTACTGTCTGGATAGATTGAGGAAGTAGGATTGGGGTCTTGGTCGGAGGCGGTTCCTCTGACAGGGGTGGATGTCACAGGAAGGGCGGTATTCTGGGCTGTGGCTTGCACCTGAGGGGGGGGCTATTATTAGGAGGTGGTCTTTGGGTGCAACAAATGAAATCATCATCTTTGTCCATTGGCTTGGCATTTTTTTTTTTGTTCTCTTTCCCTGTGCTCTGATCCTAGTGTGTTCAAGCCAGTGTTCTGCCATTTCTAAACCATACCATTTTTGGTCTCTGGGACCTAACAATCTCAGTTTATCCACCAAATCCTGACACCCGTTTGCAGTTAATTTACCATTTAATCCAAATTTTGTTTCCGACTGAACAGATTTAGGTTCTATACTATGCATACATTTCTTATCTCCTTCAAACAGCACTACTAGGAACACAACATGAACTTACAACCCATGGAAATGGACACCTTTAAAGTAATCAAAAACATCCCAAGCTTTTCCTTGTCTCATATACAGCAATCCTCATTAATAATTCTACAACATTCTGTTTACTTTCTTCATAGTGCAATTCATGTTTCATGTTCTTTTAAACCCTCTTATAAATAAACTTTCCTTTCTCTACTTTCATGTTCAGTAGCCTAGAATAGAGAGCTAAACATTTAAATAATAATCATGGCTACCTTTGCTTTCTTTGTTTAAAATGAATCCTAGAATTGCATAACAAAAACTAACAATTTTACCTAGGTTTAACGACGCCACATAATTAAACATTTCTTAGATATTCAGAACGACCTGGCTGCTTTACACAGGAATTTGAAGGGAGGGGGAGGAAACTGCAAAATATAGCAGGCTCATCTCTGTTTTCTGCTTCTCAAACATTTATATAACAATGGCATTGCCTGGTCTAATTCTCTAACTTTGATAGGCTCACAATTAGTTAGTTTCATCACGTTGCATACTTTCAAAAACACACATTGTACATTTGTACATTACTCTGTCAACATACACAGAAACCCAAATTGATCATAACTCCTTCTGTTGGTATTAGCATTCATACTTGTCGGCTCTATTATTTCTGCAACAGGTAAAGGAGTTATTTGGCTCAAACTGTGTAACATCACCATTACTTTTCCCCATATCATCAACAGAAAGGTTAAACATAAGAAAGAAGAAACTAAAACACACAGAATAAGGTTAACTTCGTGGTCTTCCTAGATCACTCGGCCAACTAGCGCTTAAACCATCAAACATTCAACCTCATATGACGTCAGGCAATCAACCTCTGACGTATTGGTATACCACAAATCTTTTTTTTTATCTGTCCGGACAGCGGGCGACGTCTATTTTACCTTAGGCAACGTCCCCAAATGCCTCGGTCTTCGACCATTGGATTACCGAGATTATACGATCAATGCCAATGTCGGTACCACAATTCATACACAAACAAACCAGAGACAACCAGAGAGAAGAAAAAGAGAAGAGACTTAGAAAAGAATGAGAAGCAATTTAAATGATCTTACCCTTTCAAACACCAGAAGACTAAGTCAATTTAGGTTCAGAACCAGATGGTGGATTTGGGTCAAATCCGGCGCCAAGCAGTCCCTGTTTAACACTAACGTGAGTGGGGTTTCTCAGTGAGCTTTTGAGGTCCAATACTCACTGGATTCTGTCGGTACCGGTGTCAACCCAAGGGTTCCATCCATTGGTTTCCGCTCGAAGGACCAAAAATGTTTGATTGCAAAGAAAGAAATAACCTATCGAAATCCAGGTGTTTGAAAGGGAAGATCATTTAATTCAAAATGCAGCAATACATTTTAGTGATGCTTACAAGTTGAGAGAAAAAGCAAAAGAGAGTGAGAAGAGAGGAGCCCCCACCTTCTCATCCTTACAGTGAAACAACGATAACACTTCTTATTGGTTAAATTAGCTAAGGAAGGTCTATCTGTACCTGGCACAGACTGGCACTTTATTACCAAACAGAGCTTCCTGCACAATCTGTTATCTATACATTACGTATGGGGTTATTAAGAACAAAAGAATATAACCAGTTAGTAACATGTGCTCGGAAGCCATATTAGAAGAATGAGTGTCAGCTCTGTTTTAAATAGACACACAAACAAAACTTTTCTAACAAAAATGGTGAATAACCATGAATAGGCTAAAAACCATTACACCTGATAAATTAAACAAATGTAACAATCAGGCGTGTATACATATACAGCCACAAATAAATGGCCATAATGATGGATGGCGTATAGTTACATGAAAAAATACATGTAAATAAAAATAAAAATAAATATAAAGATAAAGTATACTGAAAAAAAACCCTCAAAAACTGCTGACCCACCCCATTAGGTACTAAAGCAAAGGAGGCCCTGACTCAGCTTGAGTTAACATATTAGAGGAAGTCATAAAAATTGATTATGAATTGTCTATGAAGGCATTTAGATCAACCTCAATATTGAGTCCGTGAGGAGTATAACACTTAACCCTATGTATCCAAGCCATCTCAAGCTTGGATATACTTCTTACTAGGGAAACCCCCCGCCAGTGGGGAGTATATTTATCTATACCTAGGAAGATGGTTTTAGAGGGATTATTATTGTGAGCCAGAAGGTAGTGCTTGGAGACTGAGTGATTGGTGAAACCATTTATAATATTAGTGATGTGTTCATTTAATCTGACTGATAAGGGTCTTTTGGTTCTACCAATATATTGAAGCCCACAGGGGCATTGAAGTAAATAAACAACCCCTTCGGTAGAACAGGTAATAAAAGGCTTAATTTTAAATTCCTGTGATGTGGACGTGGATGTAAAACTGTGTGCGCGTCTGTGTGTGCAACCATTAAGAGAGCACACGCGACAATTTCTACATTGATAGAAACCATTTAAGGAATTAAGAAATGTCATCCTAGTGGGTCGGAGGTTGTAGGACATTGGGGGCTAGCCTGTGTCTGAGTGCTGAAGCCCCTCTAAAGACCACCTGAGGAACCGGGGGTAGGGTAGATCCAAGTACAGGATCATTCCTCAATATGTGCCAGTGCTTTTTAACCAAATTCTTGATGCTGTGATGTTGGGCCGAGTAAGTGGTCAAAAATGGTACCATTGAAAAGTTTTTCTCTTTGGGAGGCCTGATGGCAAGAAGGTAATTTCTATCAATTAGTTTGACTTCCTCAAGAGTAGCGCTAAGAGAACTGGCTGCATACCCTTTCTCTAAAAATCTTTGAGTGAGAATGGTCGATTGGTCAAGAAAATCTTGGTCTCCAGTGCAGTTACGTTTAATTCGTAAATACTGGCTTTTAGGCACAGATTCCAACCAGGACTTATGGTGACAACTGTCTACTGGTATGTACGAATTCCGATCTGTGTTTTTAAAATGAGTCGAAGTCACATACTCATTCTGAAGGATGGAAATTTTCAGATCGAGAAAGTTGATGCTAGACTGACTGGCCTCAAAATCAAGGTGTATACCTCTGGGATTGTTGTTTAAAGACTCCATGAAAGACTGTAGGTCTTCCAAAGAGCCATCCCATAGGAGGAGGATGTCGTCAATGTACCTCCTCCACAGCTTGAGCTGTGGTTTCTGGCTAACAGACGACATCCTCCTCCCATAAGGCCATGAAGAGGTTGGCCAAGCTGGGGGCATATTTTGCCCCCATTGCGACGCCTCTATCTTGGCGATAAAACTGATCTTGGAACCAAAAATAATTTCTTGAAGCGGCAAAATGAAGTAACTCCAAAATAAAGCAGATCTGTTCGTCAAGTAAACCAGAATCTCGTCTTAAATAGTATTCTACAGCAAACAGCCCAAGATCATGGGGAATTATAGTATACAGCGAAGCCATATGTTAGCAGTAGGTTTGAGTTCTGACAGAAAGTTAATAACGTGCCGTGAGTCCTTGAGTGGCCACCAAAGGTTGGAGGAAAAAATCTATGTACCTGCCCACCCGGGAAGTGAGGGAATCTATCCCACTCACTATGGGGCGTCCCGGGGGGCAAGTCTGATTTTTATGGACTTTGGGAAGGTAATAGATTATTGGTGTCTTGGGGGCTATAGGAATAAGATAGGCCCTCTCTTTTTTTATATACAATTCCATCTTTGAAGCCCCTTGTTAAAATCCGTTCCAATTGGTCTAAATATGATTTTTTGGGGTCAGACCTCAGGGGGGTATAGGTATCCCTATCACCCAAGATCTTTTCCATTTCCAATAAATAGTCACTTCTATTAAGTATGACTATTCCCCCGCCCTTATCGGCAGGCCTAATCACAATTTCTTTATTGTCACATAGGGTATTAAGGCCAGCCTGAAAATCATGGTCAATCCTAATATTTTTGATAGGTAGTTGATCAAGATCTCTAAGGAGGACATCCCTAAAAACCTTAATGGCAGGAGCCATGGCACCAGAAGGATTGTACAGGGATGCATTTGACAATCCTGTATGTACAAAGTCGCCTGGTACATTCTGATTGTTGGTGATAGGGTTAGAAATCATATATCTTTTAATGTGAATTTTCCTAATGAATTTGTGGATATCCATATATGTCTCCAACTTGTTAAGTTTACGGGGTAAAGCAAATTTTAGACCTTTATCCAAAATTACCTTTTCTGCCTGGCTCAAAACAACAGTGCTTAAATTAAAAATACCTGATTCTGCTAGAATTTTTGTCTTTTTGATTCGTAGCCTTCTCCCTCCTCTGACTCCTCGCCTGGGTCTCCTGCGCGTTTGATGCCTTGATTGGGCCTGTGAAAACCCCACTGTTGGGGGGTCAAACCAGAGGAGCCCGTACCAGCCTGAGAGTACGAATTATTCCTTAATTCGTTCGTAGTGGCCCCAGGTAAGCTGTTCTGTGACAAATAGGTAGTATTACTTCCCCCATAGTTTTCAGTTGGTCCGTCCTTATCTCGTAGGGGATAGAAAAGGTTCTGGGTATCGACCTGATAAGAAAATTCCTTATCTTGAAAATTAGGGGGATTGAAATGGTTGGGACCCACATTGTAACCATAATTGGGTGGCTGGAAATATGGTGGACCCTGAGAGGGTGGAAAAAAAGGGAGTGGTACCCCTGTAAATTGTGGATAACCTTGAGATCGCATTTGGAGTGGTCGCCCCTGGTTGGAATAGGACTGGTTGTGGGAAGTACCCCGACCTCTGCCCCTCCCTGGACCTTGGATGGGTCTGGGGTTACGCGGAGGCAGGGGTTGTTGATGTTGTTGTGAAAAACCACCTCTAC
The DNA here is from genome assembly GCF_905171775.1 of Rana temporaria. NCBI lineage: Eukaryota > Metazoa > Chordata > Amphibia > Anura > Ranidae > Rana > Rana temporaria. The sequence goes on from NC_053489.1 coordinate 104,939,209, forward strand.
TATGGTTAGGGGCCCTGAAGGGAGAAGAGTGTGAACCCCTTCTAATATGGGCCTGAAGTGAAGAAGAAGCCTTATGTAGGGGCTGTACACCAGAGTTGTGATAATCAGAAGTGGAGGCCTGTAATTGATTGGTCTCCATTTCTGCCTCTTCATTTCTGACTATTTTCTTCCAGAATTTTTTTCTGCCAAGAAAAAACTACACTATCTCGGTAGTCCATAAGGTCTCCGTTATACTTTTTCTTCTTTTTGTTTTTTTGATCCCTCTCCTCTTTTTCCAAAAGTTTGGCTAGGGACTGTGATTTATCTTTATATTCCACAGAATCTCGCAAGGGGACAAGTTTCTCAGCTATAGATTTTATTTCTTCATCTAATCTCGTGAGCTTAACACGTTTTCTTTCAATCAAGAAGCGGAGAAAGTTGACCCCTGCTTCATTAAAATATTTAAACCACTCATCTAATTGAATGTCGCCTTTCTGGGGGGAAACCTCCCACCTTAGGCTACGTGGTACCATATTTTCCTTGACATAGGTTTCAAGATAAGCAATGTCCCACTCTGTGTGGTTTTCTGAAATGGTAAGATTCTTTAATCTGGTAAAAATACCAATGAGGTCGCCCTATTCCTCTTTATAGGACTCAAAGACTCCCAAAGTGTCCACTGTTCTGGAAGCCCTATAGTCAAAGATATCCATAATCAAATGGAAAATAAATCGCACAATTAAATTACCAGCTGCAGTAAGTGGGTATATAGCAAACAATGTAAACAAATAATAATTACTGCGCTACAAAACCTAAATAAACCTAACAATAAACACAAAAGTGAGCTGCAACAAATATGTGATATACACACAAAATACAATGCAATAGAGGAATAAGTTGTGCTGATAAAGTGAAAAAATTGAATAAGTCCAAACAATAAAAGCCCTCCAAAGTCCTCAAACTTGTAGGATAAATAACGTGTGAAATTATAAGTGAAAAATGAGGCCAAACGTGATCAACACCAAGGGGGTATACAAGATGTATGCTTACCAGAAGGCAAGCAATAAAGAGCTTGCGGCTGAACCCCAGCCAGGGCCTTTAACCGGAGCTGTGGTCCAAATCAGAGGTTGGAATCCTTCCAGTAGGTGGAGTGGCATAGAAATTCCAAAAAAAATAACTCACATAGTGATGTACCCAACAAATGGTTATGGATTTATATGATAGCACACTAGAGGGAAGAACCACCACCGACAGGGAACACCGTTAAAATATGCGCTTACCAGACTGATATTAAAAGTTAGCTTGCGGCTGCACCCCAGCCAGGGCCTTTAAGGAAGTTATTCACTTTACGGTCAACACTGAGGACAAGGGGGCACTCTTTACGTCTAGAGGAAAAGAGATTTCACCTCCAAATACGGAAAGGTTTCTTCACAGTAAGAGCTGTGAAAATGTGGAACAGACTCCCTCCAGAGGTGGTTCTGGCCAGCTCAGTAGATTGCTTTAAGAAAGGCCTGGATTCTTTCCTAAATGTACAGAATATAACTTGAGTATTAAGATTTGTAGGTAAAGTTGATTCAGGGTAAATCCGATTGCCTCTCGGGGGATCAGGAAGGAATTTTTTCCCCTGCTGTAGCAAATTGGATCATGCTCTGCTGGGGTTTTTTGCCTTCCTCTGGATCAACTGTGGGAATGGAGTTGGGTGTATAGGATTTTACTGTGTTTTTTATTTTTGTTTTTTTATTTTTTGTGGTTGAACTGGATGGACTTGTGTCTTTTTTCAACCTGACTAACTATGTAACTATGACTTCAAGCATTGCAGTGTGTGCCTCTCCATTCTTTCTCCATACTCTGGGTCCTTTGTTTCCAAATAAGAAGCAAAATTTGATCTCATCAGAAAAGGGGACTTTGGACCACTGAGCAACAGACCAGGTCTGTTTTTCTTTAGCCCAGGTAAGACGCTGACATTTGTTGTTCAGGAGTGGCTTGACAAAAGGAATACGACATTTGAAGCCCATGTCCAGGATCCGTCTGTGTGGTGGCTCCTGATGCACTGACTCCAGTCTCAGTCCACTCCTTGTGAAAGTCCAACACTTTTGAATGGCCTTTTCCTGACAATCTTCTCTATGCTGTGGTCATTCCTGCTGCTTGTGCACCTTTTTCTTCCACACTTGTCCCTTCCACATAACTTTATATTAATGTGCTTTGATACAAGCACTTTGGGAACATCCAACTTCTTTTGCAATTACCTTTTGAGGCTTTTCAATTATGGTTTTCTGCACAACTGTGAGATCAGCAGACGTTCTCATGATTGTGATTCCTACTGAACCAGACAGAGACCATTTAAAGGCTCAGGAACCCTTTGCAGGTGTTGTGGCTTAATTAGCCGATTAGAGTGGGACACTTTGAGCCTAGAATATTGCACCTTTTCACAATATTCTATTTTTCTGAGATTGTGGATTTGGGGTTTTCATGATATGTAAGCCATAATCATCACAATTATGACAAATCACGGCTTGAACTAACTCGCTTTGCATGTAATGAGTCAATCTCATTAGTTTCACCTTTTAAGTTGCATTAGTGAAATAAAAACAAACTTTTGCACGATATTCAAATTTTTTCGAGTTTCACCTGTAGGTAATTCATTGACTGAACAGGAGCATGGGTAAACCAAGAGAAGGAGCCTGTTTCGTCCAGGTTGACAACATTTTTAGTTAGAGTTCTTAAATGTAATTAGACAAATGGTACTGCTTCAAAAGGAGGCTATCATTAGGACTTCGAGCTCTCATAGGGAATCTCATCGGAGAATGTCTCTTGGATTTTTGCTTATGGAACATGTGCTTTTGAATAAAGAACTTTTTTTCTGGGAGAAAGACTTTTGCCTGGGATGCAACCAGGACCAGACTCCAGTGTTCCAGGTGAAATGCTGGAGAGCAGATTTGTTCAAATTGATTACCCAGCCGAAGGCTGGACGAATCTGAATTATTTTGTGGACATTTTCTGATGGAAGGGTTCTTCGGAATAAGGTATATAGCTTGTGACGCTGAAACAGTCCTCAGACACAGGACACAGGAAGGCTGCTAGTTCAGTGGTGAAGCAGGACGCTCTCCCACGAATCGGCTCACCTTAGGGCTAGTGTGTAGCCTCAGGGATAGATCAGACAGGGTTTTTCCGACCCCCCCTGCTTGCAGCACCCAGGATCTCCGTCTCTCCCATCCCGTTTGGCCTCCCTCTTCCTCCACCGCCATGCTCTTCCCAGGGAGCCTCACAGGTAAGCCTGCTTTCTCCCTGGGCTCCAGGCTCTCCCACCGCCTCCCACTGGGACAGCGTGCGGCCGTCCTAAGGATAAGCCGCGGCCTCCCATAGGCAGCTCCTCTCAAAGGTAAGGCCTGCACCATCCGGCCTGGTCTGTCCTCCAACCCGGGGATCGAATGCGGCCGTCCTTTTCAGGATAAGCCGCGGCTCTGATCCCGGGAAACGGACGACCGACGCCCCCCCCATCGCATCCCAAACACTCCACCGCTATCTCCCGCCGTCTCCCCGCCACCATCCCTGCTGTCCTCTACCTTTTGGGGCCCAGAAAACCCCCGCTTCGGGATCACGGCTGCCGCATCTAGGAAAGTCCACGGCCTAGCGGGACATCCCGTGACTTTCCCAGCTTATAGACTCCCCGCCGCACATAATCTCACACCCAGGTCCCCTAGGACTCTTACCGCGTTGCCCCTGCATCCCCCCTCTCTCCGTCCCAGTACCCTAGCCCCCGGCTCGGGCCTAGTCCCGGTCGGTAGCCATCTTGGTACTCCCATTCAAGTAAAAACACCCCCCTCACTCACCCTCACCGCCCCCTCCACAGCCTGTTTCATCTTGAAACTAGGTCCCATCGGTCAACCCAGGGGTACGTATCCCCCATGCCCCCCCTCACCTATTGATCCAGGGTTGCACCGATTGCCAGTGAGGCATCAGGAAGGAATTTTTTCCCCGGTCGCTGCAGATTGGCACAGCACGCCTGGGGTTTTCGCCTTCCTCTGGACCAATTCGAGGAGGGAAGACTTAAGCGAGTGACTGTTCACTTGCATATTCTTCCTCCCAGCGCCGGCAAAGCCCCCCAATCAACATCACTTCCCTGCGTCTTTTCTGCAACCATGGGTTATCTGAAATACTCTGCAGAAACCATCTGGGAACTAAAACCATTAGCCTCTACACTTCCAACGGTCACCAAAAAAGCTCTAAAGAGTGAGCAACTGTTAAGAATCAACCGACGATTAACAGTAAACAACTGCATGCAGGTACTCCAGCCCAAACGCATATCATGCGCTTTGGTTAACACAAGATCGGCAGTAAAACACCGGCAAGAAATCTATGATTTCATCCTTCAACACGATCTAGATTGCCTTTTCATCACAGAAAGCTGGCTTACAGCAGACTGCAACACCATTCTGGGAGAACTGGTGCCAACAAATTATTGCATTCAAATGCAGAACAGAGTGGGGCAAAGAGGGGGAGGCCTAGCGGTGATCCACAAGACTCACCTCTCGATCATCAAACCAGTCCTTCAATACTCACGTCCATTCATGGAAACCCTCACTCTACAGCTGCAAACAAATCCCCAAGACATGGTCCATATTCTACTATGCTATAGACCACCAGGCCCAAAAACGCATCTTCTAACGTCGTTGACAGAATTCATATCCTCATACACCCTAAGCATCAAACACCTTTTGGTGCTTGGGGATTTCAACCTCTGGGCCAACTCCTCGCTGGACCCCGTCGCCGACACCTGCATCGACCATCTGGAAGGATTAGGTCTGCAGCAACTAATAGTAGGCCCCACTCATGCCTCAGGCCATACACTCGATCTCATTTTCAAACAAGATTTGGAAATTGACGTCCTGGAAAATGAGCCGCTACCATGGACCGATCACCATGCCATTAAATTCAAAATCACCAATAACGCCAGACCAAAAAAAACGACAAAACCGGTGACAACTCACTGGACTAGATCCCAGAAGAAGCTCCACTCGGAACTCTTCAAAACAACACTAGGGAACAAAATAAAAACAATCCAACAAAAACAAACAGCCACAGAAACACTTGAAGCCATCAACAAGGCGCTACTACAGTCAGCGGACTTGGTGGCACCAAAACGCAAAACTTGCATCCGGAAAAACAACTCCAGCTGGTTTAAAGACCAGCTGACGTTGCTAAAGCAAGAGCGTAGAAGAGCAGAAGCTGCTTGGAAAAGGTGCTCTTCAGAGGAAAACCACACCTTTTACAAGACAATAATGAAGAAATATCACAAAGAAATCTTTATGGCCAAAAAAAATCACTTCTCCAACATCATCGCTAATGCCCTAAACCGCCCCCGCAAACTCTTCAAAATGGTTTCGCAGACAATGAATCCAACTTGTTTAGAGGCCCCCAATTCTGATTCACAAGAATTTTGCAACGAATTATCAGTTTATTTCATTAATAAAATCCGTGAAAGTATTCAGCAAAATGGAATCGGCACTAACCCTTCCCCAAATCCCAAACCAAATACCCACATAAACCCGCCGCAACCACCAAAATTCACTCTAAAACCCATCTCCATCAATGCCACTAAAAACATCATCGGGACTATGCGTAATAGCACAGCTCCCAATGACATCATTCCCACTAAACTGCTGAAAGAATGTGCTGATATACTGGCACCAGCTATCACGCAGCTCATAAACCAATCATTCAAGGAGGGCATGGTGCCCACCTTGCTGAAACAAGGTACAATAAAACCAATCTTAAAAAAACCCACCCTTGACCCCAAAGACCCAAACAACCGGAGGCCCATAACAGGTCTAAATGTTTTCTCCAAGGTAATGGAGAAAGAAGTTGTACAACAGCTGCAACTGCATTTAGACACCCACGAATTACTCGGCACATTTTAATCAGGTTTCCGTCCGGGGCAAGGAACAGAAACGGCGCTGCTCAAAATATGGGATGACGTTCTAGAGGGCGCAGATGAAGGAGAATCTTGTCTCCTGATCCTGCTGGACCCAAGCGCGGCTTTTGACACTGTAGAACCCGGACTACTGCTAGCTAGGCTAGCTGAAGTGGCCAAAGTCGCGGAAGGTGATTTACCCTGGTTCTCCTCCTTCTTGGAAAACCTACCACACAGTGAAACTGGGACCTTACGGTATCATGCAGTCCCACAGGGATCTCCCTTGTCACCCGTATTGTTCAATATCTATCTCCGCCCCCTCTTTGAAATCATCAGGAACCAGAAGCTACTTTGCCACTCCTATGCAGACGACACTCAACTGTATTTTCGCATCTGCAACAAAAAGGATCATTCTCTTGGACTAGAGAAATCCCTCTCTCTAATAGATAGCTGGATGACATCCAGTTATCTTAAACTCAATGGTTCAAAAACAGAACTGCTCCTGTTTCACGCAAACCGAAAAAGTCACCCCGCGCCAACTTGGACCCCCCCGCCCACTCTGGGTAAAACTATTACCCCTAGCACCAAAGTCAAAACTGAGTCATTTTCGACTCCTACATGACAATGGATGCACAAATATGGTCAGTAGTCAGCGGATCCCATCTGCTGCGCCTACTACACCGACTCACCCCCTTTATCCCGAAAGAGGACATTGCAGTCGTGGTGGGAACAATCATCAATTCCAGACTAGACTATGCAAATGCCCTCTATCTAGGACTCCCCAAAAACCAAATCACTCGTCTGCAAGTCGTTCAAAACACGGCCGCTCGATTAGTGACTGGCAAAAAAACATGGGAATCAATCTCACCTTCGCTGAGATCCCTTCATTGGTTGCCAGTAAAAGACAGAATCACTTTCAAGGCGCTCTGCCTAATGCATAAGTGTATTCACGGAATTGCCCCCCAATATCTATGCAAAAAAATAAAAGCCCATAACCCAAATCGCATACTGCGATCCACAAATCAAAACCTACTCCAAATACCCAAAGCCAGATACAAGTCCAAAGGAGATCGAAGATTTGCAGTCCAAGGACCTCGGCTGTGGAATGCGCTACCAACTACCATCCGACTGGAATCGGACCACTTGACCTTCAGGAGAAAGATTTAAACCCATTTCTTCTGAGGTCAGGGGGTTTCCTTACCCATGGAATGGAAACAGCGCCCAGAGGCGATTCAGTTCGCATGTGTTGCGCTTTACAAGTTTTTCACTCACTCACTCACTCACTTGGATGTCTCGAGTTCTGAGAAGGGCAAGCAGAGGTGCTAGGATTATTTAAAACTCTGGGAGTAGAGGCTAGGCCTAGTGTGACAAATGAAGTCGTTTTATTGCTGCAAAGTGCAGGGATGAGATGAGTAATTGGGAACATGCAGATAGGTAGGCACTCAATAGCTCAGTAGATTGCTTTAAGAAAAGCCTGTATTTCCTAAATGTACATAATATAACTGGGTATTGATATTTATAGGTAAAGTTGATCCAGGTAAAATCCGATTGCCTCTCGGGGAGGTCAGGAAGGAATTTTTCCCCTGCTGTAGCAAATTGGATCATGCTTTGCTGGGGTTTTTCGCCTTCCTCTGGATCAACTGTGGGTATAGGATTGGGTATATGGGATTGTAGGATTTATTTTTTTTGTTTTTTCCTCGTCTCAGGCAATTACCGACCTTGGGGATTCCATGTAAAATGTTGAAATTTGAAGGAATCCATTGAGGGATTTTAGATCCAGAATAGGGGAAATACCCAGCTAGGCTTTGGTGCAATAAACAGCTTTAAGTAAAATCTTTTGAACCGGTCTTGTGTCGATACTGGTAGGATTCCCTGGGTCAACAGATGGTTAAGGGCATTCTTCAAATCTGGACTTTCCTTTGGCAGTTTCTGGTGGATTTGAAAGAAGAAAGCGGAGAGGGGGGTAGTAGGGACATTCCACTGTGGAAGTAAAATCTAACCACCGGTGATCGCTGATGAATTAGTCAAATGCCATTAGATCTGCGCATGTAAATGGAGATTCAAGCCTTTCTGGAAATTTGTCATGTCATGACATGACATGTTTAAGCGCAACCACTAAAAACAAGGGAAAGAAAGCAATTGCTGCTAGTGCCCTATAAAAGCATGATCCTGAAATACAGGGTCATGATGTTTTTTTCTGTTCTAGTCCAGTTAGCTGCAGTTTGACATACAGTGCATCCAGAGAGTATTCACAGCGCTTCACTTTTTCCAGATTTTGTTATGTTACAGCCTTATTCCAAAATGGATTAAATTCATTATTTTCCTCAGAATTCTACAAACAATAACCCATAATGACATGAAAGAAGTTTGTTTGCAAATTTATTTAAAATAAAAAAAAATACTTAGATAAGAATTCATAGTCTGCTGAAACACCATTGGCACAAATTACAGCCTCAAGTCTCGAGTATGACGCTACAAGCTTGGCACACCTATTTTTGTTCAGTTTCTCCCATTGTCCTCTGCAGGACCTCTCAAGCTTCATCAGGTTTCCGACAACAAATGTTGGCTGTGCATGCGCTCAACTACGTAAGGTTGGATAGGGAACGTCGGTACACAGCCATTTTCAGATCTCTCCAGTGATGTTCAAATCGGATTCAAGTCTGGGTCACCCAAGGACATTCACAGAGTTGTCCCATGGCCACTCCGTTGTTATCTTGGCTGTGTGTTTAGGATCATTGTCCTGTTGGAAGATGAACCTTCACCCCAGTCTGAAGTATAGAGCGCTCTGGAGCATCAAGGATGTCTGTCTGTACATTGCTGCATTTATCTTTCCCTAAATCTTGACGAGTCTCCCAGTTCCTGTTGCTGAAAAACATTGCCACAACATGATGCTGCCACCACAATGCTTCACTGTAGGGTTGGTATTGGCCAGGTGAGGATCAGTGCCTGGTTTCCTCCAGACATGACGCTTGCCATTCAGGTCAGAGTTCAATCTTTGTTTCATCAGACCAGAACATTTTCTCTCATGGTCTGAGAGTCCTTCAGGTGCCTTTTGGCAATCTCTAGGCAGGCTGCCATGTGCCTTTTACTAAGGAGTGGCTTCCGTCTGGCCACTCTACAATAGAGGTCTGATTGGTGGAGTGCTGCAGAGATGGTTGTTCCTCTGGAATGTCCTCTTTTCTCCAAAGAGAAACACGAGATCTGTCAGGGTGACCATCAAGGTTCTTGGTCACCTCTGAAGGCCCATTTCTTCCGAATGTTCAGGTTGGCCAGGCTTCCCACTCTAGAAAGGGTCCTGGTGGTTCCAAACTTCTTCCATTTACGGATGATGGAGGCCATTGTGCTCATTGGGACCTTCAATGCTGGAGACATTTTTCTGTACCCTTCCCCAGATCTGTGCAGACAATTCCTTTGACTTTATGGCTTGGTTTGAGCTCTTACATGTATGGTTAACTGTGGAACCTTATATAGACAGGTGTGTGCCTTTCCAAATCATACCCAATTAGGTGAATTTACAACAGGGGTACTCCAAGTTGTAGAAACATCTTACGGATGATCAGAGGAAACGGGAGGCACACTGAGCTTAATGTGTCATGACAAAGGCTGTGAATACTTATATACATGTGATTTTTTATTTTTAATAAATTCGCAAAGATTTCAAACAAACTTTTTCCACTTTGTCATTATGGGGTATTGTTTGTAGATTTTTAAGAAAAATAATGAATTTAATTCATTTTGGAATAAGGCTGTAACAAAACAAAATGTGGAAAAAGTGAAGCGCTGTGAATACTTTCTGGATGCACTGTACTGAAATTGCAAGACAACTGGTTGCAGGGCTGGGCCTACAAAAGTAAAGAGCCTTAAAGCGCAACTCCACTTTTGTTGAGAAAAGAAAAAAACATTCCCTTCTGGGTGATCTATGTACAATAATTATAACAACCTTTGTTGCAGATTCCTACCTTTTGTTATTCTGAAGAAATCCAAGCGTATTTGTGTGTGCCTCTGTACCGAGTGGGTCTAATGGGAGTGGTTTCATAATTACCTGTCAGGTGTGCAGCTGCTTAGCACCAATGAGGAAAAGTGCTGGGCCTGCATCCCTTTAGACGTGCTCCTATTAACCACTTAAGGACCAGGCCTCTTTCTGAGATGTGGTGTTTACAAATAAAAAACTTTTTTTTGCTAGAAAATTACTTAGAAAAAATATATATAATGTTTGGGGGTTCTAACACCCTAGAGAATAAAATGACGGTCTTTGCAATACTTTTTGTCACACCGTATTTGCGCAGCAGTCTTACAAGCGCACTCTTTTTGGAAAAAAAATCACTTTTTTTAATGAAAAAATTAGACAAGAGTAAAGTAAGCCCAATTTTTTTTTTATTGTGAAAGATAATGTTACACTGGAGTACAACATGTCACACTTCAAAGTTGCGCTCGCTCGTGGAATGGCGACAAACTTTTACCCTTAAAAATCTCTATAGGCAACGTTTAAAAAATTCTACAGTTGGCATGTTTTGAGTTACAAGAGGGTCTAGGGCTAGAATTATTGCTCTCACTAACGAACGCGGTGATACCTCACATGTGTGGTTTGAACACCGTTTTTTTGATATGCGGATGCTGCTCACGTATGCGTTCGCTTCTGCACAAGAGCTCGTCAGGACACGTTTGAAAAAAAAAAAAAAATTATATTTTTTATATATATATATATATATATATATATATATATATATATATATATATATATATATATATATATATATATATATATCACACACACACACATACATACACACACACACATATATATGTATGTATGTATGTATGTGTATATATAGCCTAGGTTCACACTGCTGCGAATTCAAAATCGCGGTTCAAAATCGATTTTACCGCGATTTCGGCCGCAATTTAATGTAAATCGCGGCCCGAAATCGCAAAAAGTAGAACAGGAACTACTTTTTGAAATCGCAGATGCGGCGTCGCACTGATTAGGACAGTGCCATTGCCGACAATTGCCGCCGATTTGAGATGCGATTTGACATGTCAAATCGCATCTCAAATCGTTCCAAATCGTACCCAGTACTTACACAAAAATGTTATAAAAAACAAAAACAAAAAAATGTAATGTCATATATATATATATATATATATATAAAAAAAGTCTCTAAAAGCATTGGGCAGAAGTAACGTTTTGACGTTGCTTCTGCCCTGCAGTGGTATTGAGACCGTGTGGGCCAATCTTCCCCTCACTCGTCTCCAGGCCACTGACGTGAGAGGATCCGATCACCTCCAGTATGCGGCGGAGTGCACCGGCGAGTCTCGGGAGGGGCCCTCTATCAAGTGATCTCACTGCAAATCCGCTGTGGGGATCACTTTGATTTAAAACCGGACCGTCGGCTCTTGGAGGACACTGGGGTTATGGCATAACAACAGTATTCCTTTTTCAAAATAGCGACCTATAACACGGCGGGCGGTCTGGAAGTGGTTAAAAGTATCTCTCCAAAAATTTAATTTTTGTTGTAGGGGATGCCTGAAATCTGACTTGTATCTTGGGCAGATTTCTGGGAAAATTAATGAGCCAATCACACAAGCAGAAAAATAGGATTTTTGTATTCACCGTAAAATAATTTTCTCTGAAGTTCATGGACGGACACAGCTCCAAATAATCTTGACAGTAGGGTTATGTTCCATCTATCAGGAGAGGACTAGGCAGACCCTCTGGTCATAACCCCTCACTCTGCAGTCAGCAGCTCAGTTCATCTAAAAGCAGTACAAACTTAAAAAGGAGGGGTGGGTGCTGTGTGAACTTCAGAGAAAAGGATATATATATATATATATATATATTTTCTCTTTCGTTCATGGATGGACACAGCTCCAAATAATCTTGACAGTAGGGACATCCCCAAGCAGTGTAAAAAAAAAACGAGGAGTGGGCACAGCAAGCAAACCAACTTCCACCCAAAAACCAAACAGTGCTCATCAACGGAGGAGTTGCAACCTTAAACAGCCGCCTGAAAAACTTTGCGGCCAAAGCAAGCATCTGCAGATGCATGTACATCAACCTTGTAAAATTTAGAGAAGGTGTGAACGGACGACCAGGTCGCCGCCTTACACACCTGTGAGACAGACGTTTGATGTCAGAAGGCCCAGGAAGCACCTATCGCTCTGGTTGAATGCGCCGTGACAGGAAAGGGGAGGTACTGCCCCTGTATAGCATAGGCCTGAATCACGATCTGTCTGATCCACCAAGAAATGGTGGCCGACGAGACCGCTAGACCCTTCTTTGGACCAGTCACCGATACAAACAGTGAGTCAGACCTCCGGAATGGAGCCGTAGCAGAGAGATATACTCGCAGAGCTCGGTCAACATCCAAGGAATGTAGAGCAACCTCTTTTGGATGCGACAGGCCGAGGACACAGGGACGGAAGCACTATGTGCACATTAAGATGAAAGGCCGAAACAACCTTTGGAAGGAAAGAAGCGTAGCACTGCCTTATCCGTGGAGGATCGAGTAGGGGGACATGGAAGACAAGGCCGTCAATTCAGAAACCCTCCTGACAGATGTAATGGCCACCTTCTGAGAGAGTGTCAAAAGGGGAACCTCTCTGATGTTCTCAAAGGGAGGTTTCTGAAGTGCAGAGAGCACCAGATACAAATCCCACAGGGGTAGGGGTGGCCGAACTGGAGGGGCCACATGTCGAACCCCTTGCACAAACATTCTTACCAGTGGATGAGCCCGCAAGGGAAGTTGAAAGAAAACAGCCAAGGCTGAAATCTCACCCTTTATGATGCTTAGAGCAAGACTATGATCCACCCCACGCTGAAAAAACAGCAGGATTCTGGAAACCGAATAAGCCCGTGGGCGCCACTCCATCTCCTCACACATTTAGATGTAAGGCCTTCCACGTGCGATGATAGATCTTCCTAGAAGATTTCCGTGCCCTCAGCATGGTGGAAATTACAAGACAGACCCCAGTCCCTCAGTACCTGACTCAACAGCCATGAAGTTAAAGCCAGCGACTGTAAAGCAGGATGAAGAATAGGACCTTGCAACAGAAAGTCCTCCCGCATTGGCAGTCGCCAAGGGACATCCGCCACCAGGTCGCGTACAAGGTTGCCGCGATCCCCTCGGTCTCCACCCTGCAAAGCAAAGGAGGAAGAAGCTTCAGCGGGGGGGGGGGGGGGGGGGGAAGGTGTAAATCAGCCAAAACTGACCCCACGGCACCACCATCGTATCCATTGCGGGATCTTTTGACCTGGCCACAAACCTCAACACCTTCCGATTGAGTCAAGAAGCCAGGAGAGCCACGTCTGGCGTGCCCCATCTCCGGCAAAGTAGCTGAAACACATCCGGGTGTAGTGACCATTCTCCTTGGTCCAACATCTGGCGACATAGGTAGTCTGCCTGCCAGTTTTCTACACCCGGAATGTATACGGCCGACAGGGCCGGCACGCTCCATTCTGCCCACCGAAAGGATGCGAGCAAGCTCCAATGCTGCAGCTGAGCTTCTTGTTCCTTCTTCGTGGTCGACATACACCACCACCGTGGCGTTGTCCGTCTGGATCCTGACTGGATGTCCCTGAAGCCTCAGAAACCAGGTGGAGAGGCACAGTCTGATCGTCCGAAGTTCCAACACATTGATTGGTAGACGGGATTCCTCCTGCGTCCATCGACCCTGTGTTGACCAAACACCCCAGACACCCCCCCAGCCGGTCAGGCTAGCGTCCGTCGTGATCACCGTCCAGTGGAAAGGAAGGAACGACTTCCCAGACTGAAGGGCCGGAGACCTCAGCCACCATACCAGGGAAGCCCTGACTAGTTGACTCACCCGGATTTGACAATCCAGGGACAATGGAGACTTGTCCCATTTGGACAGGATTTCCTACTGCAAGACAAGTGTGGAATTGAGCATATGGTACCGCCTCGAAGGTAGCCATCCTGAGCCCCAGGACTCACATGCAGAAGCGCAGTGTCGACCACCTGCGAGATGCCAGTAGCTTCACCGCCAACCAAAGAGTTTGCAACTTCTCCAAGGGGAGGAAAACGCTCACCTCTGAGGAGTCCAGAATTAACTCCAGATAATCCAAGAGCTGAGTCGGCACCAACACTGACTTTTGTAGGTTCATTTCCCGGACCGAACTCCTGAAGTCTGACTGGCGATCGCCACATCCTCCTCCAAGTCTGAGCCCGAAGCGGCAATGAGCAGGAAGTCATCCAAGTAGCCCACTATAGCGATTCCTTGCTGTCTCAGCAAGGCTAGAATCGGAGTGAGCACCTTGGTGAAAACCATTGGTGCTAATACCAGACCGAAAGGAAGTCATGAATTGGTAGTGGCTGTCCCCTACTGCAAAAAATCGCAGAAATTTCACAGGTGCTTGGAATATGTGGGAACATGAAAGTATGAGTCCTTGATGTTCAAGGATGCCAGAAAGTCCCCTGGATGAAGTGCAGCGACCACTGAGCGAATTGATTCCATCCTGAATTTTCATACCCTCACAAAGACGTTGATGGCCTTGAGATTGGACAGACCGCGTCCTTTTTTCGGGACCACAGATTGGAGTCAAACCCCTGAAACCTTTCCGGCAACGGCACAGATACTATTACCCCGCGTCTCAGCAGGTCCTGCACTGTCTCCAATAGGGCGGTCTGACGAGCCAGAAGACGAAGGTTTGAGGGGAAAAAATCAATTTGGTGGGCAAGAAAGAAACTCTTGTACCCTGATGAAACCACTTCGCAAACCAACTGGTCGGAAAGTAGGGAGGTCCACCGAGCTGCAAACTCACAAAGGCAACCCCCCCACCCGAGAGTCGGGCGGGGCAAACCTTCATGCTGTTGCAGATTTGTTCGCAGGCTTGTTCTGCTTGCGAATCCAGGGACGCTTTTGTCCCTCAGCTGGCCCCTTGACTGACGAAAATACTTATTTTGAGCAGAGAAGGGCCCTGACCTACGGTGTAGCTCCTTACCCTTTCTGGATTGTGGGAGTAAGGTACATTTTTAATAATGTTGTCCAGTGAGGCTTCAAATAGCCTCTCACCCTGCACGGGTAAATCTGCCAGAGCCTTCTTGGAAATCTTGTCCACGGACCAGCATTTTAGCCAAATTAGGCTACGTAGTACCACCGCAGATACTGAGGCTCTGGAGAGCAAAGGATCTGTATCCAAAGCTGCATCGCAGACATACATAAGACCATGCACCAATTGGTCAGCCAACTCCACACAGACCGGGAAAGCCTGTTGCTTCTCCAACTCACGGTGTAACAATTTTGCTCACTCTGTAAGAGTCTGCGACACCAGGGCCGAGGCCAATACTGTCCGTAATGCAGACCCCAGCATACTGAACATGGACCGGGCCACCGATTCGGACCTCCTGTCAGTAGGGTCCTTAAATGTAGGGGTCCCTTCCACTGGAATTGTGGTGAACTTGTTTAACCGAGACACCTGAAAAAAAAAGGAGCGAGCTACAAGAAAATAGCCACCACCGGCACTAAAATAAATACAGTGCGGACCCAAGAAAATGGCGCTGGAGCAAATCTGATGTAAAAGGCCACAATGCCGAGCGGAGGCCCCCCTAATGGCAGACCACCCCACACAGCCAGCGGACCCCACCACAGCACACAGTCTCCAGTACAGGACACGGAGCCCCCCCAGGGACCCTGATAAACAGGCCAGTAACGCATGGGAAGGATAAGAAAAGGGAGGGCGAGAGACCCCCTAAACGACCACCTCAGGAAAGCCCAGCTGCTCCATCCTGCCAGAGCAGGAGAAACCTACTTACCCGTCCCTGCGAGGACTGCTAGACAGACCCACCGCCATATAGTATGGGGTAGCTGTCGGCCACAGCCTGTGACAGACTGCAGAAGCCCGGTCATAACTAAGCCCCAGAGCATGTAGTTTACCGACCACCCCTGGAGTATGTCGTGGCCAACCCCGCATGCAGGTAAAGGTCTGCTCACGCTCGATGGCCGGACTGGGGAGACTACAAGGATCTATATTATCCAGCCTGTCACCCACCCGGAAGTTGATGGTAGATCTCAGGATCAAAAAACAAAAGTTCTCCTAGGACCAATGGACCCCCGGGGAGCCAGGTCCTAATCCTTTGCCAGGCAGAAAAAAAACTGAGCTGACTGAGGGGTTATGACCAGAGGGCCCGTCCCCTGGGCGCTGCTGTTCGGCTTTGCTGCATTACATGTTTTTAACCATTTAATATGTCTGCCTAGTCCTCTCCTGATAGATGGAACATAACCCTACTGTCAAGATTATTTGGAGCTGTGTCCGTCTATGAACGAAAGCGAATTTGTTTCTAGGGCAGTGGGGGGGCCCGAGGCTCCATAAAGGGGGGCTCGTTCCGGACCGCGGCGATCGCGCCATTTAGTATCCGCTTCTGTCCCCAGCCTCCTCCGCTAGTTAGAGGAGCGGACGGCGGGAGGCGGGAGATTTTTGAACTGGGGGACGGGACCAGAGAGGTAGCAGCCTGTCATGTTGGACGGCAGGTGATTGGCTGCTAGGAGGCGGTCCTAGCAGCCAATCACCAGTTCGCCGCCCAAAAGTCTCCCCGCCCCGCTGCGGCTTCACTTGACGAATGTCCCGCCTCCTGCTCTCCACGCTGAAAAGTTACAGGTAGGAGTGGAGAGGGAGGAAAAATATATGGAAATGTTAAGGACGAGGAGTGGGGGGAAAAGGGGGGTTATGTGATGGGGGGAAACTGTGTGCAGGATATGTGATGGGGGTCATGTAAAGGGGGCAATACTTTGTGGGGGGGGGTCATGTAAAGGGGGCAATACTGTGTGGGGGGGATATGTGATGGGGCAATACTGTGTGGGGGAGGATATGTGAAGAAGGGCAATACTGTGTGTGGGGGGATATGTGAAGAAGGGTAATACTGTGTTTGGGGGGATATGTGAAGAAGGGCAATACTGTGTGTGGGGGATATGTGAATACAGTGTTATGCAGAGGTGTACTTATAACAATTTTATAGACAAATGATACTATTTACAGTCGCTCGGGGGGCGCGAAATGTTTTCTTCTTCCTAGGGGGGGCATGACAGAAAATAATTGAGAAGCACTGTTCTAGGGAGTGGTCAGTACACTGTGTACAGAACAACTCCAGGTAGACATTTTGCAATACATTCTCAGAAAATTACAGTGGCTGCAGATTGAAGGGGAAAGGTAATTTTTGATAACATTCAATCACAATATGATTTTTACCCACAAAAGTGGAGTTACCCTTTAGAGAAACATCTCCCATTTTATGTCTGCAGAATCTTTGAAAGAAGGAACATCTTTAAAAGGTACACAGATTCATTGCAAACTCTTTTCCACTGAATAAAGTTTACCAATGATTTTAAGGTGAGTGAAAACACTTTCTAGCGTGATCCAGTTGTCAGACTGCACATCAAAAACAGTATATTTTTCTGGTCTCTTGGTACCCAAAAGGGCACGGGGAGACAGAGGATAGTGAGGTTGCACAATGGCAAGGCTTTGAGTAGAGTGCAGAGTATAAGTTAAGCAAATACATAAGGAGTACGCAGTAACCTAGGCATAGAACATCCTGTAACAAATCCTTGGAGACGTGGCAGAAGGAAGGCTCTAGGCAGAAGTAGCGGAATAGTGTGATGGAAGTCACCTCTCAAACTTAAAAAATTAGTGGTACAGTTTTAGGGTCAAGTTAAAAAAAAAAAAAAATGTAAACCTAGCCGACTTTGATCATACTCTTGTTCTTATAACCCCCCTCCCTATGTTACTAGGGAACATTTAATGAAGACCCCCAAGCTTCAATTCTACCACCCCCCCTAGTCCCCACCTCCTCCCCTCCTAGTTTACCTACCCCCATCTTCCTCTCTGCTCCCCTTCTATACCATCTTTCCCTCTCCTTTCTTGCCTCCTCCTTCAGATATTGCAGTCATAGCCCAACACAGACTACCCCAAACGGGGGCAGCACATTCATATGACATGTATTCAACAATAGCAGCAACTCATGTAATGCAGTCACTGCTGCACTTAATCTCTACCAGCAGCCTATGCTGTCTTTCCAAACGGTCCAACCCAATACCCCGACCTAAACACCTTAATAGTTCCTGACAGTTGGATCACAATGCATCCCAAATGCATTTAATCGCCATAAGGAGTAATCCCTCTCTGCCCATGTTTGTTATAGTTTAGCAGTTGGGATGGATTACATCCCCATGCGTAGTTACTAACAACCACTGCACGTTATTTGTCAGTTATGTATATTTTTCTCACCAAACTACTACAGATTTCATCCCCACATAACTGGTATAATTATTCACTCTAACCTAAGATTGCTACTGCACTTGTTTGCCATCTTATTCTTTCTATACCAATAAAATCATTCGAGCAAGAAAAATAAAAGTACACTGAGGTGAATGCATTCCAAATGAAGCCCCTTTTTTATGGTAGTAGAGGGTGACCCCGTCCTAGACACTTAACAGTATATGAAGTCCAGAGTTCGCCAGTCATGGAGGAAATACCCTGAAGTGGACTTCAGGGACTGGGTTCCTTAGCAATGGTAACAGCTACAGCATACTCTGTCTTGTGCAGTCTTCATCTGATATGTATCTGTATGGTCCTGTATCTCACCCTGCGGCTAACTCAACTTGTTGAGCCAAGTGCCAAGGTGAGCACCCATGTATCATATAGCGCCAACAGTTTACACAGTGCTTTACAATAAAAAGTGGGACAGTTAAATACAGAAGGAATAGGAGGGCCCTGCTCATGGAGCTTACAAACTAATAGGAGGTGGTGGTACAAAAGGTAATATTTGATGAAGATGGGGTAAGCTTCCCTGAATAAGTGAGTGTTCAAGGACTGCCTAAAGGCAGACAGGGTAGGCGCTGACTGGACATACTAGGGCAGGGAGATTCAGAGGATGTAAGGCTCTGGAGAAGCCCTGGAGGCAAGCATGGAAGGAGGTAACAATGGAGCTAGAGAGCAGGAGGTCCTGGGAGGAGCGGAGGGGACTATTTGGGGAAAAACTGCAGAGGAGGTTGGTGATGTAGCTGGGGGCAATGTTGTGGATGGCCGTGTATGTTTTTTGCAAAATTGGATTTTTTGGGGGATTATAGAAAGGCAAATAAAACAGAATTGTATCGCATGGTACGGATGGCCTTGTATGTTGTGGTTAGCATTTAGAATTTTTATACAATGGGATAGGGGAAGCCAGTGAAGAGATTTGCAGAGCGCGGCAGCAGTCACGGATCGGTTAGTAAGGTGCATTAGCCCTATACCCAGCACCCTGGCGGGACCAATGGTTGTGCCTTTGATGTTAATGGTAAAGTTATTAGAAGGGGAACGGGGAGGAGGAAATTACAAGCTCAGTTTTAACCAGATGGAGTTTGAGGAAGTGGTGTGATGTCCATACTGATAGGCGAGTTGAGGGGGGGTCGAGAAACAGATCTGGGTGTAGTCAGCATATAGGTGTTATTGGAAGCCATAGCAGGTTATCAACTGGCCCAGTGAAGGGGTATAAAGAGAATAGGAGAGGCCTAAGGACATAGCTTTGGGGTACCCCAACAAGGAGCAAAGGTGGTGGTGTTGAATGTGACACAAAGTGTGCTAAAATAGGTAGGAGAACCAGGAAAGAGCAGAGACGCAGAGGGAGTGGAGTTTGAGTAGAAGTAAGTGGTCAACAATGTTAAAGGCAGCAGAAAGGTCTAAGAGTACGAGTATGTAGTACTGGCTGTTGATTTAAGCAGTTAGCAGGTCATTGGTGAGTTTTAGTAGGGCCGCTTCAGTGAAATGTTGTGGGCGGAAGCCGGACTGTGGGGGATCAAGAAGGTTGGTGTCAGTGAGGTAGCAACTCATTGTAGGATTCTCATGTATAATTGAGGATGTTAGACAAAAACCAATGCCAGTTTGTACTTAAACAATTTTATTAACACAGCCAAGCAGTGATTAACATTCACATCTATTATCACATCATACAAATGTAAATACAAAATTACTACAGTACAATATATATATTCTCTGCATGATCCAAAATATTTGGTGGCCCCAAAAATGTTTAAAATTCAGCAGCTTATCAAAAACTAAAACCATATTTTTTATTTATTTTATTTAAAGTGTAGCTCAATAATCATAGGCAAACTTGAGAAATATCACTCAGTTGAATAGACCGGCAAAAGGAAGCCTTTGGCTCTCCAGCTATTGAGCCGCCACTACATGCACATCCTGTTTGCATCTTCAATGCTGGACAGCCACAGGTTGCCCTACACCTGTATTAGACTGTTACGTAGCATGAGGATACAAGTCCAAAAATTAACATCTTCTAGGGTAAGGTAAAGAAATTGAATATAAAGCTTTCATTCAGAAATACTCTCAACCTAAGTTGCTAGCAGAAAGATATCTTATCTGCTTGTAACAAAGCAATACAGTGGATGTTTTTCATGGGAACATCGATCCCAAATTCTTCTTTATGTATATGTGCATATTGCTTTATAAAAATATTACATTTGATTGTTTTCTCACATGGCTGATTGAACTGTTCAGAAATCACAGTGCTAGAGATTCTATTACTGATGGCTATCTATTCCAAATTTAGTGCTTAGTACCCCCCACCCTACCCAAAGCAGTGGTCCTCAAATTTGTCCTTCGGACCCTGAGAAAAAACAGGTTTCTGGGAATCTTGAAAAACATTCTTCCGATTTATAAATTAGTAACATTCACCTAAAAGCACAAAATATGCTTGGTTCTAGAAAAATAAACCTTAAGAATCACTTCCAAGGCTAAGTTTTTTTTCCCTCCCATTTATTAGTGAGCAATACATAGAGAAGAGTAGTAGCTGTGTCAACATGACATTTGGAAATGATACACAACGAAACATGCTTGTTTTCACAAAGTGATCACACAAATGACAAACTCAATGTTATGAAGAAAAGTACACAGAACACACATACATACTATTTTCATGTTGTGGAATCACCTCCAAAGTAGCCATCTACCAGGTGCCATTTAGATTAATTCAGATTGGTTACTTTATTAAAAAATTTGTTTTAACTAAAATTGGATGCAAAATAGAAATGGGTGCACTACTCCACAGCTACCAATCAGCATTTAATGTGCTTGAGAAGACCAATGTTTAGAACCTGTCTGATGCCCCGCCTACTACTCAAACAGAGCGAGAATCGAGCAGGGAGCATTCCATGAAGGTGCTTGTAGGGTTGAGGGGACCCTATAAAATTGTAAGTGCTTGAGAACTGGGGCATCTCTAGGACATGATCAGGTGTTCTGCACAGCGCAGTGCTGGCAGAAGAATGACTGGAGGAGAGAGCACAGCGAGCAAAGGAATACGTTTATCAATCTGCTGTGAAGGAGCCAACTAGGCTGTACTGTTTAAATGCATGAAATAAATTGGATTACCCATCTGGCTCCACATTCTGGCTGGGCAAATCTCAGACTGGATGAACAGAAATGCAAGTCCTTAGGCATGTAAAACAATGCATGTGAATTTGAACTGTGTATTTAGTAATTTTCTTAGTGTTCAGCTATACAAAACCCTGTAGATTCATAAGCATGTGGTGCTCAGATGGGCTATCAGACTGTCTTTAAAGCCCAACTCCTGGAATAACTTTACCGAGGTTAAAACGTTTAAACTTTTTTTTCATAAAAAGCTACCTGGATTTCTTATACAGCAATCAAATATGCTTGCTTGAATTAGTACAGTTTCTTACATTACTTCTGGTCAGCTCAGATTAAAGACCTGCAGGCCTCATAGACCCCAGTGCCAAGGTGGTGTCTTCACCTCCCTCTCCTAACAATTCGCAAAACGAAGCCTGGGACCATGTGTTTTGTGAATGGCCTGAATAAAGGGGGAAGGGAATGGCTGTTGGCTCTGGCAAGACAGCAGTGCCGAGTTCATCTATGAGACCTGCAGAATTTACATCCGCACAGAATCGGAAGCACATTAAAAGCTGTACTAATCCCAGAATGTAAACAAACAGATTTTCCAGATATAGAAGAAAGCCTGCATGAAGTTTGCTTTTGAGGCAAAGGAATGCTTTAACCCTGGCGGGAATACTTGTGCCTGAAGGTGGGCTTTACATGGCCCATTACATAAGCCCCAATGAGAATTAATTGCATTGGTTTGTATAGATTATAGCACACCACTGTTTGTCATGATGGTCCACTGCAAAAGCATTATGCAGTGCAGCTCTTTTTCATATGAGATCTTGCCATCTAGAGCTCTGCTTTACGCTCCTGCTATATCATTAAGCTGTTAACCAGAATGCAACCCAGGGCACATGACCATCAGTAATTGGTCATCCTTTCTTCACCCTTCCAGAGATCTTTAGCTTTGTACTTCTCCCACTAGTGACAGATCTTTCACTGGCAGCTGTGTGTTGAGGGTGGCATATTAGCACATTGATAATGCATTATACGCAAAGTCTACCCTTCCAATATCAGAACCCATACAACAATGAATCCCCCATTGTCAAAACGATACGCTTTGTAGTTTTTCATCTAACTACAATATTCAAATTATCCTAGTGTACACTGTTGAATACCTTCAGTCTGCACAGGGTTCTTTTTTTTTACAAAACAAAAAAAAGCTGCGCTGCTATAACAAATCCCAGTTAAGTTTTTTATCTATCAATTTAAGTTATAACCAAGTTATTGGGCTCTCCGAGTTTAGTAATTAGAAATAGCTGGAAATGTTAGCACAAACCTTTATATCTACTAAAATGTGCATTACCTGATCTCAAGAGCATGGGCTTTTGACGAATTACTTAAAACATACATTCTTTCGGTATACTGCACAATAAAAGCATTTCATAAGCTGTACTAGAGAATGCAACCTCTTATGACTTAAATACTGGCACATCCCCACAACTTATGACATTGGGCTTAAATGGCAAGTGCGTACAAATTCTGTTAATATGATCCAATGTAAAAGATTTTACTTTGTACATTTACATTTTTGGTTGGATTCCAAAATGCTTACACTTTGGGTTATTACATCCCTTGGGGATTTCCAGGGAAAGTAATCTTCCCTTAACTTACTACTTCTGTTAACCACTACATATACTAATTGGATGTCCCATCCCCACAAATGGCATTTCTAGTATATATTTTACAAAGAATGCAGAAGGAAGGGCTGGACCCTTTGCAGTGACATCAGTGAAAAACCTTGGTTATCCGGAGAGATCAACTGCTACCCCCCCAGTGAGATGTTAGAAACTTGGAGATGATTCAACCCACCAGAATCCACCCATAATTCAGCTGTGGATGGCTTCAGCCTTTAACTACAGCGCTGAAGTGAGATTCCCAAGAGAGGTCCTTCCTACATGTCAACTGAAGAATGTGTATGGTTTTATATGTGTTTACTTTCTGTTACCAACTTAGGTTGATGGGCAGTTTTGATCATTGTTAGAGTTCTTCAAAACAGGGAAGCTCAAACAGGAAAGAGAAGTTAGATATAAAAACAGTAAACACAGACCTCCTGAGGTTCCTACAACATAAAAATATTCAAGTAGAGAATTCTACATCACATAGCAGCAGCTATTTCTGTAGTTTAGCACTCTAACAGCACTTTTATTCAGTGTGAAAGACAGACAAGTTGTAAGCCGTGCTTTTAGCATGCCAAGAGGCAGAAAACACTGGAATGTAACAAGACAAAGACCCACAATTCTATAAACATTCCATCGACATTCAAAAACTGTCAAAACGAGACCACAATAGTAAGATGCTTTTAAATATCCCATGATGCAAGAATTAAAGAACAAAAAAAGGAAAAAAACATA
Source organism: Rana temporaria (assembly GCF_905171775.1). Classification (NCBI taxonomy): domain Eukaryota; kingdom Metazoa; phylum Chordata; class Amphibia; order Anura; family Ranidae; genus Rana; species Rana temporaria. The sequence goes on from NC_053489.1 coordinate 104,962,847, forward strand.
CACACACACACACACCTAAAAGGCAACCCTGTCTCCTGTAGCCATCAAGACAAAAAGACTGGTATTATAGCGTCAAACATGGCTTTTATGTGAAGGAATTGAACAGGTTAAAAAAAAAAAAAACTCGTTTTGGTAAAATGCATATCAATTTTGCATTTGAATGGTTTTATAAAAATGTTCTGACTTATGCTGGCAAAGTTTTGTGACAAAATCACATGAATTGCAAGGGACAACTATTAATACAACAAACTATAAATACATGTACTACAAATTATAACTTATGCATTTGCCTTGTCAAAACTGAAGATCTACAATAAACACATTATCTCAATTAAATAAAGTAACAATTTCTGTAAAATAGTAAATGGTTAAAGTGTAACTAAAAGGCAAACATTATTTGTTATGCCTAGCGTAAGGGAGTGTTATAAACCGCATCAGTTTTTTTTGGCCATCTGTTTCCCATTGGGTCGATTTGTCTTCACTTCCTGTGCCATAGCTAAAACAGGAAGTTAAAAAGGAAATCCCTCCAAAGTTAGGGAATCCAGGCATGTCACCACAACCATCGGTACCCCATTGGAAGATTTCCCCTCCATTCGTGTTCGGAGGTCAACCCAAAATGTGGGATTTTCTTTTACTTTTGATGATAAACAGGACACAAGAGTATTTCTCCGTAAAAATAGCAGTGACAGCAATAAAAACTGAAAGGTGTTCTAATCCCTCTCCACAACAAAAAATTAAAAAGTTTTGCCTTTCAACTTTAATGCGAACCAAAAAAAAATTCCTTGTGTTCACTGTCCTTTAAAGACAATAAGAGAATCTAAGCACTTGGCAAATTTTCAGTTTTCTAAAGAAACAAGGAGTTAGAGAGCAAACTTTCCATTTTATTAGATTATTAAATACCTTAGCAGCACTATTAATACTAATAATTTATTAGGTATAATAACTTATAAAATGCTGGCATTCATCTTTACTTTTTTTTTTTTCACACAAATGCAATTGTTTTTCATCTTAACATAGAAGAAGAAATGTTGTCAATAGAAAACATTTGCTTTTGCTTTCTAGGCTTACTTTTAGACTTCCTAGAATCCTTTGGTTTTTTTGCATCTTTCATCACTTATCAAAATAAAAAAAGTTTTAGCAAGCTATGACTATATTTTTTACTTGCCAAGGATTTGCCAGGGCAAAACTACACCCTTTTTAAGATAGTTTTCTTTTGAGTTCACCTATCCTCAATTACCATATAAAGCTTTAATAAAACCATGCAACATTAAAGAACAATACTTCTTACAAAATTGATTTCAATTGTTTAATTGCAAAACGAGTTCAGAGCAAAGTAAATATTCTATTAAAAATGGTTATGGCTTAACATTGCAACTTTTTATAATCTGCTTTAAGAAAGTGGAAAAGTGGCTGTTTCAGCTCTGACCCGCAGAGTTTAAGTCCGTTACTTTTCTTTATCATCATGGGATACCTTTGAGGCGACTTGAATTATTAAAGACTTGCACTTTTACATCAGCACTTCTGTTAAAGAGTGCCGGTTAAAGTTTTCATATTCACAGTACATAAGAAAATACACATGGAAAGAAAAATAAAAGGTTAACTTAATAAGGGTTTATTCACAGGAATACAAATGAAGGGAGAAAAAAAAAGCAACATAAAAGAGCTGAACAAATTAATTTGGGGATGTAAAGGGGGACCACAACCCAACATTCATTCTGTAGCTATTTGAATTGTACTCCAAAAGTTTCAGCTCAGGGTACATAGGGCCACCAACATGCGCCATCGATACAGTGCATATACCCTGCATCACATCTACAAAATCAATGCTTTATGATCATGCTTTGACAATCAACATAAGAAAAAGAACTTATGATGGGTAATATGTTGTGAAGTGTCAATGAATACAAAATTATAGCAGTTAACTTGTTGTCTAAAGTTTTCAGTATGAGCCATCTAATTTGATCTTACTCCGTGTAACTTTTAGTAATCACTAGTACTTAATCATGCAGAAAGCACATCACACTGATAGCACAAAGGCAAACAGGTTTTTGCACAATTCAACCAGATTTCCACATTGTGTTGCTATATGACGTTTATTTCTTTCCCTATGCTGGAGATTTTATCATTTAACCCTCCCTTCCCCATCAATGAGACTCACAGGGCAGTGAGGTAGGACCCTGCTGACAGACAAAAGGGCTAGGGCTTAACCGTATTCTATAGCACTTAAAGTAATAATCTATGATACCTAAAACAGACAATATGGATGCAGGGTGAAACTTAATGAATAAACCGCAAAAAAAAAAAAAAGGAAGAAAAAAAAAAAAAAAGGCGCATACAGGTAATGTTGACCTACCCTACTATGTGATACAAACTTAACCCCACTAAATGTATTAATTCTTAACCACTACAAGAATCCTGGACTGCATGCCCCGGGAGAAGGAAACCCCTCACGACACTGGTGCAAAGCACTTCATATTCTCCTCTAAACTGGAAGAAACAATATGCCTTAGTCTATTGTTTAACTATTGCTGCCAAACAAAAATTGAAAATTATCATTCAGCAAAGGAGTGATTCTTAAAAAAATATATACTTATATTAAATGTTCTTCGTAAACTAAAATAAGGAGTTTTGTTTTAACTTGTTCCTTCCCCTCCTGAAGAGAAAAAAAAATAAATAATATAAAAAAAAAATACTAAATTTGGCATTTTGGTGGACATCAATTTATGCAGTAGATCTTAACTTATTTCACAGGCATTTGAAGTGCAGACTGCAATTATCTGCTCGTAATACGCGCAGCAAGCTGTGTTTAACTTTGCCAACTTCATCTATTTATGTCTTCATTAACATGCAAACACAGAAAATTCCCAATTAGCGGGATAGTTAGGCAACCCTTTTGCTTTAATATAAATGCCATTTACTGCTATAATCCCCCATTCCTAAGATTTCCTCTGAAGTGTGCAAAAATTTGTTTCTTCCTACTTAACCCTCTAGAGTTCAATTATAAAGGTACTCTTAAGTACAATTCCCTATATACCAGAATGTGCCGTTTGGCGATGAGAATTTGCTTCTTCACATCCAGTGCAGTATTGTAAAGGAGACATATTTCCACCCACAAAGGCTCCAGACGGTTTAAACGTTTCCCAACATCGACTTAATACAGTGACGGCAACACCTCCCTCCCGCCCCTCCCAGTAGGCTTTGGGATTGTACTGTGTTCCCTACTGGTTTGCCCTTCCCCCCTCTTAAAGGGTAGCTTTTTCCCTGGGTGCAGAGGCTCCCCCGCTGTCTCCCAGACTGAAGGACCTATGAGAGGAAAAAAAAAATGTTTATAGATTGAAGAATATACATACACACAAGCTTTTCAAACAATTTAGGCTTCTTCTTCTTCAAGCATTACACAACATTGGGCCTGCAAAACTACATACATAGATAGGGACAGATCCAATCAATGCTAAGGAGTGAAGGGGAAACTGATATGTTTTAGAGAGACGTGTGGGACAACCATAACCACTTGCCTACTGGGCACTTTTACACCTTGCCTGACCAGGCCAATTTTCAGCCTTCAGTGCGGTCGCACTTTGAATGACAATTGCGCGGTCATGCAACATTGTACCCAAATTAAATGTTTATTTTTTGAGACAGATAGAGCTTTCTTTGATAAAATTTAATCACCACTGGGTTTATTTTTTTCCGAAACAAACCAAGAGAGACTGAAAATTCTTTGTTTCGGTTATAAAAATTTAGCAAATAAGTAATCTTTCTTCTTCACTGATGAGGCGACATTGATGAACAGTGCCCCAATTATTGGTGTAAATGTCCCATCACAGGATCACCAGTAATGGACTTTACTTTTCTCACACAGTGATAGCGCTGAGGAAAGGAAATGCCGATAACCAGCATTTGTTTACATGTGATCAGCTGTAATTGAACACAGCTGATCACATGGTAAAGGGCCACTGTGATTGGCCCTTTACCTCGATAACAGAGCAGGGGGGTGGGGTTCTGGGAGGATGTCAATAGACACCCTCCCAAAAACTGGATTATATCACTGTAGCCATCTTTCAGCGATAGCGGGGTAGGCAAGTGGTTAAAAATAGATCTCTTCAGGGAGCCAAACGTGGCTCAAATTTCAGATGAACCCTGCTGAATTGGCAGAAAAAAAAAAATCCTTCATTTTGCAACCCCTTATCTGTACAAGTATTTTTAACAGTCAAAAGAAAAGAAAAAAAAAACACACCTTAAAGTAATCCTAAACCATATTTAAAATAAAACATGTTATACTCACCTGATCTGTGCAAGGTTTTGCACAGAGCGGCTCTGAACCTCTTCTAGTCGCCCGCTGATGTAACTAGTTTCACCCCTTTGGCGAGTTCCCCCATAGGAAGCCGCTTCTTATGGGGGCTCGTGCAGGCTCGATCCCGAGCCATGCTACCCACTACCACAGACAGAGGCTCAACCTCACCACCTGTTCCCTCATCATAGGATTTGATTGACCACAGCAGGAGCAAACAACAAGAAAACAAGGGAAAAGTGCCTCCAAGCATAAAAAGGTTTTCTTTTGTCTGCTGCCATACAGAGATATATATTGTGGACCAGCCATATGAACTTTTTATATCAATTATATGTGGTAATCAATACTATCTGGTTCCTTCTGGTGTCTGCACTACACCTATTTTTGGAGCCAATTGTTCCCACTGCTTTTTTCCCCCCTCTACATTAAGATAAAAAACCTTAGGGTTTTAGAAGCACTTCCCAAATAAAAGCATGGCGGAAGCCAATGGGTATTTTCTTGCAAAAATGTAAATACCTGGCTGGTATACTGCCTGAATCACTGACCAAGAACAATTATGGATATCAAGTCAGAATAAAGATACAATTCCTTATCTGAATATTTTGTTTTGGCTCAGTGAACTACTCAGAGTTTAGTCAAGCACATATCAATTTCAGGGGGGGAGATAACAAATGGCAATTTTGAAGCTTCCTTCAGGAAAGGATTATCTAAAGCCTAGTATACATTAAACCATTTATTTTTTTCTTTAATACAGCAAGCTGAAGGAAAAAACAAACAAAAAACTGACAGCTCAGGTTAGAGCTACTGTACTACTAACAATCTTATGTTAGTACAGCCACATACCCTGCTTTTCTATTGTGTTCTGACAGGGGGGGGCAGCTCCCATGCCAGAAGACTCCAGTCAGCGCTCTCAGCTATCAGCTTCTTCATTTTAACAAATAAGCATGCATTAGTAGAGGCAGGAGATGCTTAAATATTGCAATTCTACTTACCCCTAACGGTGAGACTGCAGCTAGAGCACATCTAGGTTAAACTCCATAGTATGCTGCAAGACGTTCTTTAAGGGGAAGTGGAAACTGGTCTGAAAAGCGTCTCCAATTTTCATCCCCTACTTGGTTTTTAAACCCATGAAGAATCTAAAAAGAAAATTACATTTAAATTGCCTGAGACTGCAGAAACAGAATGAAGCAGCTGAATTAATGCATGCTTTGGCTTAAAAAAAAAACCACACAAACCAAAAAAACAACCCTTGCCCCTTTTGATCAGAGGGCAGTCTATCACAAGGAGGTCTAGGAGGCAGGACATTGTTACATCGGCTGCACAGCGATTCAGATCTGACACACATCGTGAGATTGCATTACCACTGGGGAGGCTGTGTATCATGACAGGAGTGAAAAGGAGGGGGGAGGAGGGAAAACTGAGGGTCGCGCCGGAATGATACATGTGCGGCACCCAGCAAGATGGCCCCGTCTCTTTTTTGGCTCCATTATATGCACTTTTTTTTCTTTGTGCCCCTGAAAACAGAATTTTCGGCCATTATGTTTCAGCAGCCGAAATTTCAGAGCACCACTAGATTTATTTATATTATTTTCAATACATTTGCAAATATTTTAAACAAACTGCTTTCACGTTGTTATGGGGTATTTGTATGGGGTGTTTTAAGAATGTTGAGGAAAATCATGAATTCAATCCATTTTGGAGTAAGGCTGTAACATAACAAAATGTGTAAAAAGTGAAGAGCTGTGAATTCTTTCCAGATGCACTGTACATTTGTAACACATAAAATAATCCTTTTCCACAACAGTGTAAAATTGCAGTGTTATACAGTAACGGAATGAAATTAAACTAGAATATTATAAGTTTAGCAGAGTCAACAATTTAGCTAGTTCATAAAACTAAAGCGCGTGTTATACCTTACAGAACATGTCTCGAAGATCTTCTTTTGGATTAATCCACGATGCAACAGCATCACAGAAAAATATAAAATCCTGAAAAAAAATAAAGAAAAATGTGATCAATGGCCAATTACTACATTGGAGAATTAAATTCCCCTTCTAGAAACATTCATGAAAACTATAATTGTCCAATCCTATGATAAAAATGTATAGAACATATTACTATATATCAAAAAACGAATCACTAAAGTTGAAAAAACAAACAAAAAAAACACCCAAGAGTGTGTACGCGGAGGAGCATGTCCTGTATGAGCTCTGTCAAGAGTGCATACATACATCAGGGGTGTCCAAACTTTTTTCAAGGAGGCCCAGATTTGATAAAGTGAACATGCGTGAGGGCCGACCATTTTGCCTGACATTCTTTAAACCATTAAATTCCGGTCTAAGTGTGTTCGTCTGAGCACTAATACACAGCCCAAGAAGAATTTTCTTGCCTTTGTGGCTGTGTGAGTAAAGAGATTAGCTCAGGTGTGTTATTTGGAGATATTTCTTTTGTGGTCCTATTACAGAGACCGCCAAGTAAAAAGGAGATTATCCTGGATGTAATCTGATGGCGCTCGTCCCGCCCCCTGGCTGTCCCCCCGAGACAGCACCAATAAATACAGTATATATCCAAATTACCAGGGGGGGCCACATTAAACTGAAACGTGGGCCGCAATTGGCCCGCGGGCCGGACTATGGACATACAGGGATCATTATTTAAAAAAAAAAAAAAATGACTACATTTTAAAATACAAAAACATACACAAACCAAAACCATAAGAAAACAAGTAAACAAATAATACGGGGGCTTTATTGAGTAAATTCTACACAATTCGTCTGCTTAAGTTTTGTTTGTTTTTATAAATATGGCAGCTGTTTCTACCCAAGCAATGTGAGCAGAATTTTAGCGCATTTCCAAATTTAGTCCTGTGGAAACCATGAATCCCTTATAAGTGAAGAAAGCCAACCTTTTATGAAACACTATAGAAATATCACTTATAAAGCTAAAAGAAAAAAAAAAACGCATGGATAATTTTACCTGAACTACACCTCCAGGATTAACACTGATCATAGTACAAATTCCACGAAAAGCAGAATCCTTCTCCTCATTGTCCCGAATGTTTCGTAATGAAGTACACCTAAGGAAATCCCAGACAAGTTACACTACCCTCAACTTTACAATAACATAAATAAAAAGATATAGAAGCAGGTGTTAAAACCCTAATACAAAGTTGCTGTAGTGCTGGTGTTTTCTTTTAATTTTCAGAAAAATACAAATGGTATAGCAAATCTCTCACTATAAACAATTAAAATGGCCATTCACATACAGATAATCTGCAGAGTAGGATAATTTAACAACAACTCTGCCATTAACCAGCACACACTTAATCTGCCACTGACCTTTACCTGCTGGACATCATCTGAACAAGGAGAAAGATGTGATTTTACATCTCTGGTCTTTAAGGGGACATTAATCGACTATGTTTTTTATCATATGTGACCATCAACATTGATGGTCAACCCTGCTGTACAAGAGGCGGCCAAAGAAGAGAAATCTAAGGTGGTTCCATCTGCCTGTGTATGTCTTCCTTTTAACAAAAGTCCCCATAGTATGGACCATTGCCTAATATGTTTAATTTAACAAAATAAAAATTTTAATTGTATATTTAAAACTGCCATATACACCACAAAAAAACAATATATTTCAGGAAAGTCGCCAATGTAACTATTGCATTGTAAGACATAATTCATTGGCGTGCAGAATATGTGCATGCATCATTTCTATCAATTCACAATTAATGCCGCTTTAAGTATACTTGTAGTTTACTCATGGAAGAGGGCTCCATAATGTATTTTAACAATGAGATATCACTAGTTTCTAGTTCAGCAGAGGCAACAGTCACAAAATGGATCCCTCCAATGTCTAGACTACAGGTATACTTGTATACAACAAGCTCTAGACACAGCAAGCATGTGACAATCTTATCCCATGCTCCCATGCATCATCAATTAGTTAGCCACAACAAAGAAATAGGTAACAGTTTACATGACAATGTTTGAAAGAAAAAAAAAAGAAAAAAATTGACGAAACCTAGGACAAGATTAGTCACATGGCTGACAAATGACTTCATGTAATAACTGACAAATAAAAAAAATAAAAAAAAACACAAAGATGTGAACTATAAAGAAAACATGAAGAGAAATGAATTAAAAAAAAAAAAGATTGAAGAATACACACCAGGGTCTTATAAACTGCTGTAGCATGGGGGCCACCTCTTGAGGACAAACGTAACCAAGACGACCAATTGTTATTGCTAAGGCAACGCAATCACGGTTATACACCACCAAACGCCAACCAAGACATGAGCAAATGAGGGGGGGAGGAGGAGAAAAAAAAATAAAGAAAAAAACAACAAATAACTCAGAAACAGAAAACAGAATCTGTGTATGATAATAACATAAGATATCACTAGTGTAGTTTATGAGCACTGCCTTTGCAAAGGTAGCGACACATGACAAAACCATCTGAGGAAGGTTAGAGGTTTGGAGGGGAGGGGAAGGCAATGGGAATGAAGAAGGAGGAAATATGAGAGAACACCTAAAACACAGAGCCTACTTTGCTTGTTTGACAGACTAAATGCATAAATATGGGGAAAAAATATGTTTTATATTTTTATGGACGAAACCACTCATAAAAGTTCTAACGTTCCATATCGTCAGTGATCTATTTACTAGGCTTCTGATCCATGTCTTAAATCTTTTTTTTTTATCCATTTAATAATCAAAAGTCACCACTTTTTACAACACATGCAATGTCACTGTACTGCCATTACTGAGAATGTAATCAAGGACTGAACAATCCAAGCTGGGCCACAACCAAGGCACCATTTTATTAAGCCCCATCTGATCTGTTTTCTGCTAGCCATGAGTTTATAACTCATAAGTTCACCTTATGTAACATTTTACATCCATATTCAGGGTGTAACATGTTACAAAGAAATGTGCATTATTTTTTGTTAAAAACTGAATTTATTCTTTAACACATAGGCCTCAAGAAAGAATCAAGAGCCAATCAGGTAAATCTAGGAGCACACTGACCTCTTTGGGAAGCCTGTTTACAGACTACTTTTTTTTAATTTTATTTCAGATTAGCAAGTGCACTGAAACTTACAACTTAGGCCGGCCAAACACGGTTTAAATCTTAGCTAGTTCCTGCTGAACCCGCCAAGATTCAAACCGTTAATGGGCAGGCTAAATAAACCAAGTTGACTGATCAACTTGGGTAGAACCAGCCTGCCGCATTATCGCTAGCGGCTGCTTCAACCAAAGAGTTATGCAAACACTATTCAGGGTGAGGAGATAAAGCTAATCTAAACTCAAGAACAAAAATTTATATATAGAAGCTTACCAACCCTTAGATGGTAGTTGCACTAGTTTCCTTTATTCAGGCGTTTATTTATTTCCACCTGGTAAACCTGCCAGTAACATGCTCTCTTACCTAAGGTGGCAACACTCACTAAAATGTATCTAGGAGTGGTAGAACCACTCCAGGCTCCTTTTTCATTTGGACTGCAACCACCCCTGCCCTACCATCTTCATAGCAAGGAAGCTTCCTGTAGTTTACACTGGAGCTTCAGCTTAGTGCAGAGGAAAGAAGAATACTAGGGAGAATGTATTCAAACTGCAGCAGACAGAAGCTGATTGGTTATTATACTCAATTTTAACTTGTTCAGTTATACTTTGAAAATGAAAGACAGAAGCTGATTGAATGCCATGTTACTTGTCTCTTTGCATCCCCCTTACTGAATTTAGCCCAAAAAAAAAAAAAAAAAGGGTCAATACATCTAGACTAGAGACTGTTTGATAAGCTTCATTTTTTAAAGCAGAACAAATCAATCCCATCCTTTACACTTACAGCAAAGGAAGCTTCTATCTTAGCCTCTGATCTGCAGTATCCATGATGCTACATGCGTTTTCAGTTATGACACCAGCTATCTGATCGCTTGACGGTTCAACGAAGAGCCAACATAAGCATACTAGCAAATTTAACAGTTATCATTCAAGAAAGTTAAACTGGTCGGTTTAATTCCATTAAAAATATTTTGTTCCTGGATTTGCAAAGGAAAGTGATTCCAATAGGATCAGGCAGATCATTAAATGCAGGGCAAAAAGGGATTTTGACAGCTTTCTAATCCATAACTGGCTATTACACAGGTTGTTCAGCGCTCACTCAACACTTCCCAAAAACTAAATGCATTAAAAAAGTGTAGACCCCCAGTTACCGGTTACATGTTTCCAAAACCAGCTTGCATGTGTGTTGTGGCAGGTACAATGTATACCTGCCCTGCATGGAGTTAACCATGTTCAATTCACACATTGCATAAGATGGGGATTTTGAATACACATATACCAACATTATCAAAAGCCAAGTTATTGCAGAGGGAAAAGAGACTAGGAAACCATAGTAAACACGAAGCCAAAATGAAAGTGTAAAAAATGTGAAAGCTTTTCCAAGCATTAAAAGAATGAAATGTTTTTAGGCATCATATAATTTTGATTCAGTCTGTGCATTTTAGGTGTGCTCTCTCATTCGGGATGATTTAATTGTCCAGACAAGAGAAATGAGAGGGGATGCAGGAAATAATTTAAAAACTCTGTAAGCAAAGAAAACAAATACTAAAAACTCAGCAATTCTGTATAGAAGCAGCATAAAACAAAACCTATGTTCAGGTGACAAACTATGCAACATTCCCATTAAACAGGCATTTGTGAACAGTCTGATGACAGCATGCAATTAAAAGCAGATGATGTTCTTTCAGTTTAAAAGCTCAATGTGGGATCATTACTTAAACAAATCACTAACTGCCCTTAAAAATGAAGGGAAATCAAAAGTTAATGGTTGTGTCTTCCACTTGGGGATGCTTCCACTCTTACTTCCTGTTTTGTCTGCACAGAAAGTGAGATAAAAGTATTCCCAAAGGGGATACAGATAAAAGGACCAAACACCCAATTCAAAAATAATTTAGTTTGAGTTGTATTTTAAGCTAAAATATTCCAGTAATTTGCTTTTCACACACACATACTGTTCCATAAGCAAATCTTTAAAGCGGAGCTCCACCCAAAAGGGGTTGTTTCACTTTAAGACCCCCCATCCTATTCACCAAATGGGGGGGGGTTTAGAGAGTACCTGGTTTTGACAGGCGATCCGAGTGGAAATCCCCCCCCCCGTAGTCTTCTGGGACATGTCATATGTCCCAGAAAACTGTGGCTCGCCCAATGGGAGGCCGCAAGCTGTCACACCTGGGTGTCGACAGTTGAGATGCCAGCACCAGAAGACCAAGGGAAGGAAAAGCTAAGGCGAGCACATTATAGGATACTGGGACATGTGATTGTCTGTTAAAAGTCAGCAGCTATAGTTTTTGCAGCTGCAGATATTTAATAAACACAAAAATTACTGGAGCGCCGCTTTTAAAGAGACATCTAAAAAAAAGTGGTTAAAAAAACACTGCTTCACAAAGTTACACAATCACTGCAATGCCCAAGAGCAGCATGGAATTATGCAGACAGTAAATTTACTGTGGGGTGTTTGCCATCACCTATGAAGACTCTGCTATGTCAGTATCACCTTTATACATTAAGCAAATATCTTCAAGATCTCCCTTTCCTTCCCCCACTCTGTCTGCCAAAGATTCTCATACCGGCTCTCTGCCACATCGATCTAACACAGAAGCTTCTCTCCCCCCCCCAAAAAAAAAAATCACAAAAGTCAACATAACCCATCAACACTCTGTATCACATTATTCTAGTACAGAAATCGCTATAGGACCCCTGTTATATTGCAGAAAGCGGTGGACAGTAAAGCTGGTCATAGATAGATAGACCGCAATTTGGTTGGTTCAGCGGGGACGGCCAAACTTTTATCTATTTTGGGCCATTTCCCCCTGTTACAGTCTTATTCCGAAATGGATTCAATTCGTTATTTTCCTCAAAATTCTACAAACAATACCCCATAATGACAATGTGAAAAATCCGATTTACAAGTATTCACAGTCTTTGACATGACACTCAAAATTTAGCTAAGGTGCCTCCTGTTTGGACTGATCATCTTTGAGATCTTTCTACAACTTGATTAGAGTCCACCTGTGGTAAACTCAGTTGGTTGGCCATGATTTGGAAAGGCACACACCTGTCTATATAAGGTCCCAAGAGCACAAACCAAGACATGCCGTCCAAGAAACTGGCTGTAGACCTCCGAGACAGGATTGTATCAAGGCACAGATCTGGGGAAGGGTACAGAAAAATTTCTGCAGCATTGAAGGTCCCAGTGAGCACAACAACCTCCCTCATTCGTAAATGGACATTTGGAACCACCAGGACTCTTCCTAAAGTGGTCCGCCCAGCTAAACTGAACGATCGGTAAGAAATGGGCCTTAGGGAGGTGACCAAGAACCTTGATGTAGAGGGGAGAACCTCCAGAGGAACCACCATCTCCACCAATCAGGCCTCTATGGTAGAGTGGCCAGACAGATGCCACTCCTTTGTAAAAGGCACATGACAGCCTGCCTAGAGATTATCAAAAAGGCACCTGAAGTGCTCTTAAAATTCTCTGGTCTGATAAAACAAAGATTGAACTCTTTGGCCTGAATGGCCAGCGTCATGTCTCGAAAAAACCACACACTGCTCATCATCTGGCCAATACCATCTCTACAGTGAAGCATGGTGGTGGCAGCATCATGCTGTGGGGATGTTTTTTAGTGGCAGGAACTGGGAGACTAGTCAGGGTCGAGGGGAAGATGAATGCAGCAATGTACAGAGACTTCCTTGATGAAAACCTGTCCAGAGCGCTCTGAACCTCAGACTGGGGCAAAGGTTCATCTTCCAACAGGACAACCCTAAGCACACAGCAAAGATAACAGAGTGCTTATGGGACAACTCTGTGAATGTCCTTGATTGGCCCAAGCAGAGCCCAGACTTGACTCCGATTGAACATCTCTGGAGAGATCTGAAAATGGCTGTGCTCTGATGTTTGCCATCCAACCTGATGGAGCTTGAGAGGTCCTGCAAACAAGAATAGAAAAACTGTCCATAAATAGGTGTGCAAAGCTTGTAGTATCATACTGAAAAAGACTTGAGGCTGTAATTGGTGCCAAAGGTGCTTCAGAGTATTGAGCAAAGGCTGTGAATACTTTTGTACATGTGATTTTTAATTTTGTTTTTTTAATACATTTGCAAATATTTTATACAAACTACTTTCACAATTTCATTATGGGGTATTGTTTGTAGAATTTTGAGAAAAATAATGAATTTAAGTAAAAAAGTGAAGTGCTTTAAATACTTTCCAGATGCACTGTGTGTAAAGAAAAAAACTATTTTGAAACCTGTATGGTCTTGCTTAGGGTCAGCCACAGTTGCATGCTGATGTGAATTTCTCTATGCACCCAGACTGTGCTTTCACTCCAACAATCACAGGTAAAAATGTATTTAAGCCAAAATAAACAAAAGAAATAGGCTCTAAACCAATCTATGAAAGCACAGTCTGGGGGCATAGAGAAATTAAGCCCATATACACCCAGTTAAAGCGGATCTTTTCATCCTTTTACTAAACTTCATTTCCGCATGCAGATGTAAAATCCTCAAAAAAAAAACAGGAATTCAAGTTACCTCGCTTGCGTTCACTTTCTTGTTCCCCTACAGGCACTAGTGAAGTAGCCCTAGGCACACAGATGTCCCATTGGAAGGTAAAATCACTAGTGCCTTCAAGGAGATCTCATTTCTCATATGGAACTAAACTCATTTGCAAGACTTAAAAAAAATAAAAAAAGATTAATGTTTTTTGGTGCATGTCGTTATGTGCTCCATCTTGCACATGCACAGTATAATATTGTGAGCCGGGGGAGGACCAATCAAAAATGGCAGTGCGGGAACAGGGACACAGGTTGCACAGCCTGAAAAAGCCACAATACGAAAGAAAGGAGCATGGATATATGAAAGTGTATTTGTTTATGTACACTGTATTACATATTATTGCCATTTTCTGTAGAGGAAATTGAGGGAGGGGTTAAAAGGGCTGGTTTACACTAGAAGTGCTCTGCGAAGTGCATCTGCATTTGGATTGCTCTTCAGAGAACATTTGGCAGGTGGTAAGGAGGCAACGGTATGGCCTATTCGTTATCGGTTTTAACCGACCTGCAAAGTAAAGGCATAATGTGCAAGTATGCAATGCATACTAGCACATTATGTGAAACTTACCTGCAAACAAAGCCCTCGACTGATGCGTTATACCGGCACAGGTGGCCATTCCTTCAGAGTGCATGCGCCAATGACATCATCAACTGCATATACAGTAAATGTTTCTTAAATGGTTTCACGTTTAGGAGATATTTACAGTACCCATTTGTAAGCTTTAATATAGGCTTACCTATAGGTACAATTAATCAATAGGAGTTACAACAACTTTAAACACTGCACTAGCGCACTGCAACTGCTTGCATTGTGGGGCACCCCCATTCAGTTAAATGGGTCACATTTAGCAGAGATCATCTTTGCTGCACTGCAAAGAATCATGGCCACAAGATATGTACTCTTCTTAGTTGCCTTTGTAGCATTACGGGGAGGGTTTGGAGGTAATTCAGTAAAAACGCAGCTTGGATACGCATTTTTACTGTCCCCTCAAACAGTGTAAATGCAGGCCAAGGGATTATGTGGCTTGAGCTCTTGCTGAGCGTACCCCAATATCCATCCAATTAAAATTTATTAGGGTTTCAGCATACTTTACAGAAAACATTTTCAAACAAAAACGCATTACATTACCGAAAAGAACTTTAGCATTCATATGAAATGATTTTTGTTGTGCCAGTAATGCTGTATAAGAAACTGGGCAGGCACTGCAGAATGTTTTAAAAGTGTATAGTAGTTTTGCGCTTATTTTACATTAGCCATGGCAAATAAAAACAACTTTTTTGTTGTAGTCTAGGTTATATATAACCATGGTCTTCTATCCATCCAGTAGATGGAGTCTGCACACATGTAACAAACAATAACTTTCAACTGTGTTGAAACAAGTCCATTTTACTCATTCATCAATGGTGACTCCCCATCCTCATCACCTTAACAGAATTATTCCAAGGGTTTTTCTTTTTAGAAGACCAACAAACAGAGCAAGGCAATCCTGGTCTTCCATTTTCTCTCTTAATGGAGATGATATATATGTGTGTATATATATATATATGTATATATATAAAAATATTGCACCTTTTTTGCAGGTTAAAAAAAAGAAGTGCAATTATAATTGATTTTGTTGCAGGTGCCTGTAAATCATTACACCAGCTATCAGCAGATCGCTCATGCCATGCAGGTCTCCTGCACACGGTCAGTTCATTGGCTTACCCGTACATCCCATACGGGTGAACTACCACAGCACCTTTTAGGTGTGACAGATACTTACGCCCCTGGTAGCATGATGTGGTTCCTTCTTCAGATTCATATGTCCTACAGTGACATAAGAGGAATTGGGTGGAACCAAAGCATAGAGTGGGAAGAGCAGGTATGCTTCACGCCCAAGTCCTCCCATACAGTGGGAGGAGCAGGTATGCTTCACACCCTGCAGTGGAGAAATTTGAAGGGCCCCTGGAAAGGTAAGCATGGTTGGTCTTTTATAGCCTGGGCTGTGTCTACAAGGTGAGTGTAACTTCAAAGGATGGTTTATATGCTTGCATATCGCATACAAATATACATTTTCTTTATGATTAGGACTAAACCTCTACATTTTGGGGAAAAAAAAAATCTAAGGCTGGTCATACATGTTAAATTTTCTTGTACAATTTTCCTTTAGATTTACCTTAGTGCAAGGGCCTGCCTAATTGGCAAGTTGCTTTGTTTTAACCTTGTATGTTTTTGGTAAATCTAAAAGGAAAATTTTACAAGAAAATTGAACATGTATGGCCAGCCTTAGTCTGGTGAAATGTGAAATATTGCCCTTGAACACTTACTTTTTCCAGACAGCAAGAGAAGCTCCAGGCCCTGTTCGCATATTACCAGATAATCTTAACTGCTCTGCTCAGAAAAAGCCTGTTTAGAGAGCTCAAATAACTCATGCCCCAACACGCATAAATGAATGAGTCAGTAAAGTTTACCACATATTGTTTTCTCTCAAGTCATTTATCATCCCACAGTGAACTTTTAGTCAAAGAGAACATCACATTTAACATTTATAAAAAGAAAATACAAAAACTAACTAAACAAAAATACAAGAGTATATGAGCCTTACAATTATGTTGCTGTATTTATCGACTGTTTCCTTACTATGACTTGGAGATTATAGTTCTGCTATACACCATCTCCAATTACACAGGATTAAACAATTCATAGGCTAAACACCCTGCTGTAACGGACAACATTGAGCTTCCGTATATACAGGAATTCTCTTTAAAGCTTATAACATACAGCAAAAATACATTAGTTTGTAAATGTGGAAGTTTTCTGATCATCATTTAAAGTAAAGGCTAAAAAAGGAACAGTTTAAATACCTTGTCCCCCCCAATTAATAAATATGCTGCTTGCAACAAACAACAGTGTAAATGCCCCCCCCCCCTCTTGTTTTTTAGAGCGGCCATGTGCCTACAAAGTTGTGTGTGCTGTGTGTCAGTGCTAGGCTTGCTACTCTCTACCCCTCCGATAACATTACAGCGGTGAATTCAGTACTGCCATCAAGCCTCTCACGGATGCACAGCATAAGGAAGCTCTGATTATGTGACTGCTCCAAAGTGGGGGGTGCCCATTTATTGCAAACAGTATGAGGCATGTTAGAGGGGAGAAAAGAGGCCTTAAGCTTTATTTTAGCCTTTCTTCTACTTTAAATTCTTATTTGATAAAAAGATGCTAAAATGCACAAGTCCAGTCCATTACAGTAGAGCTGTAGAAAACCCCAAGGCAGCATGACCCATCATTTCTGAGCCGTTTCCATAGTTGTCAAAGGAAGTAAAAGTTCTCTGGCTTTTTAAATATGAATTCCAGATATGGTACATTTTTACAGTTACATTGATGCAGCTTGGAGCAATAGAGTGTGTGTATATATACACACACACACACACACACACACACACACACACACACACACACACACACACACTTGCCATACCTAGCAGAGGCCCCTGAAAACCGGAACTAAATTGGACACAGCTACTCCAGTAATCTCTTGCTTCTGTATCCTGAGCGGCTGGCCTGCTGCATTGAGAACACAGGCAGCCGGCCACTTAGCACAGATGCTATTTGTCATCTGCCAGCCTCTCTGTCCCATCCAATCAGAGAAGGCTTTGCATTCGTTCAGAAAATGCAAACCAGTCTCTGAATGGTGCCCATGCTAAGCAGCCAACCTCCTGTGTTCAGAATGCCTCAGCCCAGCCACAGAAGCAAGTGGAGATCACTAGATTAGCAGTGTCTACTTCAATGATTTCCTGATTTCAATAGCATCAGCCAGGTATGGTATACATAGTTACATTAGTCCAAGCTGGACCAATGTAACTACCCGTATTTATTGGTGTATAACACGCACAGGCGTATAACGCGCACCCTAAGAGGGAAGTTTCAGGGAAAAAAAATTTCCACAGCCCCCTGCATAAAACACTCCAATAAACACAATAAAATACCCATACCTGAAAGTCAGCTTTAAAGCCTAACTCCAGCCAAACATTAATTTTTGGGATAGACATGTAAGAATACTTAAATTCCTGTTCATAACCCTATATCAGCAGGTCGAAAAATGAGAAAAGCAATAAAAGGGAATTCTTTCACTTCCTGTTTTGACAGGAAGGGGAAACTTTGCCATCAAGGACACAAACAAGAAATTCCCCACTCAGTCCAAAACTAAATATAGAACAAATTATTTGGTTGTAGCTGAGCTTTAACTCTTTAGGTGCTGAACCAATTTTGTTTTTCCCTCACTTGTTAAAATTACATTTTTTGGCCTGAAAATGACTTAAAATACCAAATACGTTACACACTTTCAGAAAGCAGAGGACCTGTAGAATAAAAGATGGTAGTTGAAATTTTTTAACTTTATCAAACCAAAATTTGCAGAAAGGATACAATATTTGCAGAAAACATGCAATACATTTTAGTGCACAAAAACACAATATCAATTTTTTATTTGTAAAAGAGGAGACTGTGTCAAGCCAATATCAACTATGTCTGACCTCTAAAATCCATACGCCTACAAAACTACCACAAATTACGATATTGTAGTAATTGCACATCGGCAAGGTTTTAACATTTTTACAGCTCATCAGTTTAGAGATGACTGTAAATGATGGCCTTAGAATTATTCCTCTCACTCGCGTTTTCGTGGTTATACCCCAATATGTGTTACACAATCGCTTTACATATGCATTCTAGGTGTAGGTTTAAAATGGTGTTCCCTTGTGGCCCAATGCATGAAAATTTAAATCTCTCCTGGTGTCAAGTTTTAGTCACCTGGAAAACAGAATTTATTTAACCCATTTACTGACCTGGAAATGAGGAATGCCTAAGGCCCCATACACACGGTCGGACCGAACCGATGAGAATGAACCGAAGTTCAGTTTCATCAGACCAAACGGACCGTGTGTATAGGCCATCGGTCTGTTTTCCTTCGGTCCAAAATTTTAAAACATGCTTCAAAACCGAACCGATGGACCGCTGCCCGATCGGACCAAATCGATGGTTAGTACAGAAAAGCATCGGTTCAAAACCTGTGCATGCTCAGAATCAAGTCGACGCATGCTTGGAAGCATTGAACTTCGTTTTTTTTCAGCCAGCACGTCGTGTGTTTTACGTCACCGCGTTCTGACCCGATCGGATTTTGAACTGATCGTGTGTACACAAATCAGACCACTTCTGCGGTGAACCGATGAAAACGGTCCGTCGGACCATTCTCATCGGTTCGTTCCGACCATGTGTACGGGGCCCAAGTTGTCCTTTTTCTAGACAATTTTGGAGAAGGCAACACTCCCTTAGGAAAAAGTGGCTTGGCCACATGGAGTAAATAAAACAAAGTGAAAAAAAGCAGTGAAAGAGTTAAAATACAAAGCGTGCTTCATTAATTCTCCCTAGGCTGTACAGCATTGTAGAACATTTTCTTTTGATAATTGCTAAATGTAGTGAACTGTAAAAAGTCTGGCTTGTAGACATTTTGGCATTTGAAGAAGTGATCGTAAGTATAAAAAGCAGAAAACTCCCACATCTTAAAGCAAACTAATCGTTTCACTCGCTCTTCAAACAGCTGGCATAGGGTACCTGTATTCTCTAAGAGAGTCTTTGGCGTGCCGGGTTTGTTAATGATTTCTACAAGTTGATGCAACACCATTGGAACATAAGGCTGCATTTCAAGTCCTAAAAAATATATAAAAAAATAAATAAAATAAAAACAGGCTTCTTAGTTAAGACACTTACTGCATTCACAATAGGGGGAATAAAAGGAAAATTGATTTGACACAGGTATTTCACTTTCAGGTTATATTGGAGTATTGAACAATGGCAAGCAGTAGGCCAGTCAGAGAACAACTCAGCTACCAGCATGCATGCCAGTTTTGTAGCAAAGCAGTACACAGAGTATTTTCATAAGCACAGCATAGTGGAACAGATTTCCCTCAAGGGAATCCAATAGAAGGATTTTTACAATAAGTACAAAAATCCTATTTTCTTTCTTATCCACTGGAGGGACACAAAACATGTCACCTTTGGGGGGGGGGGGAGATAAAGATAAAGATAATGGAAGCAGCAGCACATGTATACTTATGGCTCCATTCACAACTAGACGTCCCTGTTTGTGGGAGGAATCGCTGCTAATCACATGACACGGTTGCGATCCCCATTACTTTCAATGGCACCCTGATCGCATCGCAATTTTGCCGTGATTGTCGTCTGACGAATTACGGTAAAATCGTACAAACAGAATCGCATTGCGCCCATCCCCCAAAAGTAGTTTGGGAACTTCGATTGTACAACAGGCGTATCGAGATTCTGTTTGCACAACTTTACCATGATTTGACGGGCAGCAATCGCAGCAAAATCGCAGTGATCTGGGTGCTATTGGAAGCAACAGAGATAGCAAGGGCGCCCCCACAATTTGCAGCGATTCGGGTTCACATGCAGAATCACTACGATTCTGACCACGATCCAGGATGCCTGGACATGAACGGAGCCTTAAGAGACCATCTGGGATGAAGATGGGAATCACTTTCTGAAAGAAGCAATGGCCAAGAAATAGACTCTCAGCCTAAACCACATCCAAAGATTGGAGGGAAATTTACTTTGGTCCACTGGAGCCAGTTGAGGTAAAAGGCAGAAAAAACCTTAGGAAGGAAGTCCTGGGCCTCAACACCATGTTAACATGCAAAAGCAGAAAAAGCTCCTTTTAGGATAAAGATGCAAGTTAAACTTTCGCCTTGCAGAGGTGAAGGCTACAAAGAACACCAACTTAAGGATGAGAGTAGAAGGAAGAATGTTTGACCGGTTCAAGCAGCAGTTTGTGAAGTGCAGAGAGAACTAGATTCAGATCTAACACATTGGAACAAATAGGGGGAGCTACATGGAAGACTGTAATAAGGTCTTAGAAGTGGGTCTGTCTCTGAAACAAGATAGAAAATAAAAATGACAGGAACCGGACCTCAAGTAAAGACCCACATGGAGGAAGGAAAGGAAAACGACTAGAGTGGGAGCTCTGGGACACTGCGCCTAAAGTATCCCTTCCACACCTAATGAAAGGCCTAACTCATAGCATCAAGGAAAATTAGATTCAGAGATGCCCATTTCTCAAAACATGTTAAAGGCAGCAAACAAAGCAGGATGACAAATCGGTCCTCGAGACAAAATATCCAGATGATCTGGCAGAGCCAACAAAGCATCCAACAGGAGTCTTACCAGGTTGCATTCAACATCTGCCTGGGCCAGTCCAGAAGTCCCTAAAGGCCTTATGTGATAGACAACCACAAGGCATTTATACAACATGAAGGATTGGATCACCTCACTTTACCGTTCTTAGGAGTATGATACAGGGATGCCCTCTATCCCCAAATAATTTTCCCCTGTGATTAAACCTTGACCCTCACTATTAAGGAAAACCTGGATGTCTAAATCATAGAGGTGGCCAGATACCAACAAAAGGCTTGCCTTTTTGCAGATCTTTGTTTCCCTTTGCCTCTAACTACTACCACAATCTCGCTTCCAAACCTTAATCAAATCCTCAATGACTTCCAGCCATTTCAGGATTGCGCATTAATGATTCAAAATCCATGGCCTTAAATGTTACATTTACAGGAGGTAAAAGTCCAAGTTCCCAAATATACTTTTTCCTTTTGTCAGGTGTCTTCTCACCTCCCCATTTAGGAGCCATTCACACATTACAAGGCTTTGCATTCAGCTAGCTGCACAGTTTTTTTTTTATTAAAACAAAAAGATATAATTGAATCCTGGAAGAAAAAAAGAATATATTGGCTGGGAATGGACGGTATTTCATAAACTCTTGTACCCATTCAGGGTCTTCTCTTTTAATGGTCCCTTGCACTTATTAGGATTCATTCAACAGCATGCAAGAGATTAATCTGGCAAGATTTTAGAACGAGAAATAGCAATACCACATATTACTTACTACTTTGCAGCACAAATCGGCACCCCCTCTTCATTATACAACTTACAACACTCCATTGTGGAATAGCATCGAAAAATACCTGATCAAGCCCCTGGCGATGGACACGGTCCTATTGACGACTACTGACTTTCATAAACAATTTTGTGCGCAAGCACTTGCTGAAGATATGGGACTCTAAAATATTCTGGGGGATTGCCATCATCGCTTACATCTTTTGCAAACCTCACTAAAAATCTTTTTTTCCCCCCAGGATACAACGAGTTACGTTTATTTTGTGGCAGTATAAAAGCAGTTTTTGCTGGGCACTGTTAACTGCTTGCCAACCTGCCGCCGTAGTTTTACGGCGGCAGGTCGGCTCCCCTGCGCGAGAGCACGTAATACAACGTTGGCTCTCGCGCAGGCCACTAGGGGTGCGTGCACGCCCCGCTCGACGCGTGCCCGGTGGGCGCGATCGCGGCCGGGCACCCGCGATTGCTCGTTACAGAGCGGGGACCGGGAGGGAAACGCTGATCTTCTGGCCATACAATGTATGAACAGAAGATCAGTCATTTCCCCTAGTGAGTCCACCCCCCTACAGTTAGAACACACTCAGGGAACATACTTAACCCCTTCCCCGCCCGTGGCATTTGTATAGTAATCCAATGCATTTTTATAGCACTGATCGCTATAAAAATTCCAATGGTCCCAAAAATGTGTCAAAAGTGTCCTCCATAATGTTGCAGTACCGAAAAAAAAAAATATCGCTGATTACCGCCATTACTAGTAAAAAAAAAAAAAAAAAAAAAATATATTAAAAAAAATGTCATAAAAATACCCCCTATTTTGTAAACGGTATAACTTTTGCACAAACCAATCAATAAAGCTTATTGCGATTTTTTTTTTTTTAAGAAAAATATGAAGAAGAATACGTATCGGCCTAAACTGAGGAAAAAAAATGTTTTTTATATATTTTTGGGGGATATTTATCATAGCAAAAAGTAAAAACCACGGAGGTGATCAAATACCACCAAAAGAAAGCTCTATTTGTGGGGAAAAAAGGACGTCAATTTTGTTTGGGAGCCACGTCGCACGACCATGCAATTGTCAGTTAAAGCGACGCAGTGCCGAATCGCAAAAAGTGCTCTGGTCTTTGACCAGCAATATGGTCCGAGGGTTAAGTGGTTAAGCTACCCTTCACTGTAATCTTCACACAAGACTAAATCTGCAGAAATAGTTCATTATCTTCAAATTGGTAACTGTGAAGGCGACCCAAAAATACACAGATTCGCTTTTGACTCTCTTCCCTTTTGATCATATATTCCTGTATGATCCTCCTCTTTCTAAAGGTATACCATCGTCAATCGATTACTCCCTTTTGCAGGGCAATTGGTTATACCCCCTACCTTAGGTCTGTCGGCGGAAAAAATCTGGTGCGTTAATCTGTGTGGTGATAACAGAAAATTTTAAGGTGGGAAACCGAGGAGGGTGCTGCAAACAAAACTATGTAGCCTTAGGATACTACCTCCTACGCCAAGAGGTCTCAACATGCAAGCTGTCCATGTTCCTGGAAAGGTTGACAAATATTCCTCCACTGAAAAGTGAGCGTGCACCCTTCATGCAGAGGTCTGGGAGACACTGCACACCAGAACTTGCAGGTGGATTGTGGGACAAGCTTGTGGGCTTTAAAGTAGAAGATATGGGTGCATGCTGTTCAAGTTTTTTGGCTGAAAAGGTTGGTGCCCATTCCACCAGTACCATTCCTAATAATGCTAATCTCAAAAATGCCACCTTCCGAGATGGTGTCAAGGGAAGAATCTCTCGGTTTCCAAAAGGAAGGTTCCTGAAGAGCCGAGAGCACCAGAGTCAAAACTTATCGGGGAAGAGGTGGCCAAGAGGGGAAGTATATGACAAACCCCCTGCACAAAAAGGTACCCACCAGGGAATAATCTGCCCTCAATCGGTGCTTAAGGTAATTTTTAGGTCCACTCCAAGCTGTAAAAAACAGCAGGACCCTGGGCACAGAGTACGTCCGTGGACGACACCCCATTTCTTCGCACCAAGAGATGTAGGCCTTCCAGGTACGATGGTAGATCTTCCTAGAAGAAGACTATTATGCCCTCAGCATGGTGAGATGACAGAGTCGGACAGACCCTGGTCTCTTAAAACCTGGCTTCCAATAGCCATGTCGTGCAAGCCAGCGACTGTACAACAAGAGGAAGTATGGGACCTTGAGACAGAAGGACCTCCCGTTCTGGCAACCGCCAGGGTACCACCACCAGCAGGCGCCCATAGCAGGGACGACGAGGCCAATCTGGAGCGATTAGAAACAGGATCCCCTTAGCCTCGACTCTGTGGAGCAGCCGAAGGAAGCAACTACATTGCAGGAAAGGTATAAAGTAGTCGATACTGACCCGTCTGAACAGGATTGCTAGACCTGGCCATGAACTTCGACACCTTGCGGTTGAGACTAGCAGGCAGGAGATCCATGCCCTGTGATTCTCACCTCCTGCAAGGGAGCTGAAAAACCTTCAAGTACAAAGACCAGTCTCCCTGGTCCTGCATCTGGCGACTCCGGTAGTCCGCCTGCCAGTATACCTGATGGTAGACCGAAGCCACGGCCGTGGCGTCGTCCGGCTGAATCCAGATCGGACGACCTTGCAAACCTCTTCGACCATGAGGAAAGGCATAACCTGATCGCCCAAAGAACTAGGACAATGATCGGTAGACAGGAATTACAGCACCTGGTATTACCAGGCGATCTCCCATCCAAGTACTAACCAGGCCCGACCCTGGTTAGCTACCGAGATCAGACGAGAGCGGGCGCATTCAGGGTGGTGTGGCCGTAGTCCCCCTAGAGTCCAGCGACCTGAGCCGACAGGAGACCCCCTCAACCCGTGAGTCTGGCATCCGTAATCACCGTGTGACACAAGTGTGGAACTGGGGATACAGCACCGCCTCGAAGGAGGCTACCAACAGGCCCAGGACTTGCATGCAAAACTGAGAGATGACCGATTGCGTGATGCCAATACCTTCACTGCAGACTGAAGAGTCTGCAATTTTCCCAGGGGAAGAAAGACCTTCGCCAGCGAGGAGTCTGGGTCAACCTTAGGTACTCCAAACGCTGAGTCGGGACCAGGACCGACTCCAAAATGTTTAACACCCACCCAAATTCTCGGAGGGTCTGAATGGCTACAGACACATCCACCAATTCTGAGGCAGAAACTGCTCTCAGAAAAAGGTCTACTACGTAGCCACAATGGCAAAGCCTTGCAGGCCCAGCGAAACTAGGATAAGTGCGAGCTCCCTGGTGAAAACCCTTGGTGCCGACGCCAGATCAAAAGGAAGGATCACAAACTGACATTGGTCCTCCCTCATCGCAAAGCACAGAAAACTCTGCGACTTGCACAAAATGGGACATGCATGTATGCATCCTTGATGTCAAAGGAACGCCGGAAAGTCCCCCAGATGGAGCGCAGTCAGTCACCACCTGGATTCCATGCAGAACTACCAAACCGTTCACAAGGGCATTTAGGGCTTGAGGCCCAAAATCGGACGGACCCCGTCCATCTTTGCCAAGAACAGACTCGAATAGAAACCCTCAAACCTCTCGTCCTGCAGGACAGGTAAACTCACCCCACAACCTGGCAAGTCCCACACTGCCCCAGGGCACACCGAAGAGCCGGAAGGAAAGGGAGACATGAGGGAAAAAACCTGTTCGGTGGATAGGCAGGAACCCTATCTAGTACTCCGAAGAGACCCCTCGCAGACCCACTGGTTGGAGAGCAGAGAGGGGCACCGAGCTATTAACCTGCAAAGCCGACCCCCCCACCCCAGAGACGGGCAGGGGAAGGCTACATACATTGGCGGATTTGGGTGCTGGCGTGATCGGCTTACGCACCCAGGGGCGGTTTAGTCCCCCAGCTGAGCCTTAGTCGGCCTGGGAGGGTTTGCCCGCGGACCCGACAAAAATACCGCTACGGCGTGGGAAAAGAAGGACCCGGCTGACAGCGGCGCTCCTTCCCCCTGGAGGACTGAGGGAGGAGAGTGCTCTTCCCTCCAGTGACATCCTTGATAATGTCATCCAGCGAGGACCCAAAAGGCCTCCCACCCTGAAGGGTAAATCCACCAAGGCATATATGTTCGAGGCCTGGTCAGCAGACCAGCATTCCGACCAGAGGAAGCGGCATAAAACCATCTCTGAAACAGAAGCCCTGGATATCAAGGGCGCAGCATCCAGTGAAGCATCACAGACATATACAAGGCCCTGGACCAGCTGGTCCGCTAGCCTAATAACTTCGGGAGAGAGCAGACGCTCCTCCATAGTCTGGTGCAAAATGCTCACTCAGTGAGTGACTTGAGACCCCAGAGTCGTGTCCTCAATAGGCCGCAAGGCAGACCCCAGCATGGTAAACATGGAACGGGTCAGTGCTTTGGATCTCCGATCAGTTAGATCCATACAAGCAGGGGTTCCCGCAATAGGGAGAGTGGGTAACCTTATACCCCCTGGCAACCGGAGGGTCCACCACCGGAGGAGAAGCCCACTTAAAAAAAAAAAAAAAAGGCTCTCCTCAAAAGGGGTACCGAACCGCCAGGCGGTGAGGGACTACAAAAGCCTTCTGCGGCTTTTCCCATTCCGCATCTATGAAATGATCAAAGAAGGGCACAAAAGGAAAAACCTGCACAGAGCGGTCCGATTTGTGTGACCCAAAAAAGACTGAGCCCTCAGCGGAAGCCCAGCTGCACTATCCAGCTTAAGGGAATCCCTTACAGCATTGAAAAGCGCACCAACAAGTGCCTTATGCACCGACCAAAGTACCTGGTCCACGGCTCCAGAAAAACACACAACCGGGAACCTGTGCCGCAGCTAGGTCCTGGTCAGATACAGAGCATTCTCCAGGGGATAGCGGACGTAATTCCCTTACGTCCGCACTCCGCTCCCACCCTGGCAACAAAAGTGTCCAGGACTAACAAAGTGTCTGTGAGAATCCCAGGTGCAGGAGCACCAGCTGCCACCTCAGACATGTTTGGGGAAGAAAAACCCAGATACTGACTGCAAAAAAAGGGATTTTTATATACAGCTTACCTGTAAAATCCTTTTCTTGGAGTACATCACGGGACACAGAGCGGCATAGTCATTACTATACGGGTTATAGAGTCTACCTTCAGGTGATGGACACTGGCAATCTCAGACAAGAAGTCCCCTCCCTATATAACCCCCTCCCATAGAGGGAGTACCTCAGTTTTGTAGCAAGCAGTATGCCTCCCAAAATCTTCCCCATAAGAGGGGTGGGAGCTCTGTGTCCCTTGATGTACTCCAAGAAAAGGATTTTACAGGTAAGCCGTATATAAAAATTCCTTTTTCTTTATCGTACATCACGGGACACAGAGCGGCATAGTCATTACTATACGGGATGTCCGAAAGCAATGCTTTAATGAGGGGAGGGAGACATCTTAATCAAGAGGACTTAATTCAGAAAGTAATTTGAATTTAAAATTAAATCAAAATTAAATCAAGATTAAATTAAATCAAGGGTGCCCCAGATCCCAATGATCTTATATCGCAGCTTGCAGCACCGCCTGCCCAAAGGCTGCCTTGGCACTTCTCCTAAAGTCCAACTGATAACATTTTGTGAACGTGTGGGCTGACGACCAGGTCGCCGCCCTGCAAACCTGAGCCATAGAGATCTGGTGGTGTGTTGCCCAGGAGGCTCCCATGGCCCTGGTAGAATGGGCCCTGACAATATCCAAGGTATGCAGCAACCCTTCCTTTCTCGAAGTGGGCTTTGGAAAGAAGGATGGTAGGATCAAATCCTGGTTTAAGTGAAAACTGGATATAACCTTTGGTAGGAAGGACGGGTGAGGACGGAGAACCACCCTGTCCTTATGCAGAATAAGGTATGTTTTTTTACAAGACAAGGCCGCCAGCTCTGATACTCTTCTAGCAGAAGCCATGGCGACCAAAAATACTAACTTTCTAGTCAGTAATACCAACGGAACCTCAGCCAAAGGCTCAAAAGGCTGTTTCTATAAAGAGGACAAGACAAGATTTAAGTCCCATGGACAAAGAGGTGTCTTGATAGGGGGATTAATGTGCAAGACCCCCTGCAAGAAGGTTTTAACCAGAGAGTGGGTGGCCAAAGGCCTCTGAAACCACACTGACAAGGCTGAAATCTGTCCCTTGATAGTGCTTACTGCCAAGTTTTTGTCCACTCCCAGCTGGAGAAAACGTAACACTTTGTCAATGGTATACTTGCGGGGGTGCCACTTTTGGGACTCACACCAGCCTACATAGGCCCTCCAAACCCTGTAATAAATTACTCTGGAGACTGGCTTTCTAGCCTTAATCAGAGTAGAAATTACCTGGCTAGACAGGCCCCTTCCCCTGAGAATCAGGGATTCAGCCGCCAGGACCTTCGTGAACACACGGGGGGCTGTTGCTAGCCCGAAGGGGAGAGCTAAAAACTGGTAGTGGCGCTGTGCGACTGAGAAGCGCAAGAACCTTTGATGTGGCTGGAAAATTGGTACATGTAGGTATGCATCTTTTATGTCTATTGAGGCCAAAAAATCGTCCTGCTGCAAGGCAGCGGCTGCTGACCGTATGGATTCCATCCGGAATGAGCGAACCTTCAGGTCCAGAATCGGTCTGACGTCGCCGTTGGGCTTTGGTATGATGAATAGATTGGAGTAAAATCCTAGCCCGCGTTCCTGGGCTGGTACTTCTATAATAACCCCATGGCAAAGAAGATGATGATCTAATGCCGCCAGCAGCGAGGCCTTTTTTACCGTATCGTTTGGCACTCTTGACTCCTGAAAATGAGGCAGGGGAAGCTCCAAAAACTCTAACTTGTAGCCTGCGGCCACAGAGGAAGGGACCCACTTGTCGGGGACATTGGCTTCCCAAACTTCTGTAAAGAATCAAAGCCTTCCCCCCACCCGACTGAGTGGGGGCGCCCCTTCATAAGGCTGATTTGGGGGCTGGTTTTGCTGGCTTGCGAGACCATGGCCTATTGCCACCTGAGGCCTGTCCCTGCAAAATAATTATCAAAGTTTGATCGTGCAGGAGGCCGTCGATACTGCCTGGAGGCCGAGGGCCCTGGGGCTGGAGACAGCTGCCGCTTAAACGTGGGACCCCGTGACCTCTTCTTGACCGGCAAGAGAGTACTCTTGCCACTTGATATCGTCTGTATGTACTTATCCAGATCTTCTCCAAAAAGTCTTCCCCCATGAAAAGGGAAGCCGGCTAAGAGCTTTTTACATTGAGTCTCGGCCGACCAGTTCTTTAGCCACAAGAGCCTTCGCATATGCACTAAGAACAGTGACAAACGGGAAGCCTGCTGGATGGAGTCTCATAGCATCCACCGCAAAACACAGGGCTCTGGGTAGGTCGGCTAACTCTCGTGCATAGGAAAAAATGTTACTGCGCTGATCTAATTATCCAGAGGGTTTAATCTCTGGAAGTGTGGGCTGTGGATTGATAGAATACACCCTTAACCATAAGTGGAATATATATATCAGGGCCACAATGTGCCCAATCTTAGATGTGGATAACCTAAATACAAACAATCTATAAAAATATGTAAATTAAATTTAAATCATGCATATGTGACACAGTAATTTTAAACTTGAATCACAGATATAAATTGGTGTATCGGCATACACATCAATCAATATGCCACAGTGCTCCTGTGAAAGAGTGGCTATTGTTGCTGCTACTAGACAGCTAAATAGTGAAAACAATACAGAAAATAGTATATAAAAAATAATATATAAAAAACACACAATGTGCCAACTGCACCGTGAATTGTCCAATAACTGACATTGGAAACAGATATTCCCCAAAAATATCAAAGAATACAAATATAAATATATATAGTTATCAACCAATAAAATGTGCAATGTGCTAGCTGCACTGAAAATAGTCCAATGACAAGCAATCTTGCTTTTATACAATAGGTTCCAGCAAACAAGAGATTCAATGTTGGTAGTGCTGTATACAGACAAGATGTGCCACCATCACCAATGGTTAAAATCAACACTCACCAGACCCCAGATATTATTAGGCTCCAAGGTGGTGTCTTTTCTTTATCCGTCAGTGGGTGTTACCTCCTTTTTCCTTTTACAAGGTATCCTTAAATCCTCAAAGACAAGGGGCTCATCATGGTGTAGTATGTTAAAATATATTTATTTAAAAAAAGTAAAAAAATAACACTTACAATATAAAGTGCCTCTGACCGGCACTGAGTGTCTTTGGCCGTTAAAAGCCGCTGACCAGCATTTAAATGGCGTCCTAGGAGGTGTGCATGCCCCGCTTTTCTCCGCATGTGTTGCTACAAGGGGTCCTTGCGTGCTGATGTGCTTCACCCTCTATGTGTGTGTCCAGGCAGCCTCTACGCGTTTCGCTATTTGCGTCGTCAGGAGAGCTGTGGACACTACTGTTTCAGCTGTATTTCGTGCCTGTTGAGCCGGAATATCCTTAAGCATTTGCTTTGTTTTATCTTTTAATGCCTGACAAACGCCAATAGCAGCTACTGCCGGCTGCACGACTGCTCCTGCCGTAGTAAAAGAAGCTTTCAGAAGAGTCTCTAAACGCTTATCGACCGGGTCTTTGAACGTTTGTATGTTCTCTACCGGGCAAGTCAAAGACTTATTAAAGCAGGAGATGGCTGCGTCCACAGCCAGGAGCGCCCATTTCTTTGCAAATTTCTCTTCCATAGGGTAGAGGACAGAAAACCTTTTAGGAGGCAGAAATATTCTGTCAGGCCGTACCCAATCCGGAAAAATCAAATCCTCCAACAGAGGATGGACCGGAAAAAGTGCGTTACTTAGAGGCGCCTTCAAGGAGCCCAAAGAAGATACCGCAGGGACCTGAGGACCTGGTAAAGGCAACTTAAATGCAAAGCGGACCAAGTCCGTCAAGGACTGGATCCACAGACTCTCCGCTTGGGAGGCTGAGAACGGTTCCTCTATAGTAGATTCCTCAATCTCTGAACCCTCTAGGTTCTGATCCAATTGATCCTCCTGAGATTCTAATTCCTCTGGGGAGAGAATCTCAGCATCTGAGGATACACACTTAGGCGATAGGGATCTAGTCTGCTTCCTGCCTGGAATAAAATTAGCAATCAAGGTTGACAATCTTTTTTCTAGCCCACCCAGGGTGACAGCTAGCATTTCCTCTGTGACGAACACAGGGTTGGGTTGATT
The DNA here is from genome assembly GCF_905171775.1 of Rana temporaria. Classification (NCBI taxonomy): domain Eukaryota; kingdom Metazoa; phylum Chordata; class Amphibia; order Anura; family Ranidae; genus Rana; species Rana temporaria. Next base: position 104,993,877 of record NC_053489.1, read on the forward strand.
AGGGCGAGCCAAAGCACCAAACACCCCTAATGGCTCATCCAAGGCGACCTCCTCTGGTTTTTCAGGTGAGGATAAAACCGACATAGCCTGACTAAGATCCTCAGAATCAGAGGGGGAACTCTTCTGTTTTTTAGCATTTTTTGCACCTTTAGATCCTGAGCCTTTGGGAGCCATGATACAATACCGAGGTACTCCGTATACAACAACGGACTGTTGTAGCAAGGAGATAAACAATATGGCTAGGGTAACAATAAAAAGCACCTAATGCCCTAGGCCTCTGGGAAAAACAGTATGCCTTTTTTTTTTCCCCAACAATACTGCCCCCCAAGGACTGCCAGTTGCCAAACTGCTGCAAGGGACTTATTAGGCTTAACAGTACAAGGTCAATAGGCAGCTAGCTCCAGACCCGCAGTTCCCTCTTACGCCACCGGGTGCCACTGCGCTTCCTCGGCACGCCACCACTCTGTGTCCTTCTCTCAGCACTTCAGCCCTCTACTGAGCTGAAGATAACAACGAGGAGGGAACGCCGCTGCCCGACGCTCCCCCACCCCCCCGCACGGCGCGCATATACCACGTCCACGCACGTACCCGGCGGGGGGAAGAAGCCGTGCAAACGCTGGAGGAGGCTTCCATGAGGGACACTGAAACACTTGAGCGGCCCCGGCCAGGTAAGACAACTTAGGCCCCTAAGGATCCTTTTGTCATGGGGTAGGCATTTGTAAAAGTGAGCCCTTCCCAACCCTGCGGAGCAGCAGTAGATACCAGCATGGTAAGGGAGACATACGATTGGGGGGAAGGTTAAACCATCCTGTCTTAAACAGACATAGTGGATACATTTTGCCAATGCAGAGCATACCCAGGCTGACCCCCAAGATCTCCCCTGGAGCACCTGCTGTCGAACCAAGTCCCGCAGGCCCCCCTCTTACCTGCTCCATGCCGCAGGACATTTGCATAGTAAGTGGTCCAATCTTCCCCCATCTCCGTGGGTAGCGTACTAGACCTTCAGGTACTGGGGTCCTGGAAGGAACACCTCTGTCCTGGACCTATACAGCACCCTGGCATCAGGAACTTTTGGACCTAAGAAGGCTCAAAGCCCTGGGCCCAGCCCTCCGGAGAGGAGCGTTATAGGCAAAACCCCACGACTTGGGGCCCGGGTACTGTCCACTTTGGCTCTAAGGCACCATGGACAGATCCGGTTAGCCTGCCCTGGTCCCAAGGACGTGGAGCAAAGCTATTTCGTGACCAACACCTAAGACACTGGCGAAAAAACGGAGTTACTCCCTCTATGGGAGGGGGTTATACAGGGAGGGGACTTCCTGTCTGAGATAGCCAGTGTCCATCACCTGAAGGTAGACTCTATAACCCGTATAGTAATGACTATGCCGCTCTGTGTCCCGTGATGTACGATAAAGAAAACAGAAGCTCCTAGGGCCCTATTCAGGCTAGACTAAAACCCACCCTCTTGCTGTGCTGACCAGGGGGTTACCCAGGGGACTCACCACAGGAGGAAACTGCACAGCGCCGCTGCCCGCCCTCAGTACACAGCGTGTGGAGAGGATGGAAAAAACGTAAGGTAAAGCTGTGAGGTATATGTGAAGAGACCAGTGTGCGCCATAGGAACCAGTAATACAGGCCAAAGACTCATCAAAGATGGCCGCCGAGCATTCAGAACACAGCCACAGTAAAATGGCCGACCACAATATAAGCTGCGCCACAGCGCAGCTACAACAAAATGACCGCCAATAGGAGTTTTCATTGTAATTGAAAACCACCTAAAAAAATGGCGCCGGTGCCGCATTTAAACAGGGAAAGCCTATCTTAGGCTAAAAAGTGTAAAAAACCCTCACAGTAAACAGACCCCCAGCACAGAAAATGCAGGCCAGACGCACCACAGACCCCTCAGTAAAAAAAAAGTATGGGGTGAATACCTGATAATTTTTAGTGTATTAATTCCCCCCAGAGGATGGGACAAGCCATATAACAATGCCAGGGGGCTTACAAGGGTTGGCTTTTATTTATATGGCTTTAGAGCCAGTTCACACCACATACAGTGCAGTGCATTTTTTCTGCATCACAAATGCATGGAAAGTGGGTTATATGGTTTCCAAAGGCATATTTCACACCAGTGTGGTCAGTTCCAGGGCTTTCCAGTTCAAGAAAAAAAAAAAAGAAAGAAAGAAAGGAAAAAGAAGAAGAAAAAAAAAAAAAAAGGAAGAAAAGGGAAGAAAGGAGCTGCATTTTTCCTGCACTGCAATTCATCACAAATGCACTGAAGCCCATAAAAAAAAAAAAAAAAAACCCAGACCCCAGTCCAGTGGAAAAAAAGCATCTGGAATGGATCTGGAAACTCATCAGAAACACACAGGAACGCGCCAAAAATACGTTATCGCGCATGCAGAAAGGGATATGGAGTGAGTTTTTGTGGTGAAAACCAGCCCTTAAAGCAGAACTTTACCCATAATGCAGCAGCCAGGGTAATTTCTAAACCTTTCCCACAAAATTCATGTTCAAAAGGTAAGCGGAGTGGATTCTAGTTTAACATAGTAAATTTTTTTTATAAGAGAACATTAGTATTTCAAAAACGGATTTTACTCATTTCATTTTAAACACCTCTGAACTATACCTAAATTGAGTACCTGACAGACAACAGTCAAGTTTCCACCTGTTTTTCACCAAGTAAAGCTTACCCATTTGTATAGAAATTTCACCAATTGCCCAGGTAGCATTGTTGCATACAGAAATTAGATCAGGGTTTAGGTTTGTTCCTAAGATAGGCATGAAATCCGCTAAAAGGATTAAAAAAACAAAAACAAAAACCGAGCATGTGTTACAAAAATGTTCACATATTAAACATTCCAAGGTTAAAACAACTGTCACAAAATAATATAACCCAATAAAAGTGGTACAGGCAGTCCCTGAGTTACGAACGGGTTAGGGACTGTAGGTTTGTTCTTAAAGCGGAGTTCCACCCAAAAATGGAACTTCCGCTTTTCGGAACTCTACCCCCCTCAGGTGTCACATTTGCCACCTTTCAGGGGAGAGGGATTGCAGATACCTGTCTAAGACAGGTATATGCACCCACTTCCAGGAATACACTCTTGCGGCAGTCACGCCCCTACCTGCACCCCCCGCTGTCTTCTGGGAAACACACTGGACTAGATTCAGATAGGTTAGCGGATCTTTAGATCCGCGTAACCTATCTGATTTACGATCCGCCGGCGCAAGTTTTTTTAGGCAAGTGCTGTATTCAGAAAGCACTTGCCTCTAAAGTTGCGGCGGCGTATCGTAGATCCCCCGGCGGAATTCAAATTCTGCGGCTAGGGGGCGCGCATGCGCTGTCCGCCAAATTTTCCAGCGTGCATTGCTCCAAATGACGTCGATAGGACGTCATTGGTTTCGACGTGAACGTAAATTACATCCATTCGTATTTGCGACCGACTTACGCAAACGACGTAAAAAATTCAAAATTCGACCCGGGAACGACGGCCATACTTAACATAGGATACGCCTTATATAGCAGGGGTAACTATACGCCGGAAAAAGCCGAACGCTAACGACGTAAAAAAAAAAAAGCGCCGGGCAGTTGTTAGTTTCTGAATCGGCGCAACTCCTCATTTGCATAATTGTCGCGTATACAAACGGAAGCGCCACCTAGCGGCCAGCGTGAGATTGCAGCCTAAGATCCGACGGTGTAAGTCACTTACACCTGGCGGATCTTAGGGAGAGATCTATGCGTAACTGATTCTATGAATCGGTCGCATAGATACGATGGACGGAACTCAGAGATACGACGGCGTATCAGGAGATACGCCGTCGTATCGCTATCTGAATCTGACCCACTGTTCCCAGGAGAGAGCGGGGGGATCAGTGACGGCGCAGTACTCGTGCATGCGCAGTAGGAAATCGGATGGCTTCGCCGTCCGATTCCCTCACCGAGAATGGCGGCAGCATCCGAGCACCGAGTGACTGCTCGACCTCGTCTGCCGACATCGCTGGACAGGTAAGTGTCCATTTTTTAAAAGTTGGCTTTTTAAAAAAAAAAAAAAAAAAAACGGCGGAACCTCCGCTTTAAGTCGAATATGTTCGTAAGTCAGAACAGCATGCGCAGAAGCGGCACGTGCGTTTTCCAATGTTCTGTCGAATGTGCCCGCCGTCGAAAAGTGGTCGTGCGTGTGCAGAACGGCAGATACGTTGGTTTCCGACGTTCCGTTGAATGTGCCCATCGTTGAAAAGGTTCCGTTGAATGGGCCCGCCATCAAAAAGTGGCCACGCAGCCTCCCGTACGTAAGTAGGAGTCGTTCCGCAAGTCAAATGTTCGTAACTCGGGGACTCTCTGTATTATATTTATCTGTCCTGACACCCATGTCTGAGTCTTTGCTCTCCTTAACAGTTAAACATGCAAACCCAACATTTCATATTCCTGATATGTGCCTGCTGTACCATGTACTTGTATGACAAAGTATCCTGGTCTCTTTGTATTGCTTACTTTGTGTGAAATCCCTGGTTTCTGCCAGCCCCTCTGCTTTCCTATTAAAAACTGACCACATTAAAGAAAGCACATTGTGGTCAGTTCGCTAGCTATGCTGGAAACTCTGTATGCTCTCCTACAATGATTAGATTTGTCTTGATACACATCCTGCCCCACAGCAAACACATAGCTATTCACTGGTAAGATCAGTGTCCTACTGTTTCTCCTTCCCAAGCTGTTATGCAGTTGAAAACAGAGGGTACTTGATCACTTCTAAAAGAAGGAGGGGGGGGGGGTAAAAAAGGTATTTATGATGTTTATGTCTATACACAAATGTTTTGCCTTTCATTTCTATTCTAACCACTTGCCTAATTGGCACTTTCACCCCCTTCCTACCCTGGCCAATTTTCAGATTTCAGTACTGTCGCACTTTGAATGACAATTGCGCAGTCATGCAACACTGTACTCAAACTAAAGTTTAATTTAATCACCACTAGGTTTTTCATTTTTTTTCAAAACAAAAATAGACCACAAATAAAAAAAGTTTCTCTGTTATAAATTTTCTAAATAAAGTAATTTTTATCCTTCATTTATGTGCACTTATGAGGCTGCACTGATAAGTGGAACAGTTTGGCAGCACTGGTGGGCACTGTTGGGGCTACAATGATCATCAGTACACCAATGATCAGTGTAGCCCCCAACAGTGCCCTGATTATCAGTGTAGATTTCCTGTGTGGATTTGCCGATCATCTCCTCTCCTCACATGCCTGATCTGTGATCAGCTATCCAACACCAGCAATCACAGATCCACGCCAATGCACTCCACAGGGGGCACGCAGGAAGCGCGATAACGGGAGGATGTCCATAGACACCCACCTAGCAATGTGGGCTCAAGCTGTAGTCTTTCGGCTATAGCGCAGGAAGGGGGGTAAACAGAATTGGTTGTTTTACAAGTTGATCATTTACAATCACGTTCATCTTAAACATCCAAAATGTACAAGAGCGTCAGATGCCTGCCCCCACCCTCCACATGCTGAACATAGTGAGTGGAGACCAGAAAGAAAACCATAGTGCATGGGACAGGGAGACCAGGCATCTCATGCTCCCTGCAGATGCTAAAGATTCTTTAACCAATTTAGAGCTTGAAAACAGTGAAGACCAGAAGTATGAGTGCATGACTGGCAAGTATAACCTCCCCCCCCCCTTATTTTTTGTGACAGAGTGGCTTTAAGTGGCATAGGGAAGCATAGTAGTATACGTACCAATGCATGATTTGACATGTTGAAAGCATGCCTTGGTAAGGTCTCCCAATAATGCAAAAGAACTTTGCCTCACCTCTGGCATCTTATCCTAGGGAAACAACGTTTACATGGAGGTTAAGAGGCTGTAATACAAAATGGCTTAATATTTACCAATAGATGGTCAAATTTTCTACTGTTCTGTCAGTCAGATCTCTTACCTGCATACACTGGTACATTAGAGTCAGGATGTTGCTCCGAGCCACAAGCTGTTCAATGTTACCACCAAGCCCTTCAGCCAGCCCACTCAGTAGATCTAGGGCCACAATCATAAAATCTTTATCTGGAGACTCGTACTGGTCTGGCTGTGCATTGTGCATCTAAAATTGAATAAAAAGTCACTACTTTCTATAGAGGTTAAAATAATCATCGTTATTTGCGTTGGTAATTTTTGCAGCACATTACATATATATTGTACATTCACGTCAGTCCCTGCCCCCAAGAAGCTTACAAACTCCAGGCAGGTAGTGCCGTGACTGGGATTTGAACTGATAGCCCTAGTGCTGCTAGGCAGAAGTGCTAACCACTTAGCCACTGTGCTGAAAGATATTGCGGTATCTGAGGATTTAAAAAAGTACACTGAAAAGTAGAAGTAAACCCATAGATATAAGTTTCAAAAACAGTTACATTTCCAGCACATGCCGTGACTAACTGTTCTTAACCAAACTGTCAAACCATCCAATGGCTGGTGTCATAACTGATCATAAGTGCAGCATCATGGCAATTGACAATTAAAACCAAGATGGCAGCTTTCTTGGCTGAAAAGGAAAGGAGGGTTTACTTCTATTTTAAGAAATTCTATCAACACAATGACTGTGCAAAGAAACCGTTACAATCTATATTACACACAGTGGAATGTGACGCATTACAACTTTGATTTATATTTTCATCTATATACATACTATATTGCCAAATGCTTTTGAACACCTTATCACATATATATCAGTCTTTTGGACATGACAAAACCATGAGCAATAACAGTAAATTCTTCTCCACTTTGCATCGTTAACCGTCTCCACTCTTCTTTCATTAAGATTTTGGAGTATGTCTGTGTGAATTTGTGGCCATTCCAAAAAAATAAAAATAGAAAAACATTGTCAGGTCAGGTACTGATGTTGGATGAGAAGACCCAGGTTGCAATCAGCATGCCAGTCATTACAAAGTTGTTCAGTAGGGTGGAGGTCAAGGGCAGGGCACCTGCGTTTAAGGGGACCATTATGCTGCAATAGAACACAGCCTTCACAGAGGGGAAGATTAGAGAGGGGGGGAAAGGGATTCAGATCTGTGTGTCATGCAGTAGGAAAGAACATATATACCCAAGACAGAGGGGAAAAAAAAAAAAAAAAAAAATATGACAAACATAAATTTCTTAACATACAATGTAAGAGGTCTCAGTTGCCCCGAAAAAAGACATATGGTACTAAAAGAAGTTGAAAGGTATTCTGCTGAAATAGTTTTTTTGCAAGAGACACACATAACGCTGGACTCTAATGTCAGATTGTATTCTCGGGCAGTTCCTAGTTGGTACTACGGGGACTCCCCAAAGAAGAGAGCAAAAGGGGTCGCCATAGGAATAGGGAAGAATATCTCCTTTATAGTGGAAGATAGGAAAGTAGACCCGGAAGGTCGTTATTTGTTCCTAAAAGGAGTACTCCAAGGGAAAAAATACACGTTAGCAAATATTTACTGCCCAAACAGCCAACCGCATAAATATCTGAGGGGGATATTGAATGCCTTAACGGACTTTAAATTAGGACATGTAATACTAGCAGGAGATTTCAATCTCTCAATGGACTATCAATTGGATAGTACATCCGGGGCTCAGAGGCGAAATATTAAACAGCTTAGAATATTAAGGAAAAAAATGCATAGCTACTGTTTAATAGATCCCTGGAGGATTACATATCCAAATAAAAGAGACTACACCTACTATTCCTCCGTGCATGGAACATACTCAAGACTGGACTATATTTTGGTAGACCATGAGTTATTGGAAGAGGTAGTTAAAACTTCGATAGGGGTATCTACAATCTCAGATCACGCTCCTGTAATAGCGGAAATTAGATTCAAAGAAATAGAGCAAAGAAAAGGATCATGGAACTTGAATGAAGAACTTATAGAGGATATAGAGGTAAACAACATAGTGAGAATGGATTTGGAGCAATATTTCACCCTTAATAACACTCCTGAAGTAAGGGTAGCTACCGTTTGGGAGGCCCATAAGGCATACATCAGAGGGAAATTAATCTCAATAGGAGCAGGGAAAAAAAAGATAAGGAAATTAAACATGAAAAAATTAACAACTGAGCTATTTGAACTGGAGCAAATGCATAAAGAACGAGGAGAAAATGAAATATATCATGAAATTATTGTAAAGAGGACCCAGCTTAGAGATCTGATGAAGGTTGAAACAAGAGACATATTCAAAAATGTTAGGAAGGAGAGGTATAAATGGGGGAACAAACCAGGGAAACATCTAGCCAAAATATCCAGGGAAAAAAAAAAAAAAAACTACATCGAAAAAATAAAGAATCAAGACGGCCTTATGAAATATAAGACGTCTGAAATAGCGGAATCCTTTCGGACTTTTTATAGCTCACTATATTCAATAAGAACCAAGGAAACACAAGAGCAAGAAAAGATGAGAAAAAGGAAAATCAGGGAATACCTAGAAGAAGCGAAATTACCTAAAATTTCTCAAAATGACATCGAATCCCTAGAGGCCCCAATAACTCAAGAAGAGGTACATAGAGCCTTCAGGGAAACCCCGTGCGGGAAAAGTCCAGGCCCCGATGGCTTACCGATCAAATATTATAAAACATTTAGCGAACTCCTGGTCCCAGAGATGTGTAACTATTTTAATAAAATAGGAGAGGAAGAAGAAATAAGAAAAGAATCTCTTTTGGCAAATATTTCTATTATCCCTAAAACGGGAAAAGATGGAACGTTGTGTTCCTCCTATCGTCCAATAGCACTGTTAAACGCAGACCTGAAAGTATACGCGAAAATATTAGCAACCAGGATAAAAGGTTTAATGCCGCAATTAATAAACTCAGATCAGGCGGGCTTTGTAGCAGGCAGAGAAGGAAGAGACAATAGTATAAGGACCCTGTTACTGTTACAACAAGACCCAAAAAAGAAACCCCCAGTCGTACTCATGTCCTTAGATGCCGAAAAAGCATTTGACAGAGTCGACTGGGGGTTTATGATGGAAACTTTACAAAAAATAGGCATGGGCCCCAAGGTTCATGAAATGGGTAAAGAACCTGTACAGCCACCCAACGGCAAGGGTGAAGGTCAATGGGAGTATGTCATCTGTGTTCAACATGGAAAACGGAACCAGACAGGGGTGCCCGCTCTCACCTCTCCTATATGTAATAGCCCTGGAACCGTTGTTAGCAAAAATCCGGGAAAACCCGGGGATAGGAGGGGTGAGAGTGGGAGATGAGGAACACAAGGTGGCGGCGTATGCGGATGACATACTCCTATATCTGACCAAACCTAGAGTATCTCTCCCTAACGTTATAAAGGAAATAAAAAGATATGGAGAACTTTCAAATTTTAAAATAAACCCGATAAAAACGGTAATCTTGAATCTGGGGATAGAAAAAAAAGAAGCAGAAGAACTACAGAAAGAGTATCCATTTACATGGGAAAAAGAAGCCATAACGTACTTGGGTATAAAAATTACATCTAAAGTTGAAAAACTCTACTCGGCCAACTTTGTTCCCTTAATTAATGACATCAACCAAGACCTGAAAAACCTAGCAAAAAAACATATCTCCTGGATAGGCAAGATTAATGCGTTTAAAATGATGATTTTACCAAAGATAACATACAAACTTCAAATGCTCCCAATAAAAATACCGCAAAGCTTCTTTAAAGTAATTAAAACAGTAATTTTGAAATACATATGGGCAGGTAAAAAGGCTAGATTAAGCTATTCACTGTTGAGCATGAAAAAAAAAGGAGGGGGGTTGGGGCTCCCCGATATAAAAAGATATTATTTTGCTGTAAACTTAGCCAGGCTGGTAGAATGGACAAACGCACATACACAAAAAAAATGGGTACGTATGGAAGAAATATTAAGTGGGACACTATTAAAAAGAAACGTATGGATACCACCGAAAATGAGGGAAATGAGCACGAACACACACAACATAACAAGGAACGTATTTAGGATATGGGACACAATATCGAGACGGGAAAAATGGGAGTATAACTCCCCATTAATCCCATTAGCAGGCACAAATTTTTTTCCACCAGGTAACGGAACACGTTTTGGAAAACACTTAGGGGAGAAAAGATTAAAAGATATTGTTACACGGGGAAAAATCAAACTTAGACAAGAGATAAAAATAGGGGAAGGGGAACAAAGCATGAGTGAATGGGAGTATATGCAGTTAAAACATTTTGTGAGCACACTACCACAACCAATTAGGGAAGATAAGACACTATATCCAATAGAAAAAATATGCAGCATGGACAAGCCCCTGATACACGGTATATCAAAGGTATACGGGATACTAACAGAACTCGAGACCCAGGAAGCATTGCCCTTTTTGGGAAAATGGGAGAGCGACATTGGTAAAAAAATTGATAAAACACAAATGATAGGTGCAGTATATAACTATGCTGCGGACATTACCACCATAGAAGCAAACTATAAATGCATGGTGCGATGGCACATGACCCCATCAAGAATGAATAAGATCCACCCTAGAAATTCAGAGCTATGTTGGAGAAACTGTAAACAAAAAGGAACAACGCTACATATATGGTGGGACTGCCCGAGAATGCAGGAATTTTGGAAAGAAATTTTGAAATATATCGCAGAAATAACAGGAGAGACGATTTTATGTAGCCCGCTGACCTGTTTGTTTCACGGAACTGAAAAAACAAAAAAACAATATGGAACAACTCTGGTCCCAGTGTTGTTAAACGCAGCTAAGGCTCTGATCCCCAAAAATTGGTTACACCCAAAGAGGCCATCAATTAAAGAGTGGATAGAAAGGGTGGAATATATAGAAGAGATGGAGTATCTTGCCTGCAGAGAGTTAGGAGAAGAGGACAAAAACAGGTCGGTTTGGGAAAAGTGGAAAGTGTTCAAATCCACAGAAAAGTTCGTCCAGGGAACGATAGAAGCAGAAAGCTGAAAAAACCATAAAGAAGATTGCATGGCACACAGATCCGGGGGGAGGGGGGGGGGGGGGGGGAAGGGAAAAGGGGGGGGGGGAAAAGGGGGGGAGAGGGAAAAAAAAAAAAAAAAAAAAAAAAAAAAAAAAAAAAGGGGGGGAATAATCATGATATGCTAATATAGTTAGATTCGTCAAGCGGGAAAATACTAGCCTAACAGTTTAAAAATGTTAAATCCGTAATGTCAAAAAAAGAAACACAAAAAAAAAAAAAAAAACCACGAATGATGCGAAGCTGCAAGAGAGACGCTAAGGGCGGGCGAACCGTGAGCTAGCCACTCGGCTATATGTGAGCAGAGTCTGACGTGAATTAAAAAAAAAAAAAAAAAAAATAAAAAAAAAAGAAAAAAAAAAAAAAGAACACAGCCTTCACCAAACTGTTGCTGTATGATTTCAGACAACTGTATGTGTACACCACTGTCTAAAATGTCTTACAAGTTGTAGCATAAATAGTGAAGGCTATCTCGTAACGCTCAAGAAAACACCATGTCAAACATGCCCAAACTGCACCATATTTTTTAAATGCAAGTAAAGGGTCTCATCTACATTATTATTTTATTGGCCTCTAATTCTAATTGCAAGCCGAAAAACATTTGTGAAGCAGATTCGAAAATAGCTAAAAGTAAAACAAAGACAGACAGCTTTTTACCATACTACTGTGTAGACTTATGTTAAATAAACATTACCATTGCTTGCTGAAGAGTCTTTTGTACCAAGTTCACACAACGCTGGTATACAGGTTCACAGTATGGTAAGAAACCGGACTGAAGTGCAGTAGCAACAGAAGATAGGCACTGAAACATAATGAAAATGAAAAAATACAGACAAGATTATTTTTTGTGTAGGAGCATATAGTATTGAGTATATCAACAGCTTTAGGTCTTTATTTCAGGTGAACAGATTTATAAGTCACAACTTTCCCAACATATTACGGTATATATATATATATAACACATTTAGCACAATAAAATAAACCTTCCCTAGTAACTATTATTTTAATTGTCGGTGCCGGTCTGTTTATGCTGATGTAGAGTGTAACGAGACATAACTAGTCCCGGCATGCAAAGGACACTGGACACTGCAAGAGAAAGAAGCCACCCTGAAACAGGGACTGTGTGCAACGCACCTAAAAGGGACCAACATCTAAAGCATCTTTTTTTTTTTGGATAGAGTGCAGAGGGATTAACCTCCTGGGCGGTGTTCCCGAGTCTGACTCGGGGTGAGATTTTTGGGCTAGGATCGGTAACCCCGAGTCAGACTCGGGCTCGCCTCGCTGGATGTACAGGGAGTTTTACTTACCTTGTCCCTGGATCCAGCGATGCCACCGCGCTGTGTGAGCGAGCAGGACCTCGCTCGATTCACACAGTGCCTCCGTGTGACGCCGATCTCCGTTCCCTGCGACGTTACGACGCACGGGGACGGAGAACGGCGCCAAATTCAAAAAAGTAAACAAACACTATACATACAGTATACTGTAATCTTATAGATTACAGTACTGTATGTAAAAAAAACACACCCCCCCTGTCCCTAGTGGTCTGTCCTGTGTCATGCATGTCATTTTATATAATAAAAACGTTTCTTTCTCCTTGCAAACTGTAGATTGTCCATAGCAACCAAAAGTGTCCCTTTATGTCAAAAATAGTTTTAGATCAGCTAAAAAACAGCGATAATAAATTATAATCACTTGCAGAATTGTGCGATAGCGATTTGTGGGGAAATTCGTCATAAAAAAAAAAAAATAATGACAGCAACAATTCTGCAACTGAGCAAATTTCAGTGATTTTGATTTGATTACATTATTGAATAATTTTTATTATAATTATATTATTATTTGTTATAATTATTTATAATTATTTATTATATTATAATTTATAATTTTGTTTTTAAAAAAATGTCATACCCGGGATGCCTATTAGAATCTTGTTTGGTCAGATTTAAGTGAGTTATTTCTAAAAATGACAGACCTACAATATAAAACGCCAAATTTCCTTGCAAATAATGGTACCGCTTTCAGCATGTTTTTTCTGACAGAATCATACCGCCAGGGAGGTTAAAACACTTGTCAGTTCTCATTGCGGTCTGTGCCCCTTTCTATGTCATGTGTACAATTATTATTGAAAGTAAAAGAAAATCCCACATTTTGGGTTGTCGCCAGCAAAAGTAATAGAAGGGAAATCTTTCAATGGAAGGAAGCACTAGATTTGGTGATCTGGGGGTCCCCGAGGAATGCACTTCATTTGCAGAGATTTCCTCACTTTCTGTTTGGCTATGGGACAATTAGTGAAGGCAAATATCCGCACCGAAACACAGATGGCAAAAAGAAGAAAAAAATAAAATCTGACGGGTTATAACCAGTGGCGGCTGGTGCTCCATTTTGTTGGGGGGGGGGGGCGCAAACAAAACCCCAACCAACCCTCCACACCCTCATCACTCGTCTGCAATAGGGCCTACAGACAGACAGACAGACAGACAGACAGACAGGCAGACAGACAGGCAGATAGATAGATAAACAGACATGTAGATAGATAGAGATATGCACATAGATAGATATACAGATATGTAGATAGATAGATGAGATAGATAAATAGATACACAGACATATAGATAAACAGACATGTAGATAGATATAGATAGATAACTAGAGAGACAGACATGTAGATAGATAGATATGAAGATGGATGAATGGATAGATAGATAGATATTATTCACTAATGAATAAGAGAAGCATTAAATCGGAACCAGTCCCCCATGGCCCCCCTCTTTTCCCTTCTCCTGCCTGACACATGTCTCTGACACAGCACACTGTCCGGTGAATGGCTCTGGCTGCAGGTTGATTTTAGGGTAGAGTTGAAGCAACCTGTATACTGCCTGTAAACCATGGCTGTAGCAGGACATCGGGGGGCACAGAAGCAGATCACCCTCACCCTCCCCCCCTCCCTGCAGTTCGATCATCACAGATCACAGTACAAGGTAGATCGCATTACCTAACTAATGCAGCTCCGCTCAGGACGTGCGTTCCACAGAGCTGCTGACCTGGAAGTGACGTAACTACGATAGACAGCACCGCCCATGTCCTAGGGCGGTGCAAATGTCTATCATTCACCCAGCCAAGTATACACTACAGGCGTCGCTCCGGAAGCTATGTGGCAGGATGGAAAGCGCCGCAAAGCCAGTTTAAAGCCTGCAAATTGAAACGCCATGTCTGCAATCGCATGATTGCATAGACGTGGCGTTTCCCATAAAGCACTTTGTCCGGCGCTCGAACACGGTGCACTGGAGGACTTATTTTTTTCAATTTTTTTTTTACATTTTCTTTTGTGACTGCCTGGTGGTGGGGGGGGGGGATTGGGCGGCGCCCATGCAGCCACTATGGACGGGCCGCCACTGGTTATAACCCTTCATTGCTCTAGCCAAAATGAAAAAAAAAATAGGATTTTTGTACTCGCCGTAAAATCCTTTTCTCTGAAGTTAATTGACTGATACAGCACTGTAGTCTTGACCTTAGCACAGTACAGCCCAGGGGGTGGTCCTACTGGCTATAACCCCTCACACTGCACTCAGCAGCTCAGTTTGTCAAAAAGCAGTACAAACATAAAAAGGAGGGGTGGGTGCTGTGTCCATCAATTTTACGGTGAGTACAAAAATCCTATTTTCTCTTCCTTTGATTGACGGACACAGCACTGTAGTCTTCACCTTAGGGACGTCCCTAAGAAGTGTCAAAAAAACGAGGGGTGGGAAAAGCAAAAAACTCCACCCATAACAACCAGAGCACCTCAACGGAGGAGTTGCAACCTTAAACAGTCACCTGCAAAACCTTGCGGCCGAAGTTCAAGCACAATAATCAGCAGGTAGGATTCTTCCTGCGTCCAGCGGTCCTGTGCCGACTGTACACCCCAAACACCCCCCCAACTGGTCAGGCTGGCGTCCGTCATGAATAGCGTCCAGTGAATGAAGGAACGACTTGCCCGACCGTAGAGCCGTTGAACTCCGCCACAAGATCAGGGAATCCCTGACTAACCGACTCACCCGAATTTGACAATCCAGAGACGATGGAGATTTGTCCCATTTGGACAGGATCTCCTTTTGCAAGACTTGAGTGTGGAATTGGTAGCCGCCTCGAAGGTGGCTACCATGAGACCCAGGACTCGCATGCAATAACGCAGCGATGACCACTTGCGGGACGCCAACAGCTTCACCGCAGCCTGAAGAGTTTGTAGCTTGTCCGAAGGTAGAAAAAAATCTCGCCTCTGAGGAGTCCAAAATCAAGCCTAGGTACAGTGGGGATCGAAAGTTTGGGCACCACAGGTAAAAATTTGTATTAATGTGTATAACGAAGCCAAGGAAAGATGGAAAAATCTCCAAAAGGCATCAAATTACAGATTAAACATTCTTATATGTCAAAAAAAAGTTAGATTTTATTTCCATCATTTACACTTTCAAAATTACAGAAAACAAAAAAATGGCGTCTGCAAAAGTTTGGGCACCCTGCAGTTAATATCTTGTACTGCCCCCTTTGGCAAGTATCACAGCTTGTAAACGCGTTTTGTAGCCAGCCAAGAGTCTTTCAATTCTTGTTTGAGGTATCTTTGCCCATTCTTCCTTACAAAAGTCTTCCAGTTCTTTGAGATTTCTTGGCTGTCTGTCACGCACTGCTCTTTTAAGGTCTATCCATAGATTTTCAATTATGTTGAGGTCAGGAGATTGTGAAGGCCATGGCAAAACCTTCAGTTTACGCCTCTTGATTTATTCCCCCGTGGATTTTGAGGTGTGTTTAGGATCATTATCCATTTGCCAGAAAATGCGCCCCGTCCCTACGAGCTTGCGTGCAGAAGCGAACACATACGTGAGTAGTGCCAGCATATGTAAACGGTATTCAAACCACACATGAGGTATCGCAGCGATCGTTAGAGCGAGAGCAATAATTCTAGCTCTAGACCTCCTCTAACTCAAAACATGCAACCTGTAGATTCTTTTAAACGTCGCCTATGGAGATTTTAAAGGGTAAAAGTTTGTCGGCATTCCACGAGCAGACGCAATTTTGAAGCGTGACATGTTGGGTATGAATTTACTCGGCGTAAAACATTATCTTTCATAATCTAAAAAAAAAAATTGGGATAACTTTACTGTTGTCTTATTTTTTTAATAAAAAAAAAGGGTATTTTTTCCCCAAAAAAGTGTGCTTGTAAGACCGCTGCGCAAATACGGCGTGACAGAAAGTATTGCAACGATCGACATTTTATTCTCTAGGGTGTTAGAATAAAAAATATATATGTTTGGGGGTTCTAATTAGAGGGAAGGAGATGGCAGTGAAAAATGACACATTAGAATTGCTGTTTAACTTGTAATGCCAACGGCCACCACCAGATGGCACCAGCTCACAGAAGGAAGAGCTTGGGACTTCACAAGGCCGCGGCCTCAATTACCGGCCGTCGCGGGAGGTGGGGGCGCACGGAGACACAGGATCCTGTGCCTCCATGCGACCCCACCTCCCCCGCCGCGCGATCTCGGCGGCCGGTAATTGAGGCCGCAAAGCTGCGGCCTCAATTACCGGCGGGCGCCAGGTCACAATTTCCTGGCGCCCGGATATTGTCGACCCCTGACCCGAGCAGTATGGGGTGGCTGCCGGCCACGGCCCCACTGTGACTCGGACAGCAGTAGCTG
This sequence comes from Rana temporaria, assembly GCF_905171775.1. Taxonomy (NCBI): domain Eukaryota; kingdom Metazoa; phylum Chordata; class Amphibia; order Anura; family Ranidae; genus Rana; species Rana temporaria. The sequence goes on from NC_053489.1 coordinate 105,010,499, forward strand.
GGTCATATGAGCCCCGGAGCATATAGCTCACCGGCCACCCCTGGAGCAGACATGGGAAGGCCATGGCCGACCAAGCTCATAGTTATGGTCTGCTCATGCTCGAAGGCCGGACTGGGGAGACTACCAGGGTCTACATTATCCAGCCTGTCATCCAGCCTGGCAGTTGATAGTAGATCTCAGGAATCAAAAAAAATCTCCACGACCAATGGTCCCCACCGGGAGCCAGGTCCATCTCCTATACTAGGCAGAAAAAAACTGAGCTGCTGAAAGCAGTGTGAGGGTTTATAGCCAGTAGGATCGCGCCCTGCAAATTTGCTGTTTTTAAAATGTTCTGCCTAGTCCTCTCCAGAAGGTGGCGATATAACTTTAAGGTCAAGACTACAGTGCTGTGTCCGTCAATGAACGAAAGAGAAAAAAGTTTTGTTTATAGTTATATTTTAAATCTGACCTAGATGAGGAGTACAACCCTGTAATACAGGGGAAAAACTAATGACCATCCTAACCAAGACCAGGACAGAGGAAATTACCACCAGCTGGGAATGAAGGCACACTGAGCCTGAACAAGTGACTGACTGAAAACAAAAATCAATCAAGCAGGTATAAAAACAAGACAACCTGATTAGGAAACCCACAACACAATATGTACAACGGAAGAAAAACACTGGGTCAATCCCCCAGGAAAACAGGTCCCCACAAGGAAACGCAAGCAAAACTGGGTCCGAAAGAAGACACGCTAAACAAAACTTCATGATCAGAAGGTTGCCTACCTAGACAACCAATCTCGCTAAGCAAAATATCCAAGAATATTTAGAAGAATCAAAGCACAATAGCCAATTGAGGGATGTAAGGTGATCACTGAGCCTAGTAGAGAACTCGAGAACAGCCCCATAAAAGTCAATCAACTAAAAGGGGTAGAATGCACAGGAGACACCTCCATAAGGATAGGCATGGATGGAAGTTATATATTAACAATACAAATAGGATTTTTATAACAGCTTACCTGTAAAATCCTTTTCTTGGAGTACACCACGGACACAGAGCCTTAAATCATTACATAATGGGATGTATGGTCACCAGAGGTGATTGGACACTGGCACAACCAAAGACAGAAGAAGAAATCGCTGCATTAACAGATGGCAGACTCCACATCTTGGTAAACTTCTCCTCCATGGGATAAAGCACTTCAAACTTCCTAGGAGGAGCAAAATGCTTACCTGGATTATTCCCACAGGTGATTCCGTTAACTCCTTAGGGGGTAACCTGAAAGTGGAGCGCACTTGCTCCAGTATAATATTGCACCTGTAACTTTAGCACCTGAGATGCAGAAAAAGGCTCCTCTGAAAGCTCTGATCCCTCCAAGTCCTCATCCCCTCATGGGGCCTCATCCTCCTCAGATCTTTCTGCAAGGAGATCTAAAACAGGAGGAGATCTGCTTTGCTTTTTATCCTTTTCTGAGGACTTGTACCGAGCAGGCGCAGCTAGAGCCTCCTGTCGGCGATGCTTTTTTGCTTCTCCAAGAGCCTTCTCTTTGCGTAGACATATGCCAAGGTACCAACAAATGCATATACTACTGTGCTAGTTTAGCAATCTACATATAAGTACGCAACTAATAACACACAGTTTGCCAGAGTGGGTGTCTTATCCTTGGGGAGTGCTCAGCCAACCACATGGAGATCTTGCGTGCCCTTAAACGCTGCTGTTTCCCTTGCAGGGAAGCTCCAGCCATGTGAGGTTTGTTACTTCCTGTCTGACCTGCAGTGAAAGGAGTGTGCTTGTCATTTGGACTGACACTGCTTTGGAGCTTGGCGAGTGAAAAACTCAGCTCTTTACTCTCTCCAGTGGCGGCTTCAAAAAATTACACCAACTCTAAATGGGAAAAGTCCTTAAGTTTAAAACTTGGGACTTTTTCCTAACTCACCTTGTACCCGCCGCAGGTTCTCTGCCAGGCAGATACCAATCTTTCCCCATCCCGGCAGGGTCTGCGTGCCAACCTTCAGGGGTATGGGTTCCTACTTAAAGGAGACCTCTTCCCTGGGCCTTGTAAAAGACTTAACAGGACTTTTAGCGTATAGAGCGAAAGTGCTGGAGCCCAGTCCTCCGAAGAAAGACATTACAGGTGACACCTCGTCCATGAGGTCCAGATTACATCCAGTTTTGGCGTAATATAATTAAGCGTCTAGGATGGACCCACAGTGTAGCTCTCTACCCTCATAGGGCTTCTTAGGCAGAGCTTTCTTCAGCACAGTTTCCTTGCATCCAACACCTTAGACACTGGCTAAAAAACTAAGGTACTTCCCTGATGAGAGGGATTATATGGAGGGGAACTGTCTGATTGGTTGTGCCAGTGTCCAATCACCTCTGGTGACCATACAACCCATTATGTAATGATTTAAGGCTCTGTGTCCCGTGGTGTACGATAAAGAAACATATGCTCTAAAGCAGAGTACACATGTATCGTTTTTTTTGTTCAGGTATTGTATTCTGATGGTGGGGCCTCTAATGATTGGCTGATCGAATGAAAACGTTTTCTAGCAGCCAAGTTTGACGGGAGTAAATCTACCAACCCTGCTGAACCGACCAAATTTTCATACGCGTTTACCCAGCTTAACACCAGGTGGTGTTTTTGGAGAGTTCAGCAGGGCCTGCCTACCTTTAACACAGAACATATGTCTAGCAATCGCCTTACCATTCCCCAGTCCAGTGAAACACCCATAGCTGGGGAACACAGAATAGAACAGGACACCTAGCCTCACTGCTAAGAATTGACCGATTAAGGGCAGAATCAGGTAAGATATCCGCAGAAACTACCTCAAACCGGTGCTGCAGATCATCCAATATAGATTGTGGTTTGTATACAATAATAAGAACTGTAGTATGTCTGAGAACCATCGAGCAGAGCCATTTCCATCTGAAGCTCATGTCACAGCTGTTGTGCCATTTCATATGCTTAAGAATATGAACACGGCTTTGAAATCGTGAAAGTTTATTTCAACTCGCACGCTTTCAAAGCAGCATTTCAGTCTGACTTTAGGGGCGACTTGAAAGACATCTGTGCGGTTTCATGCACAGATGTCTATTGAAGTCGCCCACAAAGTCGCCAAAAGTAGTGGAGGACCTACTTTTGGAAATCGGTGCAGCGCTGCAAAGTCGGCATCAAACCAATTGGGGCACTCCTATTGCCAGCAAATTACACCGATGTGAACGGGGGCTCAAGGTAACTTGACAGTTGGCACTCAACTGGTGAAGAATTTGGGCAAAACAGTCTAGAATGGAGGACACAAGCACAGCTTTATTAGGTTGTGTGCTTAATCATCCCTGAACAGCTTGATGAATTTTCTTGAGAGGATAAGACCCTTCATTAAATCCCTCAGACCTGCAAAAACCTAAACCGATTACCTTAATGCAGGGGTGTCAAACTCAAATTCATTGTGGGCCATATCAGCATTAGGATTGCCCTCAAACGGGCCGGTTGTATCTGTAAGATTAGATGTCCAGCGCATCCCCTCCCCTTACATTAGATTTCAAGAGTCACCCCACCATCAGAAGTGGAGTACCCCACTCTCCCTTATACCAAAGTGCACCACCCTTTCTTTATGCTGCTGCTGGAAAGAAGCTGGATGCATTGCTTGAAAGCAGAAAGTAAGGGTCTAGGGAAGGACCAGAGGAGGGCTGGAGCTCTCCTGCAGCTGCAGGAGAGGTGCGAGGGCCACATGAAATGGCCTGGCTACAGTTCTTCTCATCCTCCTTCCTGGATTCACAGGCTACACTGAAAGCAACGAGAGCCAAAGGTTCCTGCTGCTGTCTATCCAATCCTTTGAGGGGCCACAGCAGAGCCCTGCATATCTATGGACGGACACACACAGCCCGGATCAGAAGCGTGTTCGCATTTGTGCCCCCCCCCCATAGCACAGCTTGCTGGGGGGGGGGGGAGCATTTGGATGAGGAGCAGGCCAAGCCAAGAGGGGACTCAGAGGTGGTAAGGACCACTCTGTGCAAGATCGTTGCACAGAGCAGATAACTACAACATCTTTATGTTTGCATAAAAAAAAACACAACACATCTTTGCAATAACTGCCAAAGATGCGCAGTGTTAATGGAAGATTCTCTAAGGCCCCATTCACACCCAAGTGATTTTCTGCTTGAAGCTCTAAAACGTTTAAGTCAAATGCCATTCATTTCAATGGCCACTGTTCAAATCAGTGTTCTGTCGCCTGAAGCAAAACGCATGAAGCTCAAAAAAATAAGCTTCTTTTTGGCAATTACAAAGCGTTTTTTGTCCGTCAATAAAAACCCCTGACTTGAGCGGTTTCTGCTCAAATAGTAAGTCTTCACCCCCCAATTTCCTCTTCCCACCATAGTGCTTTCTATCAGCTAAACAAAAACACCTGAAGCTGTAAAACGCTTTAAAAAAAAAAAAAAAAAGCTGCAAAAAAGCTTTATAAAAAACGCCAGTAAATTGATACACGTAGGTGTGAATGGAGACTAATAGTCCTCACCTGAAAAAAAAAATAAAAAATAAAATGGTGGCTAAGGTGCCCTGAAGTGGCAAAGTTAACCCAACAGAGCAGGAAGTGTTGACTAACTAAACACAAGGTGACCTTCAGTGCACGATTCCAGGAGGGTCTCATGTGCTTGTAATGACCTTATTCAGTATTGGCATGATGGAACATGTGCAACAGCATTTGCGGTCTGGAATTCTGATAATGCTTATTGTGTTATGAGTTTCCTTGATATGTATACTCAAATCTCTGCATTGTGGGTTTTCTAGTCCCAAAACACAAAGTTAGATATTTTTAGTGACCATGTAGTGGTCTACCTTTTTTTCGTCTTACATTGTGTCTTTTAATATGATCCCCATATGGCAAGAAAATTCTCAGACTAAACCAAATTATACAGGTATAAGTTGTTTTTGACAAGACTATTTCTTTGCAGAATTTGTAGCCAAATGTCAAATTGGGGCACCCTACAATTGTCCAGATTTAACCACTTAAGGACAGAAGGTGTTTTTCAGATTTGGCGTTTACAAGACTAAAACAGTTTTTTTTTGCTAGAAAATTACTTAAAACCCCCAAAAATGATATATATTTTTTTTCTAACACCCTAGAGAATAAAATGGCGGTCATTGCAATACTTTTTGTCACACCGTATTTGCGCAGCGGTCTTACAAGCGCACTTTTTTTGGAAAAAAAATAACTTTTTTGAATTAAAAAATAAGACAATAAATTTGGCCTAATTTTTTTTATACATTGTGAAAGATAATGTTACGCTGAGTAAAATGATACCCAACATGTCACGCTTAAAAATTGCGCCCGCTCGTGGCATGGCGTCAAACTTTTACCCATAAAAATCTAGATAGGCGACGTTTAAAAAATTCTATAGGTTGCATTTTTTGAGCTACAGAGTAGGTCTAGGGCTAGAATTATTGCTCTCGCTCTAACGATCGCGGCGATACCTCACTTGTGTGGTTTGAACACAGTTTTCATATGCGGGCGCTACTCGCGTATGCGTTCGCTTCTGCGCGCGAGCTCGACGGGGCGCTTTAAAATAATTTTTTTTTGTTTTCTTATTTATTATTATTGATTTTATAATTTTTTACACTGAAATAATAATAAAAAAAAAATGTATCACTTTTATTCCTATTACAAGGAATGTAAACATCCCTTGTAATAGAAAAAAGCATGACAGGTCCTCTTAAATATGAGATCTGGGGTCAAAAAGACCTCAGATCTTATATTTAGACTTCAATGCAAGAAAAAAAAAAATAAAAAAAATAAAAGAAGGAAAATTTGTAATTTAAAAAAATGACAACAAAAAAATTGTCTCTTTAAGACGCTGGGCGGGACTGATGTTTTGACGTCACTTCCGCCCAGCAAAACTATGAGGACGGGTGGGGGCCATCTTGCCCTCACTCAAGTCCTCACACACCAGGCAGCAGCATCCGATCTCCTCCGCCGCTACCGATGGCTCCGGTAAGCGGCGGAGGGCTCCTCTCCCGCCAAATCCGCCGCGGAGACCGCCGTTATCGTTTACACGCCCGCCCACAGAAGAGATGGATACCTCGGTTGTGGCAGCAGCTGCTGCCGTTACCGAGATATCCATCTTTAAAAAGAGGACGTATATATACAGTGGGCGGGCGTTAAGTGGTTAAAAACAGTATACACATTAACAGTGGGGAAATTAAATCACTATATCCTCTCTGTTTTTTGTATTATTCTCTTTTGGCACACCTAGGATCAGGGCCGGCGCTAGTGCAAGGCAACATGTGCACTTGCCTTACGGAGCCAGCGCCGCCCAGGGCAGAAAATCGTCCTCCTTTTAAGCCCCAGCACAGAGTGAGACCCGGACAGCAGGGGGATCGGAGTGGCAGGTGGGGGAAGCAATTACAGAGCAATCCAAAGGGGGAGAGAGAGAGGTGACAGGCAGCTGCTGGTGCGGACGTTTTTAATAAAATAAATGTTTAAATACAACCCACTCACTCTTGTCAGAGCTGTAGGCATGTCAGTCTGTGAAGTCGGCTGTCCCATTCTCTCCTCCGATCCACGCTGCTGTTATCACTGAATCACTTCTGTCAGCCTGGGATTGCTGTAACCAATCAGAGCGTTCCGGAGGCTTAACCACGCCTCCATTATCAGAGGCTGACGGTTCACATGAGTTTCCCACGGCTCTGTTTCCTCCAGTGATTCCGTGATAACAGCAGCGTGGATCAGAGGGGAGAATGGGACAGCCGACTTCACAGACTGACATATACACAGCTCTTACATGAAGAGTGAGTGGATTGTATTTAAGCATTTATTTTATTAAAAACTTCCGTACCAGCAGCTGACTGTCACTTCTCTCTCTCCCTATGTTTGGACTCTGTATTCACCCTCCTCTGCATTTTCACCCCCTCCTCCTCCTCTGCATTTTCACCCCCCTCCCCCTCCTCTGCATTTTCACCCCCCTCCCTCCTCCTCTGCATTTTCACCCCCCTCCCTCCTCCTCTGCATTTTCACCCCCCTCCCTCCTCCTCTGCATTTTCACCCCCTCCCTCCTCCTCTGCATTTTTACCCCCCTCCCTCCTCCTCTGCATTTTCACCCCCCTCCCTCCTCCTCTGCATTTTCACCCCCCTCCCTCCTCCTCTGCATTTTCACCCCCCTCCTCCTCCTCCTCTGCATTTTAAAATGCAGAGGAGGAGGAGGGGGGTGAAAATGCAGAGGAGGAGGAGGGGGTGAAAATGCAGAGGAGGGTGAATACAGAGTCCAAACATAGGGAGAGAGAGAAGTGACAGTCAGCTGCTGGTACGGAAGTTTTTAATAAAATAAATGCTTAAATACAATCCACTCACTCTTCATGTAAGAGCTGTAAGATATGTCAGTCTGTGAAGTCGGCTGTCCCATTCTCCCCTCTGATCCACGCTGCTGTTATCACTGAATCACTGGAGGAAACAGAGCCGTGGGAAACTCGTGTGAACCGTCAGCCTCTGATGATGGAGGCATGGTTAAGCCTCCGGAACGCTCTGATTGGTTACAGCAATCCCAGGCTGACAGAAGTGATTCAGTGATAACAGCAGCGTGGATCGGAGGAGAGAATGGGACAGCCGACTTCACAGACTGATATGCCTACAGCTCTGACAAGAGTGAGTGGGTTGTATTTAAACATTTATTTTATTAAAAACGTCCGCACCAGCAGCTGCCTGTCACCTCTCTCTCTCCCCCTTTGGATTGCTCTGTAATTGCTTCCCCCACCTGCCACTCCGATCCCCCTGCTGTCCGGGTCTCACTCTGTGCTGGGGCTTAAAAGGAGGGCGATTTTCTGTCCTGGGCGGCGCTGGCTCCGTAAGGCAAGTGCACATGTTGCCTCCTCTGCATTTTCACCCCCCTCCTCTCCTCCTCCTCTGCATTTTCACCCCCCTCCTCTCCTCCTCCTCTGCATTTTCACCCCCCTCCTCCTCCTCCTCTGCATTTTCACCCCCCTCCTCTCCTCTGCATTTTCACCCCCCTCCTCTCCTCCTCCTCTGCATTTTCACCCCCCTCCTCTCCTCCTCCTCCTCCTCTGCATTTTCACCCCCCTCCCCTCCTCCTCTGCATTTTCACCCCCCTCCTCTCCTCCTCCTCCTCTGCATTTTCACCCCCCTCCTCTCCTCCTCTGCATTTTCACCCCCCTCCTCTCCTCCTCCTCCTCCTCTGCATTTTCACCCCCCTCCTCCTCCTCCTCTGCATTTTCACCCCCCTCCCCTCCTCCTCCTCCTCCTCTGCATTTTCACCCCCCTCCTCCTCCTCTGCATTTTCACCCCCCTCCTCCTCCTCTGCATTTTCACCCCCCTCCTCCTCCTCTGCATTTTCACCCCCCTCCTCCTCCTCTGCATTTTCACCCCCCCCCTCCTCCTCTGCATTTTCACCCCCCTCCTCCTCCTCTGCATTTTCACCCCCCTCCTCCTCCTCTGCATTTTCACCCCCCTCCTCCTCCTCTGCATTTTCACCCCCCTCCTCCTCCTCTGCATTTTCACCCTCCTTCCGTCTTATCTCACCGGATAAAAGAAAATTGCTCATAGCTGGATTAACTCTTTGTGGCAAGACTGGGCACAGATGATAGGAAATCTTTTACTCTACGTTGTGACAGCAAAAATAATAATAATAATAATAATTCGGGTTTACATCCACTTTAAGAATCACAGGTCTGTAGGCATATGCCTATTAGGTGGTTTGCACTTTGTTCTTAAAATGAATCAGGACTACAATGCTCCATATTTAGAGAATTCGGTAAGAAATATATAGTAGTTTAGATTAACTCACCTAGAGCAGTGCTAAAGACTGGAAATAAATGTTTAAAAAATAATTTGATAATGGTTCTTTTTCGCTTTTCAGAACACGCTGATATATTTTTTTTAACCACTTGACGCCCGCCGTCATGCTCTATTGTTTCGACAGGACGTCATATGACATCCTGTCTTTTAAAGCCTCTAGGGCGCGCGCACCCGTCGCGTCAATGGGAACACAGTGCGCATGCCCTGCGGCCGCCGGGCACCCGCGATTGCCCAGTAACTGTGCAGGGACGTGGAGCTCCGTGTGTAAACACAGAGCTCCACGTCCTGTCAGGGAGAGAGGAGACCGATCTGTGTCTCTTGTACATAGGGACACAGATGGGTCACCTCCCCCAGTCACCCCCTCCCCCCACAGTTAGAACACACCCAGGATACACATTTAACCCCTTCCCCGCCCCCTAGTGGTTAACCCCTTCCCTGCCAGTCGCATTTATACAGTAATCAATGCATATTTATAGCACTGTTCACTGTATAAATATGAACGGTCCCAAAAATGTGTCAAAAGTGTCCGATGTGTCCGCTATAATGTCGCAGTCCCGAAAAAAAAACGCAGATCCCCGCCATTACTAGTAAAAAAAAAAAAATCATTATGTCCCCTATTTTGTAGGCAATATAACTTTTGCGCAAACCAGGTTATTGCGATTTTTTTACCAAAAATATGTAGAAGAATACGTATCGGCCTAAACTGAGAAAAAAAAATATATATTTTTTTTAAAAAAAATGGGATATTTATTATAGCAAAAAGTAAAAAATAGTGTTTTTTTTTTTCAAAATTTACGCTATTTTTGTTTATAACCCAAAAAATAAAAACCGCACAGGCGACCAACTACCACCAAAAGAATGCTCTATTTGTGGGGAAAAAAGGACGCCAATTTTGTTTGGGAGCCACATCGCATGACCGCGCAATTGTCAGTTAAAGCGACGCAGTGCCGGAAGCTAAAATCTCGTCTGGGCAGGAAGGGGGTGTATGTGCACAGTAGGCAAGTGGTGAAATTGTGCATTTTACATACAGGTAAAATCCTTTATATTGAGTACAGTACAGGACACCGGTCTTCAAATCATAATATATGAGTTACATGCGGCACCTTTGAGTGATTAGACACTGGCAAAGCCGCTTAAAAGCTTTTAACACTTCCTCATATAACCCCTTTCCACCATGTGTGTTTTGTAGCAAGCAATGAGGGACCGACCGGCAAGCAACAAAAGTTTGATTTTGAAACGCCCAAGGTATTAAATCCAAAAGCAAACATCATATTGCAGCTTACCAATTCTTAGATGTGTTGGCTGCATTTTTTCTTTATTTTCACCTGGTGATCCAGCCAGCAAGTCTGTTTTTGAAAAGAACAAGCTTGCTGCTGTAGCAATTACAGGGATGAGACAAACCATATGCCACTGACAAACTGTTGCTTTAACCATATGTGTAACTGCAGTGTGAGCTGGAGTTTGGCTTTAATTTGTTAGTGTATCTGCTAGTACATTTAACACTCCTCCTAAAGGTGCCCCTGTGCTCCTTCATCCAGAGGAGTATTCTAATACAGGGAGTATTTTACTGACCAGATCACCAGAAGACAACAGGGAAAAAGCTAAAAAAAACGAATGCAGCCACCATATCGAATGATTGGTATGTATTACATTTTTGGTTTAACCTCTTGCCGACCAGCCGCCGCAGTTTTACGGGAGCAGGTCGGCTCTGCTGGGCGAGATCACGTAATATTACGTCATCTCGCCGAGCAGTCAATACGCACGTGCGTCCCCGCTCGCTCCTGACGCGTGTGCCCGGCGGGAGCGATCACCGCCGGGCACCCGCGATCGCTCGTTACAGAACGAGAACCGGAAGCTGTGTGTGTAAACACACAGCTTCCGATCCTGTCAGGGGGAGAAATGCCTGACCGCCTGTTCATACAATGTATAAACAGCGATCAGTCATTTCCCCAAGTCAGTCCACCCCCCCTTAATTTAGAACACACCCAGGGAACATACTTAACCCCTTCCTCGCCCCCTAGTGTTAACCCCTTCCCGGCCAGTGGCATTTTTATAGTAATCAATGCATTTTTATAGAACTGATCGCTATAAAAATGCCATTGGTCCCAAAAATGTGTCAAAAGTGTCCGCCATAATGTCGCAGTACCAATAATAATCGCTGATCGCCGCCATTACTAGCAAAAAACAAATATTAATAAAAATGCCATGAAACTATCCCCTATTTTGTAAACGCTATAACTTTTGCGCAAACCAAACGCTTATTGCGATTTTTTTTTTTACGAAAAATATGTAGAAGAATACGTATCGGCCTAAACTGAGGAAAAAAAAGTTTTTTTATATATATTTTTTTACACTGAGCCCCCATTCACACCTAGGCGTTTTGTCGCCTGTAGTGTGACGCCGCAGCAGCCCCGAGACGCCAGAGGGACGAAATCACATGCACCTCTATTTGATCACCTCTGCGGTTTTACCGGTAAGCAGAGTTACCGGTAAGCCCAACTCCGGTTTTCTCAAGTCGTCTTCCAGGACAGCCTCTGAGATAAGCAAGAAAAAACTCACTTGTTAGGGTGGGGCAACCGCCTGGAGGACCTTCCGTCCAAACGCCTGATCCTTGTCCGACAGCAGGTCTAACCTATAGTGCCTGGCGAACGTAGAGGAAGACGACCATGCCGCTGCCTTGCATATATCTTCCAGTGAAGCTCCAGCCTTCTCTGCCCAAGATACAGAGACTGCTCGGGTCGAATGTGCCTTGACTGAAGGGGGTTGCTTGCCCTCTGATTGGTAAGCCTCTGTGATCGCCATTTTAAGCCACCTAGCAATGGACGATTTAGAAGCCCTATAGCCTTTGCGAGCTCCCGCAAAATTAACAAAAAGAGATTCAGAGCGCCTAAAATTCTTAGTGGCCTCTAAATAACATAAAAGACATCTTTTGACATCTAATAAACTTACAGATTCCCCCTCATCACCTTCTGAAGTGGAAGAAAAAGTAGGTAGGATAATGTCTTGTGTCCTATGAAACGTGGAAGACACTTTGGGTAGAAAGGAAGGGTCTGTTTTAAGGATTACCGTATTTATCGCGGTATAACGCGCTCTGGCGTATACCGCGCACCCCCAAAGTGGCCCCCAATCCTGTGGGAAAAAAAGTTTTTTTGTTTTTTTGTACTTACAGTTTTGATGTCTTGCGCGGCGTCCCTCTTCGGCGGGGTCCGGCGTCCCTCTTCGGCGGGGTCCGGCGTCCCTCTTCGGCGGGGTCCGGCGTCCCTCTTCGGCGGGGTCCGGCGTCCCTCTTCGGCGGGGTCCGGCGTCCCTCTTCGGCGGGGTCCGGCGTCCCTCTTCGGCGGGGTCCGGCGTCCCTCTTCGGCGGGGTCCGGCGTCCCTCTTCGGCGGGGTCCGGCGTCGTCCTCCCGCTCGTTTCCCGCCACGACTTTGAATACTGCGCCCGCATATAGCGAGCGCAGTACACTCGTGAATCTTCGGGCAGGCTCGGGCGCCTCTCGCACTGACGTCCTGTACGCTCAGGACGTCAGTACGAGAGGCGCCGAGACTGCCCGAAGATTCACGAGTGTACTGCGCTCGCTATATGCGGGCGCAGTATTCAAACTCATGGCGGGAAAGCGGGTATCGGCGTATATCGCGCACCCACGATTTTGCCCTGATTTTCAGGGCAAAATAGTGCGCGGTATACGCCGATAAATACGGTATCTTATCCTCCAAGATTAACAAAAAAGGCTCCTGAATTGACAGGGCCTGCAGGTCACTGACCCTCCTGGCCGATGTGATCACTACTAAAAAAATAGTTTTTAAACTTATGTATTTTAGAGATGATTTCTCCAGTGCAAAAGGGACACCGGTAAGTGCTCCAAGGACTAGGGACAGGTCCCAGGAAGGACAAGCTCTTACTTTCACTGGCTTGGATCTTGCTAAGGCCTTGAAAAAACTCTTTACGAATTGATTTTTCTGGAGAGGAACCTCAAGAAACACGCTCAAGGCCGCCGTCTGCACCTTTAGAGTACTGGTAGATAGACCTATATCGAAACCTGCCTGAAGGAAGTCCAGGACTACCGGAATGCTGGGAAGATTCCTCGTTCCGCCTGCCAGGAATTAAATTTCTTCCACACCTTGGTACAAATGGCCCTGGTTACAGGAGAAATTAGGTCTTCCCTTGCTGGAAGGGTCCAAGGAGGACCCACGGCCAACCTCCTCAGGTTGGCAAACCACGGTCTCTTGGGCCAGAATGGCGTTACTATGACTAGGTCCGTGGACTCGACCAGAAACTTCTGGAGGACTCTGGCTATCAGCCTTATCGGAGGAAAGGCATAAGCCAGTCTGAAGCGCCAGGGATTGGCAAAGGCTTGGTCCCGCGGGTGAATGGAAAAGAATCTCATTACTTTCTTGTTTTCCTCGGACGCGAAGAGGTCCACTTCCGGTTCTCCCCAGTGGGACACTATCTGTCTGAATACTTCCACATTGAGGGACCATTCGTCCTGGCTCACTGGCTGCCGACTTAGGAAGTCTGCTAGGATATTGTGGGAACCCTTTAGGTGAACCGCAGACAGGAAAGACAGGTTTATTTCTGCCCAACTCATTATCCTCTATAGCCTGAAGGGGAGGGCTCCTTGTGCCCCTCTGCTAGTTTAAATATGCGACGGTAGCCGCGTTGTCCGTCCTCACTTGAAGATGTCGCCCTGAAATCAAGGGTCGGAAGGTTTCTGTGGCCCTTAGGACCGCGAGAAGTTCCTTCTGGTTTGATGACCGATGGGCAGCAATCGGAGACCAGGAACCCTGGGCCAAGTTACCTTCCAGGTGGGCTCCCCAACCCAGCGCGCTGGCATCCGTAGTCACCACTATGGCCGTGGGCGGATTCCAGGACAACCCCTTCTCTAAGTTGTGATGGTTCCGCCACCACCATAAGGTTCTTTTTACTTTGGCTGAAATGTGCATGGGAAGGTCTAGACTCTCTCTCCTGCCATCCCAATGTCTTAGCATCTTGTTGTGTAACAGGCGTTGGTGATGCCTGGCCCAAGGCACTGCCGGAAAACAGGCCGACATAAGCCCGAAAACTCTCATTACGTCCCTGACTTGGGTGACCTGATTGGTTTGTATCCAAGCCACTGCCTGCACTACCTTCTGAATCTTCTCCTCCGGAAGAAACACCTTCATTTCCACCGAGGATATCTTGTACCCCAGGTACAGGACTTCCTGGGACGGAGTCAGCTGGGACTTGTCCCTGTTGACCAGCCAGCCCAGGGAGCGTAGGAGACCCTGGGATTCCTCTAGGTCCTTTTCCAGCTGGGGACCGGAGGAGGAAATGAAAAGCAGATTGTCCAGGTAGGGTATTACAGTGACCCCTTGGTGAACGGGCTTGGCGTGTATAGAATCCACTGTGGAAGGAACTCCCCCAACCTTCCTCCCACAGGGACGGAGGCGTCACTGGGGTTTAGGGGTGGATTGAGGAGGATTAAATAGGATGCCTCCTCTCCCGCGCCCTTTCCCTGACCAGTGCTTTTTGGGACGACCATCCCTCTCTTTGGCACCCTGCTGCTTGAAGCTACGAAAGAAACGATTGTTATCGTCTCTTTTCTTCTTCTCAGGAAAGGATTTCTTTCTATCCTGGGTTCTTTCTAGCGCTTCCTGCAGACCGGGCCCAAATAAATGGTCGCCTGAAAAAGGCAACCCGCAAAGCTTAAGTTTGGAACCAGAATCACCTGGCCAAGTCTTAAGCCATACTGCCCGTCTAGCGGCGTTGACCAATGCCGCCGACCTGGCTGCTAGTCTGACCGACTCAGCTGAGGCATCCGCTAGAAAACCCACTGCTTTAAACAGTAAGGGAAACGAGCGCAGTAGTTGCTGCCTAGAGGTACCTGCTGAAATATGTGACTAATTGTGTAAGCCAGCATACAAGATTCCTGGCTACACAAGTAGCCGCCAGGGCTGGTTTTAACCTAATGGACGAGGCATCCCAGGCCCTTTTTAGCAGCACATCTCCCCTCTTATCCATGGGATCCTTCAGTGCGCCTAGATCATCAAAGGCTAAATCTGTATTTTTAGACACTTTGGCTAATGGTGCATCCAATTTTGGAATTTTATTCCATGGCTGGGAAACGTCAGATTCAAACGGGAACCTTCTCTTGAGGCTACCCGAGAAGAATGGTCTTCTTTCTGGATGCTCCCATTCCAGCAAAATCAATTCAATGAGTGATTTATGTACAGGAAAGACCCTGGCTTTCTGCGCATAAGACCCTAAATACATCTGGTCATGCTTAGAAAGTATGACTTGCTCCTCACGAATTTCTAACGTGTCATAAATCGCTTTTAACAGATCTCCCACGTCATCTAGGGTCAGCCTATACCTAGATCCCCTGGAGGAATCTTCCCCATCCTCAGACCCCGAAGCAGAATCTGCCTGGGACGAGGCTGGGCCTGAATAAGTCCATCCACTGTCTGCTCTCTCCTCTCTTTCCAGCTCCTCCTCCTGTGCTGGAAGTCTATTTGCAGGGTCAGACAAAGAAGGAGTACTGGATGCCCTGGGCAGAGGGGATGGAGCTTGTACCCTATCCATCATTCCTCTGAATGATGAAAAAGTGGACGCCAATTCATCCTTAACGGAAGTCAGGATCTTTCGGCACTCTGCTGCTGAATCGTCCTTAACCAGGTCGCTGACACAGTCTGGGCATAATGGCTTTTTCCAATTAGTACTAATTTTTGCCCCACACACGGCACACTTCTTCCTGGGAGTCTGTACAGGAGGCACTTTGACCTGAAACAGACCAGGAAGTTGTTAGAATACCCCCCTTGCCTAACACCTCTGTGCAGGAAGGAACGAGTGCGTGCCTAACCATAGGTTCCCCACCTTAGCAGAGTGAAAGTGAAAGTAAAGTGCCAACCTCCCAGTGTAAGTGTGGTCTACCCTCACCACCTTACCTGAGAGGTACCGGAGCCTGCTGCGCATGGATCTGTAGCCTGGCTTGCTTCCTCCATGCTGCCTGGGCATACACACGGCCTGGCCGAGAATTTCACCCTGCTCCGGGCCTGTTCTCCACTGCTGCGCCGCTTAAGGAGACCGGAACGCGTCTCCGTGGCGTCCTTTGATGACGTCGTTTCCGGCGGAAGTCCCGTCACTTCCGCTCTTTGGAACGCATACCCCGCCCCTCGGCTTTCCGGAAGCCTGGAAGTTCCGCTCTCGAGCGTGGAGGAACAATACTGGCCAGGTCAGCGTCCCCCGCCAGCATGCCGATTTTAAGGTAAGTGGGGTCAGGGCTAGCGCCATCCAAGGTCCTGCTCTCTCTGAGCAACGGGCAGCAATAGATCCGGCAACCGTGCTCTACCCAGATTGGTCAGAGGGGTGCCCAGGCTGAGGAGAATCATGCCAGGTGCTCTTCACAGGACA
Source organism: Rana temporaria (assembly GCF_905171775.1). Taxonomy (NCBI): domain Eukaryota; kingdom Metazoa; phylum Chordata; class Amphibia; order Anura; family Ranidae; genus Rana; species Rana temporaria. The sequence goes on from NC_053489.1 coordinate 105,026,669, forward strand.
GACCTAGAGCTCCCCATGTTCCTTACGTGCGTGCTCCTTCCCGTCCGGTAGGAAATACAAAATAACTGAAGATGGAGGCCTGGAGGACCGCCTTTAAAGAAGTGGGGGTGTGCGTTTCCTGTCCCGGAGGGAGGAGCCCAAGGTCTCAGAGGCTGTCCTGGAAGACGACTTGAGAAAAATCTTTTCACCTTTCTGTTTCCCTTGTGGGCGAAAGAGATCCATCTCTGGCCTGCCGAACTGCTGACAAACCAGGTTAAAAACCTCTGGGTTCAACTCCCATTCTCCTTGGAGAATTGGTTGGCGACTCAAGTAGTCCGCTTCTAAGTTGTGAATTCCCTTGATGTGGACTGCCGAGAGAGAGGAGATCCGCAGTTCTGCCCAGCTCAGGATCTCTAGAGACAAACTCAGAAGGGCGCAAGATCTGGTGCCTCCCTGATGATTCAGGAAAGCTACCGTGGTCGCGTTGTCGAACAGAATCTGGACCTCCTGGCCCTGAATTCTCTCCTCGAACGCCCTTAGGGCTTCCCCCGACAGCCAATAATTCCCGGAAGTTTGAAGAAGCGCCCCTCTGACGCTGGTTCCAGGAACCCTGGACTCAAAGCTCGTCTAAGTGGGCCCCCAGGTACTTGCATCTGTGGTTATCCTGATGGGGTCGGTTTGACTCCACAAAAGACCCATCTGCAAGTTCTGAGGAAGAAGCCACCACCTCAGAGAGTCCCTTACTATCTGGGATGCGGACCCGGTCATCTAATGTCTCTCCCTTTCTGTTCCAAGAGGCAAGGAGGAAATGTTGGAGGGGCCTGGAGTGGAGTTGAGCCCACAGCACCGCAGGGATACAAGAGGTCATTAGACCCAGTAGCCTTATGATGTCCCTGAAAGAGGACTCCTCTTTCTCCAACGCAGATCTGACCGTTGCCATGAGACCCTGGACCTTGGCCAAGGGTAAAATAAGTTTCCTCTCTAGTGAATCCACCAAAAATCCTAGGTAAAATTTCTTTGTTCTGGCACTAACTAGGACTTTTCCCTGTTGATAATCCACCCCAGGGATTCCAAGGTACTTATGACCCTTGCCAGGTTTGCGAGGAGAAGATCTCGACTCTGGTTGTAAAGCAGGAGGTCGTCGAGATACGGGACTAATGCTATCCCCTGCAAGTGCAGGAAGGCGACCACCTCTGCCAGGATCTTTGTGAAAACCCTTGGGCTGGAAGCCAGTCCAAAGGGGAGGGCAGCAAACTGACAATGTTGAATCCCTTGGGCAAAGGCGATCGCAAGCCTGAGAAATTTCTGGTGCCCTGGGAAGATCGGGACGTGAAGATAGGCATCCTTTAGGTCGATCGTTATCATGAATACCTCCCTCAGAAGGAGCTTCCTGAGGGTGTATACACTCTCCATACGAAACTTCTTGAGACAGAGAAAAATATTCAGGGGCTTCAGGTTGATTATAAGCCAGAATTTTCCTGACGGCTTTGGAACCACAAAGATATGGGAGTAAACTCCCATAGGTACCAGAACTATGACACCCTGCTGTGCAAGCTCTGTGACGTTCCGTAAAAGACCTGTCGCTTTGAGGGGGTCTCTGGGCAAATGTGTCAGAAGGAACTTTGGGGGAGGAAAAAGAAGGAACTTGGAGCTTGTAGCCCTCCTTTATAATACGGAGGATATGAGGGCTCTAAATTATACTTTCCCACCTGGAGAGAAAATGGGAAAGTCTTCCCCCAACTCTGCCGTCACTTGGAGTCCTTATCGTTGGATTTTTGGTTGGAAAAGAGGATATTCCCTTTTTGTTTGTCCTTTCCAACTCCCCAAAGCCTGTTGCCGGCCGGTCTTTTCTCTGAAAAGCGGTTTCTACCCTGGGGGCCTTCGAATTTTTTTTCTTTTTTTTTTTCCAATTCTATATTTTTATTTTCATTTTGTTTCTTTTCAAAAACAAAAACAAAGAGCAAGAAAGCGATACAGAAAACATAAGAAAAGGACTAGGCACAGTCCTAAACATCAACATATATATGGATATTACATTTGTTCTCTCTCTTCAACTTTATTTTCTATTCATAAATTACTTTCCGAAGGAGATTATAATATCTATATTACTAATAAATTCAGACCATTCCCCTAAGAGAGATATAATAAACAAAAATACTCACTACTTTTAACTAAATTTCCGACTTCCCCAAGTATTCCATCTCCACCTTAACTATCCATATATTCTCTATATAATGGACTAATTCCCTCAGTATCCCTGTCACGCTTCCTTCCTCATTTTAAACCCCTCCTTTCCCTCCCCTCTTATCCCCACCTCTAGACCCCCATCTCCACCTCATCTCCTCCTCCGGCCGTGGATATCCATAGACCGGGGAGAAAAAAAAAAAAAAAAAAGTTTTTTTTTTAAAAAAAAAAAGTATAACTATAACAATAATAAAGGAGAGAAAAAAACAAAACAAAAAAAAACAAACATACATCGACCCTCCCCCCCCTCCGCTGTCTCCCCCCGAACGCAATATAATCTCTCTTCTATTTCCCTTCTTTCTTCCATCTGTTAATCTTTATCCTTATTCCCCTAATAACTTTTTGCCTTCCTCCGATTGTACAAATAATTCCCAGGGTGCCCATATCATTTTAATTTGCTCTTTCTTATCTATTGTTCTTGGGAGGAGTTTCTCCATTATCCCTATTTTCCTTACTTTTTTCAGCCACATAGATATTGGAGGTGCCATGGAGTCTTTCCATTTTGTTGCGATACAACTTTTTGCCGCATTTATCAAATGACATATCATTGATCCCATATATCCTTTTTTTTTTTTTTTTTTTACTTCAGACTCCATCCCATATATCCTACCGGAGGAATTTCAGTATGATGTAAAAGGAAAAACGAGGGGTCATCTGGAATCTGGTATTCCGTAAATTCTTGTGTAATTCTCCGTACCGTTTCCCAGAATTGTCGTATTATTGGGCATCCCCAGAATGTATGCAACATTGTCCCTTTCTCCCCACAACCTCTCCAACATCTATCTGACATTTCAGGAAAAAATATATTTAGACGCGCTGGCGTATAATACCATCTTGTTAATATTTTATAATTTAATTCTTGTATTTTCGTACATCTTGAAGATTTTAGTGCTAAATTTATAATATTTTGGCTTTGTATTGGGGAGAAGGTTTCTCCTAAATCTCTCTCCCATTTGACCAGGCTCGACATTCTAAAGTCTTCTGGTGGTGCAGTCAGCAGTGTATACATTTTAGCAACCATATGGGCTAATGGTTCCTTTCCTCCACAGTACTCCTCAAATTTTGTGAGTGCCCGTTTGTACTTTTCTGCACCACCCAGAGTCTCCAGAAAATGTCGTACCTGTCGCGCTTGCCATATCGGTATCCCACAACTCCCTCCCCCTTGTACTATTTCTCCTATTGTCATCCACCCACTTTCTCCCAAAAAGTGGGAGGCTTGAAATCTACCATTTTCTTTTAATTTCTTAAATATTTGAGAATCCATGCCTGGCCGAAATTCTGGATTTCCTATTATCGGATAGAGGGGGGAGTTTTTAGTCGAAAAATTCGAGTTATGACATACTTTATTTCCAGTCCATAAAGTTGGGCCTATCGTTGGATGGGTTTTAACTGTAAGGGTAATGCTGAATAACACCATATTGCCCTATTCAACGGTACAGGGCACATTTGTTGCTCTATAGTGATCCACAATTTATAATCCCCATGTCTACTCCAGTCTGCTATCCTTCCCAATTGAACTGCTTGATAATATTTTAGCATATCCGGTGCTGATATTCCTCCAGCCTTCTTGGGCAGGATCAATAGTTTCCTACCGATCCTTGGCCTTTTACTGCCCCATATAAATTTTGAGAATAAAGCCCGGACTTGATTGAAGTACGACATGGGGATCTGAATTGGTAGAGCTTGAAAGAGAGAAATTTTGGCACTACACTCATTTTTAAAATATTAGATCTCCCAAACCAAGAGTGCATTCCTCTACTCCATCCATCTAGCATTGTTCTAACTGTACCCAGTAGTGGTTTAAAGTTTAACTCAAAAATATCCTTTAAATCTGGTGGCATTTGTGTCCCCAAATAGTTCATTTTTTTTCTTTTATCCCGTTTAGGTTTGGTGGGGAATTTTTTGCCCTTTTCAGTAGACCTAGTCAGGGCCTAATCGAGGCCCCTGCCGAAAAGGAGGGAGCCCTCAAAGGGGAGACCACAAAGGCGGGTCTTGGATGCATTATTGCCATCCCACGTCTTGACCCACACTGCTCTTCTAGCAGAGTTCACGAGAGCTCCCGTCTTTGCGGTGGTTTGCACGGTCTCTACCGGCTAGATAGGCCACTGCGCTACCTATGACCTGTAGCGAGTCTAGTATCTCCTTGGACTTAGAAACGCGGGAAACATGGTCCATCAACCTGGAAATCCAAGCAGCCGCATTCCTAGCTATGCATGCTGAAGCCAATGCGGGGCTCATTGCTGCTGCATTGGCCTCCCAAGCCCTACGCAAGGTAGTCTCGGCACGCCGATCAATCAAATCCTTTAGGTTACCCGAATCCTCAAAAGAGAGGTCAGACTGCTTGGACACCTGCGCCAGGGAGGCGTCCAATCTAGGTACCTTAAATAATTTATCCTCGTCGTCCTCCTCCTTAAAGGGACACCGACGCTTCCAAGTTTTATACCTTATAAGCCTCCTCTCGGGTTCCGTCCATTCCCTAAGGATGATATCCTTAAGAGACTGGTGTACCAGAATGGCTCTGGGTTGGGGTCTCACTAAGCCTTGGTACATTCTATCCTGTACGGATACCTGTTCAGCCGGCTGCTGAATATCCTCAGAGGCATAAACTGCGCTGAGGAGGGCCTCCATGTCGTCGGCTGAAAAGATGTGCTTTCCTGCCCTGGAATCATCATCCTCCTTTCTCTGCCTGACTATCCACCAGACCCTCATAAGGGCCCTGATCGGGGGCCTGAGTCCTGCGATCAGGGATCTCAGAGATTCCTGGCGAACTCTACCTAGTTGGGAAGATGAGGAACTCTCCTGAGAGGAGGCCCCCCCCCCACGGTGTGGGACTCAGATTCTCTAGCTCTAAGAGAGGTCTGAAAATCCTTGAGTGGCAAGCATCTGGGTCTGGACAGAGAGGAAGTCCCTCATAACCTGAGAAGTCTCCATTCCTGCCAACTTCTGGATACATTTAAAGCAGAAGGGCTTGGAGTAATCTGAGGGCAGCTTTCCATTACAATAACCGCATCTTTTAGAGCGGGCAGGGTCTTTAGAAGAACGGCTAGCTCCCCCTGGGCAGTGACGTCTTCTCCAGCAACACACAGGAATGCTCACATGAACTCTGCGTGAAGAGTCGGGGTACCCACCCCCATTATAACCCCCGCTGAATGGGCAGACTAACCCCCAGTGGTCTCCTCTGCAGCTGTGGCCGTAGAAGGCCAGTCCTCACGCTCCATGGTGACCCCCGCGGATCGGGACACTGGCGCTGTGTAGGGACCAGTCGAGCCCCTCTCTCTCAGGCTGCGGTGTGTCTCCGGTACCGAGACCAGTCTGTGAGGCCTCTCTCCCTGGCTGGGAAAAAAACGCCGATGGCTGCCACTATCTTGCCGGAGCTGGAAGTGACGCGGTGCGCATGACGTCATCTCCCGGCGCTAGAGAGAATCACACATACGCCGGGAAAATGGCGCTGCATAGCCAGGAGCAGAGAAGAGCTTCCCCCAACACTAACCTGAACCGCGCAAATGCACCAGGGAGGCGGTAGGCAGCACCGGAAGAGCGCCCATCCCCGGACCTCCAGCAGGTAGGGGGGAGGGAGAGAGAGAGAGGAAAATTTAGCCCCTGGAGTTCTAGGGTAGATTTTAACCTAGGGTCCACCAGTGCTCACGGGGGTTCTTCTAATGCCCCCCTGAGTGCATAGGGACACCCCCCAGGAAGGTCCTTGTCCTACTGGGCCCAGAGGCTTCCCAGGCATGTGGCCCAGCTCCCAGGGGGTGACCTCCTGGCCTTAGGTCCAATAGAAAAATAAACGGTTTCGCTGTGGGGAAACAATCAAAAAACTGAGGAGCACAGGGAGGGGCGGGGTTTTTAACCTCTTGTTTGATTGTGTTTCCTGTCAGGTGGAGCCTAACAGAAGTGCCGGTGAGGTCAGCCACCAAACAAGGGAGGTCCTGACCAGGTGGGCTCACCCGGATTTGATAATCCAGGGATGATGGGCACTTGTCTCATCTGGACAGAATTTCCTTCTGTAGCACTCGAGTGTGAGATTGCGCATATGGTACCGCCTCGAAGGGAGCTACCATGAGGCCCAGGACTTGCATGCAAAAGCGGATTGACGACGATTTCTGGGATGTCAACTGCCGCACCGCAGCCCGGAGGGTCTGCTACTTTTCCACAGGAAAGAAAACCTTTGTCTCTGAGGAGTCCAGAATCAATCCCAGATATACTAGGCGTTGAGTCGGTACCATTACTGACTTCTGAATGTTCAGTACCCAAACAAAGTGTCGGAGGGTTTGACAGGTTATAGACACGCTCACCTCTAATTCGGAGGCTGAAGCGGCCCTCAAAAGGAGGTCGTCCAAGTAGCCCACGATAGCGATGCCACGTTGTCTTAGTAGGGCGAGAATTGGGGCAAGCACCTTGGTGAACACCCTTGGTGCCGATGCCAGGCCAAAGGGGAGAGCCACAAATTGATAGTGGTCTTCCATGACCGCAAAGCACAGATATCTCTGATGCTTTGTGCATATGGGGACATGTAAATAGGCATCCCTGATGTCCAAGGATGTCAGAAAGTCCCCCGGCTGAAGGGCAGTGACGACAGGGCGAACAAATTCCATCCGGAATCTTTGTACCTTCACGAAGCAATTGAGGGCCCTGAGGTCCAGAATTGGGCGAACACCCTCCTTTTTCGGTACTATGAACATATAGGAGTAAAACCCCTGAAACCGTTCCTGTACTGGGACAGGAATAACCACCCCGCGTTTCAGCAGGTCTTGAACTGCCCCAAATAGGGCTTCCTGACGAGCCGGTTGTAGCTGGAGGGAAAAAAATCGGTTTGGTGGGCAAGAGAGAAACTATCTTGTACCCTGAAGACACTACTTCGCAAACCCACCGGTCTGGGACCCGAGATGTCCACCGGGCCGCGAATTCGCGAAGACGTCCCCCCCACCCGAGAGATGGGTGGGGGCAAACCTTCATGCGGACATAGCTTTGTCTGCAGGTTTGTTGGGTTTGCGAAACCAGGGACGTCTCTGTCCCCGAGCAGGCGCTTTATCAGCCTGAGGTATTTTACCTGCCGCACCAACGCTTGTGTGCAGTGAAGAAGGGCCCTTGCCTGCGGCGTGGCTCCTTTAACCAAGGTAGACAGCGTAACACCACCGCCTGACTTGAAGCCCTGGCCAGCAGAGGAATAGTGTCCAAGGCTGATTCACAAACGAATTTTAGGCCTTGTACTAGTTGGTCAGCTAGGACTACCTCATTCGCGGAAGCCTAACGTGCTTGTAACCCACTGAGCAGCATCTTTGCCCATTCCGTGAGTGTCTGAGACACCAGGCCCCCAACTATGGTTGGGCGTACCGCCGAACCCACTATCGTGTACAGGTTGCGGACGATCACCTCAGCCTTCTTCTCCGCAGGGTCTTTGAAGGCGGGAGCCCCCTCCACGGGTATGGTGATTAGCTTCTTTAGTCTGGACACAAGAAGGTCCACTATCGGGGGCGAGGTCCATTTTTTCAAGAAACTCTCTTCAAGAGGGTAGCGCACCCTTAGATTTTTAGGGACTGAAAAAACCTTCTGTGGTTTATCCCACTCCTTGTATAAAAGTTTGTCTAAATAAGACACACAAGGAAACACTTTAGCAGTGCGGGTTGCCTTACGGAACCCAAAGGGGAGCGTGAGGACCGGCCTTCTACGGCCACAGCTGCAGAGGAGACCACTGGGGGTGAGTCTGCCCATTCAGCGGGGGTGGGTACCCCGACTCTTCACGCAGAGTTCATGTGAGCATTCCTGTGTGTTTTTTTGTGTATCTCGCACTGCAGTGATAAGGTCACTTACTAGGGCCCTATCGCAAGCTGACCTGGGTCCGAAGTCGTCCTCACTGTCTGGGCGATCTTAGTCCGCATCCTCAGATACCTCAGAGCCAGGGTCATGAGCGCTAGCTGGACCCGGCTCTGCATCTGAGTTGTCCCCAGAAGATGGCAGGGGGCGCTTTCTAGCCAGCGTTCTCCCACGCGCTGCTTCCACCTTGGCATCAAAGGCATCTAGGATTGCCGACATAGCGTCCAGCGATACATCGGATGCAGGGGCATCAATTGTCAGCTCAGGTGTCTCGGGGGAAAGAACGTCTGCTTCAGACGCCATGCTGTCCACACACCTGACACAGGGACTCCCCAAGCAAGTAAGCCACCCTCCTAGCGGCAGTAGAGATGAGGGGTTCCCCCCAGAGGACTCACCACCCAGGAACAGTAGTAAGATGTTTGCTAGCAGAGCCGTTTCCTCTAGAAGAGCGTGTCTGTCGGTCTGTGCTGGTTCAAAGCTACGATCAAAGGCCGCTTGTGGGGCTGCTACTTTTGTCAGTTTTTTTAGACTGATCAGTCAGCAGCGTTTATCTGTTCGTCTGGCCGTTTTTAAATGGTCTGATCGATGGTAAAATAGCCGCCGATCTGATACTAGAGGCCAACAGTGCGTGGGCCACAAAAGCATGGCCGCCAGCATAAATGAGTGTGGGATCTACAGGAAAATGGCCGCCGAGCAGCGGCTAGAGGCCTACCCAGTGCGGCCACATGAAACAACGATCGTTCAGAGCACCGCCGTATCTGGGAGCCTGGGGAAAAAATGTGGAGGCCGCCGAGCGGCCGCTTAGCAGAAAACCACAGTGCAGCAGAGTAAATACAGCAGTCCGTCTACATCAGCAGGAATTACCAAAAACATGGCCGCCGAGCGTCGATAGAGTTCGATACAATGTGGCCACAAGAACATGGCCACAGGTGCAACTAAAGCAATACAGCATGGATCACAGCAAAAATGCTCGCCGACAGCATGGAGCAGGACACACAGGTAAGCAGAAGCTCTTATGCAGCTTATACACTGATTTAGTGCATAACTTATAGTTCCCCAGGTGAAACTCCCCAGGGGGACCCCAAGAGAGCCTAGGGAGGAGGGAAAGGAGGGGAGAAGGGAGGGATAGAGCCCTTTACTCACCTCTCCAGGGATGCCCAGCTCTGTCTTCCTGCCGAAGCAGGGGATTACTACTTACCCTTCCTGAGGATTGTGCTGGAAGCATCCTAGACAGACCCTCTCCCGCATGGTGACGGTTGGCCCGGCTGCTGCAACTCAGCCCTATAAACCGGTCATATGCATGCCCTGGAGCGTATAGCTCACTGGCCACCTGTAGAGCGACGGGCCTGTCGTGGACAACCCAGTGCGTAGCTATGGTCGGCACAGGCTCGATGGCCGACACTGGGGGGGGGGGGGGGGGGGGTGACTACAAGGATCTGGGATCCAGCCTGTCGCCCCCTGCGGGAGTTGTTCGAAGATCACAGGAAAAAATAAAACCAAAAATCCAAAGTAAATTTGAAATAAAGCCTCCAGGCCTATGTCTTCTCCTTAACTAGGCAGAAAAACTGAGCTGCTTGGTGCAGGCTGAGGGGATATAGCCAGTAGGACCGCTCCCCTGGGTGGGGCTGTTCAGCTTTGAAGTTGATAACACTTTCTGCCTAGTCACTCCTAAAGGAAGGCCAATACCCACTTTGTCAAGATTAAGGCTGTGTCAGTCCATGAACGAAAGAGAAATAAAGATTCCTGTTCCTTTAACCACTTCCGGACCGCCGCACGACTATATACGTTGGCACTTAGAGGGATATCTCTTATGGCAGCAGCTAGCTGCCATAACCCCGGTATCCTCATCTTCAGCCGGCTGTCTGGTTTCCGATAATGGTGGTCTCTGCGGTGGTTTAGCCGCAAGATCACCGTTATCGGCGGCGGGAGAGGGTCCCCCTCTCGCCGCTCTCCTGTGCCCTGACGCTTATCGGAGCCATCGGTAGCGGCGGTGGCAATTGGGTCCTTCTCCTCCCTGGGCATGGATACGAGTGAGGGGAACGATGGCCCCCACGCGTCACTTCCACCCATAGCTCTCAAATGGCCATTTTTTTTCAACTGACTTTTTTTATTGAATTTTAGTCCAAATAGTCTTTTGGAGCTCAGATATCATATTTAAGAGGACCTGTCATGGTTTTTCTATTACAAGGAATGTTTACATTCCTTGTAATAGGAATAAAAGTGACACAATTTTTTTTAAAAGAACAGTGTAAAAAAGAAAAACCCGCCCGTCCCGACGAGCTCGCGTGCAGAAGCAAACGCATAGGTGAGCAGCGCCGCATATGAAAAAGGTGTTCAAACCACACATGTGAGGTATCGCCACGATCGGTAGAGAGAGCAATTCTAGCACCAGACCCCCCTCTAACTCAAAACATGCATACAAAAGAAAAATCTTTATATGTCAATTTACTCTGCGTAACATTATCTTTCACAATATAAAATAAAATTGGGCTAACTTTACTGTTGTCTTATTTTTCAGTCAAAAAAGTGTATTTTTTCCAAAACAAAAGTGCGCTTGTAAGACCGCTGCGCAAATACGGTATGACAAAGTATTGCAACGACCGCCATTTTATTCTCTAGGGTGTCAGGGAAAAAAAATTTAAATTAAAATTTAAATTACTTAAATGTAAGTAATTTTTAGCAAAAAAAAAAAAAAAAAATTGTTTTTAACTTGTAAACAACAAAGCTCAGAAAGAGGCTCGGTCCTGAAGTGGCTAAACCATGTTATACAGCACAGTGCTTGCACTGTGTATTTTGACCCCCTGTATCACCTGAAATACCTGGATAATTCTGCCAGTTTCTACCCTCCCCTTTGTACTCTGACTCCGATATATCAGGGCTGATGAGCCCTGACACAGTTGTCAGCGTATGTGCCTTCATCATACGCTGCTATCTGCAGCTCTCCCCCTGTCCTTCTCCCCCTCCCCACCTATCATCTCTCACCATCCCTGATCTGCTCCTCTCCCCACTGCTTCAAAACTAACTGATCTGTATATAATCCTCTCTGTCAGATAAAAAGCGGTGTCCTAGTGTCTATGCTTTATAAATAAATTATAAAAAAGATTTCTACCAGCTTTAACATGACTCCCGTCTCTCTGCTCCTCCCCGGCTGACGTCAATACAAAGTAAATGACACCCCCAGATCGGTTCGCATATCGCAGTGCGAACTGTCAATTGGGACAGGAATCGTTCACACCCATGCAATCCGATTATGGTACGAACCAAAAAAAGGTCCGGCACGACTTTGGTCGGAATGCGATGCAAATTCAGTCATACAATCTGTATGGCTGAATTTGCATCGCACAAACATCGCATGTGTGAACCCAGCATGAAAGTCCCTTAGTCATTTTCATATATATATATTCATATATATATATATATATATATTCATATATATATATATATATATAACATTAAAACAAAAAAAACGATATACAACCACTTTAGATATCACTGTTCACTAGGGCTGCAACTAACGATTATGTTCATAACCGATTAGTTGGCCGATTATTGTTTAGATTAATCGGATAATAGCCTTAAAAAAAAAAAAAATGCAGTTTTACATTTTTTTTGGGCCAATTTGTTGTTGGGCAGATTACAAAACACAAATTGCCGCAAAAACACATTACATGCTTTTCTGCAGATTCTCCATTGAAGTATATTGAACCAAAAAAAAGAAAAAAAATAGCACCGTTTTGCGTTAAAAAGTCCTTGCCCTTTCCAAATACGCAGCAGCCGGAAAAAAAATCATGGATGTGAACGTGTCCCATAGGAAAACATGTATATGAACTGTAGTGTGTTTCTGCAAAAAGCACCAAAAACAGAGGTGTGAACCCCGGCCTGAGATGTTCAGTAACATTAACGGGGTTAAAAAAAAAAAAAAAAATAAGTACAGAAAGAGCAAATAATCGCTACTGTAAGGGGTTCATTTTTTTTACTGTGGGACAGTTAAAGTAATATTTACAGTAGCGATTTGCTTTTTTGTACTATAAAAGGCTAATTTTATTTTTTTAACCCCATTATGTTACTGGCCGATTAACCACTTAAGCCCTGGACCAAAATGCAGGTAAAGGACCAGGCCCCTTTTTGCAATTCGGGACTGCGTCGCTTTAACTGACAATTGCGCGGTCGTGCGACGTGGCTCCCAAACAAATTTAGCGTCCTTTTTTTCCCACAAATAGAGCTTTCTTTTGGTGGTATTTGATCACCTCTGCGGTTTTTCTTTTTTTGTGCTATAAACAAAAATAGAGCGACAATTTTGGAAAAAAAAAATGCAATATTTTTTACTTTTTGCTATAATAAAACTCCCCCAAAAATATAAAAAAAAAAAAAAACGCATTAAGCGTTTATCGGTTGGTTTGCGCAAAATTTATAGCGTTTACAATATAGGGGATAGTTTTATTGCATTTTTATTAATTTTTTTTATTTTTTACTGCCAATGGTGGCGATCAGCGATTTTTTTCGTGACTGCGACATTATGGCAGACGCTTTTGACACATTTTTGGGCCCATTGTCATTTTCACAGCAAAAAATGCATTTAAAATGCATTGTTTAGTGTGGAAATGACAGTTGCAGTTTGGGAGTTAACCACAGGGGGCGCTGAAGGGGTTATGTTTCACCTAGTGTGTGTTTACAACTGCAGGGGGGTGTGGCTGTAGGAGTGACGTCATTGATTGTGTCTCCCTATAAAGGGGATGACACGATCGATGCAGCCGCCACAGTGAAGCCGTGTTTACACGCGGCTCTACCCCGTTCTTCAGTTCTGGGGACCGATCGCGGGACCCCAGCAGCGATCGGGCCCGCGGGTCCCGGAGCTTCGGCCCGGGTCGCGCGACTGGGTAAATGTGCAGGTAGGTCCATCTGCCCAGCCGTGCCATTCTGCCGACGTATATTTACAGGCGGCGGTCCTTAAGTGGTTAATCGATTATGAAAATTGTAATCGATTAATTTCATAATCGATTAGTTGTCAATTAATCAATTAGTTGTTTCGGCCCTACTGTTCACCTTTATGTCCAAGACTTGAGGCACGTACATAAAACAATAAAATGCTGAACAGGTACATATAAATCAGGCCAGCCTTACACGTGGCATTCCTGAAATAACCAAAAGAATCCCTCACCTATGTCATCACGCTCAGAAGGACTTACCTCAAGTAAAGGAAAAAGATCCTTGTCTTCATCCTTTAAAACATTCCATTTTTGAATAAGTGGAGGCATCAGCATCTGAATATATTCCTGACAAAAGTAAATGATTAAATTAGACAATATCCAATCTGCTTGTAATGATTCAAATATGTATAACGGTTTTATCAGTGTTCAGACAATCTAGAATATCAAGCTTAGTCCTGCAATACAAATTACAGTGTTAGAAGTTTTCTTTAATCTAATATTTATCAATTAACAAATAAGGTAGATTATATACCCAGTCAGTGGTGGAGTAGGACGCTCCGGACCTTCCGTCACGAGTCTGCTCTCACCTGGATTAGACAGACAGTAGACTAGACAACAGACAGGCAGGCAGGTTCCTACAAACCTTGCTGCTGCATGAACCAACTGCAGCTCATAGGACCGGCTCCTTCTACTTGGGCCCCCTCGTGGGCCATCTCTCCTCCATCGCTCCTCAGGTAAGACCCTGTCTTTCAGGGCCATCCACCCCCCAGGAATCGCTGATGACCGTCCTTTTCAGGACAGCCATTTCAGCGACTAATTGCGGCTTATAACTCCTTTGTTCGGCCGCATCGCACCCCACACTTGCCACCCTTAATCAGTCTGGACCCCCGGCGTTCATAGAAACGCTCTTCTCCCGGCGCTTTCGCGGCTTTTTTTCGCATCCGCGCCAGACTCGGCCTCATTCGCGGCAACTAGGAAAGGCCGCGGCTTCAGCCGCTGCGCGCCGCATTTAGGCATACAAACAGCCCGGAAACCCCCGGAATTTGGCCAGAATCATCCCCCCTATCCCTGGAGGACCCCATCCTCCCCGGATTATTAATACTTTAGCTCACCCACCTAATTAAACAGCCCCAAACCTGAGGCTTGTGCCTCAGTTCGGCGGCCATCTTGGTACACCCCAGCATTAGGGACACCTCTCATCCCCCCTTCCTACCTCAATCCAATAGTACTTGATCCAAGGCTATGTCCAATCGCCTCTCAGGGATCAGGAAGGAATTTTTTTTCCCTGCGACAGGACATTGGCTCAGCACTGCCAGGTTTTTTTTGCCTTCCTCTGGACCAAGGCCGAGAGGGAGGATTCAGCGAATCCTACCTCCGTTGTTATTTAATCATCACCCCCCCCCCCTGGTGACTGGCGACAATGGCTAATCTGCGATACTCTGCGGACTCTATTCGGGGTCTGAGACAATTCGCAACAGCATTACCAGCCGTCACCAAAAAGGCCTTAAAAATAGAGCAACTTTTGAGATTCGATCGACCATCAAAAATGTCAACTATTTAACCCAGCTCAAGCGCATATCATGTGCTTTGATCAACACAAGATCGGCAGTAAAACACCGATCAGAAATCCAGGATTTCTTACTACAAAACGATCTAGACTGCCTCTTTATTACAGAAAGCTGGCTCTCAGACGACTGCAACACCATTCTCGGAGAATTGGTGCCAGAAAACTATCGCATTATAACGGAAAACAGAACAGGGCAAAGAGGAGGCGGCCTGGCGGTGATTCACAAGAATCACATTGCAATCACTAAGCCAGCCCTTCAAAATCCCCTTCCATTCATGGAAACCCTTACTCTTCAACTTCAAACTTCCCCCCAGGAGACTGTTCACATTCTCCTCTGCTATAGGCCTCCTGGGCCAAAATCGCAGCTTCTGCCATCATTAACGGAGTTTATATCCACTTATACCCTTAACAGCAAACACCTTTTGCTGCTCGGGGACTTTAATCTGTGGGCCAACTCCTCACAGGATCCCATTGCGGACGCATGCATCAATCACCTGGAAGGATTAGGGCTACAGCAACTTATATGCTGGCCAACACATGCTTCAGGTCACACACTCGACCTAATTTTCAGACAAAATCTGAAAAGAAGCATTTTAGAAAATGAACCATTGCCATGGACAGACCACCATGCAATTAATTTCATAATCTCCAAAATTCCCCCAGTGATAAAAGCACCCAAGCCGGTGACAATACACTGGACTAGATCTCAGAAGAAGCTCCATTCGGAACTCTTTAAATCTACCTTGGGAAACAGAATCAAAACAATCCATCCACATCAAACAGCCGCAGATACACTGGATGCTATAAACGCAGCCCTGCTACAGTCAGCCGATTTAGTAGCACCGAAACGCAAAGCCTGCATCCGGAAAAAAAAGTCCGGCTGGTTCAACAACCAGCTGGCGCTTCTGAAGCAAGAGCGCAGAAGGGCGGAAGCCGCCTGGAAAAGAAGCCCTTCAGAGGATAACCTCATCACCTACAAGGCAATAACAACACAATATCATAAAGAAATCTTCAAAGCCAAGAAACATAATTTTTCTATGGCGATTAACAGCGCCCTAAACCGTCCCCGCGAGCTCTTCAAGATGGTCACCCAGACCATGAATCCAGGATGTCTTGAAGTCCCCAACTCAGACACCCAAGAGTTCTGTAATGAACTATCGGATTTCTTCATCAACAAAATTGAAAGAATCCGGGAAAGCATCATGCAAAACAACCCCACCGTCAATCAACCACAAAATACCCACAGAAACGGTCTACAATCAACAAAGTTCACTCTGGAACCAATCTCTATCGATACCACAAAAAATATCATTGGTGCTTTGCGGAACAGCACATCGCCCAACGATATCATCCCCACCAAACTGTTGAAGGAATGTGCCGACATCCTGGCACCACCCATCACACAGCTTATAAACCAGTCATTTAAGGAAGGCATAGTGCCATCCCTGTTGAAAGAGGGCACAATCCAGCCCATCTTGAAAAAACCTAACCTGGATCCCAAGGACCCAACTCACCGCCGTCCCATAACAGGCCTAAATGTTCTCTCCAAGATAATGGAGAAAGTTGTGGTACAACAGCTGCAACAGCATCTAGATACCCACAATCTACTGGATCCATTACAATCAGGCTTCCGTCCCGGACACGGGACAGAAACGGCCTTACTCAAAATATGGGACGATGCTCTCGAGGCCGCAGACGAAGGTGAATCTTGTCTCCTGGACCTAAGCGCAGCCTTCGACACGGTAGACCACAAACTGTTACTGATGCGACTAGCCACGGTAGCAGGAGTCGCAGAAGGTGATTTACCATGGTTTTCTTCCTTTCTTGAAAACCGATCACAAACATCAGTTAAACTAGGATCTTTCACGTCGGAAAAGCGTACCGTGTCATGTGGAGTCCCCCAAGAATCCCCCCTGTCGCCGGTGCTTTTCAACATCTATCTTCGCCCTCTTTTTGATATTATCAGTAGCCAAGAACTACTCTATCACTCTTATGCAGACGATACGCAAATCTATTTTCGCATCTGCGACAAAAAGGATCATCATCCCAGTTTAGAGAAATGTCTCTCTTTGATAGAAAACTGGATGACTAAGAGTTATCTTAAACTCAACAGTTCAAAAACAGAACTCCTTATGTTTCATAAGGAGTTCATCTATCCATGATGGGTGACTATCCAATTAACTCTAGCCATATTACTATTATTTTATGAAACTCTGCGTTATAATTGCTCATCCATATGCTTTACCATCTATGCACTGTTTTCAAACGACTGTATGAGGTGATATAGCCATGCCATGCCTTGCATGAGTATTAATGTAGGGGCTGCTTGACCCCATATGCATCATACCACTCAGTCCGCGGTAACCTTAAATATCCCAAGGGAATTTATCTATTTACATTTTCTTCTACCCAATCCATCAATTTGGAGGGAGCCCTGCACAAATTCCGATTGGACAACGCCTCTAAATGGGAGGGTGGTTACACGTTGACGTCTCCTATATAGATCAGAAGTAGAGGTAGGCGTGTACCCGCTTCAGAAGACGTGATTGGACGAAACGATCGTCAAGCGGATACACGCATACCCCCACGCACTTCCGGGAGACGAGCTGGAACGCACGCCGCTCTACAGCTCCGTCACGAGTACCGGACGCTAAGTGCCTAGTGGGAACACTGCTGGTTCAGCAGTTTGTTTTTACACCCTACGGCTGGTACATTTTACCAGCCTGGACCTTTTTTAATCTTTTATTTTCTTTATTATTGCGGAGGTATATAAAGACAGCATTTTTCCTCCACTGTGGAATTTAAAGGGAACGTCGGGAAACCCAGTGCCTAAAGATCTGAGCTGTGGAACACTTGGTGGAGATCCTATCTACGCTTTTTACCCCTGTAGGGGTGCTCAACTCTGGTGAGTGGGGACACATAAGGGGGAGCACCGGAGCCACAGCGACTGCACCTGAAGTATTATGTTTGTTCACCAAGCAAGTCACTAAGATGACACCCATCGAATGAACTGCTTATTTGTTGTCATTTACTTATTGCCAAAAGTTGGAAGGACTTTTCTGATCCATTGTTTATAGATGGTTTTCACATTATTTTGTTGTTCACATTTATTAAGTATACCACATTTGCTCACTGGCAACTGATGCTGCTAGTTGTGGATGATATATATATATATATATGTTTTTTTCACTGCTCAGAATCATTCACTTCACACATTGGCGTGTGAATATATTTAACTAATTATTTTCATGTCTTGCTATTAATTAGCTGGCCACACCGTCCAGTGCACCTGCACTAATATTTTGATTATCACAGTCAAACTACAGGCATTTAGATTATCGCCATCTAGTGGCAACTTAGTTTCATTATACCACATATTATAATATTATATATTTTTGGTTATCCACTTTCACTTTATGATCCTCGCTACTTAGCGTTAGGACTGCTCACAGGCTTATTAGCCAGATTACACCCTGGTCACACAGGGAACACACAGACAGCGCCACTACCCCCATTCTTTGTATTTCCTTATGTTTCACGCCAGCCGAAAGAGTCAACTGGCAACAACCTGGACACCGCCGCCCATTCTGGGCCAAATCATCACCCCTAGCTCCAAAGTCAAAAGTCTTGGGGTCATTTTCGACACCTTCATGACAATAGATGCACAAATAGGGTCAGTAGTCAGCGGAGCGCACCATCTGTTGCGCCTACTACGCAGACTTATTCCATTTATCCCCAAAGAAGACGTAGCAGTCGTGGTGGGAACAATCGTGAATTCCAGATTGGACTATGCCAACGCCCTGTACCTCGAACTCCCAAAGTACCAAATCTCCCGTCTGCAAGTCGTTCAGAATACGGCCGCCAGACTGGTGACTGGGAAAAAAAAAATGGGAATCAATCTCACCTTCGTTGAGAACCCTTCACTGGCTGCCAGTAAAAGACAGAATTGCATTCAAAGCACTCTGCCTGACACACAAGTGCATCCATGGGAAGGCTCCGCAATATCTTTGCGACAAGATAGAACCTCACAACTCGAATCGCGTTCTGCGATCCACCGACCAAAATCTGGTCAAGGTACCAAAAACAAGTCTAAAGGAGAAAGAAGGTTTGCCTTTCAAGGTCCTAGACTATGGAACGCTTTACCAACCAGCATTCGGTTGGAGGAAAACCACCTGACTTTCAGAAGACAGATCAAGACTCTGCTCTTTTGATGTCATGAGACACGAACAACTAGCGCCCAGAAGCGATTCAGTTCGCATGTGCCGCGCTTTATAAATTTTTCATTCATTCATTTATAACATTTTCATTCCAAGACTAACTACATTATTGATGTTATTTTTACATTCTACATTTTGATCTTGTTTTTGGAATATTTTGCCATTTTATTAAATACATTTTTGAGTTTTTACACAAAAACCGAACTACTTCAGAACTTTTCTCGCCAATTTAATTTACAGAATATCGGTAATACCATAAACAGTATTTAACACACATACAGTAGTATTAATGGCTAACTGCATTAAGATCAAATCCATTTTATATTAAGATTGCATTTTATCTTCCTTTGTAGTGCCAAAATATTTTGGAACATTTGCATCTACTACA
Organism: Rana temporaria; assembly: GCF_905171775.1. Classification (NCBI taxonomy): domain Eukaryota; kingdom Metazoa; phylum Chordata; class Amphibia; order Anura; family Ranidae; genus Rana; species Rana temporaria. The sequence continues at coordinate 105,045,806 of NC_053489.1, forward strand.
TGGAAGTGCACAAAGATCATGCAAGCAGGATATATCCCTAGATCAGTGGTTCTCAACCTCACTAGTGCCGTGACCCCTTAATAAAATTTCCCAAGTTGTGGGGCCCCCTAACAGTAAAATTATTTTTGTAGCATGGCGCTCCCTGAGTCCCCTCCACTCGTACAGTATTAAAACCTCATATGGTAAATTTTAGGATGTACCACTCTTTCTCTTTGTTCTCTTTTCTTTCCCTTGTATCTCTCTCTATCCTAATTTCCTATTTTTTTTCACCCATCCCTCTTTCTTTCTTCCTCACTTTTTTTTCCCTCCCTTCCATGTATTCTCTATTTTTATTCCTTCTTTTACTCTTTGGTGGAGGGGGGGGGGATGGGATAAGTGGCAATGCTGGGGGAAGTTCTGTTCAGCCAATATAGGTGCTCTTGATCAAAGTCATCTGCTGATCGGAGAACTGTAGTGGGGACTTTTAATGACAACTATAATCACAGGTAGTATTACTCACTGTGTCTCTGACTTTGTGGTGTCTCGTAGCAGTGACACCTTTGCTGAAATCAGGTCTCCTCCAGCCCCTCCCACCTCACATGTCAACTTACCTCTAGTCTCTGCCCCCCAGCCATGCCGTGAACTGAATGTGCGGCTGTGAAGAGGTTGAGTGGGTGGCCGTGGGCTCCGGGAACCGCCCAGCTGGGGGGCCACAGGCTCCAGGTACAGCCCTGCTGGGCAGCCGCAAAACAGTTGGGAGAGTGGTGCGAGAACAGCCCAGGATTCGGTGACCCCTGACAAATCAACATTTGACCCCCGAGGGGGTCCCGACCCCAGGTTGAGAACCACTGGCCTAGATGAACATGTTGGGTGAGCTGGTTGTTACAACATTTTCGATCAATAAAGCCAGAAAATAGAGGAAAAGCAAATCTTGATAACTATAAAGATCAGTTTATCTGTGCAGGAATTTTGTATCTGGATGCAATGACTGTCAGAAGAGGTATAGTAGTTGTAAACCCTAAAGGCCAGTACACACAATCGCATTTTTCAATGGGAATTGTGTGATGGCAGGCTATTGTCGGAAAATATGACCATTTGTATGCTCCATCGGACAATTGTTGTATTTTCCGCCAACAAATGTTGGCTAGCATGCTTTAAAATTGTGCATCGTCGGATTATCTGATCGAGTGTACAGAAGTTAGAGCTGCACGATTCTGGCAAAAATTAGAATCACGATTTTGTTTGCTTAGAATAAAGATCACGATTCTCACGACGTAAAATCTTTCACATTATACAAAAAAAATTGGGCCAACTTTACTGGTTAGTTTATTTATTTTTTAATTCATTAAATTAATTTTTTCCTGATCATGGCTAGGTATCAAGAGATCCCCAAATTTTCCACTTCTTAATAAGTGATTAAACAGTACTGACTGGCATATTCAGGGTGTTGGATATCTTTTTATATCCTTTTCATTACCTTGTTACACAGGTCTTTTTGACTGTTCTTTTCTATCATCCTCATGGCTCAGTGTCTAGCCTGCTTAGTGCATCCATGCGAGAGCCAACAAACACATCGACTATTTAAACACAGACACTAATTGTGATTTAAAAAGCCACAAATGTGGGAAATTAACCTTTAATTGCCATTTTAACCTGTGTGTGCAACCTATGTCTGTACCAAGGCCAAACATTCCAGTGCATGTAAACTTTTTATCAGGGTCATTTGATTCCTATTATGATTTAAAAAGGATCCAAAAAAACTGATAATAAATGGCTTAATGCGATTGCTATCCTTAAAAAGTTTTTTGGCATGATCAGTAATTTTTAATATGAATGCCCAAATTTCCCAATTTCTGCCAGGGTGTGCAAACTTTTGAGCACAGCTGTATAAAACTTGATATTTCAAAACCACCAATTCTTAAAAGTTTTTACTAAATTTCTTTGTATATGAAAAATCTAACAGCCAGTACAAAAGCTGACATGAAGAACTTTATGTACTCACTTCCTTATTTAGGTGATGTCCAACGGAATCCGCTAATGTTCCTATAGCATCATAAAGGATGAGAAGGTTTTTGTGCTGGTATTTACTGAATGCAAAGACCAATGTATCCAGAATGTAAGCTAAGTAGGGAACAAGCTCAGTACAAGCTTCCTCTTCTAAAGTAGCAAAGGCACTAAAGGAATACAAAAACGGACACTTAGCTAAACATCAGAAAAATTATACCACAGAGTATATATAAGCTTTGTATACACAAACATCAGATGCTACTTAACATCTAGCACACGTCTTTTGCTTCATCAAGTAGTTGAACGCTCATATACTGAAAATTTAGTTTGACTGTTAGACTTCAAATCGTTTATGATTTACAGGCCTAGAACAAGCATGCAGCAACTAAAGCTAAAACGCTAAAGCATTAAATCCTGGGAGTCTAAAAGGGGTTGTAAAGCCTCAAGGTCTTTCACCCTAAATTTATGCATCAAGGTGAAAAACTTTCTCTGCTGTACTGCCCCTAGAGACCCCCCGCCCTTTCCATACCTGAGCCAATCCATTCCAGTGATGTGCAGGAGCCCAGCGACTCCAGTCGTTGTCTCCATCCTCACTGGATAGATTGATTAGCAGCAAGAGCCATTAGCTCCCACTGCTGTCAATCAAATCCAGTGACAGGGGACAGGGCAAAGTCCTGCTGTCTGTGCCAATGGACACAGCAGGACTCAGGAGCATGCCCCAATGGAACATGGCTCTATGTGGGGGCACCCGATGAAAAGAGCGAGTCAGGAGCGCCGCCAGGGAACCACAGAAAAGGAGGATTGGGGCTGCTCTGTGCAAAACTCTTGCACAGAGCAGGTAAGTATTACATGTTTGTCGTTTTAAAAAATAAAATAAAACAAACCTTTACAATCAATTTAAAGCGGAACTATTCACCTCCATTCCAGGCATTTGCGTTTAACAGCGTTTCTTTGAAAGGAAAAAAATGGGTTCAGGTGCAGAAGATTTCCACGTTTCAGATGCCAACCGCGACTAAATGCGGTAACCCGCGTTTAGTTTATAGGCTTTTTTCCCCATAAAAAAAATATATTGAAACGCTTCTAAATGCAAACGCAGTAAGACGGCGCTAAATGCGGCATGTAAACACAGCAAGTTGTAAAAGCGTCCCGTGTACATAGAGCCTAACACCAGTAAGGCATACGATACCTAATCTCTTGCAATTCTGAACAAAAACATTGGATATAAAAACACTAAACGTAAGCATACCTGCAAGCAGCTTCTTGTACTCGCTTGTTGCTGTCAAGAATGCGTTTTAGCAGCTCTGTCATTAATGGCTTTAAATACATGTCTGGGGGCTGGCCGACTACCCAGTGTGCATAGCGGCTAAGGGTCCAGCAAGTAATGGAACGCACAAGAGCCTTTTTATCAGAAAGGCACTGAATAAGATGGGGGATCAGCTCAGGAAGGTAAGGAATCATACCCTGCATACAACCTAGAACACAAAACATGAGCAATCATTGACAATCATGTAATCTGCATACATTTTATCACTGACAAAAGTTGCCGTTTACCCCCATTTACATTTTTCAAGCCATCTATAGAGTAAAAGTGGGAAGAAGGGGTCAAATGGTCTTTATGACGTTTATGCACTGTTACAGCTTAAAGGGTCAGTAAAGGAAAACATTTTATTAGCTAAATAGCTTCCTTTACCTTAGTGCAGTGCTGTTGTCATGCCCTCATTGTTCGTTTTAGCACAGATGTTCTTGTATGGCTTTTCTGTTCTCCCTACTTCCTGGTTGTCTGGGTAAGAAAAGCATGGCAGAGCGAGGGGATTCCTGGTGTGTGGACAAACGTGCTCGCCCCCCTCCTGGAGACTACAACTGTGCATGTGAACACTGTGCACGTTTCCCAAACAGCAAGGAGGTGTGAATTACTGGGTGTGTCTAACACACCAGCACCTCCTCTCTTTCAATAAGTTTCGTTTTAGGAAACCACTGCCCTGCCTGGACCCCGCCCCCTTGCTAAGTGTAAAACTTCCATATCGAACACACTACACTGAGTTTACTGCAAGCAGCACCTGAACGGAGAAAACCTTGCAGACAAGCTCAAAAATAATGTAAAATCTTAAAGTCAGTGTAATATACTGTAAGGGGAAGAAGACTGGGAGAAGCATGTATGGCTTTGTGTGTGTGTGTTTAGAAGCTTTGAATAATCATCAGTGGGGAGGTATAGTGGGAGGTATAGTGGGCGGTTTATGCAAAAACTGTGAGAGAGCTCTCATGCCCGATTTTTTTAACCTGCAAAGGATACTGGGAAATGTAGTTCTACTAAGCACTATGGTCACATGAACAGTGCAGAGAAGCAGGAAGTGAAGAGCAGAGAAACGAAAGTAGAAACCAAGGTAAAATATATGATTGAATTGAATTGCTTTTCAATCGTTTTTAAAAGGAATCATTTAACTATTATGTCTCTATACCATGTAAACAGTCATTTTATCACAACATTTTTTTTCCTTTAGTGATCCTTTAAAGCGGGAGTTCACCTGAAAAAAAAAAATGTAACATTAGATTGAGGCTAATTATGCGAAGCAGAATCGGGTGTTTATTTTAAAATCAATGCAGTACGTACCGTTTTAGATTATAGATGTTCTCTGTGGCTTCCGGGTATGATCTTCGGGACTGGGCGTTCCCATTTGATTGACGGCCTTCCGACGGTCGCATACAGCGCATCACCAGTTGCCGAAAGAAGCCGAACGTCAGTGCGGCTCTATACGGCGCCTGCGCACCAACGTTCAGCTACTCGTGACGCGCTGTATGCGACCGTCGGAAGGCTGTCAAATAGGAACGCCCAGTCCCGCAGCCCATACCCGGAAGCGGCAGGAGAACATCGATCTCTAAAACGGTAAGTACTGCATTGATTTTAAAATAAACACCCGATTCTGCTTCGCATAATTAGCCTCAAGCTAATGTTAAAAAATTATTTTTTGGGTGAACCTCCACTTTAACCCCCTAAATCAGTGGTTCTCAACCTCCTAGTGCCGTGACCCCTTCATAAAATTTCCCAAGTTGTGGGGACCCCTAACAATAAAATAATTTTTGTAGTGTGGGCTGTCATCCCCCAAGGCAAGACAAGTAATTTGCGCCCCTAACCCACAGACATTTAGCGCTCCCTGAGTCTTTTTAATGGCAACTATAATCACAGGTAGTGTCACTCACTGTGTTTCCGACTTCGTGGCGTCTCGTAGCAGTGACACTGATGCCGAAATCAGGAGACAGGGTCTCCTCCAGGCCCTCCCACTTCACATTCCTCACCAGTCAGCTGACTTCTAGCCTTTGCCCCTCAGCCATGCCATGAAATGAATGGGCGACTGCGAAGAGGCAGTGTGGGCGGCTGCAGGTTCCAGGAACAACCCATCTGGGTGGCCACAGGCTCCAGGGATAGCAAAACTGCTGGGAGAGTGATGCAGGCTTCAGGAACAGACCAGGATTTGGTGACCCCTGGCAAATCCTCATTCGACCCCCGAGGGGGTCCCGACCCCCAGGTTGAGAACCACTGCCCTAAATGAACCTTCAGTTTAAATGGTCAAAAACACATCCCAGGTGCATAAAAAAAAAAAAAAAAAGGCATTTAATATACTTGCACAGCCTGTGACCTGCCTAAGATCTTTCCTGCAACCACAGGTTACAGGAAAGAAATTCGCACAAAATACCCCATTAACACAGACAGTGCTGACAGTGAAATCGCTATTGCCGACACATTGTGTTCCCCCCAGGGAAGGGGGCCGTCCCCACCAGTAGAAGACAGTGATTACACCAAGTGGCTATGGCAGCTGCTCACTATAATCACACGTAAATGCAACAAACTGGTTATACCCAAGTTGATCAATTTGGTACATTCGGCCTGCCCATACAGGTTCGAATCTTGGGCAGTTCCTCAGCCTACATTGCATTTTCCATCTAACATAGCCAGAGCCCGAGTAGGAAATCTTGTGTCCTGTCAGCATGAAGTAGAGCAGGACCATTGCTCTAGGGGTAAGCAGAAATTTCACTGCAGAAATTCAACACACCCCCTTGTGCAGCCAAGCCAGAGCTCTCAATCCAGCAGGGTGTGTGTGAGCTCTCAGAGAATACTGCTTTTACACAGAGAGCAAGGGTCTCGCTCTATAGCTGCTGGCAGCGGACAGGACAGGCTTTTCTAATATCACTGCACGTAAAACAAGCTTTTGTTTTGAAGCACCTGGAACGTATTAAGTAGATTTAAACTAAAGGTTCAACTAGCGCAGGGATATGCCATTAGTGGACCTCCAGCTGTTGCAAAACTACAAGTCTCATCATGCCTCTGTCTCTGGGTGTCATGCTTGTGGATGTCAGAGTCTTGCTATGCCTCATGGGATTTGTAGTTTGGCAACAGCTGGAGGTCCACTAATTGCATATCCCCGAACTAGCCTTTAAAGAATTACTGCTGTATCTTAATTGCACAAATACCACATTTCCATACATAAAAATGATTAAACTTAACAATCATGGATATCCATGTCACATCAAAATTTCAACAGATAAATGAATCTAAAGCTGCTTAAAACCTACTGTATGTTGCAAAAGGGACAAACACTAGACAATATATTTCCCCCATAGAACAGAACAAAAACAAAAAGAGGCACATCTCATAAAAAAAAAATCTACATATATCAAGTCATCTCTAAAAAGGTGAACCAAGAGATTGCCAGCAAAAAAGGTTGAGATACAGACCCAGAAATGGCAAAAATAAACACATTTTGCAGCACTTAAACCATAAAAAAAAAAAAAAAAAACACACAACAAAAGGTGATTAAGTTCTTCCCCATATGAATCAACTAAATCAGTGAAGTATCATTTAAAAAAAAAAATGGATCTACTTTCCTCCTCTGTGCAGTCGGTTTTGCACAAAGCAGCCCAGATTCCACCTCTTCTCGGGTCCCTCTTTGCTGCACCTGGCCACTACCTCCTATCGAGTTCCCCCACAGTCAGCAGCTTTCTATGGGGACACTGGAGATCACAGTCACAGCTCCGTGTGTCCATTCAGACACGGAGCCCCGCCCCCCTCTGCTCTTATTGGCTGACAGCTGCAGGAGCCAATGGCGTGGCTGCTATGTCTCAGCCAATCAGGAGGAGTGTCCTGGACGGCTTAGACATTCGTGGACATTGCTGGAGAGAGATGGGGCTTGAGTAATTAGGGGGGTGTTGGGGTGGCTGCTACACACAAAAGGTTTATCTTAATGCATGGAATGCATTAAGATAAAAAAAGAGATTTTTAATACAGCTTACCTGTAAAATCTTTTTCTTGGAGTACATCACGGGACACAGAGCGGCATTCATTACTATATGGGTTATATGGAGTACCTTCAGGTGTAGACACTGGCAATCTTCAAACAGGAAATGCCCCTCCCTATATAACCCCCTCCCATAGGAGGAGTACCTCAGTTTTGTAGCAAGCAGTATGCCTCCCAAAATGGTCCTCAAAAAGAGGGGTGGGAGCTCTGTGTCCCGTGATGTACTCCAAGAAAAAGATTTTACAGGTAAGCTGTATTAAAAATCTCTTTTTCTTTATCGTTACATCACGGGACACAGAGCGGCATTCATTACTATATGGGATGTCCCAAAGCAATGCTTACAATGAGGGGAGGGAGAACATCTCCAAGACAAAAGGATTTAATTTAGAGATATACTCAAATCATAATAAATCCAACTTATTTGAGAAAAAATAATCTTAAATTTTAAATTTAACTCAAAAAAAGAGGAGCCCCCGGAATCCGAGGGTCTCAAACTGCAGCTTGCAGCACTGCCTGCCCGAAGGCAGTATCAGTATTCCTTCTTACGTCCAACTTATAGAATTTTGTAAATGTGTGGACAGAAGACCAGGTTGCCGCCTTGCAAACTTGAGCCATAGAGATCTGGTGGTGTGCTGCCCAGGAGGCGCCCATGGCTCTAGTAGAATGAGCCTTTAATGATACTGGAGGAGGCAACCCTTTCAAGCCGTAGGCCTGAGTGATTAATTGCTTAATCCACCTAGAAATGGTGGACTTTGCAGCTGCCTGCCCCTTCTTGGGCCCATCCGGTAGAATAAACAGCACATCTGTTTTTCGGATTTTCTCTGTAGCTTTAAGATAGGCCTTCATGGCCCTGACAATATCCAAGGTATGCAGCAACCCTTCCTTTCTGGAAGTAGGTTTAGGGAAGAAGGATGGTAATACCAAATCCTGGTTCAAATGAAAACTGGATATGACCTTCGGTAGGAAGGAAGGATGAGGGCGGAGAACGACCTTGTCCTTATGAAATATAAGATATGGTTCCTTACAGGATAAGGCTGCCAGTTCCGAAACTCTTCTTGCGGAAACTATGGCAACCAAAAATACCAACTTCCTTGTCAGTAGAACCAAAGGAACTTCAGCCAACGGCTCAAACGGTTGTTTCTGTAAACTTGACAGAACAAGATTTAAATCCCACGGACAAAGCGGGGATTTAACTGGAGGTTTAATACGTAAGACCCCTTGAAGGAAGGTCTTAACCAGCGAGTGGGTGGCCAGCGGCCGCTGAAACCACACTGACAGGGCAGAAATCTGTCCTTTGATTGTGCTTAATGCCAATCCTTTATCCACTCCTAGCTGGAGAAAACTTAAAACTCTATCTATGGTGAACCTGCGAGGAAGCCATAGCTTGGACTCGCACCAGCCTATATAGGCCTTCCAGACCCTGTGATAAATCACCCTAGAGACCGGCTTCCTGGCTCTGATTAGGGTAGAGATTACCTTCTGAGACAGACCTCTACCCCTGAGAATCAAGGATTCAGCTTCCAGGCCGTCAAATTTAGATGCCGTAAGGCAGGGTGGAGGATCGGACCTTGCGATAGCAGGTCTGGCCTTAGAGGCAGAGTCCAAGGGTTTCCCACTACCATCCTTAGGATTAGTGAGTACCATGCCCTTCTGGGCCATGCTGGAGCTACCAGGATGACTGGTATGCGCTCCACCCTGATCCTGCGCAGCAGGCGGGGTAGTAACTGGAGCGGGGGAAACGCATAAAGAAGTTTGAACTGATGCCAAGGGCAAACCAGAGCATCGGTTCCGCAGGCCATCGGATCCCTTGAGCGGGACATGAACCTGTCTAGCTTCTTGTTGAGTCTCGATGCCATGATATCCACGTCCGGCACTCCCCATCTTTGGCAGAGTGCTTGAAAGACTTGTGGATGCAGAGACCATTCCCCCGGCCATAGAGTCTGGCGGCTTAAGAAGTCCGCCTGAAAGTTGTCCACTCCGGGAATGAATATTGCCGATATGCAGGGCACATGAGCCTCTGCCCATAGGAGAATCAAGCTCACTTCTCTCTGAGCGGCCTGACTCCTGGTTCCCCCTTGGTGATTTATGTATGCCACTGCCGTGGCATTGTCTGATTGAATTCTCACCGGGAACCCCTGCAATTTCGACGTCCAAGCCCTGAGGGCTAGTCGAACAGCTCTGAGCTCCAAGATGTTGATGGGTAACAGCTTCTCTGGCTTTGCCCAAATACCTTGGCGAGTGGAACCATCCACAATTGCTCCCCAGCCCGTCAGGCTGGCGTCTGTGGTCACTATCTTCCAAGCTACTGGGCTGAAAGACTTTCCCTTCAGTAGATTCTGAGGGTCTAACCACCAACACAGACTTTGCCGGACTCTTGATGAGAGTGGCAACGGGATATCCAAGGCCTGTGGCCTTCTGCTCCATGCTGACAGGATGGCTGCCTGCAGGATGCGAGTGTGGCTCTGGGCGTATGGTACCGCCTCGAATGTAGCCACCATCTTGCCTAGTAGTCTCATACATAGGCGAATAGTCGGTTCTTTCTTGCTTAGAACCAGTAGGATTAATTCCTTGATGGCTTTGACCTTCCTCAGAGGTAGGAACACCCTTTGTTGTTCTGTGTCTAATCTCATGCCGAGATATTCCAACTGCCTTGTGGGCTGGAATGCTGACTTTTCTCGATTTAGGACCCAGCCGAACCTCTCGAGGTATTGGACCGTGAGGGCCACTGCTCGCTCCAAGCCGGGAGACGAGTGGTCTATGACTAGGAGGTCGTCCAGGTATGCTAGGATCGTGACCCCTTGGATCCTTAGCTTGGCTAGGATTGGAGCTAGAACCTTCGTGAACACCCGGGGGCCGTAGCCAACCCGAAGGGAAGCGCCACGAATTGGAAATGACGTGAAGCCACCATAAAGCGTAGATATCTTTGATGTGGCTGATAAATTGGAACATGAAGGTAGGCATCCTTTATGTCTATGGACGCCATGAAGTCGTCCTTTTGGAGTGTGGCAGCTGCTGACCGCACGGATTCCATCCGAAATGAGCGGACCCTTAAGTATGCATTTACCATCTTTAGGTCCAAAATTGGCCTGACATCTCCATTGGGCTTTGGGATGATGAATAGGTTGGAGTAGAAACCCAGTCCCTGTTCCAGGACTGGTACCTCTACTATTACTTCCTGGGAAAGTAGATGATCTAGAGCCGATCTTAATGCGGCTCCTTTCTCCAGATCGTTTGGAATCCTCGACTCCTGGAAATGAGGAGGAGGAAACCTTAGGAACTCTAGCTTGTAGCCTGTGGCCACGGAAGACCGTACCCACTCGTCGGGAATGCTGGCTTCCCAAATCTCCGAAAAGAGTCGCAGCCTTCCCCCCACCTTCGTGGGTGGGGGCGCCCCTTCATAAGGTAGACTTGGGGGCTGGTTTTGCTGGTTTGCGAAACCACTGCCTCTTGCCTCTAACAGCCTGTCCTTGTGATCTGCTGTTGAAGCCGAAGTTTGTTCTTGCAGGAGGCCGTCGATACTGCTTGGCATTAGAGGGCCCCTGCCCAGGGGAGGACTGTCGTTTAAACGCAGGCCCCTGAACCTTCTTCTTAGTTGGCAAGAGAGTACTCTTGCCGCTTGAAATGGTCTGAATGTATTTATCTAGGTCCTCTCCGAAGAGCCGTCCTCCATGGAAGGGGAACCCTACCAGGAGCTTCTTGCATGGGGGCTCAGCCTCCCAGCTTTTTAACCATAAGAGCCTTCTCATATGGATAAGGGATAACGATAAACGTGACGCTTGCTGGATAGAATCCTTGATTGCGTCTACCGTAAAACATATGGCCTTAGGGACATCCGAAAATTCTTCTGCCTGCTCGGCAGGAATAAGTTCAAGCATTTGCTTAAATTGATCCGATAAAGCTTGAGCGACTCCAATCGCAGCCACGGCTGGCTGTACTACTGCCCCTGCAGAAGTGAAGGAGTTCTTAAGTAGTGCTTCCAAGCGCTTATCAACTGGATCTTTGAAAACCTGTACGTTTTCTACAGGGCATGTTAACGACTTGTTAACACATGAGATGGCTGCGTCTACTGCAGGAGAAGCCCATCTCTTGTAAAACTTTTCTTCCATAGGATACAAGACAGAAAATTTCTTAGGTGGTAAGAAAACCTTGTCTGGTTTGTTCCAATCTTGGAACAAGACTCCCTCCAATAGAGGATGGATCGGAAACACAGCACTGCTTTGAGGCGCCCTCAGTGAGCCCAAAGCTGAAACCGTTGATACCTGGAGATCTGGTACAGGCAGGTTGAATGCCTTATGGACCAAGTCCGTCAAGCCTTGAATCCACCAGCTCTCCCACAGGGAGACTGCCCCAGATTCCTCAGTATCCGGATCCTCGATCCCTGAACCTACTTGGTCCTTGTCCAAGAGGTTGTCCAATTCCCCAGAGGAAAGGACCTCCTCTTCCGAGGGTCCGCGCACGGGTGACGGAGATCTATTCCGCTTACTACCCCGCATAGCTGCGGCTATCATTTCTCCCATGCTTCTCCGCATTTCATTTAAAGAGGTGAGTAACACCTCCTCCGTGACCATCTTAGGGTTGGGTTGACTCGCGTCAGCTCCAGTCCCAGATCCCGATGGCCCAAAGGCTCCCAGTGGGGAAAGCAGCGGCATAGCTCTATCCGAGACCTCAGAATCTGTGGGGGAATCCCCACCTTTTGTACCCTCTGACTTGTTCCTTGATGCCATGGTACAATACCGAGGTACACCTGCTACTTATTGGTACCTGGGACTTATAAATAGTTAAATGCCCAGACACCTGTTTGGGGAATAAAAAATGTTACCTCTTCCCCAGATGACACTTTTTTTTTTTTTTTTTTTTTTTTTTCAAAGAAAAACTTTTCCTTTTTTTTTTTTTTTTTTTTTCAATCTAGGCAAGAAAAAACATTCTATCCCCCTGAGTAGTATTGCCAAAGAAAAGACTATGAGATGGAAAAGAAAAAACAGCCTATTCCTAGGCTAAACCACAATCTTCTGAAGACTGTAGTATTCTTTCTGGCCACTGTGTGTCCTCAGCGCCCCGTGCTTCACTCCAGTCCTTCCTCCCTCAAGCCAAGTATTGAATGAGCTGTGGCATCTAAGGAAGGGCCGCCCCTTCCTTAAACCACTGACCCGCCCTTCCCCCCCAGCTAAAACGGCGCCAAATGCGTCTATAACACGTGCACGCGCACCGCGCGCGCGCCCGCCGACGGGGGGGGGGTTGGGAGGAAGGGCCTCTCTGTTCCTGCAGCCGCAGGCCTGGAACCCACGAGGAGGTCAGCGTTTTGCCTGCCTTGCAGGCATGAGGAAGAGGACTGGATAGAGCATCGCCTGGAGGCTTGCAGGTAAGCATAGCTCTCTGACACACACATACATTTGTACACAAAAGGCCCCACTCACAGCTTTTCCAACACTACCAGGGAGGTCACTTTTTATGGGGAATAATAACATATAGAGCCATCCTATCTTCATGATATGTGACTGGTTTGCCAGATGCAATGCATAACTTTTAGGCATGTCCCCTGTGACCTCCCAGAAAAAACTTGCTAAGAGCCAAGTTCCGCAAGTTTTCCCCTTACTTACCTGCTCCATGCCGCAGGACTTTGCAAAGCAAGAGGCCCAATCTTCCCCCATCTCCGTGGGGATGTCTAGACCTTCAGGCCCTGGGAACCTTCTTCTTCCATGAAGGATCCACTGTCCTGGGCCCATACAGCACCCTGGCAAACAGAAAACATTAGGCGCCCAAAGGTTTTCTAAGTTCTGGGCCCAGGGTCCAGCTCTCTTGAAAAGAAAGCATTATGGGCTATACCCCAAGGGTTTGGGGTCCGGTTACTGACCACTTTAGCGCTCAGGCTTTTTTGGACAGAACCGGTAGCTCACCTAATCCCAAGGATGCGGAGGCAAGCTAAACCATGACTAACACCTAAGACACTGGCGAAAAACTGAGGTACTCCTCCTATGGGAGGGGGTTATATAGGGAGGGGCATTTCCTGTTTGAAGATTGCCAGTGTCTACACCTGAAGGTACTCCATATAACCCATATAGTAATGAATGCCGCTCTGTGTCCCGTGATGTAACGATAAAGAAAAACTTCTGCCTTTACAACTCCTTTAACTGACACCTCATCTGATCGTGAGGCCAAATCTTGCAGTTTGAAAGTGAATCTCACTTGCCAGAAATAATGGCTGCAAAAACAGCTTGAGTAGGCAGAGTGGTACACTTCCTTGTTAGGGATGAGCTCCAGCATGTTTGCATCGTACACGTGTAGAGCCCGCCAGGAAGTCTGCACGGCGCTGCGCTAACCACAGCCAGGGAGAGATTTCCTGATGCTCGGCTGCAGGGATCGGGACAATGTTTTCCTGGCTGTGATTAGCGCAGCGCCGTGCAGACTTCCTAGCGGGCTCTGCACGTGTACGATGCGAACACGCTGGAGCTCATCCTTGTTACGCCAACTCCTGCCTGTGACAGATGTGACAGTCTATCCTCCGCTACACCATCAGGGGGCAGTAGGACCACCCAACAACAAAGCACAGTGCAGAATACGAATGTCATCGCAGTGATAAAGAAGAAGGTGGTAGAACAAGCCACTTATAACCAACTTGACTTTTGCAGTGTTGCTGCTTTTCCTTCCTTCACAAAGTTCATAAACATGATATTTTAAAATTACAACAAACATCAAAAGTCTACCAAACCTGCACGATGCAATGGAAACCGATACTATTTCCACTGTATAGTGCATATTTGGAAGACTTTTGATGTTTTTAGTAATTTAAATGCTCAATATGCTTACTGTGTGAAGGAAGTAAAACTATGACAGAGTAAAGCAGAGACAATGCAAAATAGAAGTTGGTTCTGAGTGCCTTGTTCTACCACCCTCCTGTTCTTGACCACTGCATTGACATTAGAATTGTACACTCTGCTTTGTCGATACAGCTGGTGGCTGGTCCTACTGCCCCCTGGTGGAGTAGCAGAGACAGCCACATCTGTCACAGGCATGAGCTGGCATGAAGAGGGAACCAACCACCGTCTAATCACACCACAATGTTTGCTGCCAAAACCTATGCAACCATTATTTCTGCCGAGAGATTGATTCATTCGGTGAATGGCATACTACACACTGGAAGATTTGGGTTTAAAATCAGATGAGGAGGCTGATGTTATAAGACTGATTTGATTGATTCACTTAGATAAAGCTTGACATTAAAGCAGATGTGCCATGAAAAAAAAAAAATATATTAAAAGCCAGCCGCTACAAATACTGCAGCTGCTGACTTTTAATATTAGGACACTTAACTGTAATGGAGTCCAGCGCCGTCCGCAGCAGAGGACGAGCGATCGCTCGTCACTCTGCTGCTCCCCCCGCCATCCACAGTGAGGGAACCAGGAAGTGAAGCGCTCCGGCTTCACTACCCAGTTCCCTACGGTGCATGCGCGAGTTGCGCCGCTGATTGGCTCCCGCTGTGCTCTGGGAGCCGAGTGTTCCCAGAGCACAACAGGGGGACGACGGGAGGTGACGTTCTGCCCGCAGTTTACCCGAAACTGTGTGGCCAGAAGTGGGTGCAAATACCTGTCTTTAGATATCTGCACACCCCTCCCCCTGAAAGGTGTCAAATGTGACACCAGAGGGGGGGGTGGGGGGCTTGTTTCGATCAGTGTGAGTTCCACTTTAGGGTGGAGTTCCGCTTTAAGAACTTGTTATCCCCTTTTAGTTTATATTTATATAAAAAAAATTACATTTGCATAAAACAAATCACTTCACAGATGTATGCAAGTAAATGGTGGTGGATATGGGACGTGCACACTCAAAATGGTCAGAAGAGAACAAGGAGAAGAGCAAATATTAACCTTCTGCAATAGCTCCAAGAACAAGGATTCCAGATTCCTTGACTACCCATTCTTGATGAAAAAGGAGTTCTTTTAACAGAGGCAAAATGTGTGGCAGAAGTTCATCCCTTAATACATTGGCTAGCACATCAAGAGCTGCAGCCGAACATTTCCCTGGAAAAAAAAGGAGACATAAATCAATAGGGCAGCACAGTGGTGTAGTGAGTAGCACTCTCGCCTAGCAGTAAAAAGCATTGCTGGTTTGAATCCCGACCACGACACTACCTGCCTGGAGTTTGCATGTTCTCCCTGTGCCTGCGTGGGTTTCCTCCGGGTACTCTGGTTTCTTCCCACACTCCAAAGACATGCTGGTAGGTTAATTGGCTTCTGCCTAAATTGGCCCTAGTATATGAATGTGAGTTAGGGACCTTAGAATGTAAGCTCCTTGAGGGTAGGGACTGATGTGAATGTGCATTGTATATGTAAAGTGCTTTGTAAATTGACGGCGCTATATAAGTACCTTAATAATAATAATAATCAATAGTACCAGTTTGGACATCTCAAGTTTTATGTCAAGCTAAAAATGTATAATAAAATGCATAAGTTATCAGTCACCAATTCATTATCCGTGTTTAAAGCTATTCTGTGTGGACTATGGCAGGATTCTAATAAGTAATCATCAGGTCGGTTATAGGGAGATCATCCCAAAACCTCACTGGGGCCAAAAAAGCTGCAGTGGGACATCAAATTCTCATCTCTATATTTCTGAGAATCCACCAGTGACACCACTTTTGGCATCACCCATCCCAAGCATAAAAGGATAATTTAGCCACATGACCCGTCAATTGAGCATAACGTTATATTCATCTCAATTCACAGGAGGAATAAAAGTGTTTGTTACCCAAACATTTCATAGTCTTAATATGTGGCTGCAGTACCATGTGCTTTCTTTCCTTCTTAACCTGTTCTTTGTGCATGGTTTCCTTTGCATGAAATACCCGGTGACCTTGCCATTCCACCTGCTTTTCTATTGCAAACTGATTACACTAGGCAAGAGAGCACATCCATCCCAGCGTGGTCAGTTTATGGTTGCGCTGGTAGCAAAGCATGCCTGTCGTCCCATTGGCCAAGACTGTGCAAACATATTGGACAGAGCGGCTTCACATCTCCTCTTTCGATTCCCCACTGCTCTATTTCTGAGTGTGCTCCCATAACAATTTGTATGCTATGGGGAACATGTGCAGGCTCACTTCCAAGCTGGGCTGTGTGCGTCCATAAACACACACAGCACTACTTGTCCCAGCCCCTTGCTCTCTCCTCACTGGATTTGACTAACCGCAACGGAGTGAATTCAGAAAGAGGAAAGAGGAGTTGCAGCAAATGGGCAGAGCACTGGATCAAGAATGGACTTTAGGTGTTAAGGGGGAGCGACTATTGAGAAGGTTTATTTAACCTTAACACAGAGAATGCATTAAGGTAAAAAAAAAACTTTTGCTTTTAGATACACTATAACTCACTTATATTCCAGTCTGATATTGTCTCATCATCATCATCAAGGTCATCATCATCATCGTCCTCATCTTCCTCAATACCATCCTCCTCATGAGGCTGGGCCACCGTTCGCGATCTGTGAAACCGAGGTCGGATATCCTGCTCACTGTCGGGCACAGCTTCATCCTCTTCTACATCACCCTACAAAGGTAAACAAACATGGCATAATCAAAGCCTAAAGTGTGAGAAACACAAGGGAAACCTGTATAAAGCATACTGAAATGTCCCTTACCTTTAGTAAGATGATATCTATTTCTGAATATTTCATCCCATTCACCAAGATCGGTATCAACCTATCAAGAAAAGATTATAAAACATTACCTAAAACATATACAAAAGGTTTAGTACCAACAGAATTGCCATTTTAAATTAGATGTCGATATCCCAAATCACACATTAGAAGGAATTACCACCCCCCCCCCCCCCCCACACACTCACACATTTAGTTTTACATTAACCACTTGCAGGCCGCCCGCCGTTGTTATACTTCGGCTGTTTAAAGAGAAATACTGGGGTTATGGCAGCAGATAGCTGCCATAAGCCCAGTATCCTCTTCTTCAGCAGGCGGTCCGCTTTCAGCTAAAAGTGTTCTCTGCGGCGGATTTGCTGCGAGATCACTTATCGGTGGCAAGAGAGGGCTCTGCTCCGGTGGTCTCCACCACTTACTTGAGTTGCCGTGTCCCCTCTCGTGTTTGGTTGGCTGTCGAGTGAGGGGGAAGATGGCCCCCACTCAGCTCCATAGCATTGACTGGAAGAAGCAAAGTCAAAACGTCACTTACGCCAAATGCTCTGAAAGGGAGAAAAAGGATTTTTTGTACTCCCCATAAAATCCTTTTCTCTGAAGTTCATTGACGGACACAGCACTTTCAATCTTGATCTTAGGGTTATATCGCCACCTTCAGGAGAGGACTAGGCAGAACATGAAAAAACAGCAAAACTGCAAAGCCCAGGGGGCGGTCCTACTGGCTATAACCCCTCACACTGCATCCAGCAGCTCAGTTCGTCAAAAAGCAGTACAAACATAAAAAAGGAGGGGGTGGGTGCTGTGTCCGTCAATGAACTTCAGAGAAAAGGATTATACAGGTGAGTACAAAAAAATCCTATTTTCTCTTTCGTTCATTGACGGACACAGCACTTTCAATCTTGACCTTGGGGTTCCCAAGCAGTGTTAAAAAAAAAAAAACAAGGGGTGGGAACAGCAAACAAAAAACTCCACCCATAACAACCAGAGCTCCTCAACGGAGGAGTTGCAACCTTAAAAAGCCGCCTGCAAAACCTTGCAGCCGAAGCAAGCAACCGCAGATGCGTTCACATCAACCTTAAATTTTTTTGTGAAAGTGTGAACGGACAACCAGGCCGCCGCCTTACACACCTGGGAAACTGGCACTTGATGTCGGAAAGCCCAGGAAGCAACAATTGCCCTGGTTGAATGTGCTGTGACAGGAAAGGCAGGCGCCCGCCTATTTTAAACTGTTGTAAACTTGCGATTATTTTTATTTATTTTTTACCTGAAAAGGCAAAAGCCATAAGCCACAATGAGCTAGTATGCACCGCATATTAGCCCATTATGAAAAACTTACCTCGGAACAAGGTGAAAGGAACTTACCTGGTCCACGCCGAGCGAGATGTCATCTTGACTCAGAGTATCGCCGCTCCAGCACGGATTGGCTGGAGCGGCGATGACGTCACTCCCGCGCATGCGCGCGGGAGACTTCAATTCGGCAAGGTCCGGCGGCTGCCGGTCCTTTAGCCGAGGATCCCCGCTGCGCATGCGCTGCTGCAATCGGCGCATTGCGGGGGGGGGGATATCTCCTAAACTGTACAGGTTTAGGAGATATTCTTTATACCTACAGGTAAGCCTTATTATAGGCTTACCTGTAGGTAAAAGTCATAAAGTGGGGTTTACAACCACTTTAAGGCATAAGCCTGGATAACAATCTGTCCAATCCAACTAGAAATGGTGGCCGACGAGGCCGCCAGGCCCTTCTTCGGACCAGCTACTGACACAAACAGTGAATCTGACCTCCGAAACTGAGCCGTAGCAGACAGATACACCATCAGGGCTCGGACCACGTCCAAGGAATGCAAAGCAACCTCTTTTGGATGCGACGGCCGAGGATACAGGAATGGAAGCACAATGTCCTCATTTAGATGAAAAGCCAATACAACTTTCGGGAGAAACGAATGCTGCAGGCGTAGCACCGCCTTATCCTTGTGGAGGATCAAGTAAGGAGACTTGCAAGACAAGGCCGCCAACTCAGAAACACTCCTGGCAGATGTATTCGCCACCAGAAAGACTACTTTCTGAGAGAGCATCAATAGGTGGATCTCCCTAATTTTCTCAAATGGTGGTTTCTGAAGCACTGAGAGCACCAGATTTAAATCCCAGAGGCAGCGGTGGCCGAACCGGACAGGCCACGTATCTAACCCCTTGCACAAACGCACTCACCAATGAATGAGCCGCCAGAGGTCGCTGAAAAAAAGAGCCAGGGCTGATATCTGCCCATTAATGGTGCTTAAGGCAAGTTTTTGATCCACTCCCTGCTGCAAAAATAGCAAGATCCTGGAAACCGAATATGTACGCAGACATCACCCCATATCCTAACACAGAGATGTAGGCCTTCCACATGCAACGATAAATCTTCAGAGAAGATGACTTCCGCGCCCTCAACATGGTGGAGATAACCGAATCAGACAGACCTCGGTCCCTTAGCACCTGACTTTAAACAGCCATGCTGTTAAAGCCAGCGACTGTAAAGCAGGATGAAGTATAGGATCTTGCGACAGAAGGTCATTTTGCATCGGCAGTTGCCAAGGAACATCCGCCACCATCCAAACTATGTCGGCTTACCAGGGACGCCAAGGGCAATCTGGGGCAATTAGAATCACCGGAATCCCCTCGGTCTCCACTCTGTGAAGCAGACAAGGGAGAAGTTTTAGCAGGGGGGCATAAATCAACCGATAATGCCACCATGGAGCTACCAACACGTCTGCTGAGTCCGCCCAGGGATTTTGGACCTGGCCACAAACCTCAATACCTTCCGATTGATTTGAGAAGCCAAGAGATCCATGTCTGGCGTGCCCCATCTTCGGCAAAGGAGTCGAAATACATCCGGATGTAGCGACCATTCTCCTTGGTCCAGCATCTGACGACTTGGGTAGTCCGCTTGCTAGTTTTCTACGCCCAGAATGTATACGGCCGATATAGCCGGCACGCGCCGCTCTGCCCACTGCAGGATGTGAGCGACCTCCAATGCTGCAGCCAAGCTCCTAGTTCCTCCTTTATGGTGGATACACGCCACCGCTGTGGCGTTGTCCAAAAGGACCTTAAATGGGTGTCCCTGCAGCCTCAGTGACCATGTGGCGAGGCACCGCCTGATCGCCCGAATCTTCAGCACGTTGATCGGCAGGCAGGATTCTTCCTGCGTCCAGCGACCCTGTGCCCACTGTACGCCCCCAACCGGTCAGGCTGGCGTCCGTCGTGATCATCGTCCAATGAAAAGCAAGGAACGACCTCCCGGACTGAAGGGAGGGAGACCTCAGCCACCAGACCAGGGATTCCCTGACTAGGTGGCTCACCCAAATCCGATAATCCAGAGACAACTGAGACTTGTCCCATTTGGACAGAATCTCCTTTTGCAAGACTCGAGTGTGGAATTGAGCATACAGTACCACCCCGAAAGTGGCCACCATAAGACCCAGGACTTGCATGCAAAAGCGAAGTGATGACCACATGCGGGACGCCAACAGCTTCATCGCACCCTGAAGAGTCTGCAGCTTGTCTAAAAGGAGAAAAACTCTTGCCTCTGAGGAGTCCAGAACCAAGCCCAGGTACTCCAGGCGTTGAGTCGGCACCAACACCGACTTCTGGAGGTTCAGTACCCAACCAAACTCCCAAAGAGTCTGACTGGCGATCGCCACATCCTCTAATTCTGAGGCGGAAGCTGCTCTCAGAAGGAGGTCGTCCAGGTATCCCACGATCATGATCCCTCATTGCCTCAGCAAAGCCAGAATCGGGGCGAGCACCTTGGTGAAAACCTTCGGATCCGACGTCAGGCCAAAAGGCAGGAGCTACAAATTGGTAGTGCTCATCGCAGAAACATCCGATGCCTGACGCATATGGAGACATGCAAGTATGCGTCCTTGATGTCCAAGGACGCCAGAAAATCCCCAGGATGGAGTGCAGCGACCACAGAGAGAAGCGATTCCATCCTAAACCTTTGTACTTTTACAAAGCAGTTGAGGGCCTTGAGATCCAGGATCGGACAGACCCCATCCTTTTTTGGGACTACAAACAGATCGGAGTAGAAACCCTGAAACCTTTACGGCGACAACACAGTTACTATCACCCTGTGCCTCAGCAGGTCTTGTACTACCACAAAGGTTGTCCTGACGAGCCGGAAGATGAAGATTGGAGGGAAAAAACCTGTTTGGCGGACAAGAAAGAAACGTGTATCCTGATGACACCACTTCGCAAACCCACTGGTCGGAAAGGAGGGAGGTCCACCGAGCTGCAAATACCCGAAGGCAACCCACCACACGAGAGTCGGGCGTGGGCAAACCATCATGCAGCCGTAGATTTTCTCGCAGGCTTGTTTGGCTTGCGAAATCAGGGACACATCTGTCCCTCAGCGGGCACCTTGTCAGCCTAGGAAAGCAACCTGTGGACCCGGGCAGACGAAAAATGCTTCCGAGTGAAAAAGGAGGGCCCTGGCCTACGGCGTGGCTCCTTGCCTTTTTTGGATTGTGAGAGCAGCGTACACTTACTCCCAGTAACATTCTAATAATGTCATTCAGCGAGGCTCCATATAGCCTCTCCCCCTAGAATCTGCCAGAGCCTTTCGGTGGAACAATTTAGACCATTCAGTAAGCGTCTGTGACACTAGGGCCGTGGCCAATACTGGCCGCAATGCTGACCCCACCACCGTGAACATGGATCGGGAGACCGCCTCGGCCCTCCCATCGGTGGGGTCCTTAAAAGCTGGGGTCCCCTCCAGCGGAATCGTGGTTCCGTTATTCAACCAGGAGACCGGGGGGTCCACAATCAGGGGAGATGTCCATTTCTTCAGGAAACTCTCCTCAAAAGGGGGACCGTACCCCCATGCATTTTGGAGGACTGCTGCGGTCGTTCCCATTCTTCGTAAAAAAAAATTATCAAAAGTAAGTTAGGCAAGTAAACCCCTTAGCAGTGCGGGCCGGCTTGTGGGACCCAAAAGGGACCAACACCTCTGTAGATGCCCCCACCATACCCTTCATCTTTAGGGTATCCCGCACCGCTGTGATAAGTGCTCCTACAAGTGCCCTTTCCTGCACTGACCCGGACACAGAGTCATCCTCACTGTGTGAATGGTCCTGGTCTGCATCTGAAACGTCAGAACAGTGGCCGTGTGCCACAGCAAGGCCCGAGTCTGAATCGGAGCTTTCCCCAGAAGACGGTGGGGGAAAGGGGCGTTAACCTCCCTTGCGCCCCGCACG
The DNA here is from genome assembly GCF_905171775.1 of Rana temporaria. NCBI lineage: Eukaryota > Metazoa > Chordata > Amphibia > Anura > Ranidae > Rana > Rana temporaria. The sequence goes on from NC_053489.1 coordinate 105,067,944, forward strand.
CCGCTTCCACCCTGGCAACGAAAGGCTCCAGGACCGCCGACAAAGCGTCCATAGGCACCGCAGGTGCAGGGAAACCGGTTGTCACCACAGGGATGTCTGGGGAAGCGCCAGCTTTTGACGCTATGCTGAGCCACACTCGCCTGACACCCGATAGGGGTCAAGGCAAGCCAAAAATCCACCCTCCTAGCTGCCACAGACTGAGGACCCCTGACCCAGGTACTGCGCTGTGCTGCTGTCCTCCCCTTTCTCAGTCACAAGGTGTTCTGTAGCACTAGATGTAAAACAAGCTGAAAACAGCAAGAAAATGGTCGCCGGCTACCTCAGCAGCGCCCGCGGTCTCGGGGATAATGGCCGCCGGCCTGCCCTGACTGAGACTACAAAATGGCCACGACCACACTGACCCGTGCCGGCCTTCACACAAAAACACACTAGAACACCTCACTGTGCCAAAAAACAGGCGCAGGCCCATGCCAGGACTCAGAGCCCCCCTCCCCCCCCCCCCCCCCCCCCCGCAGGACCCCCGGCCAGTCACGCAGCAGCCCAAGCTCGGGGAGGAGGGAAAAAGACAGGTAGAGAAGAAAGCGAGTGTAAGAGGCCCCCTAGTCGACCTCCCAAGGAATGCCCAGCTGCTCCATTCTGCCTGGACAGGTGGAACCATACTTGCCCATCCTGTGGGGATTGCTGGACGCATTCCACCGACAGACCCATCACCCGAGCGGTACGGGGTGGCTGTTGGCCATGGCACACTGACACAGACAGCAGTAGCCCGGTCATATGTGTACCCCGGAGCATATAGCTCACCGGCCACCCCTGGATGATGGGGCATGTCGTGGCCGACCCAGCGCGTAGCAAAGGTCTGCTCACGCTCCATGGCCGGGCTGGGGAGACTACCAGGATCTATATTATCCAGCCTGTCACCCAGACTGGCTGTTGATAGTAGATCACAGGAATCGGCAGAAGAAAAAAAAACAACACCTCTTTCTCCTACACTAGGCAGAAAAAAACTGAGCTGCTGGATGCAGTGTGAGGGGTTATAGCCAGTAGGACCACTCCTGGGCAGTACTGTGCAGTTTTGCTGTTTTAACATGTTCTGCCTAGTCCTCTCCTGAAGGTGGCAATATAACCCTAAGGTCAAGATTGAAAGTGCTGTGTCCATCAACTAACGAAAGAGAAAACAGGATTTTTAAAACAGCTTACCAGTAAAATCCTTTTCTTGGAGTACACCACGGACACAGAGCTTTTATGTTTACATAATGGGTTAAGGGTCTCCAGCGGTGATTGGACACTGGCGCAACCAATTAAAGACAGTTCCCCTCCATATAACCCCTCCCATCAGGAAAGCGCCTCAGTTTTGTAGCAAGCAATAAGGTTCCCATAAGAAGGGGGGAGACCTATGTGTCCCGTGGTGTACTCCAAGAAAAGGATTTTACAGGTAAGCCGTTTTAAAAATCCTGTTTTCTTTATTGTACACCACGAGACACAGAGCCTTTATCTTTACATAATGGACGTCCCAGAGCAATGCTCCATATGAAGGGGGGGGGGGGACACAGATCAAGCAGGCCGCCATGGACCAGAACCTTTATACCGCTGCCTGCAGCACACTTCGCCCGAAGGCGGCATCCTCATGTCCTTTCACGTCCACCTGATAAAATTTGGAAAATGTGTGGACTAAGGACCAAGTTGCAGCTTTACAGATCCGAGTCACCGAAGCCTGGTAGTGCACTGCCCATGAAGCACTTATCGCCCTGGTAGAGTGCGCCCTAACAGAAAAAAGAGGAGTCCTATTCTTTAAACCATAGGCTTGAATAATTGTCTGTCGAATCCATCTTGAGATGGTGGACCTCGACGCCGCTTGTCCCTTTTTGGGTCCATCTGGCAAAATAGACAAAACATCTGTCAGAGCGGTTGCCAGCAGATACGCCTTTACTGCTCTCACAAGATCTAGAGAGTGTAATGATCTTTTCTCCGCGGATCCGGAAAAAAAGGAAGGCAGAACAATGTCCCGATTTAAATGAAAAGCCGACACCACCTTAGGTAAAAAGGCAGGATGGAGCCGTACTACATTTTTTTCTTTATGACAAACTAAATAAGGCTCTTTACAGGAAAGAGCTGCTAATTCAGATACTCTTCTAGCCGAAGAGAAAGCAATCAAAAAGGCCAACTTCCTGCTTAAAAGCGGAATGTGGTGAATAGGTTCAAAGGGTTGCTTCTGCAACACTAATACTAGATTCAAATCCCATGGCCACAAGGGAGGCTTGACTGGTGGATTGATCTGCAGTACCCCCCTGAATGAAGGCCAGCACTAGGGAATGAGATGCCAGTGGTCTTTGAAAGAAGACTGATAGAGCTGATATTTGACCCTTAATGGTACTAAGGGCTAATTTCATATCCATTCCTAGCTGGCAAAAGGCAAGGATCCTATTTATGTCATATCTTTTAGGATTCCATTTGTTGGTTTCACACCATGAAAACATATGCTTTCCAGACTCTGTAGTAAATAAGACCGGAAGCTGTCTCTCTGGCATTAATAATTGTAGAAAGCACTGGACCTGAGATCCCTCTCTTTTTCAGAATGTGGGCCTCAGCAGCCAAACTGTCAAATTTAGCGTTTGTAAGGAAGGATGAAACACTGGACCTTGCGACAGCAGGTCGTGACGAAGCAGAAACTTGCAAGGTGTTCCTACCGCCATCTTTATGATCTCGGCATACCAAGGTCTTCTAGGCCAATTCGGGGCCACCAAGATTACAGGAATTCTTTCCTTCTTGATCCTGCAGAGTATCCCTTGTAAGAGAGCGATCGGAGGAAACACAGATCAGTGAGAACTGATTGCACAGGACCACCAGAGCATCCGAAACATAGGCCAGAGGATCTCTTCTGGACACAAAGTTGTCCACCTTCCTGTTGAATCTGGAAGCCAACAGGTCAATATCCAGGGTCCCCCATCTCTGGCATATGGCCTGAAAGATCTCGGGGTGGAGAGACCACTCTCCTGGTGACAGCTGCTGGCGACTCAGATAGTCCGCTTGCCAGTATTCTACCCTGGGATGAGAATTGGAGAGAGACAAGGAATATGTTCTTCTGCCCAAGTCAAAATCTGATTCACCTCCTTCTGAGCACCCCGATTGCAGGTGCCTCCAATGGTGATTGATGCAAGCTACTGCAGTAGCATTTGCAAGTGACAGTAAACAGAAGAAAAGTATGAATGACAATGGTCAAACAGTTCAGTGTGTTACTGTAGCAGCGCTACAAACAGAGTATGTACTCTGAAACAAGTTCTATGGTGACATAGATATCCCAAATAATGGTGCGGGTGGACAGCGGCAATATAAAACTGTGTCTTCATCAAAATGTGCTTCTTATCACCAGGAATGTTTGTGTTTCACCGCGTGGGGGGATATTAGCCCCTTATGGGGATGCACTCACCAGACCGCAAGTAAAAATCAGCATTGGATACATCAGCCTCTGCCACCAGCCTTGCACTCTCCACAACTCTTGCTTAAGTGTGTCTTGCTTGTATACATACAAAGGAATAAACTTCTGATAGTGTATTATCGTTTAAAAGTTTATTTAGCAAACCCATAAGTCCCCTTATAATATATGCGTACCATAGTGCAATAAAACATAAGCATAAATGTACTGGGCCTGTTTGTAAACAGTTTCTGGCGCTCCAGCGCGTTCATCTGTTCCTGATCCACCAGGTTGACAGTCTATCGGTCGTCTGCTGCTGGCCACACCCTGACGCGTTTCGTCATTGGCTGACTTCGTCTGAGGCTGAGGCCTCAGACGAAGTCAGCCAATGACGAAACGCGTCAGGGTGTGGCCAGCAGCAGACGACCGATAGACTGTCAACCTGGTGGATCAGGAACAGATGAACGCGCTGGAGCGCCAGAAACTGTTTACAAACAGGCACAGTACATTTATGCTTATGTTTTATTGCACTATGGTACGCATATATTATAAGGGGACTTATGGGTTTGCTAAATAAACTTTTAAACGATAATACACTATCAGAAGTTTATTCCTTTGTATGTATACAAGCAAGACACACTTAAGCAAGAGTTGTGGAGAGTGCAAGGCTGGTGGCAGAGGCTGATGTATCCAATGCTGATTTTTACTTGCGGTCTGGTGAGTGCATCCCCATAAGGGGCTAATATCCCCCCACGCGGTGAAACACAAACATTCCTGGTGATAAGAAGCACATTTTGATGAAGACACAGTTTTATATTGCCGCTGTCCACCCGCACCATTATTTGGGATATCTATGTCACCATAGAACTTGTTTCAGAGTACATACTCTGTTTGTAGCGCTGCTACAGTAACACACTGAACTGTTTGACCATTGTCATTCATACTTTTCTTCTGTTTACTGTCACTTGCAAATATTTCCTTTTTAAGCGGCTGCTTATTGTATATCCAGGTGCCTGTTTTTCTTTAATCAGTATCCTCAATTGCTTACTCTTGTGCGCTGAGTAGTGCTTTGTTTAGGTTGGGCGGAGTTAAGCACTTTTGTTACACTGCAGTAGCATTGTCGGATTGAATCCAAACTGGGTGGCCCTGTAACCTGCTTGTCCAGGTCTTGAGGGCTAAGTATACTGCCTGAATTTCCAGTATGTTAATGGGCAGGCTCCTTTCGGTCTTGGCCCAGGTTCCCTGGGCTGAAGTTTCTTCCAATACTGCACCTCAGCCTATTAGGATGGCATCCGTAGACACCACCTTCCAAGTGACTGGGGCAAAGGATCTTCCTTTCTGAAAGTTCTTGGTCTTTAACCACCAACTGAAGCTTTGGCGCACCTGTGGAGACAGGCGCATGGGTGGAGACAGGCTCATGGGTAAATCCAGCACTTGGATCTTTCTGTTCCAGGCAGTCAGAATACTGCCCTGAAGAAGTCTTGAGTGAAATTGGGCATAAGGAACGGCCTCGAAGTAGGCTACCATCTTCCCCCAATAGTCTCATGCAAAGGCGAATAGATGGTCTCTTGTTTGCCTTGACCTTGTGGACCAGGTCCTTTAGTGACTTGATCCTTGGCTCCTGTAGGAATACCCAGCTTTGGGCTGTGTCTATGATCATGCCCAAGTAACCTACCCTTCTTTGGGCTTGTAGAGAGGATTTTTGTAAGTTTACAATCCATCCTAAATGCTCCAGGTATTGTATAGTGGTGAGCACAGCTTAATCTAATTTTGCTACTGACTGATCTATAATCAGTAGATCGTCTAGATAAGCTGTTATCGCTATGCCTTGTGCTCTGAGATTTGCCAACAGAGGAGCTAGTACCTTTGTAAATACTCAAGGTGCGATAGCCACACCAAAGGGTAGAGCCACGAACTGAAAGTGGCGATGTTCTACCGCAAACCTTAAAAATCTTTGGTGAGCGGGATGGATAGGCGTCTTTGATGTCTATTGACGCCATGAATTCTCCACCTTGTAGGGTGGCGACCACTGATCGAATAGTTTACATTCAGAAATGGCAAATGTTCAGAAACTGATTTAGAGATCTTAGATCCAGAATGGGTCCGACGTCTCCATTTGGCTTTGGGATTACAAAGAGGTTTGAATAAAACCCTGAACCTTGCTCCTTTAAGGGTACTTCTGTGATCACCTCTTGGGACAGCAAGTGATCCAATCCTTTGAAAAAGGACGCTCTTTTTAAAGGATCCTTGGAAAGCCTTGAGCTCCGGAAAGGAGAAGATGGGATCTCTTGAAATTCCAACTTGTACCCTAGGGTTACTGTGGATACTACCCATCTGTCCAGGATCTCTGTCTGCCACGCCGCTGAAAACAGACAAAGCCGCCCCCCCCCCCCCCACTCGGCCGAGCGGGGGCGCCTCTTCATGCAGAGGCTTTGGGGTTTTTCTTGTTAGCCCTTGAACCCCACTGATTCTTGTTCTTCTGGGCCTGGTTTTCTTTAGACTTTGTGGCTGGCAGAAAAAGCCGTCACCACTGGCAGGAGATAGATTTACCAGGCGCCGGGGGGGGGTGCCTCTGCAGACCAATGCTTAAGCCAAAGAATTCTGCGCATATGCACCAGTTAGAGTGTGAGATGCGATGTTTGCAGAATCAAATCTCTCATTGCGTCAATTGTAAAACATAAGGCTTTAGGCACATTTTCCCACAATTTGACTTGTTCTGGAGGCAGCTCCTTCAGCCCTTGTTTTACCTGGTCCTTGAGGACCTGGCACATGCCTACTGCTGCTACAGCAGGTTGGGGGACTGACCCAGCCAGAAGGAAGGAAGACTTCAATAAAGATTCCAATTTCTTTTCCGAAGGGTCTTTAAACACCTGTACGTTATCCACTGGACAAGTCAGGTTCATATTTACACAAGAAATGGCTGCATCTACCGAAGGCAGGCTCCACTTCTTGGAAAACTCGTCCTCCATAGGATGAAGAATATCAAACTTCTTTGGAGGTGAGAAACGCTTGTCTGGGTGTAACCAGTCTGTGTAGATTTGTTTCTTTAATAAAGGATGAGGAGACAGGTGATTTAGTTAACTCCTAAGAGGGCAACCTGAATATAGTACGCACTGTTTCAGCATAACATTGCACCTGTGACCTTAGCATTTGGGAAGCAGAAAAGGGTTTCTCTGAAATCCCTGATCTGTCCGACTCCTCATGCCTGTCCTCTGTAGATGTTATCTAATCCTCATCCTTCTCCTCTTCAGATCTTTCTGAAAGAGGATCCAACACCATTGAAGGAGATCTGCATTCGCTTTTTGTCCATTTGCGAGGACTTTGCGATTAGCGTAGCGATCTTTCCTTCCAGTTTTTCCATGGCTGCGATAAAGGTGTCCTCAGTGACATATGCAGGCCCAGGCGCCACTGGAGAAATTGTTACTCCCGACAGTGGCAATGGCTCCTCCTGTATTGGTATATCAAGATTTACAGGGGAGGAAGGTACCGAGCAGGTACGGCTAGAGCCTCCTGTCTTGAGACGGTGCTTTGTCTTTTTTAGTCCCCGAATTCCTTCTAAGAGAAAACATATTAACAAGCCGAGGTACCAATAAGCATATACTACTGTACTCAGTTTAGCAATCTACATAAAGTCTGCAACTTAAACACACAGTTTCGTGCTATAGAGTGGGTGTCTCTCTTGGTAGTTCCCTACCAACCACATAGAGCTTACGTGCCCCTTCTGCTGCTGCTGCTGCGTCCCAAGGGAAGAGCTGCCGGCCTCCATGATCTTTTAAGGGCTCCTGTTTGAGTGCCATCTTTCGAATCCACGTGCGCAGCGGCGCACGCTCAGATCCTCCTCCTCCCCCATCCCGCTGATTAAGCATGCGAGCATGTCTAGGGCATTATGGCGGCTGTGAGGGATCAGGGAGAGCCTCTCCCTGCTTATACAATGCTACGTCGTCCCTTTTTGGGATCTCGGTGTCTCTAGGAGGAGAGAGGCTTTTGCCCGTCAAGATGCAGAGCTCTGCAGCGGAAGGGATGTCCTTGTCCTGTGGATCTGACATACTTGCAGAGTGAGGCGAGTAAACTCAGCTCTTTACTCCCTCCAGTGGCCAAAAAAGAGATGACACCCGACTCCGTTTTGAAAAGGATCCTTAAAGCGGTAGTTCCCCCTCCAAAAATGTTTTACCCTTAGATTGATGCTCATTTTGTCTAGGGGAATCGGCTAGTTGTTTTAAAATCGACGCTGTACTTGTAGAGAGCGATCTTCTCCGCCGCTTCCGGGTATGGTGTTCGGGTATGGGCGTTCCTTCTTGATTGACAGTCTTCCGACAGGCTTCCGACGGTCGCATCCATCGCGTCACGAGTAGCCGAACGTCGGCGCGGCTCTATACGGCGCCTGCGCACCGACGTTCGGCTACTTTCGGAAAATCTGGACGCGATAGATGCGACTGTCGGAAGCCTGTCGGAAGACTGTCAATCAAGAAGGAACGCCCATATCCGAAGACCATACCCGAAAGCTTGTTCTTAGGATTCCTTTTCTCTTACCTCATCCCCGCCGCAGGTTTTTTCTGCTGAAAAAATTCAGACAGCACCAATCTTGACCCACCTTGGTGGGTTTTTTGTGCCAACCTTCAGGGATATGGGCTCCTATTTAACGGATACCTCTGGGCCTTGTAAAACACTCTGACCAGGACTTTTAGCTGCTGTAGCGAAAGTGCTGGACCCCAGTCCTCCGAAGAGAGACATTACAGGCGACGCCTCGTCCATGAGGCCTGGATCCCATCCAGATTAAGCGTAATTCTTAGCATCTTGGATGGATCCTTAAAATATAGCGCCTTCATCCTCAGAAGGCCTTTTTAGCAGAGCTATCCTTAGCACATCCTCGTTCGTCCAACACCTTCTAGACACTGGTGAAAAAATAGGATTTCTGTACTCACCGTAAAAATTATTTCTCTGAGTTCATAGACAGACACAGCAGCATCTTGACCTTAGGGTATTATCCTCCTTCTAGGAGATTGACTAGGCAGCAAAACAGCATGTAAAGTGTTAAACACTCCACACAGTACAGTATCTCCCAGGGGGTGGTTCCCCCGGGTTCATCCCCCACTCTCTTCTCTGCAGCCTCAGTTTGTCAACAAGCAGTACAGACAGAGGGGTGGGTGCTGTGTCCGTCCATGAACTCAGAGAAATGGATTTTACGTTGCGTACAAAAATCCTATTTTCTCTTCCGTTCATGGACGGACACAGCAGCATCTCGACCTTAGGGACATCCCCAAGCAGTGTCAAAAAATCGAGGGGTGGGAAAACACAGCAAACCAACTTCACCCCAAACAAACCAGAGCTCCTCAACGGAGGAACGTTAACCTTAAACAGCCGCCTGCACAACCTTGCAGGCCAAAGGAGGCATCCGAAGATGCACTCACATCCACCCTGTAAAACATTGAGAAGGTGTGGACTGACGACCAAGTCGCTGCCTTACACACCTGTAAAACAGACACTTGATGGTGGAAAGCCCAAGGAGGCACCAATTGCCCTGGTCGAATGCGCAGTAACCGGGAAGGGAGGCGCCCGCCCCCTTAGAGCATGGGCCTGAAGCACAACCTGCCTGATCCACCTAGAAATGGTGGCCGACGAGACCGCCAGACCCTTCTTGGGACCAGTCACCGACACGAACGGGGAATCCGACCTCCGAAACGGAGCCGTTAGCAGACAGGTACACCCGTAGGGCTCGAACCTCGTCCAAGGAATGCAACGCAGCCTCTTTTGGGTTCGTCGGCCGAGGACACAAGGATGGGAGAACAATGTCCTCATTAATGTGAAAGGCCGAAACAACCTTAGGAAGGAACGACGGCTGCGGACGCAGCACCACCTTATCCCTGTGGATGACTAAATAAGGAGCCTTGCAAGACAAGGCCGCTAATTTAGACACCCGTCTGACCGATGTAATTGCCACCAGAAAAACCACCTTTCTGGCAAAGAGTCAATAAAGACATCTCCCTAATGCACTCAACGGAGGCTTTTGAAGCACCGAGAGGACTAAATTCAAGTCCCACGGAGGCAGTGGAGGACGTAACGGAGGGGCCACATGCCGAACCCCCTGCACAAACGTACGCACCAGAGAGTGCGCCGCCAAGGGTCGCTGAAAGAAAACAGCCAAGGCCGAAATCTGACCCTTAATCGTACTTAAGGTGAGTGCCTGATCCACTCTACACTGTAAGAACCGCAGAATCCAGGACATCACGTATGCATGGGGGTGCAAATTCATCTCCTCACACAGAGATGTAAGCCTTCCACGTACGATGGTAAATCTTCTGGGAAATAGAATTCTGTGCCCGCAGCATGGTAGAGATCACCGAATCCGACAGACCGCGGTCCCTCAGCACCTGGCTTTCAATAGCCACGCCGTTAAAGCCAACGACTGTAAAGCAGGATGAAAGATGGGACCCTGTGACAGAAGGTCCTCTCGCAGTGGCAGGCGCCACAGAACATCTGCCACCAGACACACCAGATCTGCGTACCAGGGATGGCAAGGCCAATCCAGAGCAATTAGGATTGTTGGTATCCCCTCGGCTTCCACTCTGCATAGCAGACGAGGAAGAAGCTTCAGAGGAGGGAAGGCGTAGATTAGGCGATAGTAACCCCACGGCCCCACCAACGCGTCTGACGTGTCCTTTGACCTGGCCATGAACCATGACACCTTCCGATTGAGTCGTGACGCCAGGAGATCCACGTCTGTAGTGCCCCATTTCAGACACAGACTCTGAAACACATCCGGGTGTAGTGAGCATTCTCCTTGGTCTAGCGTTTGGCGACTTTGGTAGTCCGCCTGCCAGTTCTGAACGCCCGGAATGTACACGGCCGAAAGAGCCGGAACGTTCTGTTCGGCCCACCGGAGGATGTGAGCGACTTCCGCCGTTGCAGCTGAGCTCCTTGTGCCCCCCTGATGATTGACATATGCCACAGCCGTGGCGTTGTCCGACGGAATCCTGACCGGCCCTGTAGTCTCAGAGACCACTTGGAGAGGCACAGCCTGATCGCCCGGAGTTCCAGGACATTGATCGGCAGGCGGGATTCTTCCTGATTCCAGCGCCCCTGGGCTGATTGAACACCCCAGACTCCCCCCCCAGCTGGAGAGACTGTTATGCGTTGTGACCACCGTCCAATGGCACGGAAGGAACGACTTCCCGGCCCAAAGCACCGAGACGTCAGCCACCACACTAGGGAGGACCTGACCAGGCTACTCACCCGGACTTGGCAATCCAAGGACAAAGGGCGCTTGTCCCAATGCGACAGAATTTCTCTCGGTAACACAAGAGTGTGAAATTGAGCATACGGAACCGCCTCGAAAGAGGACACCATGAGACCCAGAACTCGCATGCAAAAGCGAAGCGACAACCACTTTTGGGTCGCCAACCGCTGCTCGCAATGTCTGTAGTTTCTCCGTGGGAAGAAAAACTCCCGCCTCCGAGGAATCCAGGACCAACCCCAGGTATTCCAGTCACTGAGACGGTACCAACACCGACTTCTGAACATTTAGCAGCCAACCGAATTCCTGGAGGGTCTGGCAGGTGATAGACACATCCTCCTCTAACTCTGAGCTTGAAGAAGCTCTCAAAAGAAGGTCGTCCAGGTATCCTACAATAGCGATCCCGCGCTGCCTCAGCAGGGCCAGAATCGGAGCGAGCACCTTGGTGAAAACCCTTGGCGCCGAAGCCAGGCCGAAAGGGAGGGCCACAAATTGAAAGTGGTCCTCCCCGACCGCAAAACGCAGAAATCTCTGGTGCTTTGCGCATATGGGGATATGCAAGTACAGGATTGGACGGACCCCTTCCTTCTCGGGGACTACAAACAGATTGGAGCAAAACCCCTGAAACCGTTCCAGAAAGGGAACCGGCATGATCACCCCCTTCACCAGCATCTATCTTGTACCCCGAGGAAACTACTTCGCAAAACCACCGGTCGGAAAGAAGAGACATCCACCGAGCCGCGAATTCGCGAAGCCAGCCCCCCACCCGAGAGATGGGCGGGGGCAGACCCTAATGGGGAAGCAGGTTTTTCGCAGGCTTGTTGTGCTTGCGGAACCAGGGGCACTTCTGCCAGGGGCACGGGGTGGACGAAAAAAATGCTTGGGGGCGGTAAAGGAGTGCCCCTGCCTACGGCGAAGGCTCCTTACCTTTACCAGATTGTGGGAGCAGAGTGCTCTTACCTACCGTGGCATCTTTTATAATGTCATCTAGAGAAGCCCCAAAAAGCCTTTCACCCTTAAAGGGCAAGTCCACCATGGCCTTCTTAGAAGACTGGTCCGCAGACCAACACTTCAGCCAGACAAGGCGGCGCAACACCACCGCGTAGGCCGAGGCCCTGGAGAGCAAGGGAAGCGTATCCAGGGCTGACTCACAGACAAATTTTAGGCCCTGCACCAACTGGTCGGCCAGCGCCACACAGTCCGGAGGGGCTTGATGCTCCTCCAACTCCTGAAGCAACAACTTTGCCCGTTCAGTAAGTGTCTGAGACACTAGAGGCCCGGCCAAGACCGGTCTCACCGCTGACCACACCACCGTGAACATGGAGCGGGCCACAGCCCCAGCTCTCCTATCTGCGGGGTCCTTGAAAGCGGGAGCCCCTTCCACAGGCAACGTGGTCGCCTTGATCAGTCAGGACACAGGGGGGTCCACTGACGGAGGAGAGGTCCATTTCTTCAGGAAATCATCCTCAAAAGGATATCAGACCGCAAAGTATTTTGGAACAGAATTTTTTTTTTTGCGGCGATCCCATTCCTTGTACAAAAACTTTTCCTGATAAGGAACACAAGGAAACACTTTTGCAGTGCAGGCCGGCTTACGGAACCCAAAAGGGACAGAATCCTCAATTTTTTGAGTATCCCGCACCGCAGTGATAAGAGCTCCCACCAGCGCCCTATCATGCGCCGCCCCTGATGCAGAGTCCTCCTCACTGTCCGCGTGGACTAGGCCTGCATCCTGACACCTCGGAATCAGGCCCGCACGGTCAGAGGCATCCCCCCAGAAGAAGGCGGGGGAGGGGGCGCTTTTTACCCCCCCCCCCCTTTGGCCACGCGCCGCTTCCACCCTGGCAACACACCTCCAGGACTGCCGTCATAGCATCCACCGAGACCGCAGGGACAGGGGCACTAAGGCTTAATTCTGGCATGTCAGGGGGAGATGCATCCGGTTCCGACACCATGTTTGTTCACCCTTGTGCCACCCCAGGAATGCAAGGCAAGATCCACAGGCCACCCTCCCGGCCGCAGCAGAGAAACAGGGGACCCCCCAGAGGACTCCCCACCCGACCAGGCCTGTACCGCTGCTGTCTGCCTCCCAGAGCGTTGCTCCGTGCTGTACCGGAGTGTGCTGGAGCCGTTCGCGACGATTTTCCAGGCACTAGCGGCAAAAACACATTCCAAAATGGCCGCCGACATGCAAACAGAGCATGTGGGCTACAAGAAAATGGCCGCCGATCTCCAATAAAGGCGCCCAGCGCCGCAAAAATGGCGGCCGCGATTTTAACACAAAAAAAAAAAAACATAAACAGCAAACACCCGGGCAGGCCCCCCCCCCCCCCCCCCGCACACTCGGCAGCAAACCAGCACCCCGGAAAGCAGACACAGCCCCCAGCCATGAAATGGAGCCTCCCTCAGGCGGACACCTCACGGCCAACCCCGCCACCCAGAACGTGGGGAAAGGAGGGAGAGAGGAAAGCAGGGCGGACCCCCAATCAACCTCCCCAGGATTGCCCAGCCGCACCACCCTGCCAAAGCAAGGGGACTGCTACTTACCCGTCCTGCGACCACCGGCTGGAGGCATCCTGAACAGAACCAACGTCCGCGCAGTTACGGCATGGCTGTCGGCCCGGCACACTGTGACACGGACATAGAGCCTGGTCATGTGTGCCTAAGAGCGTATAGCTCACCGGCCACCCCTGGAGCAACGGGACATGTCGTGGACAGCCCAGCGCGTAGCTAAAAGGCCGGCACACGCTCAATGGCCGAACTGGGGGGACTGCAAGGATCGAGGATCCAGCCTGTCACCCAGTCGGCAGTTGATCGAAGATCTCAGGATCCAAAAATGCAGAAAAGGCAAAAAAGAAAAGCAAGAAAACTACAAAAAAATCTCCAGGCCACATGGGCCCAGAGGAGCCATGTCATTCTCATTTGCTAGGCAGAAAAAAAACTGAGGCTGCAGAGCAGAGAGTGGGGGATGTACCCGGGGGAACCGCCCCCTGGGAGGTACTGTACAGAGTGTTTAACACTTAACATGCTGTTTTTCTGACTAGTCGATCTCCTAGGAGGATAATACCCTAAGGTCAAGATGCTGCTGTGTCCGTCCATGAACGGAAGAGAAAACTTCAGAGTATACCAGCCCCCCGCTATACTTACCTGACCCCTCGAAAGTCCCGCACTTGGCCCCGACATACTCTTCGCCGCTCAGCCTGGCCGCTGATTGGCTAGAGCGGATGGATTGAAAGCAGCTATGGCTGCTCACTGTATCATGGGAGCGCGCCCGCAAGGACTACACACAATGCAAGCTCTCTCGCATGAATGTGTGTAGTTCTTGCGGGGAGGACCAGAGACAGCCGCCGAGAGACCCCAGAAGACGTGGTTTGGGGCCACTCTGTGCAAAACGAGCTGCACAGTGGAGGCAAGTATAACATGTTTGTTATTTTAAAAATAATAAAAAAAATTGTTTACAACCCCTTTAAGAGGTTATATCATACATTTTTCTATTACAAGTGATTTTTACCAAACCTACCCAAATTTTTTTTTCTTTTTTCTTTAGGACAGTAAAAAAAGAACAAAAAAAAAAAGTAAAATAAAAGATTTTTTTATTTAAATGCCCTGCCCTGACAAGCTTGTGCAATGTTTTTGAACATTGCCTATAGGGATTTTTAAGGATAAAAGCTGGTCGCTATTCCACAAGCGGGCGCAATTTTGAAGCGTGAGATTTTGGGTATCAATTTACTCGGTGTAACTTTATCTTTACTGTCAACTTTACTGTTGTCTTTTTTAATTAAAAAAAGTGATTTTTTTTCAAAAATAAAGAAGAAGTGCGCATGTAAGACCGGTGTGAAAATTCGGTGTGACAAAGTATTGAAACGGTCGCCATTTTATTCTCTAGGGTGTAAGAAAAAAAATATAGAATGTTTGGGGGTTCCAAGTAATTTTATAGCAAAAAAAAATAAAAATAATTTTACCTTGTAAACAGTCTGAAAAATAGGCCTGGTCCTTGAAGCAGAGTTCCAGCAAAAGTGGAACTTCCACTTTTTGTAGCTGCTGACTTAATAAACTAAAGAAACGGGGGGAACTCCGCTTTAAGTGGTTAAACAGTGCAAGCACAAATGTTAACACTCTTTTACAACAGCGAGGCACCACAACCTGGGCAATATCAGGTGCACCAGTAGTAAGATTTGCTTAGTGGGGAAATCGGTAAGGAACCATAGAGTGAGTCACTAACATATAGCATTTTAGGAGGGCTTGCACTTCAAATGTACAAAGACACAGTCACTTACTTTGCAAGATGCCGGGAGAGCACTTCTTTGCAAATCTGCTGCTCAGCAAGTGTCAGCCAAAACTCACAGGCCTCCAACGCCACATTTTCATCAGGGTCCTGCGTCCTCAGCAGCATGTACTGTTGTCACAAGGAAGAACAAGGGAAGTAAGTCACATAACAGTAGGAGTAGTCTACAAAAACACAAATTATGTATTTAAACGTGTATAGGTTAAAAAAAAAAAAAGCACCCATTTATTAAGCACAACCTGAATTTGGTCACAGAACATAATCAGAGCAAAGTTATGTTCCTGTATCCTTCCAGGGAAATAACATTTTTATGGGATCCTCAGGGCTCTAACACTTAAATGACAGCACCAGTGTGTAACCACATCTCTCACTCAGCCCGACAGCAGAGCAGGCAGGAAAGTTCAATTTGGCCTTTAGCCTGGGTTCACACTTGTGTGCTGCCTGACACCGCATATGATTGGCACAGGGACTGCACCACATTCCTGTGCACATCACATGCAATGTCTGTGCAGTGCAAATTGAGCCCTACATTTTGTACGGCTTAAATCGCATCAGCACAAAAATGATGCAGGGTCATTTTTTTGCAGGACCGGTACCTGAATTGCATAGCATGGGTGTATCCAAATTCTGCCAATCTGTTTCAGGTACAATCAACATCAACGCATCCCCCACAGCAGATCGCATGGACGCTGTGGAGGATAAAGGATTTGCTGCGTCTCTTCGCATCAGTGTGAACCAGAGCGAAAGCTGAAATGTATTTATTTTAACTATGCAGCACCAGTGACATTACTTTAATTTGATAAAGTGTGTCCCACATCCAACGGCTTCTGCATAGTGTAGAAATCTTTACTGCTGCCAAGTCCTCCCCCCACAGTGGTGTTGAGGGTTAACATCAGCTGCTGCGAATGTGAAAGTTGTGCTGCTGTGAATGGAGTACAGGCAGATAAATGACAGGTTCCACCTAATTGAATCCTAGAACCCTTTATGGCAGGTGGAAAAGTAGGCAAGTGGTGCAGCTCTTTCACCCTTCCAGTGGCAGATGTTAAACCCCCAACAGCATCAGAAGATCAGCAATGTTCGAAGGACCTGGTGGCAGTGCAGAGATTTCTGCAACAGCAAAAAATAAATAAACACACACACACACACACACACCATAGTAATAAGCGGCAAGTGGTAAAAAAAAGAAAAACGCTTTAGGGCAATTTCACATAGTGTGAGGACTGACATTTTTCCACATTGGTAGAACGCCAGTCACTGCTAGGGCTCACTAAAAACAATTGGCACTCCAATACAGGTGTGTTACTGGCCAAATCAGCAGGAAAAAACAGAAGAAAAAGAAAACAGATGCAGCCACATGTAAGGATTGGTAAGCTGCAATAAATCATTTTGATTTTGGGTTTAATACTGCTTTAATATACTAAAATCAAACAAATTATAAATATGTGAAAAACATAAAAGATCTTACAAAGTAATACATTCACAGCCATACATATACGATATATATTATCATGATGTAATCAAGTAAAATGAAAGCTAACCTCCACAATGTTATGCATATGAGGAAACAGGCGGTCCATTCGAATTTCAAGCAGCATTACAAGTGCCCGGCAAACATTTTTCCGAACTTCTGGCTCACCGTCTGTGGCCAATGCAAATAAGTTCTGTAAGAGAGCACACTAGTTACTACATGCTATGCAGATCTGTAAATACACAATTCTTGACATACTTGTTCTGAGGCAATGATTCAACAACATGACATGCAATTATTTTCAGAAGGAAAGAAGAGCAGAAGCCCTTTTGTTTTTGTAAAGGCAAGTTTCCTCAAATCTGTTAGAGGACCACCAGGAAGCATGGATGAATGCAGAAAGCTGAAGCCAGGCTGTCTAATCTAGGAGCAGAGGTGCGCACATGTGTGCCAACTGACAATAGAGGCTCATGAATTAGATCATGCCTAATCTCGAAGACGAAAGTCAGATGCCAACTGTTCTACTGGTTTGAAGGCAGAGCTTTCTGCAATCAGGAGCCCTTTCATGGCGACCCTTCTACGGAATGACTTGAGCTTTCACTATTTTCTTACTTCTGGACAGGCAAAGGTGAATCCGCTTGCTTTTGCAATGCACCAGCATATACACTCATCAGCCATAACTTTATGACCACCCACCCAATACTGAGAAGGTCTCCTTTTCTGATGCAAAAACAAACTTGACCTGTCACAGCATGGATGACACTAGACCTCTAAACATATATTGTGGTATCTGGCACCAAGCTGTTCCTAGCAAATCTTTCAAGTACTGCGAGGTGGTGGTGCCTAACTTGCATCTGACTTGTTTTTCCAGTGCATTCCAAGTCAACATCTCAGAACTCAATTGGTGTTCCTCATAACAGCCTTGAACGATTTTTTCAGTGTGGTGGGGTGGATTATCCTGCTGAAAGAGGCCACCGCCATGAGGGTATATCGTTTTCATAAAGGGGTAGATATTGTAGACCCTCCCAAAGTTTAAAACGCAAAAATAAAACGCTTCGGAACCCAAAATTTTGCGTCTGAAAAAACGGACATAAACCCAACTGCTTTAAAACGCCAAAAAACGTGATTGTGTGCATGGACACATAGGATAACATTAAATGTGTTCAGGGGCAGTTGAAAAAAATGCCCAAATGCCTCTGAACTCGAGTTTAGCAGCGTCTCGTGTGCATGGGGCCTTAGTCAGAAACAATGTTTAGATAGGTGGAATGTGTCAAGCAACATCAACATGATGGCAAGATGCCAAGGTTTCGCAGCAGAACATTGCCCAAAGCGTCACAAAGCATACTTGGTACCATCTTTCCTCAGGTAAGTGACACATGCACCTAGCCATTTATGTGATGTAAAAGAAAATATAATCAGACTAGGTCACCTTCTATTATTCTGTTGTCCAGTTCTGGTGTTCAAGTGCTCATTGTAGGTGCTTTTGGCTGTGGACACAGGAGAGCATGGGCACCCTGACCGACCTGCAGCTACTCGGCCCCATACACAACAAACTGCAATGCCCAATTTTATATGCTTTCAGCATATCGGCTTCAGGAACAACATGTTTACTCACTGCCTAATCTATCTCAATGAAGATCAGATGCCATTGTAACAAGATAATCAATGTTATACACCAAGGCCTCATGTACACTGGACATTAACCACTTCAGCCCCGGATGATTTGGCTGCTCAATGACAGGACATTTTTTGCAATACAGCACTGCGCCCCTTTAACTGACAATTGCGCGGTCGTGCGATGCTGCTGTACCCAAAACAAAATTGACAATCCTTTTTTTCCCCCACAAATGGAACTTTCTTTTGGTGGTATGTGATCACCTCTGCGGTTTTTAATTTTTGGGGTATAAACAAAAAATGAGTGACAATTTTGGAAAAGAACACAATGGGGGTTATTTACAAAAGGCAAACCCACTTTGCACTACAAGTGCAAACTACAAGTACAAAGTGCACTTGAAATTGCACTGAAAGTACACTTGGAAGTGCAGTCGCTGTAAATCTGAGGGGTAGATCTGCTGATTTTATTAGCCAATCATGTTATCTGTCTCATGTGTTTGTGATCTCCTAATCAGAGATCAATTCCAGCTGGTAAGAGGCAGTATTATCTAAGGTGGTGGCATTCCTTTCTTCACGTTCTTCTGGAAGTCGGGAGATTTTTTCTTACACTGAAATCCACTCAGTTCTGAGATGCCACTGCCATTTGGTGGATTGTTCTAAATTTGGACTTTATGAACAATCTAGTCACTGGGTTGTTTTGTTTTCATATTTATATTTATTTTTAATTTTCTGTTGTGGAACGTTTTTCCTTCTGCATTTATTAATAAGTTTAAACTCACTTATGGGGTTTTCACTGATCTGGATTGTCAATATCTGGACATAATAAGTATTTACACCCATCACCTGGTTTAATTACATTGTTTATTTTTTCACTTTCATTTTTGTTATTCATTTTTTTCTATAGGAGAGGGATCTCCATGTAGTCACTTGTTTTAGCGCAGCTTTTTTGTATCCATCCCTAACTGTGGGGGTTAGGACTAACTAATAGAGATGACAGATCATGGTTTCTACTTTGCTTGCCACGCGCACCTTTTTCCCCTTGGTGGCTCTCCTGGGCGAAGCCGTATATGTAAGGGATTTAGGACAGGAGAGCCATTCGGCCACAGTAAATAATTTTTTTTTAAAAGTCAGCAGCTACAGTGTAATAAGGACACTTTCCTGTCCAGGGAGCCCACGATGTTGGCCGCCCGAGGTCCATCGGATCGGGTCTCAGCTAATCGATACTGTCCCCATGGGGCACACCAACGCGTCTGTCGCATCCGCCCAAGGATCTTTTAACCTGGCCACGAACCTCAACACCTTTCGATTGAGTCGAGAAGCCAGGAGATCCACGTCTGGCTCGCCCCATCTTAGGCAAAGGAGGCGAAACAGATCCGGGTGTAGTGACCATTCTCCTTGGTCCAGCGTCTGGCGACTTAGGTAGTGCGCTTGCCAGTTTTCTATGCCCAGAATGTATACGGCCGATAGAGCCAGCAAGCTCTGTTCTGCCCACCCCAGGATGTGAGTGACCTCCAGCCGCTGCAGCCGAGCTTCTTCTTCCTGCCTGATGGTTGACATATGCCACTGCCGTTGCGTTGTCCGACTGGATCCTGACTGGACGCCCCTGTAGGCTCTGCGACCATTGTTGAGAGGCACAGCCTGATCGCTCGGAGTTCCAGAATATTGATCGGCAGGCAAGATTCTTCCTGTGTCCAGCGACCCTGTGTCGACTGAACACCACCAGACTGTCCCTCCCCCCCCCCTAACCAGTCAGGCTGGCGTCCGTCGTGATCACGGTCCAGTGAAGGGGAAGGAACGACTTCCCGGCATGAAGAGCCGAAGATCTCAGGCACCAGACCAGGGAAGTCCGGACTAGTGGGCTCACCCGGATTGAACAATCCAGGGACAACGGAGACTTGTCCCATTTGGACAGTATCTCCTTCTGCAAGACTCTAGTGTGGAATTGAGCAAAACAGTACTGCCTCGAAAGAGGCTACCATGAGACCCAGGACTCGCATGCAAAAGCGCAGCAACAACCACCTGCGGGACGCCAACAGCTTCACCGCCGTCTGAAGAGTCTGCAATTTTTCCAAAGGGAGAAAAACACTCACCTCTGAGGAGTCTAGAATCAGACCCAGATACTCTAAGCGCTGTGTCGTAACCAACACCGACATCTGGAAGTTAAGCACCCAGCCAAACTCTTGGAGGATCTGACTGGCAATCGCCACATCCTCCCCTAATTCTGAGCTTGAAGCAGCACTCAGAAGCAGATCGTCCAAGTAGCCCATAATAGCAATTTCTCGCTGTCTCAGCAAGGCCAAAATTGGGGCAAGCACCTTGGTAAAAACCCTTGGAGCCGATGCCAGGCCAAAAGGAAGAGCCACGAATTGATACTGGTCTTCCCTGACCGCAAAGCGCAGGAACCTCTGATGCCCGACATATATGGGGACATGCAAGTATGCGTCCTTAATGTTCAAGGACACCAGAAAATCCCCCGGATGGAGTGCAGCGACCACAGAGTGAACGGATTCCATCCTGAACTTCCGGCCTGCGACTTGGCTCTTTTCCTTTTCTGGACTGGGGGAGGAGTATACTCTTACCTCCGTGGCATCCTTTATGATATCGTCCAGGGAGGCACCAAATAGCCTTCCAACTTCCACTAAAAGAGAGACCCACCCTCCTTGCTGTGCAATGTCGCGATATCCGCCAGGTACTCATGATCGGCATTTACAGAGCCATGGACGGGGTTCTCTGTGTGTAAACACAGAGATCCACGTCCTGTCAGGGAGAGGAGACCGATGGTGTGTCCCTTGTACATAGGACACCGATCGGTCACCTCCCCCAGTCAGAATCACTTCCACGGAACACCTTTAACCCCTTGATCGCCCCCTAGTGTTAACCCCTTCCCTGCCAGTCACATTTATACAGTAATCAGTGCAGTTTTATAGCACTGTACATCAATTTGAATGGTCCCAAAAATGTGTCAAAAGTGGTCGCCATAATATGGCAATCCTGACAAAAATCACAGATAACCGCCATTACTACTTTAAAAAAAAAAAAGGAATAATTCTATCCCCTATTTTGTAGGCGCTATAACTTTTGCACAAACCATTCACTATACGCTTATTGCGATTTTTTTTTAACCAAAAATATGTAGTAGAATACATATCAGCCTAAACTGAGAAAAAAAGTTTTTTTTTGTTTTTTTTGGACATTATAGCAAAAAGAAAAAAATTGTGTTTTTTTCAAAATTGCTAGTCTTTTTGTTAACCACTTAAGACCCGGACCAAAATGCAGGTAAAGGACCAGGCCCCTTTTTGCGATTCGGCACGGCGTCGTTTTAACTGACAATGGGCGTCCTTTTTTTCCCACAAATGGAGCTCTCTTTTGGTGGTATTTGATCACCTCTGCGGTTTTTATTTTTTGCGCCATAAACAAAAATAGAGCGACAATTTTGAAAAAAATGCAATATTTTTTACTTTTTGCTATAATAAATTTCACCCAAAAATATATATAAAAAAACTTTTTTTCCTCAGTTTAGGCCGATACGTATTCTACCACCTATTTTTTGAAAAAAAAAAAAAAAAAATCGCAATAAGCGTTTATCGATTGTTTGCGCAAAATTTATAGCGTTTACAAAATAGGGGATAGTTTTATTGCATTTTTAATAATGTTTTTTTTTTTTTACTAATAATGGCTGGCGATCAGCGGTTTTTTTCGTGACCGCGACATTATGGCGGACACATCGGACAATTTTGACACATTTTTGGGACCATTGTCATTTTCACAGCAAAAAATGCTATAAAAATGCATTGTTTACTGTGAAAATGACAATTGCAGTTTGGAAGTTAACCACTGGGGGATGCTGAAGGGGTTAAGTGTGACCTCATATGTGTTTCCAACTGTAGGGGGGCGGGGCTGGACGTGTGACGTCATTGATCATGTTTCCCTATATCAGGAAACACACGATCAATGACAGCGCCACTGTGAAGAACGGGGAAGGTGTGTTTATACACACACACACACACACCTCTCCACGTTCTTCAGCACCGGGGACCAATCGCGGGACTCTGGCGGCGATCGAGTCCGCGGGTCCCGCGGCCACAGAGCTTTGGACAGGGTCGCGGGCGCGCGCCCACGACCCACGGCTGGGCATTTAACAATCACGTACAGGTACGCGATTGTGCCCAGCCGTGCCATTTGCCGACGTATATCAGCGTTAGGCGGTCCTTAAGTGGTTAAAATCGCAAAAAATAAAAACCAGAGCGGTGATCAAATGCCACCAAAAGAAAGCTCTATTTGTGGGGGGAAAAAAAGACATGAATTTTGTTCGGAAGCCACATTGCACGACTGGGCAATTGTCATTAAAAACGTGAGAGTGCTGAAAGCTGAAATTTCGCCTGGGCAGGAAAGGGGTATATGTGCCCAGTAAGCAAGTGGTTAAACATCGGCTATGTTTTCTATAAAATATGGGTTTAAGAGATTTGCAAACCATTGCATTCTGTTTTTATGTAGATTTTACACAGTGTCCCAACTTTTTGGGAGCTGGGGCTGTATAACAAATAGTCACCTATTAAATACTTCAATATGAAAACAAGCTTTTTAAATGACCACGCAATTGCGTATGTTACAGAAGAGCCAGCATCAACTAGGCAGATCATCCGTTACAAATATTAATATTTGTAGCAGATGTACCAGGTTTTGTTATCTGTGTTAGCCTTCCTATGCCACTTACTGCGATTGCCAGCAATAGATGGGGGCGGTGGACACAGTTTTGTTTCATCTGTGGCGTTTATATTGGTCCAGCAGCTCACCAACACCTTTGCAGTCATTGTGCTATATGCTGGGTGTTTGGTGTGCTCTTGCACCTTTAACCACTTGCCTACTGTGCATACACCCCCTTCCTGCCCAGACTAGATTTTAGCTTCCGGCACGGCGTCGATTTACTGACAATTGCACGGTCGTGCAACTTGGCTCCCAAACAAAATTGACGTCCTTTTTTTCCCCACAAATAGAGCTTTCTTTTGGTGGTATTTGATCGCCTGTGTGTTTTTTTTGGGGGGGCTATAAATATTATAAGAGCGTAAATTTTGAAAAAGAAAAAAAAAATAAGTATTTTTTACTTTTTGCTATAATAAATATCCCATTTAAAAAAAAAAAAAAAAAAAAAAATTCTCAGTTTAGGCCGATACGTATTCTACATATATTTGGTAAAAAAAAAAAAATAACCTTGTTTGCGCAAAAGTTATATTGCCTACAAAATAGGGGACATAATGTTTTTTTTTTTTTTTTTTACTAGGAATGGCGGCGATCTGCGTTTTTTTCGGGACTGCAACATTATAGCGGACACATCGGACACTTTTGACACATTTTTGGGACCATTCACATTTATACAGTTAACAGTGCTATAAATATGCATTGATTACTGTATAAATGTGACTGGCAGGGAAGGGGTTAACCACTAGGGGGTGGGGAAGGGGTTAAATGTGTAGCCTATTGAGTGTTCTAACTGTAGGGGGGTGACCGATCTGTGTCCCTATGTACAAGGGACACAGATCGGTCTCTTCTCTCCCTGACAGGACGTGGAGCTCTGTGTTTACACACAGAGCTCCACGTCCCTGCTCAGTTACTGGGAAATCGCGGGTGCCCGGGGGCCATCGTGGCTCCCAGTGATGCGACGGGTGCGCGCCCTAGAGGCTTTAAATGACAGGACGTCATATGATGTCCTGTCAGAATAATAAGGTATTCCGCCCGCCGTCATTTGATGGCGTGCGGTACCCTAGTGGTTAAGGAGGGGTGGCACCCCTTCAGTCCACCTGCCCCCATCTATCCATTAGAATGCATGTGCCTCCACTGTGGGGACGCGCATTGTTTAGTGTTAGGACCACAGATTACAGGGTGCCTTGGCGCGGCTCTGTGGCTCACGCTTGCGTTTGCAAATGCGTGCGGACAAAATCCTTGTTTTTAACGCATACTGTTAGACAGGTTAATTTGGTTGTTCTGCAGGCTGGTCGGTAAGGAGGCTTGGTTTTTCCCTGGGCATTCCCCAGGTTTTGTTATACAATTAATAGCATTTCAGCTGTGTCAGATTCCAATACTGCAAGTACCAACATACTGGTGCTGTCAATATCTGCAGGTGTCAAACACATTATCATCCTGATCAGTCGGTCATGCTCATTGGAAATCATTAAAATGCAAGAGAAATTAATTAATTTCCAAGCATGAATGTTTCTCTATCACATCAGTACACTGCAGTAATGCGATGAGTGTCGATAGCATTGAACAATGAAAATAAATAAAATGTCCATGGTCTCATTCTCCTCAGAAACACAACTTGCTTTAAAAACCACTTCCCGACCCGCGTATTGTAAATGTACGTCCTCTTTTTAAACATGGATATCTCAGTAACGGCAGCAGCTGCTGCCACAACTGAGATATCCATGTTTTCAGCGGGCGGCCGTGTAAACGATAACGGCGGTCTCCACGGCGGATTCACCGCGAGATCGCCGTTATCGGTGGCAGGAGAGGGGCCCCCCCTCCCGCCGCTTTTCCGCGCCCTCCGCCGCTTACCGGAGCCGTCGGTAGCGGCGGAGGAGATCCGATGCTGCCGCCTGGAGAGTGAGGACTTGAGTGAGGGCAAGATGGCCCCCACCCGTCCTCATAGCTCTGCTGGGCGGAAGTGACGTCAAAACGTCAGTCCCGCCCAGCCTCTTAACCACTTGCTTACTGGGCACATAAACCCCCTTCGTTCCCAGGCGAAATCTCAGCGTCCGGCACTGCGTCGCTTTAACTGACAATTGCGCGGTCGTGCGACGTGGCTCCCAAACAAAATTGGCGTCCTTTTTTCCCCACAAATAGAGCTTTTTTTTGGTGGTATTTGATCACCTCTGCGGTTTTTATTTTTTGCGCTATAAACAAAAAAAGAGCAACAATTTAAAAAAAATATATTTTTTTTTTACTTGTTGCTATAATAAATATCCTAATTTTTTTTAAAAAAACTATTTTTTTTCTCAGTTAAGGCCGATACGTATTTTTCGACGTATTTTTGTAAAAAAAAAAAAATCACAATAAGCGACTGGTTTGCGCAAAAGTTATAGCGCCTACAAAATGGGGAACAGAATTATGATTTTTTTTATTATTTTTTTTTTTACTAGTAATGGCGGCGATCTGCGATTTTTATTGGGACTGGGATATTGCGGCGGACGTATCGGACACTTTTGACACAAATTTGGCGCCATTCACATTTATACGGCGATCAGTGCTATAAAAATGCACTAATTACTGTATAAATGTGACTGGCAGTGAAGGGGTTAACACTAGGGGGTGAGGAAGGGGTTAAATGTGTAGCCTGGGTGTGTTATAACTGTGTGGGGGGAGGGGGGTGACTGGGGGAGGGGACCGATGCTGTGTCTCTATGTACAAGAGACACAGATCGGTCTCCTCTCCTCTGACAGCACGTGGAGCTCTGTGTTTACACACAGAGCTCCACGTCCCTGCTGTCACCTGCCGTGTCACCGACGATCGCGTGTACCCGGCGGATATCGCGGCCGCCAGGTACACGCATCGGGTCTTCGGCGATGCGTCGGGACAGTTTTTACCCGCCGCGCGCCACCCAGTGGCGCGCGCGGGTAATGCACATAAAGGCCGTTTTTAAACGGCCACTTGGCACTTGAGATCCGCGCTATAGACGAAATACGTCCGCAGCGCGGCTCTCAAGTGGTTAAAGAGACAATTTTTTTTTTGTCATTTTTTTAAATGACAAATTTTCCTTTTTTTTTTTTTTCTTGCATTTAAGCCTAAATATGAGATCTGAGGTCTTTTTGACCCCAGATCTCATATTTAAGAGGACCTGTCATGCTTTTTTCTATTACAAGGGATGTTTACATTCCTTGTAATAGGAATAAAAGTGATCCTTTTTTTTTTTTATATTTTAGTGTAAAAAATAATAAAATAAATAAAATTAAATAAGAAAACAAAAAAAAAATTTTTTTAAAGCGCCCCGTCCCGACGAGCTCGCGCACAGAAGCGAACGCATACGCGAGTAGCGCCCGCATATGAAAACGGTGTTCAAATCACACAAGTGAGGTATCGCCGCGATCGTTAGAGCGAGAGCAATAATTATAGCCCTAGAGCTACTCTGTAGCTCAAAAAATGCAACTTATAGAATTTTTTAAACGTCGCCTATCTAGATTTTTAAGGGTAAAAGTTTGACGCCATGCCACGAGCGGGCGCAATTTTTAAGCGTGACATGTTGGGTATCATTTTACTCGGCGTAACATTATCTTTAACAATATATAAAAAAATTGGGCCAAATTTATTGTTGTCTTATTTTTTAATTAAAAAAAGTGAATTTTTTCCAAAAAAAGTGCGCTTGTAAGACCGCTGCGCAAATACGGTGTGACAAAAAGTATTGCGATGACCGCCATTTTATTCTCTAGGGTGTTAGAAAAAAAAATATATAATGTTTGGGGGTTTTAAGTAATTTTCTAGCAGAAAAAACTGTTTTAGTCTTGCAAACACCAAATCTGAAAAACACCTAAGGTCTTTAAGTGGTTAAGGAAATATGTTTTTGCAAAGCCTTTCTTCATCTTTATGGGTCATTTAAACATGTTGTGTACATTTCTGAGGCACAGAGAGCTTTCATTTGAGGACAGATGTGATAAAAATTAATGCATGTTTTTCATTAGGAGCAAAGGCGGAAAAATATCCTTACAAATTAAATATAAATAAATTATATATATATATATACACACATACACACTATATATATATATATATATATATATATATATATATATATACACACACACTTTTTTTTTTTTTTAGCAGAGACCCTAAAGAATAACTTGGTGGAGATGGTTATCTAGCGGATGGGAAGTGGTTAAAGAAAAGATGATGCAATTCTGCCCCCTGAATCTGACCCAGTATAAAAATGTATATATATATATATATATATATATATATATATATATATATATATATATATATATATATATATATATATATATATATATATACACACACACACACACACACACACACACATACATACATACATACATACATACATACACACACACACACACACACACACACACACACACACACACAGGGAGTGCAGAATTATTAGGCAAATGAGTATTTTGACCACATCATCCTCTTTATGCATGTTGTCTGACTTACTCCAAGCTGTATAGGCTCGAAAGCCTACTACCAATTAAGCATATTAGGTGATGTGCATCTCTGTAATGAGAAGGTGTGTGGTCTAATGACATCAACACCCTATATCAGGTGTGCATAATTATTAGGCAACTTCCTTTCCTTTGGCAAAATGGGTCAAAAGAAGGACTTGACAGGCTCAGAAAAGTCAAAAATAGTGAGATATCTTGCAGAGGGATGCAGCACTCTTAAAATTGCAACGCTTCTGAAGCGTGATCATCGAACCATCAAGCGTTTCATTCAAAATAGTCAACAGGGTCGCAAGAAGCGTGTGGAAAAACCAAGGCGCAAAATAACTGCCCATGAACTGAGAAAAGTCAAGCGTGCAGCTGCCAAGATGCCACTTGCCACCAGTTTGGCCATATTTCAGAGCTGCAACATCACTGGAGTGCCCAAAAGCACAAGGTGTGCAATACTCAGAGACATGGCCAAGGTAAGAAAGGCTGAAAGACGACCACCACTGAACAAGACACACAAGCTGAAACGTCAAGACTGGGCCAAGAAATATCTCAAGACTGATTTTCTAAGGTTTTATGGACTGATGAAATGAGAGTGAGTCTTGATGGGCCAGATGGATGGGCCCGTGGCTGGATTGGTAAAGGGCAGAGAGCTCCAGTCCGACTCAGACGCCAACAAGGTGGAGGTGGAGTACTGGTTTGGGCTGGTATCATCAAAGATGAGCTTGTCGGGCCTTTTTGGGTTGAGGATGGAGTCAAGCTCAACTCCCAGTCCTACTGCCAGTTTCTGGAAGACACCTTCTTCAAGCAGTGGTACAGGAAGAAGTCTGCATCCTTCAAGAAAAACATGATTTTCATGCAGGACAATGCTCCATCACACGCGTCCAAGTACTCCACAGCGTGGCTGGCAAGAAAGGGTATAAAAGAAGAAAAACTAATGACATGGCCTCCTTGTTCACCTGATCTGAAGCCCATTGAGAACCTGTGGTCCATCATCAAATGTGAGATTTACAAGGAGGGAAAACAGTACACCTCTCTGAACAGTGTCTGGGAGGCTGTGGTTGCTGCTGCACGAAATGTTGATGGTGAACAGATCAAAACACTGACAGAATCCATGGATGGCAGGCTTTTGAGTGTCCTTGCAAAGAAAGGTGGCTATATTGGTCACTGATTTGTTTTTGTTTTGTTTTTGAATGTCAGAAATGTATATTTGTGAATGTCGAGATGTTATATTGGTTTCACTGGTAAAAATAAATAATTGAAATGGATATATATATTTTTTTTGTTAAGTTGCCTAATAATTATGCACAGTAATAGTCACCTGCACACACAGATATCCCCCTAAAATAGCTAAAACTAAAAACAAACTAAAAACTACTTCCAAAAATATTCAGCTTTGATATTAATGAGTTTTTTGGGTTCATTGAGAACATGGTTGTTGTTCAATAATAAAATGAATCCTCAAAAATACAACTTGCCTAATAATTCTGCACTCCCTGTGTATGTGTATATATATATATATATATATATATATATATATATATATATATATATATATATATATATATATATAGATATAGATATAGATATAGATATAGATATAGATATAGATATAGATATAGATATATAGATATAGATATAGATATATATATAGAGAGAGAGAGAGATATAGATATAGATAGATAGATATATAGATAATTACACACCTACACACTGCGCAAAAAAATTTAAAGTAACACTTTTGAATCAGAACTCCTGGGATATTGATCTGGTCGGTTAAGAAGCAAAGGGGGAGGGGTGTATACAGTTTCAGCTGCTTTGCTGTTAATTGAAATTAACAACAGGTGTTTAGATGGGCAACAATGAGAGGACCTCCAAAACAGGAATGTTTTTTTCAGGTGGAGGTGTCGCAACTTTTTTTCCCTACTCATCTTTTCTGTTTTTCACTAGTTTTGCATTTGGCTAGAGTCAGTGTCAGTACTGGTAGTACGAGGCGATACTTGGACCCTATAGGGGTTGCACAGGCAGTCCAACTCCTCCAGGATGGCTTGTCATTGCCAGAAGGTTTGCCGTGTCTCCCAGCACAGTCTCAAGAGCATGGAGGAGATTCCAGGAGACAGGCAGTTACTCTAGGAGAGCTGGACAGAGCCATAGAAGGTCCTTAACCCATCAGCAGGACCGGTATCTGCTCCTTTGTGCAAGGAGGAACAGGATGAGCACTGCCAAAGCCATACAAAATGACCTCCAGCAGGCCACTGGTGTGAATGTCTCTGACCAATCAGAAAATCAGAGTTAGTCTTACCGGAAACTCTGTTTCCAGGAGTCTTCCAGGACAGCCCTTGAGAGATGGAGCTTCTCCCAGGACAGGAAACACATCACCTCCAGCTCTTTAAAAGGCGGTCCCTCAGGTATCTGGTCAGTTTAATCCAAGAACCGAAGGACGGAGCTCAAATACCGTTAATAGTATACATACAATTTGTATTATCCATATCTTTACACATTTGTGTATATATATATATATATATATATATATATATATATATATATATATATATATATATATATATATATATATATATATATATATACACACACACATACACACACATACACACACACACATACACACACACACACATACATATATACACACACACACACCTACCTCAAAGAATAAGGTGGGAACGTGCTGTCCTGGAAGACTCCTGGAAACAGAGTTTCCGGTAAGACTAACTGATTTTCCCAAGGCGTCTTCCAGGACAGCCCTTGAGAGGATGAGCAAGCACTCACCAGTTTAGGGTGGGACTACTGCCTGTAGGACTTTCCTCCCAAAGGCCTTATCTTGACCACTTAAGAAGTCCAGTCGATAATGTAGAATGAACGTGGACATGCTTGACCACGTAGCGGCCTTGCATATCTGTTCCGGGGTAGCGCCGGCTCTTTCTGCCCAGGACGTGGCTAACGCCCTTGCCCTTATAGAGTGTGCCTTCTGTTGCTTCTAGATAAGCTAAGAGGCATCTTCTGACATCTAGCCAGTGTAACTGTTCCTCCTTGCTATTTGCAGGTTTGTTGCAGAAGGAAGGTAGAATGATGTCCTGACTCTTGTGAAAAGAAAAAGCGACTTTTGGAACAAAGGACTGGTCAGTCTTTAAAATAACTTTATCCTCCAATATTTGCATATAAGGTTCCCTGATTGACCGAGCTTGGAGTTTGCTGATTCTGCGAGCAGAAGTCATAGCGACTAAGAAGATTGTCTTTAAAGTAATCAGTCTTAAAGATGCCTCTGATAATGGCTCAAAAGGCTCTCTAATGACTGCTTTCAACATAAGAGATAGGTCCCACGTTG
Organism: Rana temporaria; assembly: GCF_905171775.1. Lineage (NCBI taxonomy): Eukaryota > Metazoa > Chordata > Amphibia > Anura > Ranidae > Rana > Rana temporaria. Next base: position 105,098,449 of record NC_053489.1, read on the forward strand.
GAACTTTACGGCATGGGGCCGGGCGCTGTTTAGCAACTGCTTTGCAGAATCTATTGATAAGCGGGTCTTCCTGTAAGGAGCGCTGAACATAAACCGATAGGGCAGCAATTTGCACCTTAATCATGCTTAAGGCCAACTTCTTGTCAATACCCTCTTGTAGAAACACCAATATTGTTGGAGAATCGTATCTACTTTTTCCATTCTCTTTTAGCCAGAGATTAAATTTTTTCCAGTGTTTCAGATAAATTGCTCTGGTATTTGGTTTGCGACTCTGTAGCAGAGTTTCAATCACTCTGTCTGATAGACCCTTGGACTTCAGGATGTCTATTTCAGATACCAGGCCGCTAGATTCAGCATGGCTGGATTGGGGTGCCGCAGTGGACCTTGGGACAGCAGATCCTGACTGCACGGCAACATTCACGGTGGTCGATCTGCTAAAGAAAGAAGAAGAAGTGAAAACCACGCCCTTTTCGGCCAAAAAGGGGCTATCAGGATAAGGGAAGTCTTCTCCATCCTGAATTTGGAAAGGACTCTCGGTAAGAGATGCAGAGGTGGGAAGGCATATGACAGGGTGAATGTCCATGCATTCTGAAGGGCATCGGCTGCCACTGGTTGATCCCTGGGGTTCAGTGAGAAAAATTCTGGTAGTTTTGCATTTTTTCTGTTGGCGAATAGGTCGATCTCCGGATGACCCCACTTGGCCACTATTTCTGCAAAAACTGTCGGATCTAGAGACCACTCTTCTTGTGAGAACAATTGTCTGCTCAAAAAATCGGCTAGATTGTTCTGCGTACCCTTGAGATGGACTGCTGACAGTGACTCCAGATTCCCTTCTGCCCATACAAACACTTCCTTTGCTATGCCCATCAGGGTGGGATTCCTGGTTCCCCCCTGTTTGTTTAGATACGCTACCAAGGTTATGTTGTCCGACCTGACCTGTAGATGATGTTTGAGCTGACCCTGGAATGCTGCGATCCCTTTGGCTACGGCTTTTAACTCTCTGTAATTTGAAGAGCGCTTCTTCTCTAGGCGACTCCAAGTGCCTTGTGCCCACTGTCCCTCTAGATGGGCTCCCCAACCTCTGTTGCTGGTGTCCGTCGTCAGGATGCGCTCAATAGGGGGGTTCCACAGCAGACCCTTTTTCATGTTGTTTTGGTTTCTCCACCACCAGAGAGCCTGTTTTGTCTTTTCTGATAGGAAAGGACTTGGAAGACAAGGTGTACCTAACAGGTTTTGTAGGAGAAATGACTGGAGCGGTTTTTGGTGGAACCTGGCCCATTTGACTGCTGGGATGGAGGCTGACATGAGGCCTAAGACTGACATTATCTCCCTTATTGTGACAGGGAGATTTGTCTGTAATTGCGCTACCCGCTGACTTAGATGGTCGATTTTGTCTTGTGGGAGAAAAGTCTTTTGTTCTGTTGAACTTATTATGTAGCCCAAGAATAGGATCTCCTGTGAGGGAATGAGGTTTGGATTTTTCCCTGTTGATGATCCAACCTGAGTCAACCACTGCTGGACGATCACTAGATCCTCCAGTAGTTTTTGTTTTGTTGGTGCCAGGAACAGCAAGTCGTCTAAGTAGGGGACAACTGTTATGGCTTGGAGTCTTAGTGGAGGAAACGTTTCCGCTAGGATCTTGGTAAAGATCCTCGGGGACGAAGAGAGGCCAAAGGGGAGGGCTTGGCTCTGAAAGTGGTAAACCTTTTCCCCTATCCGAACAGCTATGTGGAGGAACTTTTGGGAGCTTTCCCTGATAGGAATGTGGAGGTAGGCATCCTTCAGATCTATTTTTGCCATGAAACAGTCTTTTTGAAGTAAATTCTTTACAGAATAAATTGATTCCATCTGGAATTTTTTGTACCGAATGACTGTATTCAACGGTTTTAGGTTGAATATCAGGCGATATTTGCCTGATGGCTTCCGTACCAGAAAGACGTGCGAGTAAAAACCCCGGCCTTCCTCCTGTTTGGGAACTGGTATTAGGACTTTTTGATCTACAAGTTCTCCTATGAGATCTTGTAATGCCTGAGATTTTACTGGATCTCTTGCCAATTGTGTAACCAAGAATCTTGTTGGTGGTACCTGGCTGAACTCCAAGGCATAGCCCTTTTCTATGACTCCCCTGACAAAGCTGTTGGAGGTCAGTTTTTTCCATTGTGGAAGGAAGTCCCCCAGTCTTCCTCCCACCTGGACCCTGGCATCACTGTGGCTTGGGATTTTTGTCAGGAGGGTTAAAGAGCACCTTCGCTTTTTGTTTCCCTCCATGTGCCGCCCAGGGTCTGTTTGGTTTCCCTTTTTCCTGCGTTTTCTTTTGCCCTTTAAAGGAACGAAAAAAACTTCCTGTTAAATGGCTTTTTCTTTTCAGGAAAAGTCTTTTGCTTATTCGCAGTGCGTTCTAACGCTTCATCTAGCGGAGTGCCAAACAGGAATTTACCTGAAAATGGAACGCTACAAAGGCGCAACTTAGAGGTGGTATCCCCCAGCCAGGTTTTGAGCCACAGAGTTCTAGCTGCTACTGACAGTGAAGCCGCCCTGGCTGAAAGTTTTACCGATTCTGCCGAGGCATCTGCGATAAAACCTACCGCTTTTAAAAGCATGGGGAAGGATTTTAGTAACTCTGTTCTAGGGGTACCTGCCGTCAGGTGTTCCTGCAACTGTTTGAGCCAAAATTCAAAATTACGGGCCACACACGTAGTTGCTAGAGCTGGCTTAAGATTAGCCATAGCCGTGTCCCAGGATCTTTTGAGTATTACATCCCCCCTTTTATCCATAGGATCCGCTAAGTGACCCATGTCATCAAAGACTAGGTCTGAATGTTTTGACACCTTTGCTAGGGGGGCATCCAACTTTGGGGACTGGTTCCAAACAGCATTGGGGTCCTCATCAAAAGGAAACCTCCTATTCAGACCACCTGAAAAGAAAGGCCTTTTATCAGGTTCCTCCCATTCCCTTAGCACCAAATCTGACATCAGTTTGTGTACTGGGAATACTTTGTTTTTTCCTGCTTAACCCTTGATACATTTTTCATGTTGTGAGAGCGAAGTTTTTTCTTCCTTCAACTGTAACATTTCATGAATGGCCCCTACCAATTCATCTACTTCCTCTTGGGAGAGTTTGAAACGAATGGGGGTGCGGGAGTCCTCCTGATCTTTTTCCTGTCCAGAATCTGACTGGGAGGATTCAGAATTTCTAAGGGAAACCTCCTCATTCTCCACAGGTTCACCTGATCCTGATGCTACTGGAGTGGGAGAGGTGGGCACCTCTTGCTGCCTGGCAGTTAAGCCTGGAATCTGAGTATCCGCAATAAGTTTTCTAAAAGATTTAAAAGTAGATTGCATCTCCTCTTTAAAAGATCCAAGGAATTTGGTAATCGGGGACTCCTCCTCATTATTTAATACTGTTGTGATACAGGGGCCGCATAGATTTTTAGTATAGCCTGATGAAGAAGCCTTGCATTGCACGTGGGGCACTTCCTCTTGTCTTTGGGCAGTCCCTTTGTACTATGCTCTTTGGGATCCTTCTGAGTAGGGAACAAAAGAGGGGTAGAGAGAGAGAGGACCTGTTAAATAACAGCAGACATAAGTGTCCCCCTCCCCTGTCCTAGAGGTGCCCACTGAGCTCTGAGAGGGTTCACCGCCCTTTCTAGCCCCCCCTGTAAACAGGTGAAAAGCGCAGGAAAAAGGTTCTGGCCCAGCCAGCCTACCTGCAATGAGCCGGCGCCGGACTCCCCTGGAACGTGGGATGCCTCCATGATGCTCCGTCAGGCGGTATATAGCACGTGCTAAACGCCTTTATAGGCGCCGACTCGGCCTTCCTTCTCTCCCTGCGCCGGAAACCGGAACCAGAGTTCCCGGTGCACAGTGATGACGCGCATCCTGGCCGGAGGTTACGCTCGGCGACTTCCGGGTCACGACGCACACGAGAAAAATGAGTTCTCCCGCCGCAGACGCCGCCGCCATGCAGGCCATCACTGCCCACTCCCTCGCCGGGCTCCGGAGGGAAGAAGGAACGGGGAACTCCAAGCCCAAGCGGAGGGAACCCGTGGCCAGCAAGGAGAGATTTCTTAGTAGGTGAGGGGAACAAGCCCAAGCTGTCTTCCTCCAGCCCTTGAGATGGATACTCTCCCGGATCCATCCCTTCTTAAAAAAAGACGGTTCCTCAAGGCAACATGTCTCCTCCGACTGAGGAAACACATAAAAACTGACCAGATGCCTGAGGGACCACCTTTTAAAGAGCTGGAGGTGATGTGTTTCCTGTCCTGGGAGGAGCTCCATCTCTCAAGGGCTGTCCTGGAAGACGCCTTGGGAAACAGACTTCATGGGGGTGGCCTGAGGGTACGACGTCCTCTAGTGCGCTCTCTGCCGGACACTGTGTAGCTCGATTGGCATTTTCCATTAAACACCAGAATTGGCAGGTCCGCCACTGGTGCCCCATGCTTTTTACAGATGAGAGCAGGTTTACCCTGAGCATATGTGACAGACGTGAAAGGGTCCGGAGAATCCGCAGGAGAACTTTATGATGCCTTTAACATCCTGTAACATCGTTCAGCATGACCAGTTTGTTTGGTGGTGGGTCAGTGATGGTCTGGGGAGACATATACATGGGAGGGACACACAGACCTCTACAGGCTACACAATGGCACACTGACTGCCATTAGGTATCGGGATGAAATCCTTGGACCCATTGTCAGACCCTACGCTGGTGCAGTGGGTTCTGGGTTCCTCCTGGTGCACGACAATGCCCGGCATCATGTGGCGAGAGCATGCAGCCAGTTCCTGGAGGATGAAGAAATTTATACCACGCTCACCTGACCTAAATCCAAAAGAACACCTCTGGGACATTAGGTTTCGGTCCATCCGGTGCTGCCAGTCTGTTCAGGAGCTCAGTGATGCCCTGGTCCAGGTCTGGGAGGAAATACCCCAGGACACCATCTGTCGTATCATTAGCAGCTATGCATACAAGCACTTGGGGGCCAAACAAACTACTGAGGACCATTTTGAGTTGTTGCAATGAAATTAAAGCAAAATGGACTAGCTTGCTGCATAATTTTTTCACTTTGATTTTTGGGGTGTCTTTGAATTCAGCCCTCTGTAGGTGGATAATTTTCATTTCCATCAAATTATGTGCCATCCTTTCATTCCTAACACGAGACTTTTGCCTGTTGAGATCTGAGAGATAGATTATATATATATATATATATATATATATATATATATATATATATATATATATATATATATATATATATATATAGATATATATAGTTTGGGTGTTCCAACTATTTTCTTACAAAAAAAAAAAAAAAGGATTTCAACTTGAAAGCAACAAAATGTAAGAAAAAGCCCTGGTCTTCAAGTGGTTAAAGATACCAATTTATTTCAGAGGTGCGTTCAAGTTTAATTTTTTTTACTAAACCCACAACAGTGAAAACAGTCTGTATATGCAGTCAAGCATGCTGGTTATACTGCGGAACCTAAGGGGTTAATCCTCTGCATTGTGTAAAAAGGCATTTTTATCCCGTCTTCTCTGATCCTCCCCTTCTTTTACTATCCCCAATACATCTGTTGATAGAACAGAGCCCTAGGAGGCATTCTGCACATGCTCAGATTGGTTTGTACTGCTAGAGTTGTTGTTTTTTTTTTGGGGGGGGGGGGGGGGCACATGCGATTAGCATAGGGCCAATCAGCTCTGTCCAGACAGAAAGTCATGGGTCATGCAGCTTTATAAAGCAGTCAAAGAAGAATGAAACTCCTCACTCATGTTGTGTTATTGATGCACTTTTTGAGTCACGTGACCTATGAGAAAAGCACAGTTTTCCCGTGGCCTTTATTGGCACCCTTTTCTCTATCGGCAAAATGCAGATAACCCTACTTTCAGGCGATAGATCAGTGTATCCCTACTGCTATATATTGTTAATGGAAAAAGGTATTTAAGCGTTAAAGCGGTGGTTCACCCTGCAGAACAACATTGTAGCATACAATTCAGCATTGTAGTGCGAGCTACTGTATGCCGGTCTTAATTTTTTTATCGCCGTACTCACAGTGTAATCGTACATAGTAGATTCTGACTGCTCGCGGGGAATGGGCGTTCCTTTCAAGAGGGAGGGTGATTGACGGCCGGCTCTGGCGCGTCACGCTCCCCGAAGACAGCCGGAGTAGGTCTCGGCTCTTCACGGCGCCTGCGCACAGACTATGCGCATGCGCCGTGAAGAGCCAAGCCTATTTCGGCTATTTCCGGAGAAGCGTGACGCGCCAGAGCCGGCCGTCAATCACCTTCCGTCTGGATTGGAACGCCCATTCCCCGTGGGCAGTCGGAATCTACGATGTACGATTACACTGAGTACGGCGATAAAAAAATTAAGAACGGCATACTGTAGCTCGCGCTACAATGCCGAATTTTAGGCTAGAAGAAAAAAAAAAAAAAATTTATTTTATAGGGTGAACCCCCGCTTTAATATTTACTGAAATAATTGTGTTTCCATGTACTGTGGGAGACCAGATATAATGAATGCTGGGTCCTAGGTTTAGAAACATTTTAAGGTTTGACATGCTGGGTAACCATTTACAAAGCACAACCTCATCTTTTATATTTTATCAAAAACTGAGTCACGTATTGCATTTGTGTGCCATATAATTCAGGGATCAGGCACTGTCACCTCCTGACAGGCAAAGACCGGAGGGGGAGAGAGCACAGAGGAGACAGATAGCAGGCTGCGAATGACGAAGGCACGTACAGATGACTCCGGCTCAGCAGCCCTGATATATCGGAGTCAGCGTACAGGGGGAAGGTGTAGACAGGCAGTATCAGCCAGGTATTTCAGGTGTTACGGGGGTACCAAATGACACAGCACAAGCACTGTGCTGTATAAAATGCTTTAACCACCCAAGGACCAGGCCTATTTTACAGAGGAGAGCTAGTTCTAGAATTATTGCTCTCACTCCAAAGAACACGGCAATACCTCATAAGAGTGGTTTGAACGCCATTTTCATATGCGGGCACGACTTACGTATGCGTTCGCTTCTGCAGGATTTTTTATATTTATGTTTTGGGTTAAACGCTTTAACTGCTGTGCAGATATTGTAACAAAAAACTAGAACAACCACTATTTTATTCTCCAGGGTCTCCGCTTTCAGAAAATATAAACTCTTGTAGGAAAATGTATACACATTTTAGGCCTGAAATTATTTTTAAATGTGGGAGAAAAATAAAAATCTGCCAGTGAAAGGCAGATTTACACGACACATCACCAAGTTTCAAATCATGAAATTACTGTATAAAAACTACCTCTTAAAAGACAGCAAAGTTTAATACAGACATACCCCACTTTCATGTATGTAAAACGAAAATGTACCTAAAGTGAAGCAATGCCTTTTTTCACCTCTAGGGTGCAGTGGGGGAGTTAGGGGCTGTAGTGGGGGGGGGGGGGGGCAGGGGCACACTGCAACAGGGTGGACTAAGCTCCTGGAGCTTCAGCTCCTTCTACTGTGGCTACAAAATGTCTGTACCGTGCTTGTGAGGCACTTGACATACACTCACGGGTATGTACATAAAGTGAGTGTACTTAAAGCGGGGTATGCCTGTACTTTTATTACGGCAGGCTAAAAAGTTCTACTGGTCTACGAGTATAATTTCCTTTTGTTGCCATTTTTCCAACCCTTCATTATTTAGCACAGTGTACTACAAAGGCTACCAACTACAATCATACCTCAATAAAGGAATCAATATGCATCATAAGAGCTTGTGTTCTCGCAGTAATGAACTGGTTGACGCAGGCAACAGCATGTGACCTACATTGAAGGAAAGAAGGAATACAAGATGAAATTCATAGGCAATAAAAACGGTTTACGCAAAGAACACACCATAAAGTATAAAAGATCGTAGAAAGAGAATACAAAAGAATATACTGAAATGCCTTCTTGAGATTGTTGTAAATCTCAAATATCCCTAAAAGGAAGTCGATGCCTATGATGGCATTCATGCATGCTTGATCCCGAACCGGGCGGCTTGTGTCCTATTCAGACACACAGTCCAGCTCGGCCACACCCTCTGACGACAGGTTTTGATTTAAAGAGAAAAACAAACTGCGCAACAGAACAAAACAATTAAAGCAGCTGGACACTGAAGGTCAATAGAATCCTTAAAAGTAGCGTATAGAAAAAAGCAGTGCAGCGCTAAAATAAAAATAATGAATCAAGTCCAAACGATCAAATCGGGGTGATAAAAGGGTTAAGCTGACTCTTGGAACCTCGCAGAGGTGTTCAGATGTGTGATCCTTAAACACAAACAGGTATCCTTAAATAGAAGCACAAGCCGCTCACCTGAACAAATGGACATGTGGGTGAGCAGCAGGTCAAATGCGCAGTTCCCTCAAAATAGGGGGGTGTTTGGTTCAACGGTGTCTCCTTGTATAAATTATTTCTTCAGAGGACTCCAAATGATAGATGGTCGTCCGATAGACTCTCTTGTGGAATGGTGTCTATCATGGAAAAGTATAAAACAGACACATAGTGCTCTCCGTATATAGTGCTCTCCGTCCTAGGGTGCAGGACTTCTTCAGCGGATGAAGAACTTCTTCAGCACTGAAGAAGTCCGGCACCCTAGGACGATACGTGTGCGGGGGGCTTTAATTTGATGTCAGGACAGCCACCTATCTGGCCTTTTTATTGTTGTACACTCATTTTCCATGCACTAGGATATAGTGCTCTATTTGTGAGTACCCCCCTTCTTTAATACATTTTATTGCTTTTGTGATCATACGGAGAGCACTGTGTGTCTGTTTTATACTTTTCCATGATACCATTCCACGAGAGAGTCTATCGGACGACCATCAATCATTTGGAGTCCTCTGGAGAAATAATTTATGCAAGGAGACACCGTTGAACCAAACACCCCCCTATTTTGAGGGAACAGCGCATTTGACCTGCTGCTCACACACAGGTCCATTTGTTCAGGTGAGCGGCTTGTACTTCTATTTAAGGATACCTGTTTGATGTGTTTAAGGATCACACATCTGAACACCTCTGCGAGGTTCCAAGAGTCAGCTTAACCCTTTTATCACCCCGATCATTGTTTGGACTTGATTCATTATTTTTATTATTTTAGCGCTGCACTGCTTTTTTCTACATGTTTTGATTGACTGAGTGACAAGTAATTAGATGGGGCTGTCAATCAATCAATTTAAGGAAGAAATGCTTTACAATGGCACAACTAATATAAAACACAAAATAAATTTAGCTAGACAAAGCAAGCATTTTTCTAATAAAACCATTCAGTATGGTCTTTCCTACTTATTATATTTAGGTTTGAACTGGATCATCATAGAATCACTTAATGAGCCTGATACAGAACTTATAATAATAAATTATAAAAATAATAATTAGAACTCTGCAGCAGAGGTACAGTTAGTTCCATATATATTTGGACACAGGCACAATTTGCATACTTTTGTCTCTGTATGCCACCAGAATAGAAGTAAAACAAAACAATCCAAATGAATTTGAAATGCAGACTTTCAGCTTTAATTCAAGGGGTTGAACATAAATATCAAGTACAAATTGCAACCATTTTTATACACAGTCCCCCCATTTTCAGGGGCACAAATGTAATTGGACAAATGATAATCATAAATAAAATGTTCATTTTTTATATTTTGTTGAGAATCCTTTACTGGAAACGACTGCCTGAAGTCTGGAACCTATAGACATTACCAAAGGCGGTTTCCTCTGATGCTTTGCCAGTCTAACTGCAGCTGTCTTCAGTTCTTTTTGTGGGCCTTTCTTCCTTTAGCAAGTGAAAAGCATGCTCAATTGGGCTGAGAACAGGCGATTGCCTCTGCCATTGCAGAATATTCCACCTATTTTCCTTCAAAATCTCCTGGATTGTTTTTGCAGTGTGGTTTGGATCATTGTCTATCTGCATTGTGAAGCGCCATCCAATTAACTTTGCTGCATTTGTCTGAATCTGGGCTGACAGTACCTCTCTAAACACTGAAGAATTCCTCCGGCTGCTTCTCTCACATCATAAACAAACACCCATAACCCAGTGCCAATGGAAGCCATGCATGCCATCACACTGCCTACACCATGTTTTACAGAGGATGTTGTGCGATTTGGACCATAGGCAGTTACAAGCCTTCTCCACACTGTTCTTCCCGTCATTCTGGTACAGATTCATCTTGGTTTCATCCGGCCAAAGAATGCTTTTCCAGAACTGGTCTGGAGGAGATAACAGAGGGAAATTGAGCTGAACCGGGAGGGGGAGAAAGTTGGAGAGGTCTTTTTTTTTGTGGGAGGGAACAAGGTGGGGTGGTAATAAGGAAGAAATTGGAGGTAGAGTAGGTAAAGACAATTCACATTAAAGTAAGGAACCGAATAGGCTATAAGAGTATAGAAGATGACTATATTTAGAATGGTAAATTGAGACAATATAAAAATGTGGAAATTATAATGTGAATATGAAAATTATAAAGAATTTATAAAAAAAGAACTGGTCTGGCTTTTTTAGATGTTTTTTGGCAAAGTCTAATCTGGCTTTTCTATTCTTCAGGCTTATGAATGGGTTGTACCTTGTGGTGAACCCTCTGTATTTGCTCTCATGAAAGACTTTCTCTTGATTGTAGACTTTGACAATGATACGCCCCCCCCTGCTGGAGTGTCCTTCACTTGTCTGGATGGATGTTGTGAATGGGTTTTTCTTTACCATAGAGATGATCCTGCAATCATTAACCATTGTTGTCCTTCTTGGACGTCCAGGCCTTATTATGTTGCTAAGCTCACCAGTGCATTCATTCTTCTTGCCTCAGGGGTCTCAAACTGGCGGCCCTCCAGCTGTTGCGAAACTACAAGTCCCATCATGCCTCTGCCTGTGGGAGTCATGCTTGTAACTGTCAGCCTTGCAATGCCTCATGGGACTTGTAGTTTCGCAACATCTGGAGGGCCGCCAGTTTGAGACCCCTGCTCTAAAGGATTGGTTTCATTTTTGAAGCCTTAAAAAAAAAAAACTTCTTCACTTGCATGGACGGCTCTTTTGAACGCATGATAAAAGTTCACTGCAATAGATTCCAAATGCAAATACCACACTTGGAATACACTCCAGAACTTTTACCTACTTAAGACCCCTTTCACACTGAGGCACTATAACGCTAAAAATTTAGTGCCTGCAAAGCGCCCTTAAAGAGCCGCTCCTTTGACTCCAATGTGAAAGCCCGAGGGCTTTCACACTGGAGCAGTGCGCTGGTTTTAACCCTTTTCCGACCGCTAGTGGGGGTTAAAAGCGCCCGTTAGCAGCCAAATATCTCCGCAAACATGACGGTAAAGCGCCTATAAAATTAGTGGCGCTTTACCACCGCCCTCGCCCCAGTGTAAAAGGGGCCTAATTGATGAAGAAATAAGGAATAGCCCACGCCATGCAACAATTTTTGATTCAACGGTCAAATTACTTTTAGTCACTTGAAAAGGGGGGGGGGGGGGATTTCTATCCTTATAAGCTATAATTCCTAAACCTTTCCTCCCAACGTGGATGTACATACCCTCAGATTAAACCTGAGAGTGTGTACTTTCATATCCATTACAGAACTATAGCTTGAATATGTTTTGGTAAACGCCTGAAAATGTTTTAAATTGTGCCCGCGTCAAAATATATATGGACCCAACTATATGAGCTTTGATCATTTCCCCTCAATTCTGCCTTGCCCAAAAAGCTTTCTGACAAATACAAGTGGTTAAAGGGATTCAAGTGACATTTTTCTCTTACAATAATAAAGCTGGTTCTACTTTCATGATCTGTGCAATTTTTTTTTGCACGGAGTAACCCAGATCCTCTTCTTCTCGGGTCCCCCCGTCAGTGCTTCTGGCCCGCACCAATGGCTGCTGTGTTTGAACAGATTTGGAGGGAGAGCCAAGAGGTTCTCTACACTAATGCACTTGGCTAGATCAAGATTGTGGCTTTGAAGTGGTTTACTGAGATAATGACTGAGGCCATCAGCCATAACACCAATATTTATTTTCTTCAGCCGGCGGCTGGCTAATGAGTGTTCCGAGCAGCTCATGAGCTGCTGGAAAGCTTTAAGAAGCAGCGGGAGAGGATGCAAAACTGGGATGAGAAAAAAATCTTACTAAAACACAGGACATTTAACCCCTTGATCGCCCTAAATGTTAACCCCTTCACAGCCAGTGTCATAAGTACAGTCACAGTGTATAGTATTACTACTGTTCACTGTATTAGTATCACTGGTGATGTCACTGGCAGTTCAACCCCCCCCCCCCCCCCCCAGCGGCAAAGTCAGATTGCTCTCTGAACGATCACAGTCCCATTATAAGTCGCTGATCACCATTATCAATATAAAAAATAAATAGGAACTCCATATATACTTATTTGTTCAAAATGTATGAGAAAAATTGATTATTTGTATTTGATATGTTTATAGCAGAATTTTTTCAAAAAATCCTTCTGTCCCTCAACGGACTCCAAGAGCAGAAACTGGGGACCGCCTGCATCGTAACCCCTTTGTGCCGGCGCTTCACAGCCCTTAAGGTTTCAGATTTCCGGGAGACAGAGCTTATGATCATGTGACCCAACATGATCGGAAAGCTCCCAAATCGCAAGAAGCAAATCAGGAGCTTTCCACTAGCCACCACCAACTGTCAGGAGCACAGCTGTGTCTGCTATTTGGCACGCAAATATGCGGCCACTCTGCCCCAAGGTGCACCTGCCGAGGCGCTGCATATTTGTGTACCGTCAGCGCCTGGGGTTTAAAAACAGCAGCCTAAAGGACCCAAAGCTAGCATCAGATGGGTACGTAATGTCCATGTGGTAAAAATAGTGAACAAATCTGGAATAGTTGCTTCATACCAAAAAGCCCAAAAATCACTCAGAGGTCTAGCAGAATGCACCTTGAGAAAAGTGAAAGCCCACCCTTGAGACCATAAGATTGGGTGCTGGTCTGCCCAAGCCACTTTGAGATGGTGGAACAAAAAGCAAGTGCACCCTTACAGGGACAATATGGAACAACAAAAAGGAAATCGATATTGCTAAAAGCAGCAGATCGGTAGACACAGCTCAGACCACAACCAGACTATGACGTTAAATTTTCTTTTGGTGACCTGGAGGCAGATTGAGGGAGAGAAGAAAGATGTACTTGAAGTGCAAGGCAGAAACTACCTTCAGCAAGAAGAAGTCCTGGGCCCAACACCCTTTCTCCAATGCAAAACCTGAAAGAGTTCCTTGCATGATAATGCCATCAGTACAGAAGCCGGTCTTTTTTTCTGTCCGATTCAGGTGCGAGATCAGGTAATAATTTGCACCTGGACCGGTGAACAAAACCACACGACTCCTTTTAAAAACTGAACTGAAACCATAGCTGGACATATGCGAACCAAGCTTTAAGAGAGGAATGTCTCTACTGGGTACAAATGGCAGTTCATGAAGCACAGAGAACCACATTCTAATCTCTGAAACCGAATAGACACAAGAGACCTGCTCTTGTCTGACCACCCTTTAAGACACTAGCACAATGGCACTGGATGGGATTATACTGGGCTGGCCAAAAGTTTGTTTCCCAGTGTCCAATATTCTTGTAGGGGTCAGTATAACCTGAAGGTCAAAACTTTGTGTCCCCCAATAAATAGGCATAAATGGAAATACTGTGCATGATCTGGGCAGATTGTTTTTAAAGAAGTGAGCACAACTATGACTTTAAGCAGAAAATTAAAACTTCAAGTCCTGACAGCCTGCTAAATAGAATGAGATGTGGTACAGTGAAAAATCACACTGTCACAAATGAGAAAAACGTTACCTTATTTTTGGACTACTGTGTTTGAAGAACTGCAAAAACTTTGGAATCATAACATTAAGTGGCCTTTCCAATACATCACTGTCTAAAATTTCAGCTGAGTCTTCACAGATTTTCTGAAGGGCTCCAAAAGCTCCCTGAGGTCATGAAAAGAAAAAAAAAAAAGTTAAAGCACTACATTGCATTATTTTGTAAAGGAAAATAAACAAAATGTATTTTATGCAAATCAGAAAGCTTGGGAATTTCTACCAGTAAACAATACATCTCACATTAACACAGAGCTGAACAATTCTTTGTCACCAGGTCACCATGGCGACCTAAAAAAAATCCTGTCAACTACACTGAGAACACACCCGAAGTTGTACTCCTCTCATTCATCTTCAGAATCATAAGTCCCTGGACTGCAAGGCACTCAGTTTAGAGCAAAGTTTCCGTAAGAGGTCTTGCTGATTTCCATTCACCACTGGCTGCACCCTTAATGCTGAGAGATTTGGTTTTATGCTGACTTTTTCAGAATGTTATGAGGCTGAGTGATAGGGCCAGGCCTTTTGGCTGGGACCAGAGGAATTTTTGGATTCCTGGCCAGAGGGCTGGCCATCGTATTGCACGATGGTCACTTTTTACTCTTCCTCATCCTCCTTCTCCCCCAACTTTCTTTTTATTTATCTCCGTGTGCGTCACTTATGTATTTTTGTGTTTGGTGTCACGTTTTAGTAGGGTGTAGGTCTTCGGGACAGCCCTGAACGTCTTGGGAGTGGGTGGACATGGCCTTCTGGCTTAGTTCGCCTGCTCTCATGGGGCCTCCTTTCGGGGGAGCTCCACCTAGTACTTGGGTGGGTTCTGTTTCGGCAGACCCTCAAAAGAAAGGGGTGCACCTGGCTTTGGCTGGAGTTTTTGGGTGTGTTTCACACACCATGGGCTTTTAACCACTTAAGACCCGGACCAAAATGCAGCTAAAGGACCTTGCCCCTTTTTGCGATTCGGCACTGCGTCGCTTTAACTGACAATTGCGCGGTCGTGCAACGTGGCTCCCAAACAAAATTGGCGTCCTTTTTTTCCCCACAAATAGAGCTTTCTTTTGGTGGTATTTGATCACCTCTGCGGGGTTTTTTTTCCCGCTATAAACAAAAATAGAGCGACAATTTTGAAAAAAATGCAATATTTTTCACTTTTTGCTATAATAAATATCCCCCAAAAATATCTAAAACAAACTTTTTTTACTCAGTTTAGGCCGATACGTATTCTTCTACCTATTTTTGGTAAAAAAAAATTAAAACGCAATAAGCGTTTATCGGTTGGTTTGCACCAAATTTATAGCGTTTACAAAATAGGGGATAGTTTTATTGCATTTTTATAAAAAAAATATTTTTTACTACTAATGGCGGCGATCAGCGATTTTTTTCGTGACTGCGACATTGTGGCGGACACTTCGGACAATTTTGACACATTTTTGGGACCATTGTCATTTTCACAGCAAAAAATGCATTTAAAATGCATTGTTTATTGTGAAAATGACAGTTGCAGTTTGGGAGTTAACCACAAGGGGGCGCTGATGGGGTTGTGTGTTCCCTGAAGTGTGTTTACAACTGTAGGGGGGGGGGGGTGGCTGTAGGTGTGACATCATCGATTGTGTCCCTCTATAAAAAGGGATGACACGATCAATGCTGCCGTCACAGTGAAGAACGGGGAAGCCGTGTTTACACACGGCTCTCCCCGTTCTTCAGCTCCGGGGACCGATCGCGGGTCTACACGCCGATCGGGTCCGCTGGTCCCGGAGCTTCGGACCGGGTCGCGGGAGAGCGACCTACGGCTGGGTACTAGTACAGGACGTACCTGTACGTACATGTGCCCAGCCATGCCATTCTGCCAACGTATATGTGCAGGAGGCGGTCCTTAAGTGGTTAAAAAAATAAATAAAAAATAGCGGTCAGCTCATGCCTGCAGTGTCCTCTTCTTGCAAGTGGACCTGAGCCATGCAGTGACACACTGCTGACAGGTAATGAGCGCTGGCCACAGGGTCAAGTCCTAAAGTTCCAGACACATGAAGAATCACTTGGTGATGCATCAGGAATTGAGATTGACACATAAGAGTTCATTGAAGCATTATATTCAATGATCCGGTTTGTCATTTTGTGCTTTTCATATTGTATTCATGATTTGTTTTCTTTTTGTTTACGGATTGAGTTTGGAGCCCACATAATGTGTCATTAGCAAAACTGCATTGTAGAGCTTATGTGGTAGGATATCTGCATATACTGTATAGATTGTGAGAACATAATTTTCTGTTAGCAGGCACCTACACAATTAGCAAATCATATTTAATAAAATGTTTACTTAATATCGGTTTACACGGGTGGCACGGGATTGAAAATTTAGATTAACCTTGGTCATGCTGCCTTTACCCTCCTCACGATTCCTCAGCTGCAGGCATCATCCCGGTACCGTTTTTTAGAGCAAGAGCGGTTGGCTATTCAGGAAGATTCGCTTAGATGAGCTATGAGTGGTCACCTTAACACATGTTTTCCAAGTGTCCAAGACATTAACAATTGGATTAGCTATCTCTAATGTTTACAAGCTTGGGTTGAGAGTTAGAACAACGATGGTAGCTTTCACACCAAACAAGAAGTTTGAACTGGTTTCAAGTGAAGAGATATACCCATCGTGGGGTAGTTTTTAGTGGACACTAATGTTGACTCTAGCTGTCCTAAAAACAATGGATGATGTTGACCAAGAAGAGTCCTAAGAAAAATTTGTTTACACAGCTGGGCTATTATCCTGTCTTCATTAAGAGACAGTCTAAAGTCCGATCTTCACAAACCAAGACATGAATACAATTTGACTTGCATTATAAATACACATGATATTAAAAGTAAGAATATATGTTGACATGGAATAAATGAAAAATAATGCTTAGATTATCAATGACATCTTAGGTCAGAGGGAAAAATTTGACTATAGCATCTGTTGATTTAGAGAATTTGTTAGAATGAAGAAATATATGAATATATATATGAATATGAGTTTAAATAGAAGTGTTATAGAAGCTAACCAACATTATGAAAGATGTCAAATTGTGATCATAAAAAGGATATGAATTAACCTGTACTTGGAGTAACACATATTCATCGAACACATATCAAAATGATTCATGTATCCACAATAATAATTTTGTGTAGATTGAGAGATATAATCTGTGCACGTTTAGAAAAAAAATGTTTTCAAAGATATACATTTATACAGGAATATAGAAGCATGTTATGTAGGAATCGAAAGTATACTAATTGTATTTTATGAAATATAGTTACCAGAATGTTCTATATATATATATATATATATATATATATATATATATATATATATATATATATATATATATATATATATCAACCCAGAATAATTTTACGTAAACCGATAATCTCACAATAAAGGAGAGACACCTGGTGGTTGAAAGTGATATTACTTGAGGATCTCAAAGTCCAGAGCACAGTTAATCATTAAGTGGTCAGCCAATAGAAACCAGACACTTCTTCACAGTAACTCCCATGTGTGCAACCAACCTATGAGATAAGGACACATACCGGTTGGGCAGAACTTAGTATAACTTTATAGTCTTATTGTCTGGAGGGGTACAAAAATGGAGGAAAATTAGATGAGAGGGATCAATGAAAAACGATCACTGAAGGAAAGGAGAGACCCATGGTGGGATGACTCAGGACTGACTCAGACAGGGAGGAGCACACTAGCACCATGCATTAAGACATATTCTTATCCCAAGAAAATCCATAGAAAGCCACTGCAGCCAGCTTAACTCTGGTCACTTGCCAGTAGGAAATAGCCATTTTGAAATGGGTAATTATGTCATTTTTGATTTTATCTTGAATCTATTGTTCTCAAAAATATTGAAGTATTGATGTGTTCTCTAAAATATTGAAGTATTGAATATCTTGCAATTATGATTAATCATAAATCAATAACTGGTAGATTTTTCTCTAAAGTGTACATTTTATTATATTTTTACATAGTTCCAATTTTATTGACAAAACAAACGTCCAATGTATTTTACATTGTTAACCACTTACTTACCTGCAGTATAGTAACGGTTGAGCGTGTGAAATAGACGTTCTGTTTCATTGTCATTAACACAAGGTTATTGAAACCACATTGAGAATTTATCATGGCACAAATGTCAAGTGTACTGCATGCCCATTTTGGGGGTATTTTTATTGATTTTCAAGTCGTTCATGTAACGCAATTGGTATTTTAATTTCATGTAAATATTCATATTTTTGTCGACCAATAAATGTAGCTATTTTGTATGATCATACGTCTCCGTGAATAGGTTTCATATTATAGACTCTCTCATATAGATTGACTTGCATTCAAAAATATCTTCATTAAAAAAGAAATCTAAATAAATACTGTGCGGGTAAAAATGACCTTTAAAAAAGCACAACAGACAGCAATAAAATTGATAAATTAACAAAAAAATAAAAATTAATTAGAAAAAAATAAATTTAAAGCACCCCCGTGAGCTCGCGCAGCAAAGAAAGCGTGCACGCAAGTCGGGCCCGCATATGTAAAACGGTGTTCAAATCACACGAGGTATCGCCGCGATCATTAGAGCAAGCGCAATAATTCTAGCACTAGACCTCCTCTAACTCTAACCTGGTAAAAGTATTTTATCTTTATTTTTTAAAGCGCCGCCTATGGAGATTTTTAGGTACTGTAGTTTGTCGCCATTCCACAAGTGTGCGCAATTTCAAAGCATGACATGTTGGGTATCCATTTACTCGGTGTAACAGCTTTCACACAATACCAAAAAATTGGGCCAACTTTACGGTTTCGTTTTTTTTTCAAAGAATTTATTGAAAAATCAGACATACAGAAAAAAATATGCTTTGCTCTCGCATGGTTAAAATCTGTTGTTTTTTTCCTTGTGGAGTTGCATGTGGAGCTCTTGTTTGACGAGAGATATCGTAGGGGAGGAAGAGAAAGTCCAGTTTTTCATAATTGCTCTCCTTGCTGCAAAGAGGGTGATGAGGATCCATTCTTTGTGTTAACGGTCAGAGTTAGAAGACCAGGTTAAAAGTTGCTTGTCCCAGTAGACAAAAATCAGAAGTAGGGGGTCCTTGGGGAGGTGCAACAGGGTGACTCTCCTAATGAAAGAAACGACTTGCTGCCAGAAAGAAGAGATGAATTAACGGACCAGAAGCGATGAGTTAAAGTAGGTTTCGGCTGGTTACAAAGCGGACAAAGAGTAGACAGGGGGTTAGTTTTGTCCTTGAGGAAGGGAATGTACGCACAATGTAATATTTTCATCTAAGTTTCTCTCCAGTGTTCACAGGGTATCAGCTTGGTGACTTTGATGTATCCTTGTAAGAGTTTGTCAGTTAATTCGGATGCTGGCTACACGCACCCCAAGCTTAGAAGGAAAGTTTAAGGAAAAAAAAAAAAAAACTTACATTTTAAATGCCCATCAATGCAGCCTTATCAGAGTCCATGTGCAGCCTTATCAGAGTCCATCTGCACCTTGCCCAAAATTGCAGCATTATGCATTTTTCAATTTAGCACCTCAGCCGAACTATACAGAGCCGGATTTCCTGTGTATTCGGCTTCTCTCGGCGGGACAGGGCGTGACTGCGACACACTTCCACCTGCAGGGGGCGGGCATGTGCCACCAGCAGGCTGCTTCTGCAGGTGCTGAGCACGCAATGTCCCCCGGTTTCTTTTTTTTTTTTTTTAATTATTTAGGCCAACTCGCATATTGAAGAAAGAGAAAAATAGCTTATTACATTAACTTGCTATTATGGCACTAAATTATTTACACCCCCCCCCCCCCCCTTGGCTCCCAGGAATCTCAAACTTATCCCTCAGGATACTAGAACACTCTCTAGCATTTATCAATCATAAATAATATGTGATTTCCTCAAGGAAATGACCATATAAGAAGAGGCTATAGTTTTCGTGCTACTACATATGGCTTGTTAATAGCATAACCTAACTCTCTCTGCATAGCTCCAAGTTTTTTTATAATCTCTCCATTTTTCCCATTTCTCCCTATGTTCACCGATCATCTCTAGATGACTGACCTTTAACTCTTCCAGCCTATACGTTTCCTCCACTTCGTCTATCCAGTTCCAGACGTGTGGACTTTCCGTCTCCTGCCACTTTTTGGGTATAAGTTTCTTAGCGGCATATAGAAGATGAGGAAGTAAAGACTGCTTATATTTTTTTTTTCCCTCTTGGCTGCAATGAAAGAGCACGACCCAAGGGTCTCTCTTTAAATCTTCGCCCGTAATAACCTTGATTTGACTCAAAATTATGTCCCAGTAGGTTTGTATTTTTGGGCATAACCACCAAAGGTGGGCCATCGTGCCTCTTTCTGAACAGCCCCGCCAACACTCTGCGGTCTGATCCGCTTTATATTTGTTTGCTTTATCCGGGGTGATATACCACCCTGAGATATACGAACTGCTGAAACAAATTACAAGTGTATCGATTGCGGATGCATGGGTAAGGTGCATAATCCTCTTAAAACAATTTGTCCCTCTTGTGATTCCTAACTCTCTTTCCCATTTACCTATAAAGGGTGTTTCACTCCGTAAACCTATCTTTACCAGTAACTCATATAATTTAGTGATAGTGCCCTTTGAATTCTTAGTTTTGCAAATCTTCTCAAGTGGGGTTAGCTCCGCCTCCGTCCGTAATGGGCGGGGGAGGTGCCGCACAAAGTGGTGCAACTGAGAATAATGCCACCTATCTAGATTCCAAAATTCCGTTTTGGATCTCAAATCTTCATAGGTCATTATTTCTCCATCTTTAATAATATCCCCTAAGTGAACAGTGTCTACCTTAATCCAATTCCCTCCAATTTTATTTTCGCCTGGTGCAAAATAAGAATTTTCTTTTAAGTTCATTAATGGGGAATTAAATTTCCCCTCTAATTGTGTCAGGGTCCTGTCCCACATTCTTAAAGTGTCCCGTGTTAAATCTTGTGTTTTGTGATCTAGTGCTCTGTGTTGTGCAGGGATCCAAATAATATTATTCAAATATTTACTTGTTGATGCTTTCTCAATTTGCACCCACCTTTTGTCCCTCCTATCCCGTGCCCATTCTATGGCACGTGATAAGACCGCTGCCTTATAATAGCTTTTAATATCCGGAACTGCCAGACCGCCGAGTGGCTTTCCCTGTTTTAAGGTGGAGAGGGATATTCTGTGCTTCTTATTTTTCCAGACATAGTTTAGTAACAGGGCATTGAGAATTCTCAAAAATTGCTGAGGGAGGGCTATGGGAACTAATAGAAATTTATAAAGAATTTTTGGGACAACAACCATCTTCAGCATATTAATACGTCCTATCCATGATATGGGTTTATTTACCGTTCTTTTTAATTCGCTCTTGATCTCATTTAATAAGGGAACGTAGTTTATTTTATACATCTTCTGGGCTGTGTTGGCCAATTTGACACCTAGGTACTTAAGTTCTTTGGTCCAGGGAAACGCACAGATCTCCTTGACACGTCCCACCTCCTTTTTGTTTAAATTGATATTCAGAATCTCAGATTTAGTTACATTAATTTTAAAGTTTGAAAAGGCACCGTATTGTTGCAACACTTCAGAGAGCTTAGGAATAGAATTAGCCGGATTGGTCAGGTAGAACAAAATGTCATCGGCAAAAGCCGATAATTTACGTTCCTCTCCTTCTACTCTAACTCCGTTGATGTCAGGGTCGTTACGAATTGTAGACAGCAGAGGCTCTAAAGAAAGAATGAAAAGAAGAGGGGACAGGGGACATCCCTGCCTTGTCCCATTTTTCATCTCAAAGGAATCAGATAATGTTCCATTGATTTTTATTTTTGCAGTGGGATGGTGATAGAGTGTTTTAATCCAGCGGGACATCCTGTTTCCTAATCCCATAACTTTTAGAGTCTCCATCATGAGCCCCCAGTCTACCCTGTCAAAAGCTTTTTCAGCATCGACTGACAGAAATAGACCTGGGGGCTCATTCTGCCTTATGGACTGCTGCAAGAGGATTGCCCTTAGGCTGTTATCTTTGCCCTCTCTGTTGGGCACAAAGCCTACCTGGTCGGGGTGAACCAAGGCGTGCATAACCCCTTTCAGTCGCCCCGCAAGAATCTTAGCAAAAAGCTTGGTATCTGTATTTAGCAGAGAGATAGGTCTGTAAGCCGAACAGAGAGAACTATCTTTCCCTTCCTTCAAAATTATTGCGACCACTGCCGCAGTGGCTTCCCTGCTGATTTCGAATTCAGACCCGAGCCCATTGAAATATTTGCACATCCACGGTATCAAGATGTTGCTATATCTCTTATAATACAGGGAGGAAAACCCATCCGGTCCCGGACTTTTTCCGCCAGTAGTGGTGTTTAGAGCTACTTTTATTTCTTCTTCGGTTATGGGGCGGTCCATATTTAAGCTATCCATCTCCTCTAATCTGGGAAGTCCTGCCCTGTCTAGGAAGTCTCGGATCTTCCCCTCTTTTTCCCCTGCCTGGCACCTTGGGTTTTTTAATGTATAAAGTTCCTCGTAATAATTTTTGAATGAATCCGCAATTTCTCTGGTTGCATAAACCATTTTCCCGTCTTTCCTTTTGATTTTTTCGATGTAGTTTCTAGCTTTCTTTTTTTGAGCCATTTTAGCTAAGAGCTTGCTTGGTTTGTTACCCCATAGGTATCTCTCTTTGGAGATACAGTTAAGTTTATTTCTCGCTTCCTGTTCCATAATCTCCTTGAGAGCATCTCTCTTAATAATTAAATTTAGATATGTTTCTTTTAATCCCTGCTCTTTATGTTCACGTTCTAGAATCTCTATATCTTTAATCAGGATGTTTGCATTACTTTTTATCTCTTTTTTTTTTTTTGGCTCCCTCCGCAATTAGAATTCCTCTAATGTACGCTTTGTGTGTCTCCCAAAGGGTTGCGCTGTTTATCCCTTCTGTATCATTGATATGAAAGAATTGTTTCAATTCCGCCTCCACCCTACTTGCCCCTCCTTCGTCTCGTATCAGACTATCATCTAGACGCCACACCGGCCTCTGTCTCTTTTGTGTAGAGAGTTTGATTTTCATAGAAATTGGTGCATGATCTGACACCGTCATAATTCCTATGTCCGTCTCTGTTATAGAGTCCAGCAACCTATGGTCCGCCAAGATGTAGTCGATTCTGGAGTATGTTCCGTGGGGGGTAGAGTAAAACGTGAAATCGTGAGCTTTTGGATGAAAAATCCGCCATACATCAACTAGTTGGTGGTCATGAATCTTCTGTTTAATTCTTTGTAGAAGCCCGTTTCTTGTCTCCCTCCCACGGAACGTACTGTCTTCTTTCGGATCCAAAACAAAATTAAAGTCGCCCATCAGAATAGTGTATCCCTTTGCGAAATCATTTAACTTTCCCAGAATTTTCCCTAAGTATTGGGTTTGGTGAACATTTGGGGCGTATATATTTGCTAAGGTATAAACAATGTTGTCAATCCTTACCCTTAGGAATAAAAATCTCCCTTCTGGGTCTGTCATCCTTGCCTCTAAGGTGAATCCAAACCCCCTTGTGAACCCGATTGCCACGCCCCTAGCACGTTTCGAGATAGAATCACCATAGAACCAGGTGGGGTATGCTGGAGAAAAAAGCTTGATATTCGCGTCTATGGTTAAATGGGATTCCTGAACAAATACTACATCCGCTCTAAGTTGTTCGATCTCTGCAAGGACCTTAAGTCTTTTAACGGCGGAATTTAATCCCTTAACATTATAGGATAAAAATTTTACTTCTGTCATTATTCTATAACTAGATCATTTCGTGCTAAACTGTCCCTGAGATTCCTTGGGAGCCAAATTCCTTATTCCCTTCACCTTTACCACCCCCGCACCCTCCTCCCCCCTCCCTCCGTGGCCAATACATTCCACCTCACCTTCCCCCTCCCCCCTCCCCCCCCCTTGCCCAGGCCTATACATCGCCTCTGAACCGTAGGGATCCTTGGTACCCCCTACCCGTCGGTTCTTATGGATGAGGTGGAGCACCCCTGCGCCCCTCCCACCCATCTTCCCCAGGACTTTCCCGGGGACTTGATCTTATATGGGTGGGGTAACAGATCTGCCCTCCCCGTTCCCTTCCCTAGTCATCCCCTCCCCCCCCTTGCCCCCCGCAGCGCCCGGGAGCACCTCCAGGTTCCACCCCGAGGGCCAGGCAATTTTCCGCTAACTATTCAACCCATCCGGGTAAGTCCACAGCAGGCATATCCAATTTGCGGCAGAACACTGCCAGGTCCTCGGGAAATATTAATTTTGCTGACACCCCTTCTTTATGGCCTATCAGACAAGCCGGGAAGCCCCATTTGTAATTTATGTTATGCAGACGCATCTGCTCCAATAAGGGTTTTTGGAGTCTTCTTCTGGCCAGGGTTTCCCATGCCAAATCCGTGAAGATCTGAATCTCCGTGCCTGCATAGGATAAGGGAGGCTTTCTTCTCAGTTTTAGCCAGATCTCCTCTTTATGTTCGAAATGTCTGAACCTAGCAATGATGTCCCTGTGCCAATTTCCTCCTTCCTCCCTGATCTTCCCCACACGGTGGACCCGTTCCAATTTAAGGGGACCTTCCGTGCCGTTATCCAGGAGGGGGAGAAACAGATCATTGAGGATTTTTCTCAAGTCTTCACCCTTCTCCTCCTTGATTGATCGTATTCTTAAGTTTTGCCTTCTATTACGGTTCTCTTGATCTTCTAATCGGTATTGCAGCCATCTCTGGTTTTGTTTCATAGTCAAGTGTTGGTTTTTTAATTCGCTAAGATCAAGGTCCTGCTTTTCTATTCTTTTCTCGACTTCCTCTACTCGTTCTAATATATGAAATAGGTCGGTTCTTAATGTGCTAATTTCCTCTCTTATTACGTTCTCCACCCTCTTTAACATTACGTCCATTTCCCCCATGGTGGGGACATGGGAGCCCAGGCTGGGGTCATCCATTTGGTTAGATACGTGTTCAGATTCTGTTGAAATATCGGCAATTGGGGATGGCAATCCCCCCACTCCCTTTTTAGTAATCCCAGTTTTTTCAACTTTTTTTGTCGGACCTGGGCTCTTTGAGCTCCCGTCCGGGGTCATATAGTGTCTGATCGTACTCACGGAAGAAGTCTCTTTGGGGATTTTCGGGGCAGCCCCCCTTGTTGACTTGTTCATATTGTATTTCTTTGTCGTTCGGATACGTTTCCCCAGTTTGAGCAGAGAGGGGCAGGCCTCCACCCCCCCTTCTCTTTTTTTTTAATTTTTTTCCTTTTTTTCCCTCCTTTTGACGCTGTATTTTTTTCAAAGCTTACTGAGACGCAAGTTGTGAGTACTAGGGGGGGATATTGGTTGTTTCTGAAAAACGAAAAGAATTCTGACACCCAGTATTTCCAGAGATTTTTAAAAGTTTCCGTGAACTGCCCAGAACGTTAGGGTGGGTGCATACAAAAAGAGTTGCGTACACACTGATTTGAAGGGGTTTTCACCCTCGAATCCGTTAGAAACCGTCTTTGGGGAAGTTCCCCTTTGAGGATCCTGAGATTCTTTTAACGGCGACAAGCCGGGGGTGGGTATTGTGTTTCCGTGTCCCTTTTGTATAAATATATATATGTTATTTTATTTTATTTTCTTTCCCTCCTTTCCACCTTCTTTCCTCTTGGGGTACAGAAAGACTTTAGGTAGAGTGGGCCTGCTACACGCTATGCCCTCTATCGACCTCTGCTCGCCCAGCAGAAAAACTAGGTTAGGCCAGGGGTGGTGGCTGCAACTCTAGTGTTCCCCTGATGCTCCGGTCCGGCCCTCCAGTGAATTAACCTAGACCTGCGGAGGTGGGAATAGTGTCTCTTATAGGACTGGTACCTTTCAACCTGTACCTCAGGGGTTTTTTTTTTTGGTTTTATTTTCCCGCAGCATATATGATCTTTAGAAGTTATAGTCCGTAAAAGCTTAAGCTCCTGATGTGACACATTAGCACTATTACCCCTTTAAATATATATATATATATATTTTTTTTATTTTTTTTCCCAATAGCCGGTCGAGGTAGGTAAGGCCCTTTGTGAGCAGCCGTCCAATATTTATCACCTGTAGACCCAAGCAATGCCCCCTAGAGACCCATCGACAAACAACAATTGATAGAGGCAAGTACGGTGGAGCGGGGGTATCTCGTGCTTTTCCACCCCTCCCCCTCCAGTCGGTATCAGTGTAAGTATCCACCAGGTATGAGACTAGAATCAAGAAGACCATAGGTGCTTGACCAAGTTAGAAGGATATGAGGAGTAAAGAAAAAGTAAAACTTTCACATGTCCACTTATGACACATAGAGTATTGCAAATAAGGTATGAGAACTCCGCTTTCTTACCCAGTCTTCACTTTTTAGCACCAGATCACAAGGTCCACATACTGCTACAAATCCGTTTTGTGACATGGAGAAAAGGGTTAATATTACCTCATGCCGATTCTCTGGATGTGCTTCTCTGTTTTTTTCCACCTGGTGCTGTGATGGTCTGGAATCTATGTGAGCAAAGCGGGGGGGGGGGCGGGCAGCCAGCCGGCTCACCGCAGCTGGAAGCTTCCCAGCTGATCCACCGCACTTGTCACCTGCCGCCGGGGGCGTGCGAGGGGGGTCGGAGGACGAGGGGCTCTCGGAGATCAACGGGGGCTGATGTTGGCTGCGGGGTGAGCGGACTAACTGCTCGGCGGACTTCCTCGCCACATCTCGTCCGTCCTCACTGGAGCTCCGCCGGGTCTAGATCCCTCCATCTCCCGCAGCCGTGTCCAGGTCGAATCCGTCGCGCGGGCAGCTCCTCCCTCCGACGTGCGTGCTTCACGTGCACCACGTCATCGACCACCCGTTTTCTATACAGCTGGCCTCTTACTATAGCAAAACATGCAGAATAAGCAGTTCAATTTAATGCCACGGGATTACGATCCTTTAACACTAACATAACATTGGGGATAACTCATTAACCACCATTGTAAACCCACTTAAAAAAAAAAAAAAACTAACACCTGCAAGACAAAGGCATAATGAGCTAGTACGTGGGGGATCAGAGGCCCCCGCTGCGGTGCCCGACACAGCACCGGCTGGCGACGTCATCCCAGAGTTTCTTCCGGGTATTGTGGCTCCGGCGCTGCGATTGGCCAGAGCCTCGGGAGCCAGCAGTCGCGGCATGCCCTCCTTTAAAAACGGCACAATCGCCGTTTCTAAAGTGCGCCTGCGCCACTGTCTACGGCATGTGCGCCATAGACATCGGCGCAAGTATATTGTAAATATCTCCTAAACCATGTAGGTTTAGGAGATATTTCCTGCACCTACAGGTATGCCTAAATCTAGGCTTATATGTAGGTAAAAGTGGTTGTACAGGGTGTAAAACCACTTTAGGGACCGAGCCTCTTTCTAAGATTTGGTGTTTACAAGTTAAAACGTTTTTTGCTAGAATTTTTGTTAGAACTCTCAAACAATATTATATATATATATATATATATATATATATATATATATATATATATATATATATATATATATATATATATATATATATATATATATATATATATATATATTGTTTGAGAGTTCTAACAAAACTCTTTTTTTCCAAAAAAGTGCACTTGTAAGACCGCTGCGCAAATACAGTGTGGCAAAAAGTATATATATATATATATATATATATATATATATATATATATATATATATATATATATATATATATATATATATATTTTTATTCTAACACCCTAGAGAATAAAATGGCGATCGTTGCAATACTTTTTGCCACACTGTATTTGCGCAGCGGTCTTACAAGTGCACTTTTTTGGAAAAAAAAAATAACAGTAAAGTTAGTCCAATTTTTTTTTTAGATTGTGAAACAATGTTACGCCGAGTACATTGATACCCAACATGTCACGCTTTAAAGTTACGCCCGCTCGTGGAATAGCAACAAACTTTTACCCTTAAAAATCTCCATAGGCGACATTTTAAATATTCTACAGGTTGCATGTTTTGAGTTACAGTTAAAAAAAATAAAAAAATTATATATATATATAAATTTGTGTGTGTCATTCTATTAAAAAAATAGATTTTGTCCCTTTTAGAACTATGGGCGGAAGTGACGTTTTGACATCAATAGAGACGGGTGGGGGCCATCTTTCCCTCACGCGTCACAATACCCCGGCAGAGAGAGGATCCGATCGCCTCCGCAGCTGCCGACGGCACCGGTAAGCGGCGGAGGTCACGGGTGAGCGGTGGGCCCCTCTCCCGCCGGCGATAAAAGTGGTCACACGGCATATCCGCCACAGAGACCACTTTGATCTAGTAGCGGACCGCCCGCTGAAGAGGATACCAGAGTTATGGTAGATAGCATACCATAATGGTATACCTCTTCAAACAGCCGACGTATTCCTGCGGCGGGCAGTCCAAGTGGTTAAGCTGCAAGTTACTTTAACTGCAGTCATTTTATTACATCAACAAGCAATGCTTTCTTTAAAGCAGAACTCCAGGCAAAGATTTAAATAGGAATTCAATACATTTAATATTAGTACCTAAACTTCTTGATGTCAGCCTCCTGTAATCCCCTGCACAGCAGCACTTACAAAAAAAGATAGGCAGCAGAATAAGTGTGAGCTCTACAGCATTGCACAATGCTCGTTAGCTTAATGAGGATGCTAACAAAGGGAAAACATGAATTACCTCATCAGTAACATGCTGATACTTCACTGCTCAATCAGCAGACTGGAGCATGAGGGATGGCAAAGTAAAAGTCGCATTACTTTCCTTTTGTCCAATTTCAGATGGGCAAGTACAAATACTGTAGCATGAGAGGAGAAAGCGTGTAGAACTGTGCACGGAGAGAAGGGAATTTATGAAAACTGGAGAAAACAGAAGCTGTGCCTGGCAACTAATCAGCTTCTAAATTGAGCTTGTTCATTTAGGGCCCCATGCACACGAGACGCTGTTAAACGCGTGTTCAGAGGCAGTTGGACACTTTTTTCAACTTCCCCTGAACACATTCAATGTTATGCTTCAGTACCTGTCACCGAGAATGTGTTTCTAGCACGACAGCATCGCGCGGATTCTCGGCGACATGCTGGAATAGAAAAAGCATATTCCAGCGAGCGCGTCATAGAAGCGACGGGGATCAGAGACTTGGATTCCCGCCAATTCTACCCACAGCAAAAGGTATGAATCATGAGGGGGAACCCCCCTACGCCCCCTCCTCCTGAGCCGTACCAGGCCACAGGCCCTCAACATGGGGGGGGGGGGGGTTGGGTGCTCTGGGGCAGGGGGGTGCACTGCGGCCCTCCCACCCCAGAGCACCCTGTCCCCATGTTGATAAGGACAGGGCCTCTTCCCGACAACCCTGGCCATTGGGAGCCCCCAGATACCAGCCCCCCACCCTAGGTAAATGAATATGGGGTACATCGTACCCCTACCCATTCACCTGGAGGCAAAGTGTAAAAGAAAGTAAACGCACGACACAGGGTTTTTAAAGTAATTTATTAGTCAGCTCCGGGGCCCCCCCTCTCTTTAGCTCTTTTACGAGAGGGGGGGCCTTCTTCTTCGACGTCTGCGGGGGGGGGGGGGGGGTTGGTGGGTTGGTTTTCACCACCGTCTGGTTCTCTTCCGCTCTCATCTTCTCCGCTCTCTGCTGTCGTCTCGGCGCTCCCCGCTGCTTCTTCTCCCACTCGCTCTCCGGTGCCTTCTCCTTCAGGGCTGGCCGCCGCTATCTTCGTGTTAGCTCAATTACTCTTATGATGTCACAGTCCCATCATGCTCTGGTACCTACCCACGTGGGTAGGTACCAGAGCATGATGGGACTTTGACATCATAAGAGTCCTATATAAATCGGTGCGAGCCGCGCACCGGCATTACAGCAGGAAGAAGCGTTGCGTCAACATCGGAAGAAGAGAAGAAGGCAAAAGGCGTCAACATCGGAAGAAGAGAAGAAGGCAAAAGACGGCAAAGAAGAGCCGGCTGCGCCGCCACTAGTAATTAAGCCAACACGAAGATAGCGGCGGCCAGCCCTGAAGGAGAAGGCACCGGAGAGCGAGCGGGAGAAGAAGCGGGGAGCGCCGAGACGACAGTGGAGAGCGGAAGAGAACCAGACGGTGGTGAAGACCAACACACCAAACCCCCCCCCCCCACAGACGTCGAAGAAGAAGGCCCCCCCTCGTAAAAGAGCTAAAGAAGAGAGGGGGGGCCCCGGAGCTGACTAATAAATTGCTTTAAAAACCCTGTGTCGTGCGTTTACTTTCTTTTACACTTTGCCTCCAGGTGAATGGGTAGGGGTACGATGTACCCCATATTCATTCACCTAGGGTGGGGGGCCGGTATCTGGGGGTCCCCTTATTAAAGGGGGCTCCCAGATTTCGATAAGCCCCCCCCGCCCGCAGACCCCGACAACCAACGGCCAGTGTTGTCGGGAAGAGACCCTGTCCTTATCAACATGGGGACAAGGTGCTCTGGGGTGGGGGGGGAGCCGCAGTGCGCCCCCCCTGCCCCAGAGCACCCAACCCCCCATGTTGAGGGCATGCGGCCTGGTATGGCTCAGGAGGGGGGGGCGGGCGGCGTGCTTTGGATAGGGGTCTGGTATGGATTGTGGGGGGACCCCCACGCTGTTTTTTCGGCGTAGGGTGGTTCTCTTTACAATCCATACCAGACCCAAGGGCCTGGTATGCCCCTGGGGGGGGAACCCATGCCGGTTTTTTATTTAAAATTTGGCGTTGAGTTCCCCCTCATGATTCATGCCTTTTGCCGCGGGTAGAATTGGCGGGAATCCAAGTCGGATCCCCGTCGCTTCTATGACGGAATTTCCCCATCGCGGCAAGCCGACTGGTCAATCTCGCCGAGAAAGGGAGCGAGATTGACACAATATCGCGGTCACCCACTGTATGTGTCCATGCACACAGTCTCGTTTATTGCCGTTTTTAGGCAGTTGTGTTTAACCTCGTTTTTCCAGAAGCAAAGAAATGGGTTCAGACGCAAACGTTTTCCAAGCTTTAGACACAAAACGCAGCACCATTGTTTTGCCCCAATTTAGTTTAGAAGGGTTTTTAAAGGGGACTTATTTTTTTACATTAGAAATCTCAAAAATGATGGCAAATAACGAAAAACCATAAAATTATATATATATATATATATATATATATATATATATATATATATATATATATATATATATATATATAAAAACGAATTGCTTGCATTGCGGACAATCCACAACTTGTGGCAGGTGACGTGACAAGTGGACAATTCAAATCTTGTGGCAAGTGGACAATCCACAACTTGTGGCAGGTGTCGTGGCAAGTGGACATTCCACAATTTGTGGCAGGTGACGTGGCCAGGTGACATGGCAAGTGAACATTCCACAACTTGTGGCAAGTGACGTGTCCAGGTGACGTGGCAGGTGATGTGGCCAGGTGACGTGGCCAGTGGACAATCCACAACTTGTGGCAGGTGAAAGAGTAATTGGATCTAAGGTTCCTAAACCAAAGAGCCAAGAAGAAAAGGGGGGACCAGTAGGACTATTGCGGTACAGATACAAAAATGAAGATAGAAGTATACATTTAAAACAAAAGATATATTTTTATTAAAGCATGAAACAAGACAAAAATACAAAATTAAAATGGTGATAACCGCATGCAACACCACTATAGAGGTCCCCAAAAGGGGACCACCACAATATGTTGGAGGTTATAGTGGTCTTGACTAGTTTCGCGGTATACACCACTTCATCAGAAGCACATCTAAAAAGATCCCGCCAGGTGAGAACAGCGGGCGTGACCAGAGTCCCGTGCGGTAGCCATGGGGGACGCGTGTGTGGAAGGACCTACTTATCTTAATAGTGAGACAAGTGATGATAGATCTGGGGGTCCCGGGAACAGGAGCCCAATTATAGCACATGTTGGGGTGCATATGAATTCAGTGAAGAATGAAGGGATGAATATATGTGAAAATGAAGGGGACCACTTAAGGTCCCAGGGCAGCATCAGGGTAATGGTGCTAGCCAGTGGTGCTGTCGGCTAGATAGAGCCACGACGGTCCCAGGAGCCAGCGTTGTGGCAGGCAAGGTGGCCAGGTGACGTAGCCAGATGACATGGCCAGGTGACGTAGCCAGATGACATGGCCAGGTGACGTGGCAAGTGGACAATCCACAACTTGCGGCAGGTGATGTGGATTGTCCACTTGCCACATCACCTGCCACAAGTTGTGGATTGTACACTTGCCATGTCACCTGGCCACATCACCTGCCACAAGTTGTGGATTGTCCACTTGCCACGTCACTTGACCACGTCACCTGCTACAAGTTGTGGATTGTCCACTTGCCACATCACCTGGCCACAACTTGTGACAATCCACAACTTGTGGTAGATGACGTGGCCAGGTGACGTTGCAAGTGGACAATCCAAAACTTGTGGCAGGTGATGTGGCCAGGTGACGTGGCCAGTGGACAATCCACAACTTGTGGCAGGTGACGTGGCCAGTGGACAATCCGCAGCTTGTGGCAGGTGACACGCTAAATACAAGTACACTGCTGCTCTCTCAGCTGCTACTCACTATGGTCTCACAAAATGGCTTAAATGGTTAAATAATACTGTTTTTTGAGCTTAGGGAGGGTCTTATGATGTTTAACTAAATGCTTATAAACGCAAACGCAGTAAAACCCTGAGAAAATCGCAGCAAAACTAGCGTTTCTAAAGCCGGTTTTGACCTTTAAAAACATGTGTTCAGCAGAGTTTGCACCGGCGTCCCGTGTGCATGGGGTCTAAAGTGTTTGTTATACCAACATTTCTCAAATAACTTTTTATTGAAAAGAAAAGATTGCTTACAGAGACATATAATACAGCATAAGGAGATAAGGCACACATCTGCCTGTGTTATTCAGGCAGTGATTAATGTGGACCGTCTTCACGTTCCTAGACAATAGCTAGCACAGAGCTGAGGTCGAGGATGCCATATCATAGTAATATATATAAGTACACTGCAAAACTTTAAGCATGGGGGAAGTCACAAGGGTACTCCCAATAGGAGGAAGAAAGAAATAAGAAACAGGAAAGAAATAAAATGAAGGGTAGAGAGAGAAGAGGGAAAGGTCATCGAGTTAGCTCATTTACCTGGTCACGGCGGGTCCTCCCGAAGGCGCCATGGCCACCAGACAATGTCGTGGGCCTCCAATCTGTCCTGTATCCTGGCAGTCATTCTCTCCATCAGCTCCACATCCACAGCGTGCAAGGCCTCTGGGTCAGTGGGAGAGCGTGTTTTCCAATTTAGGGCTATAAGACAGCGGGCAGCTGTGAGGATATGACGTGTTAACTTTCTATAAGGCATGGAGGTTCTCAGGGGAGATAGGCCCAATAGAAAGAATTTGGGGGACATCGGGACCTGCGTGTCCAGAAGGCGGCTTAACAGCTGCTGTATTTCGGTCCAGTAGGGGATGATCATCTGGAGACTCCAGTAAATGTGAAATGTCGCGATAGGTGCCTGCTGTACCATGTACTTGTATTAAAAAGTATCCGGCTCTCTTTGTATTGCTTCTTTTGTGTGACATCCCTGGTGTTCTTGCTATTCCCTCTGCTTTCCTATTAAAAACGGACCACCCTAATGCCTGGTACACACGATGAGATTATCGTACGAATGATCGTTTTTGCATGCTAATCTCAGATCAAACCTGAATTCTTGTACGACAGAATAAAAATTTGGAAGTGATGTCATGTGTTGTAGTGTATTTATTGCATTTTTGAACAACAATTGTACTGATTAAAAATGAAAATCTTACGATTTGGCATTATACAAAAAAAGTGCATGTCCGATCAAATAAGCGGATGAACTGTCTTGATCGCTCTAAAAAGCTCTGTACAAACGATCAGATTAAGCAGCAGAACACACCTTGCTCAGTTCTCTAGCCATGCTGGGAACTCAGCCTGCTCTCCTCCAATGATCAGACTTGTCCTGACACGCTCCCCCACTGCGTAGCCATTCACTGGGAAGCTCAGTGTACTGTTGCGCGCCCCCCCCCCCCCCCCAGCTCTTATGCAGCCGATAACAGAGGGAATGTAATCACTTATAAAAAAATAAAAAAAAGGGAATAAAAGATATATATTTTTTTTATATCTGTACACAAATGTTTTGCCTTTCATTTCAATTTTAAATCGAATGGGTTGTTTTACAAGGTGATCGTTTACAATCACATCTCACATTCACTTAAATGGACTGCCATATGTTGTGCAAAGAAACTTGTGTACTTTTTTTGGGCGATTCTGCCAAGTGCGCTTTTGACGTGTGTTAATTGATGAAAAACCAAACTGCGCTAGGTGTGCCATTAAGAATGAACGGCACCCAAACACATGTTGCACTTTTCCCACGATTTGGAATCGCACGTAGAATCAACGATTCCGCCCATGTTTCCAAATCAATAGGTGTAAGTGGAGCCTAAAGCTTTGAAAATGAAAGACAGACTCTTCTTAGTTGCCAGGCACAGGCGCTTCAGATTTGATAATATTCCCCCAGAGGATGTTTGCAACCACAAAGTAAAGTAGAACATTGCTTATGAGATACACAATTGAAAACACGATATGCTATTTTTCTGGAGTTCTACTTTATCTAATGAAAGCCTATTTCTAAATAATCAGTATGAATCTTCTAGAAGACATTAGTATTTTAACATACATTTATAATTGACTTTTACAATGAAAACACTAAAACCAATCAAATGCATGGGGCAAATGCAAAAGATACTTGCTGTAAAAACATCAGTGAACAGAAAAACATTTCACAAGCACTACGGGGAATCTTTAAATATTCTTACTTCACATGTGTTATAATCCTCCGAGTCCAACAGACTACACAACTTTGGCAGCAGCTCTGGCCAATTCTGCAACTCTCCTTTTGAGGCAATAGTTGTGATTAAGATTCCTAAAAAACAAAAACAAATAAAAAACAGATACGCAAGAATTAGTAAACAATGGCCTTCACACATATCAATATAACCTTAAGAGCCGGTTCACACTGGGGCGACTCGTCAGGCGACTCAGCCACCTGACAAGTCGCATCCCATTCCAATAGGAGCGACGCAAGTCGCTCCGACTTAGAAAAAGGTTCTTGTACGACTTTGGGGGCGACTCGCATTGACTTTCAAACAGAAGTCATTTTGCAAGTCGCCTCTAAAGTCTTCTTCAGGACGCCTTGTCGAGTCGCCCCCCAAGTCATGCCGCCCCAGTGTGAACCGGCTCTTACACTTTCTTCAGCTGGGCCAAGACAAATTATTTCTTTGGGGAGGAACTGCTTTTTAAAAGTCTGAAAGGCAAAAAGGATGTAGAGAGCTACTCTTCTATGGTAATTATTTTTGATGATCCAAAATAGGATAAAAAAAAAACACCAAAACAAATGCAAGTAGTATAGGGTTGCTGGAGAGACACCGATGATTTGTTTTTAAACCAGCTGTCAAGACTCAAAAAAATATAGTCCACTTAGCTTTTCGATGCTTATAGGAATTTGAAAAGCATGTAGTCAAAAATAAAAGCTTTAGAAGGAAAATAACACTCAATAGGAAAAATGGGTGTTTTTTTTTTTTTATTTGTACGGATCAACTACATTTGTCGGCTTGGTACTTAAAAAAGGCTGCTTTGCCTCAGTTCTTAGTGCTCTTCTAATGTGTTTGTTTTCTTCTCTACAGTTTGTATGTACCCTGGCACATGTCTGCATCTCCAGCTATATAACTGCGTTGCAGATTTTTGTGGAGATCTCCAGGCATCTCAAACTCTTTCTTTGGACCATGTATGCCGCTACTTTCAAGGACCAAGTACTCTGGAAGCAGTTCTTTCTTGCTTTCTAGGGATCTTTTTCACCTATTCTGAGGGAGTGTAATTTTCCCGTTCCATGTCAAGCCTGAAGGCATTTCAAACATTTTATAATTAACCTTATATGTGGGGTCTGTCATGTATGGCTTACCTGCCATGTCTTTACATTAAAACAGACTACCCTTATCTTGCCTCACAGGGTAGTCATGCTGTGAGATTCCATCCTTCTCTTCCAGCTGGATGGGTGGCAATGTTCTCTTTTTTTAGTGCATCTGCCCTCAAGTCACTCCCCTGCCTGAGTCCATCCTCCCAAAGAGGTCTGGGTTCTTGAGTATATATACACACACACACACACACACACACCATCTAGCATTTGTCCTTTTCAAAAGTTGCTGGGCCATGGTGGCTGTTTGCAGCTGAAGCCTGTAACAGCAGAGGCTCAATGTGCTTCTGCTGTCAACTGTTCATTATGGTCAGCTGACCCTTGTTTTATCTTGTGGCCCGTTACTACTGATGTAGCTATTTTGTAACCCATTCTTCAAATAGGTAATTTCAATGTACCTGTTAATTCTACATCTTGGGGTACGATGTAAGATGCAACCCCTCTTTTCTGTGTAATCTTTTTATTGTTTTTTTTGGGGGGGGGGCATCATCACAGGGTACATTGGGTGGGAGGGTCAAGGTGAATCTTTCACCAGTGGACAAACCTTAAAGGTAGTGGCATGCAACCCATAGTCTACAAATTAATTCTGTGTCATGTATTGTACTCCAAAGTACAAAATGTACAGGTACATCAAAATTCCTATTGTCTGCACTCATTGTAAAATCAGTTTCTTGGAGTCCACTGCCGCAAGTCCCACCCCTCTTCATTTATCACTTTTTGTTCTGTTTTGCTACAAAACAACTCAGGCATGTTTGTATTGGGAGAGGCCTTTGACCTTAGGGTTATATCCTTATATCCGCTTCCTTCCAGGAGAGTTAGGCAGAAAAAAAGCACTTTAAGTGTTAACACTTTCCTCAGTGCAGCTCGTCCCAGGGGGCGTGGTTCCCCGGGTATAACCCACACCCTGCTCTAGCAGCCTCAGTTCATAACAAGCAGTACAAACAAAAGGAGGGGTGGGTGCTGTGTCCGTCCATGAACTCAGAGAAAAGGATTTTACGGTGAGTACAAAAATCCTATTTTCTCTTCCGTTTATGGACGGACACAGCAGCCTTTGACCTTAGGGACGTCCCCAAGCAGAGTCAAAAAAATTGAGGGGTGGGAAAACAACACAGCAAACCAGGTTACACCCCAAACAAAACCGGAGTTACTCAACGGAGGAACTTCAACCTTAAACTGCCGCCTGTAACACCTTGCGGCCGAAGGAGGCATCAGAAGATGCACTCACATCCACCTTGTAAACCTTTGAAAAAATGTGGACCGACGACCAAGTCGCTGCCTCACACACCTGTAACACAAAGGCTTGATGTCGGAAAGCCCAAGAGGCACCGATCGCCATGGTCGAATGCGCTGTAACCTGAAAGGGAGGCGCCCGCCCCTTTAGGGCATAGGCCTGAAGCACAACCTGTCTGATCCACCTATAAATAGTGGCCGACGAGACCGCCAGGCCTCTTTAAGGACCAGCCACCGACACGAACAGCGAGTCCGACTTCCGGAACAGAGCAATAGCAGACAAGTACACTCGTAGGGCCCGAACCACATCCAGGGAATGTAAAGTGGCCTCCTCCTGTTTTTTCGGCTGAGGACATAAGGATGGAAGAACAATGTCCTCATTAAAGTGAAAAGCCAAAACAACATTTGGGAGAAAAGATGGCTGAGCCGCAGCACCACCTTATCCCTATGGATGACCAAGTAGGGAGCCTTGCAAGACAAGGTCGCCAGTTCAGACACCCGTCTGATCGAGATAATTGCTACCAGAAAAAACACCTTTTGTGACAGAGTCAACAAGGGGATCTTCCGAATGTCCTCAAAGGGAGCATCCCGAAGCACCGAAAGGACTAAATACAAGTCCCATGGGGGTAGCGGATGGTGCACTGGAGGGGCCACATGCCAGACCCCCCGTACAAACGTACGCACCAAAGAGTGTGACGCCAAGGGTCGCTGATAGCAAACAGCCAGAGCTGAAATCTGACTCTTAACCGTACTTAAGGCGAGAGCCTGATCCACTCCCCGCTGTAAAAACGGCAGAATCCTGGACACCACATATGTACGAGGGTGCCATTAAATCTCCTCACACAGAGATGTAGGCCTTCCACGTACGATGGAAAATCCTACGCGACGTAGACTTCCGTGCACGCAGCATGGTAGAGACCACCGAGCCCGATAGGCCTCGGTCTTTCAGTTCCTGGCTCACAACAGCCACAACGTTTAAGCCAGCGACTGTAAAGCAGGGTGGAAGATCGGACCCTGCGACAGAAGATCTACTCTCAGGGGTAGACACCAGGGGGCGCCTGCCACCAGACGCACCAGGTCCACAGACCAGGAGCGGCGCGGCCAATCTGGGGCGATCAGGATTGTCGGAATCCCTGCGGCTTCCACTCTGCGCAGCAAGCGAGGAAGAAGCCTCAGAGGAGGGAAGGCGTAGAATAGGCGATAGCAACCCCAAGGTGCCACCAACGCGTCCGCCCACGGGTCCCTTGACCTGGCCACGAAACGTGGCACCTTCCGATTGAGACGGGAAGCTAGAAGGTCCACGTCTGGAGTGCCCACTTTTGGCACAGACTCCGAGACACCTCCGGGTGGAGTGACCACTCTCCTTGGTCTAGTGTTTGGCGACTTAGGAAGTCGGCTTGCCAATTCTGTACACCCGGAATGTACACGGCCGACAGAGCCGGAACGGACCTCTCGGCCCACCGAAGGATGTGCCCGACGTCCATCGCTGCAGCTGAACTCCGTGTGCCCCCCTGACGATTGACGTACGCCACGGCCGTGGCGTTGACGGACTGGATCCTGACCGGTCGGCCCTGCAGATCCAGGGACCACCTGGCAAGGCACAGCATGATTGCTCGGAGCTTCAGTATATTGATTGGCAGGCGGAACTCCTCCTGAGTCCAGCGCCCCTGGGCAGACTGGGTGCCCCAAACGCCCCCCCCCCCCCAACTGGAGAGGCTGGCATCCGTCGTGACCACGGTCCAGTGGCACGGCAGAAACGACTTCCCGGTCCGAAGCACCAGCCACCACACCAGGGAAGACTTGACCAGTTGACTAAAATGAATCTGGTAATCCAGAGATGACGGGACCTTGTCCCAACGTGACAGAATTTCCTTCTGTAGCACCCTGGTGTGGAATTGGGCATACGGAACCGCCTCGCAAGAGACCATCAGACCCAGAACCCTCATGCAGAATCGAAGAGATGACCACTTCTGGGTCGACAACAGATTGCAGAGTCTGAAGTTTCTTCGTTGGTAGAAAAACTCTCGCCTCCGCGGAATCCAGGACTAGTCCCAGGTATTCCAGTCTCTGAGACGGAACCAACACTGACTTGCGGAAATTCAGAAGCCAGCCGAACTCTTGGGGAGTCTGACACGTGATAGACACGTCCTCATCTAATTCCGAGCTGAAAGAAGTTCGCAGGAGAAGGTCGTCCAGATATCCCATGATAGCGATCACCCGCTGTCTCAGCAGGACCAGTATCGGGGCAAGCACCTTGGTGAAAACCTGTGGTGCCGATGCCAAGCCGAACGGGAGGATCACAAATTGAGAAAGGTCGTCCCCGACCGCAAAGCGCAGAAACCTCTGGTGCTTTGTGCATATGGGAACATGTAGGTACGCATCCATGAAGACCAAGGACGCCAGGAAGTCCCCCTGATGGAGTGCTGCTATTACCGAGCGAATCAACTCCATCCTGAATTTATGCACCTTGACAAAACAATTGAGGGCCTTGAGGTCCAGGACTGGACAGACCCCTTCCTTCTTGGGTACTACGAACAGATTGGAGTAAAACCCCTGAAACCATTCCAACGAGGAAACTGGTACAATCACTCCCCTGACCAGAAGATCCTGGACAGCCCCTGACAGAGCCCGCCGGCGAACCGGAGGAAGCTGGAGGTAGGAAGGAAAAAATCTGTTTGGTGGACAAGAGATAAACATTAACTTGTACCCCGAGGAAACTACTTCGCAAACCCAACACCAAGCCATGAACTCGCGAAGCCGGCCCCCCACCCGAGACACGGGCAGACTTTCATGCGGAAACAGGTTTGTCCGCAGGCTTGAGGAATCAGGGGCGCTTTAGCCCTGCAGCGGGTGCCTTAGCACCTTGCAACTTTTTCCCGCCGCACTGGGCGCACAAAAATACTGTTCAGGGGTAGTAAAAGAGGGCCCTTGCCTACGGCGAGGCTCCTAGCCCTTCCCAGACTGTGGGAGCAGTGTGCTCTTACTAACCTGTGGCATCTTTGTCATCCAGTGACGCCCCAAAAGGCCGTTCACCCTTAAAGGGCAAATCCACTAAGGCCTTCTTGGAGGATTGGTCCGCAGACCAGCATGTCAGCCACACAAGGCGGCGTAGTACCACCACATAGGCGGAGGCTCTGGAAAGCAAGGGAAGCGTATCCAGGGCCGACTCACAGACAAATTCTAGACCCTGAACCAATTGTTCAGCCAGGCCCTTGCAGGTCTCGGAAGCAGCCTGCTTCTCCAGTTTCTGCAGCAACAACTTTGCCCAGTAAGTGTCTACAACACCAGAGACCCGGCCACAACCGGTCTCACAGCGGAACCCACAACTGTGAACATAGAGCGGGCCACAGCCTCCACCCTCCTATCAGTGGGGTCCGTAAAAGCGGGAGCCCCTTCCACAGGCAATGTGGTGGCTGTACGGCGGGAGTGTCCACTGATGGAGGAGAGACTCCTCAAAGGGATAAAGGACCGCAAATTTTTTAGGAACAGCAAAAAAAAAAAAAAAAAACTCTGTGGCGTGTCCAATCCATACATAGCAATTGTTCCAAACATGGAATACAGGGAAATACTCTAGCGGTGCTGGGCGTTTTTTTGCGGAACCCAAAAGGGACCGGCACATCCTGTGCCCCCGCCATCCTCAAGTTTAGGAGTATCACTGCAGAAATAAGACAAATCCCCTATCATGTACTGACCCTGGGGCAGAGTCATCCTCACAGTCCGTGTGGGTTAAGCCTGCATCGTCTGACATGACAGACCAGATCTGTGTCAGAGATATCCCCAGAAGCAGGCTCAGGGAGGGGGCGCTTTTGTACCCCCCTTCTGGGCACTAGCTGCTTCACCGACATTGCCTCAACAGATGCGGCAGGGGGATTAAAGTATAATCCAGGCATTGCTAGGGCAGAAACAGGTCCATGTTACCCCACCGTTGTGTACTGCAAGGCAGAAAAACCCACCGGTCACCTCCCGACTGTAAAAATAGAAGGTGAAGCCACCCGGTTGCAGAGAGAGAGCTGAAAACCCTTGGTGTGCTCTGATGTGCTGCGTCTGTCACCTCCGGGAAGATTTGCGGCGTTTTGCAGTGCTAAAACGGACACAAGAGGCCAAGACATTTCCAAGATGGCCGCCGTCTGAGGTAAAAATCACCAGCGGGCTACAGGAAAATGGCCGCCGAGCTATGTAAACCGCTATACACACAGGCCCCGGTGGTAATAAAGAGACCCCAGAAGGCTCCCCCTCACAGCCGCTGCCCAAAATGAGGAAGGAGGGAGAGGAAATATGGGAGAGAGTTAAGCAGGGTGAACCCTCAGTCGACCTCCCAGGGGAAATTTCCAGCCATACCACCTTACCTGAGCAAGGGGCCATACTTACCCGTCCTGCGACCACCGGCTGGAGGTAACCCAGACAGAACCAACGTCCACTAACGGCATGGCTGTCGGCCAGACACACTGTGACAAAGCCATAGAGACCGGTCATGTGTGCCCTGGAACAAGAAGTTCCCTGGCCGCCCCTGGAGCAATGGGGCCTGTCGTGGGCGACCCAGAGCTCAGTAGAGGGCTGGCACACGCTCGATGGCCAAACATGCGGGGACTACAAGAGTCAAGACCCAGCCTGTCACCCAGTCGGCTGTTGAAAGAAGAACAGGATTCAAAAATGCAGGAACAAAACAATAAAAAGCAAAAAAAATCTCCAGAGCAGGGTGTGGGTTATACCCGGGGAACCATGCCCCCTGGGAGGAGCTGCACTGAGGAAAGTGTTGTTAACACTTAAAGTGCTTTTTTTCTGCCCAACTCTCCTGGAAGGAAGCGGATATAACCCTAAGGTCAAAGGCTGCTGTGTCCGTCCATGAACGGAAGAGAAAAGGATTTTAATGGGGAGAACAACAATTTCAATTTGAGAAGACGAGAGCAGAATGGCTTCATAGCCAGTAAAATTTGTGACTTGGCAATCCGCAGCTCTAAAAATGAGGGAAGGGCAAACCAGACCTCATACAGAGTCATGGCAGAGTCATGGCAGAGTCTGAGGGTGGCAAGCCATCGCGATTAATGTATTACGATAATAAGGGGTAGAAGCAGCTCTAGCCAGTGGAGCTAACCACACACATGTAGGGAAGAGGAGAGTCCCAGGGAATGTGTGGGGAAAGCCAAGCACAGGATGTCTCAAAAAAGGTCCATCAGCAGAACATGAGAGGATTTCTCAGAGGGGCAACCATGCTGCCAATAAGTATGTTCCTGAATATGGAACCAGACAAAAATGTCATGCTAAAGGAACGTGTTGATGTTACACCCAGATAGCATAGGGTTAGGGGAGGAGCCTGAAAAGGAGGGATCAACCAATAAGTTGAAAGGTGAGCATTAGCATTGGGGTATATGGTTCAAAGAATTAGGCTCAGGAGCCATGAAGTTAAAGTGGATGTAAACTCAAATTTTTTTTTTTTTTAATTAAGGCATGCACCTTGTACAGTATAGGATTTCATGTCATCTGTGCCGTGTCTTGACACAAAGTTATACCACTTCTGAGCAATCCTCATCTTTTTTCAGCAAGATAAAAACTGAGGCAGAGAAATAGGAGTCACTTCTTTACCCTTGCTGTGAGCGACAGGCGATTTACATATCCAACGTATGTGCGAGAGACATTTTGCATACTTCAGATCCCTGCCTCCTTTCTTCTCCAGCTCTCACACGATTGGCTGCTCTACACCTCAGCAAGATTTGGCATGCTTAAGTCATGTGGTGACCATTCTGGGTTTTTACTGGGTGTCAGTGATCATAGCAGAAGTTCAGTGTAAGAAATACACAGGAGAAAATGCATGTTGACAAGGGGAGTTTAGAGGTGGGCGGGGAATCTGACATTATGACTCTACCCACTGAGCTATGGACAACAGACCCACCCACAGAATCTGCAGTTTTTCGGGCCTCATAACAGACAGAGGGTAGACATTTGACAGATAAGGATAAACGCAGGAGGCATGTATATCCTTATAGATTAACCACTATGGCAGTAGTGTGGAAAGGATGAGATTGGTTTTACATCCACATTAAAGGAGAATTTGGAAAAGTAATTTTATCAACTGTCATCTACAGATTGATGATCATCAGACAATAGTGGCGCACACTACTCATGGGTAAGAATTAAAGCAGTGTTTTTTACATATTTGCGTGTGTCAAACATCCATCACGGAAGTTGCTCATGATGAAGTGAGTCTGAAGTCTCTGCTGTGGAAGAAACGATCTGGCCACAACTACATCCAGTACTAAACCCAGGATACTTCAAATTAATTAGTCTACACCACCATTAATTTCTGACGGTTCAGAATACATCAAAACCAATGTAACATTTGAACAGTCAAAAAGCCATGTTGGCCAGAGCCCTCGCTGACTGTGGTGCAACAAGAGGTAGTCGATGTATCCCACAACCGGGATGCCACAAAAGTACAACGAGGCTAGTACCAAGGTCAACAACTTGGTGAACACCCAAGGGGCACATGAGAAACTGAAGCGCAAGGCCACAAACTACCTGCATAAAGGACCCACTACATAATGAGAGAAATGCAGATATGCTAGAAAGATAGGCACATGCATCCTTGGCATTTCACAGAAGCCAGGAGAACTCTTGGCCAACGCAGTGGATTTCATGTGAAATTTTCCTGGCTCAAAGAATGACATTCAAAAACATTAAAAATTTACCTTTAAAAAAAAAAAAAAACAATGAGGTCCAAGATGGGACAGACACGCCATTTAAACAAGCTCAAGTAAAACACCTGGAA
Organism: Rana temporaria; assembly: GCF_905171775.1. Lineage (NCBI taxonomy): Eukaryota > Metazoa > Chordata > Amphibia > Anura > Ranidae > Rana > Rana temporaria. The sequence goes on from NC_053489.1 coordinate 105,142,200, forward strand.
CTGCTCTACCAAAAAAAAAAATGGGAAAAATCTTGGTCTAGACCAGGGATATGCAAATAGCGGACATCCAGCTGTTGCAAAACTACAAATCCCATCATGCCTTTGCCTCTGGGTGTCATGCGTGTGGCTTTCAGTCTTGCCATGCCTTATGGGACTTTGAGTTCTGCAACAGCTGGAGGTCCGCTAATTGCATATCCCTGGTCTAGACAACCCCAAGAGGGCTTGATGGGGGATCTGCTAACCTGTGTGGTGACAAATGAAGCTGGAGTTAAGAAACTGAGGTGGTTGTGTCATAGAACATAGTTCCAGCTTGTATTCCTGGGATACCACCTCAGCGTCTGAAATGCAATCTCTCTAAGCGTCCACAAAATGTAATTGAAAACCCTTCAAGAACCCCCCCCCCCCCCCATTCCTCTCCCCTAGTTCTAGCTTGGTCTTTCACGTTGTAGACTTCCTCCACCGATTTGGTAGTCGCTTTCTTAAAGTGGGACACTGCCAGATACACAGTAGAGAAAATGCCACTTTTCCACAAAACTACCCAAAAGGTTGCACGGTTTATAAGCCTTTGGGGGAGCGTAAATGGCTTTTCAGGGTGCTTCCAATCTCCATAGAGGGGGAAAGGGAAAAAAAAAATATTGAACAGCGAGTGTAATGCATTGTATGATATGGTGCTTACACAAGTATTGTTCTTCCAGAAAGGCCATAGATTTATTCCTCTATGGTATCCCAAGTCCCTTATCTTGGGTTGGGTTCCATATTAAAACTTTATTACAGAGTTCAACACTCATGAGATTCTGCTGCAAGCCCTCCTTGGCTTCCTTGACCCCAGGAACGACACCTCACACCATATCAGACTCTCAAGAGCTGTATGCTTAATTTAGCCATGTACTGAAGGATATTTTGCCCTTATGTACTTTGATTGTTGCACACATTTATTTATTTCATTGTACACCATACCATCAGAGAAGTATTGTTGTATTTTCCTTTTCATGAACAATAAAAACGACTGAAATAGAAAAAGGACTCTAATGATGGAATAAACTCACAGCTAGGGGCAACCTACAGTGGATATAAAAAAAAGTCTACACGCCCCTGTCAAAATGTCAGGTTTTTGAGTTGGATAAAAAAAAATGACAGATTAATCATTTCAGAACTTTTTCCAACTTTTTTCCCAACTTGAACAAACTGAAATCTTTTATGAGACAGGAAGTAAAAATAAAAAACTTAAATAATACGGTTGCATAAGTGTGCACACCCTTAAAACTAATACTTTGTTGAAGCACCTTTTGATTTTATTACTGCACTCAGTCTTTTTGGGTATGAGTTTATCAGCTGACACATCTTGACCATCAGATTGCAAGGGCATCTCCTATGCACAGCCCTCTTCAAATCACCTCACAGATTTTCAATCGGATTCAGGTCTGGCCTCTGGCTGTGCCATTCCAAAACTGAAATATTATTTTGGTGAAGCCATTCCTTTGTTGATTTGGATGTATTCTTTGGGTCGTTGTCATGCTGAAAGATGAGGTTTCTCTTCACGTTCTGCTTTCTAGCGGAAGCCTGAAGGTTGTGTGCCAATATTAACTGGTATTTGGAACTGTTCATAATTTCCTCTACCTTGACTAAGACCCCTGTTCCAGCTGAAGAAAAATGGCCCCAAAGCATGATGCTGCCACCTCCATGGTTCACTGAGGGTATGGTGTTCATTTGGCGACGCGCAGTGTTTTTGCGCCAAACATATCCTTTGGAATTCCAGCCAAAAAGTCCAACCTTGGTTTCATCTGACCAGAACACATTTTCCCCACATGCTTTTGGGAGACTTGAGATGCGTTTTTGCTTGATTTAGCCAGGCTTGGATGTTTTTCTTTATAAGAAAATGCTTCAATCTTGCCACTCTACCCCATAGGCCAGACATATGAAGAATATGGGAGATTGTCACATGTACCACACCGCCAGTACTTGCCAGATATTCCTGCAGCTCCATTAATGTTGCTGTAGGCCCCTTGGCAGTTTTCTTCCTGTATTTTCATCCATTTTAGAAGTACGTCCAGTTCTTGGTAATGTCACTGTTGTGAATTTTTTTTCTTCACTTGGACTGTCTTCACTGTGTTCCTTGGGTTAATCAGAGGAACTTTAACCACCTCAATACAGGGCACTTGCACCCCCTTCCTGCCCAGGCCATTTTCAGCGCTGTCACACTTTGAATGATAATTGCGCGGTCATGCTACACTGTAACCATGTGAAATAGTTATAATTTTCTTCACACAATTAAAGCTTTGTTTTGGTGGCATTTAATCACTTCTGGGTTTTTCTTAGTTTGTCAGTAAATTTTGTAAAGATGTAATTTTTTTTCCTTCACTGATGGGCGCTGATGAGGGGGTACTGATGGGCTGCACTGATGAGGCGGCACAAATATGCCCAACTTGTGGGCACTGATAGGTGGCACTGGGCAGACAGGCAGCACCGATTGGTGGTACTGGTGGGCACTAATCAGGGCAATGATTATCAGTGCCCCGATTACATACCTGTCCCCTGTAAGAAGATGCCACTGATCGGCTCTCCTCTACTCACACTCTGTCAGTGTGAGGCGAGAAACGCCGATTACCGGCATTTCCGTGTTTACATGTGACTGGCTGTGATTGGACACAGCCGATCACATGCTTAAAGAGCCGCGGCCCTTTACACAGATCAGGGTTGCACCATGTCCTAGCAACACAAGAGCGGTCGTTCTGGGAAGCCTTCATATGACGTTCACCCAGAACGAGAGCCGCACCTCCCAGCCGCCATTTCACGGTGGGCGTGCGGGCAAGTGGTTAAATTATGGCAGTTGTGTACTGACTCCTATTTAACATGAGTTTAAATGTGATTGCTTAATTCTGAACACAGCTACATCCCCAGTTATAAGAGGGTGTGAACATTAAGGCCCCTTTCACACGGACGGCTGTTCTGCTGCAGTTAAAAGCATGTTTATGTTCTCCCAAAATTCAAGACTCCATGCACAGCGGTCAGCTGCATTTGTACAGTGCGATTAGCTGCGGTTGCGTTTAGCCGCGGCACGATATTGAACATGGATCCGACCAAGCACTGTGTCTGGTATGAATCTTGAGGGGGAACTCCACGCCAAATTTCAAATAAAAAAACTGCATGGGTTCCCCCTCCAAGAGCATACCAGACCCTTATCCGAGCACGCAGGCCAGCCGGTCAGGAAAAGGGGTGGGGACAAGCGAGCGCCCCCCCCCCCTCCTTAACCGTACCAGGTGAGCAGCTCAGCCTGATGTTTCCCCATTTAAATGATGTATTGTTTATGTATTATACTCATTAATTGATTGTTTAATACATTTTTAAATTTTCTCTTGAGGAAGCGGAATATTCCGCGAAACTAGTTGAGTCTGTCATAACCCTTAACCCATCGTGTTTTTCTCCCTACCTGGGGACCTTCAGTATGGTGTTGTCATTGGTTATCAATATTTTAATTGTGTGATTAATGTCTGTCCATGTTTTGAATAAAGTTTATTTTTTGTTTTAAATATGTACCCTAATTTTTCACCCATGTACCAGTACCGTGATAGTCCCAATCGGCCCATTCTTCCCCCTTTGGTTTGGGGACCTTAGAACCAAAACATTTTCTTAACCGTACCCGGCCGCATACCCTCAACATGGGGGGGTAGGTGCTTTGGGGCAGGGGGTGCGCCCTGCTGCCCCCCCACCTCAAAGCACCCTGTCCCCATGTTGATGAGGACTGGGCCTCTTCCCGACAACCCTGACCGTTGGCTGGCGGGGAGCTTATCGGAATCCGGGAGCCCCCAGATCCCGCCCCCCCCCCCACCCTAGAGGTGGGGCCCCATTCACCTGGAGGGGAAAAAAAGCACAGGTTTCTAAAGTAATTTATTAGCTCCGGGGGTCTTCCAACTTCTCCGCTCTTTCAGGGGGCGTTCTGCTGGGCCCCCAGCTTTCTTCCTTAGCTCTTTTACGAGCAGGGGCCCCCATGCTTCTTTGTCCTCTTCTGCCGGGGGGGGGGGGGGGGGGGGGGTCCTGGTCTTCTGTCGCCTTTTGTGATGTTGACACGTCGCTTCCTCCCGCTGTAATGCCGTGTGCGCGTCTCACACCAAATTATATAGATAACATACTATAAATAAATTGCGCCAATGAAAAAAGGACAGCAGGCAAAAGCCAGTACTGAATATAAACAGAAAGTCTTTGATAGCCCCTAAACGGTCAAAGATGGAGGCACGCAAAAAAGTTCCAAATGGGTAGGTGGATTACATCAAACCCACAAGCAGATCATAACGACACCACCGTGACAGAGACTTCTTGTGAAAAAAAACACCAAACGGAAAGCCGCTTACCAGAGCAACCAGATTGAAAAGCATGCAAGTATAAACTCCATCCGCAGATTAGGACATCAGATAAACAGGCTCCAATGGGCAGATTTCCACGAGTAAGTTCACTTGCTCAAAAATACAGGTCCTCGGTGCAACGGTATGGAAAGAAACGGACCATAGTGTGATACCGTATAAATTTATTAAAAGCACAAAGGAAAAAACATACTCACAAAACACGAAGCATTTAAAAAAATGCCGGCCGGCACTAAGGAGCCCTTCTCCTCCTGTTGAGCGCGGTGGCTATTGCCTGCTGTCCTATTTCATTGGCGCAAATTTATTTATACTATGTTTATCCCATTTCATTGCTGCCTCTGATCTTTATTGGATTTTATTTATTATTGCTTAGCACAGTTTTTTCCCTTTATACAGATTTATATAGGCCTCTTATGACGTCACAGTCCCATCATGCTCCGGGTGGTGATGACATAAGGGGGCGGGGTCACCGGGTGATATCCGCCCCTTTATGTCATCACCACCCGGAGCATGATGGGACTGTGACGTCATAAGAGGCCTATATAAATCGGTGCGAGACGCGCACACTGCATTACAGCGGGAGGAATCGACGTGTTAACATCGAAGAAGAGAAGACGGCAGAAGACGTTGAAGCCCTGGGCCCCTGCTCGTAAAAGAATCTGGGGGCCACCTTATTAAAGAGGGCTCCCGGATTCCGATAAGCTCTCCGCCCGCAGACACGGACAACCAATGGCCAGGGTTGTCGGGAAGAGGCCCTGTCCTCATCAACATGGGGACAGGGTGCTTTGGGGTGGGGGGGCCGCAGGGTGCCCCCCTGCCCCAAAGCACCTACCCCCCATGTGGAGTTTCACCGCAAGATTCATACCAAACACAGCTGACAGAGCACTCCGATTACCTGCGGTTATGTGCTGATAGCTGCGGTACATCGCAGCTGGATGCATTCAATTAAATTTTTTCTATCCGCACAAAACCGCAGGTAACAAAACCGCAGTGTGTGAAGGGTGCCATAGGAAAGCATTGTGTGCTTCTAGCTGTAGTAAAATCTGCAGCTGAAAACACAATTCTATCCGTCCGTGTGAAAGGGGCCTTATGCAACCACATTACCATTATTTTTTCACTCCCCCCCCCCCCCCCCCCCCAAAAAAAGATTTCAGTTGGTTTTTGAATGGAGTTGTACAATTTATAGGTCACATAAAGCCTAGGTTCACACTGCTGCGAATTCAAAATCGTGGTAAAATGCGCGATTTTACCGCGATTTCGGCCGCAATTTAATGTAAATCGCGGCCCGAAATCGCAAAAAGTAGTACAGGAACTACTTTTTGAAATCGCAGATGCGGCGTCGCACTGATTAGGACAGTGCCATTGCCGACAATTGCCGCCGATTTGAGATGCGATTTGACATGTCAAATCGCATCTCAAATCGTTCCAAATCGTACCCAGTGTGAATCAGGGCTAAAGGTGGAAAAAGTTCTGAAATTATTTATCTGTCATTTTCTTTACATCAAAGAAACCTGACATTTTAACAGGGGTGTGTACACTTTTTATATCCACTGTATTTCCAGGTTGGCACAATCACCTCCTGAACTTTTAGTAGAACATCAGTTGGATACAGTAGGACTGTAGCCTTGAAAAATTTCCCTATTCCTAGGATGAATTAAAAGAGCAAACCGAGTAATATGACCCTTTCTTAAAGCGGGAGTTCAACCATAAAACAATTTTTCCCCTTAGATGGATGCTAGATGGAATGCTTGTTTTGTCTAGGGGAATCTGCTAGTTGTTTTAAAATATGAGCTGTACTTATAGTTTTCAAGATGCATCTTCTCCGTCGCTTCCGGGTATGGGTCTTCGGGAGCGGGCTTTCCTTCTTGATTGACAGGCTTCCGACGGTCGCATCCATCGCGTCACTAGTAGCCGAAAGAAGCCGAACGTCGGTGCGGCTCTATACTGCGCACCGAAGTTCGGTTTCCTTCGGAAAATCGTGACGCGATGGATGCGACCGTCGGAAGCCTCTCGGAAGACTGTCAATCAAAATAGGAATGCCCAGTCCCGCAGCCCATACCCGGAAGCGGCGGAGAAGATGCATCTCGTAAACGTTAAGTACAGCTCATATTTTAAAACAACTAGCCGATTCCCCTAGACAAAACGAGCATCCATCTAAGGGGAAAAAGTGTTATGTACGGGTGAACCCCCGCTTTAAATGCGATTTTAAGGGATGTTACAGTAGATAGGCATAAGGCATCCAACTAAAGAAATTTCCCTCTCGGTTAGGGATTTGGGGGGTGTGTAAACAAAAAGTGTGGGCAATTTTAACTACACAATTTAACTGTCCTTATCACTGCTCAGATAAAATAACCGTAATGATTTTACAAGAAAGCACTTACCTACAGTTGCTCTAATTAGTGGGGATGAGTCACCAATGTTATTCAAGCACTCGCTCTTTATAAAGTCAGTCACCCCATTGGGGAAGTTCTGAAAATGAGCTTTCACATTATTTTTCAGGATCAGTCCACTCAAAGAGCGTGTAGGCTCATCTGTAAGAAAGAAGCATTTGGCATAGAGTTACGATTGGTTTAACTAGAGCTTATTTAACAGTATAGCCATGAAAGTCTGTAGCGATACAAAAACTCTAATGTGTTTTGCAATTCACATAACTCATGTTTAAAAGCAGAACTACATTTATTCACCTTCTCTCTAGCTGGGTCAGCTTCCGGGTACTGATCAACAGCTATTTTGATTGGCTTGGCTGAAAGGATGTCACTTCCATGCATGCAAGTTCATTCATCCCGGCACTGTCTAAATGTGTACACCGAGCTAGAATTTTATTGCAGGAGACATAGTATGTATGTCTCTTCTGCATTAAAATCACCCGTTTGCATTTTTTTGCTTTTAACAAAGTTTCACTTTAAAGTGGTTGTAAACCTCACATATACCTAGTGAACAGCCTCAGATAATACACAGGTATGAAACAAATCACCCTACATAAGCTTTACTTGTATATCTGCTGTCTTCAGCTTTATATACTGTTTAGAAAGTGCATGTCCTGTTTGAATTTCCTCTTCATGTTAAAGCAGGGGGAGGGGAGTCTTGACATACATTATGAGACAGCAGATTGGAGGAATGGCACACACCCCGTCTCCTCACAGGCAGAGACTTGCAGAGCTGTGCTGTAAATTGACCAGCTATTTGCTAATCTATTTATAGCAACTGCCCTGACACAAAATTTCATTGGTTTATCATAGTTGACTGATAACTTGTTAGACGTTTTGCTGATAACAGAAGAACAGTGCAGGAGAAAGCCATGGGATATAGTGCTTTGAAATTTCATGAATCGGGTTTATATCCACTTTTAAACTTGGTACAGATAAAATAGGATTTTTGTACTCACCGTAAAATCCATTTCTCTGAGTCCATGGATGGACACAGCAGCAATTGACCTTAGGGTTATATCCGCTTCCTTCAAGAGAGTTTAGGCAGAAACATAGCACTTTAAGTGTTAACAACACTTTCCTCAGTGCAGCTCCTCCCAGGGGGCGTGGTTCCCCAGGTATAACCCACACCCTACTCTAGCAGCTTCCAGTTCGTAACAAGCAGTACAAAGGAGGGGTGGGTGCTGTGTCCGTCCATGAACTCAGAGAAATGGATTTTACGGTGAGTACAAAAATCCTATTTTCTCTTCCGTTCATGGACGGACACAGCAGCAATTGACCTTAGGGACGTCCCCAAGCAGTGTCAAAAAAATTCGAGGGGTGGGAAAAAAACAGCAAATTAAGCTTCACCCCAAACAAACCAGAGTGCCTCAATGAAGGAACTTCAACCTTAAACAGCCGCCTGCAAAAACTTGCGGCCAAAGGATGCATCCGAAGATGCACTCACATCCACCTTGCAAAACTTGAAAAGGTGTGGGTTGACAACCAGGTCGCTGTCTTACACACCTATAAAGCAGACGCTTGATGGCGGAAAGTCCAAAAGGGATCAATCGCCCTGGTTGAATGCGCCGTAACCAGAAAGGGAAGCGCCCGCCCCTTTTAGGGCATAGGCCTGGAGCACAACCTGTCTGCTCCACCTGAAAAATGGAGGCCGACGACCGCCAGACCTTTTTTAGGACCAGTCACTGACACGAACAGTGATTCCGATCTCCGGAACGGAGCCGTAGCAGACAAGTACACCCGTAGGGCTCGCACCACGTCCAAGGAAAGTAATATGGCCTCCTTCGAGTTCTCCGGCTGAGGACATAAGGATAGTAAAACCAATGTCCTCATTAATGTGAAAAGCCAAATCAACCTTCGAAAGGAACGATGGCTTGCGGCCGCAGCACCACCTTATCCTTGTGAATGACCAAGTAAAAGAGGAAGACCACCTTCTGGGACAACAGAGTCAACAGAGGAATCTCCCGAATGTCCTCAATCGGAGCCCTTTGAAGCACCGAGAGGGCCGAATTCAAGTCCCACGGAGGCAGTGGCGACGCACAGGAGGGGTCACATGCCTAACCCCCTGTACAAACGTACGCACCAGGGAGTGCGTCGCCAACGGCTGCTGAAAATAAACAGCCAAGGCCGAAATCTGACCCATAACCGTTCTTAAGGCGAGAGCCTGATCCACTCCACGCTGTAAGAACAGCAGAATCCGGGACAGCGCGTATGTGCGGGGTGCCATTTCATCTCTGCACACGTAGAGATGTAGGCCTTCCATGTACGATGGCAAACCCTAAGTGAAGTAGACTTCCGTGCAAGTAGCATGGTAGAGATCTCCAAGTCCGACGGACCTCGGTCCTTCAGCACCTGGCTCCTAACAGCTATGCCGTTAAGGCCAGCGACTGTAAAGCAGGGTGAGAAAAATCGGACCCTGCGACAGAAGATCTAATCTCAGGGGTAGAAGCCAAGGGACGTCTGCCACCAGACGCACCAGGTCTGCGTACCAGGAACGGCGAGGCCAATCCGGAGCGACCAGGATTGTTGGTAACCCCTCCGCTTCCACTCTGCGCAACAGGCGAGGGAGAAGCTCCAGAGGAGGGAAAGCGTAGACTAGGCGATAGTGACCCCACGGTGCCACTAACGCGTCTGACGCGTCCACCGAAGGGTCTCTTGACCTGGCCACAAAACGTGACATCTTCCGATTGAGACGGGACGCCAGAAGGTCCACGCCTGGAGTGTCCCATTTTTGGCACAACTCTGAAACTTTTCCGGGTGCAACGACCATTCTCTCTTGTCCAGTGTTTGGCGACTTAGGTAGTCGACTTGTCAACTCTGCACCCCCAGAATGCACACGGCCGACAGAGCCGGAACGTACCTTGTGGCTCACCAGAGAATGTGTGCAACCTCCGCGGCCGCGGCTGAGCTCCGCGTGCCCCCTTGATGGCAGACATACGCCACGGCCGAGGCGTTGTCGGACTGAATCCTGACCGAACGGTCCTGCAGACCCAGAGACCACTTGGAGAGCCGCAGCCTGATAGCCCAGAGCTGCAGGACATTGATTGGCAGACGGGACTCCACCGCCCCTGGGCTGACTGGACACTCCAGAACGCACCCAGCCGGAGTGGCTGGCATCCGTCGTGACCACTGTCCGATAGCACGGCAGGAATAATTTCCTGGTCCGAAGTACCGGAGATGTCAGCCACCACACTAGGGAGGACCTGACCAGGCGACTCACCCAAATCTGGTAATCCAGAGACGAAGGGAGCTTGTCCCAATGTGACAGAATCTCTTTCTGTAACACTCCTGTGTGGAATTGGGCATACGGAAACGCCTCGAAAGAGGCTACCATGGGACCCAGAATTATCTTGCAAAAGCAAAGCGAGGACCATATCTGGGTCGCTAACCGCTGCACCGCAGATTGCAGTGTCTGGAGTTCTTCCGTCGGGAGAATAACTCGCTTCTGAGGAATCGAGGACCAACCCCAGGTATTACAGTCGCTGAGACGGTACCAACATTGACTTCTGGACATTCAGTAGCCACCTGAATCTTTTGGAGGAGCTGGCAGGTGATGGACCATCCTCTCCTAAGACTGAGCTTAAAGAAGCTCTCAGGAGAAGGTGGTCCAGGTATCCCACAAAAGCGATTCCACGCTGCTTTAGCAGGGCCAGAATCGGAGCGATCACCATTGTGAAAACTCGTGGTGCCGAAGCCAGGCCAAAGGGGAGGGCCACAAACTGAAAATGGTCCTCTTCGACCGCAAAACGCAGAAACATCTGATGTTTTGCGCGTATGGGAATATGCAGGTACGCGTCCCGAGTACCCAAGGACGCCCCAAAGTCCCCCTGAAGGAGAGCCCCCACTACAGAGCGAACAATTCCACCCTGAACCTTTGCACTTTGACAAAGGCGTTAAGGGCCTTAAGGTCCAGGATTGAACGGACCCCTTCCTTTTTTGGGGACTACAAACAGATTGGAGTAAAAACCCCTGAAACCGTTCCCTTGAAGGAACCGGTATAATCACTCCCCTGACCAGCAGATCCTGACCAGCCCCTGACAGGGCCACCCGGCGTACCGGAGGAAGCTGGAAGGAAAAATCTGTTTGGTGGACAAGAGAGAAACTATCTTGTACCCCGAGGAAATTACCTCGCAAACCCAGCGGTCGGAAAGAGGGATCTCCACCAAGCCGCGCATCCGCAAAGTCGGCCCCCCACCCGAGTGTCTGGCGGGGGCAGACCTACATGCAGAAGCAGGCTTGTCCGCAGGCTTGTTGGGCTTGCGGTACCAGGTGCGCTTTTGATCTACAGCAGGCGCCTTAGCACCCTGGAAAACGTTTTCCTGCCGCATCTGGGGGGGGGGGCGAAAAAAACGCTTGTGGGAGGTAAAGGAGGGACCCTGCTTATGACGAGGCTCCTTACCCTTCCCAGATTGTGGGAGCAGAGTGCTCTTACACCTTGTAGCATCTATAATGATGTCATCCAGGGACGCCCCAAAAAGCCGTGCACCCTTCAAGGGTAAGTCCCCTAAGGACTTTATAGAGGTTTGGTCCGCAGACCAACACTTTAGCCACCCAAGGTGGCATAGTACCACCGCGTAGGTGGAGGCCCTGGAGAGCAAGAGGAGCGTATCCAGGGCCAATTCACAGACAAACTGCAGGCCCTGCATTAGCTGGTCAGCCAGGCCCACACAGAGCTCAGGAGCATTATGCTCCTGCAGCAGGGACTTTGCCTGCTCTGTAATTGTCTGACACTAGAGCTCCGGCCAAAACCGGTCTCACTGCCGACCCCACTACTGTAAACATGGAGCGGGCGACGGCCTCAGCTCTATCTGCGGGGTCCATAAAGGCGGGAGCCCCTTCCACAGGTAACGTGGTAGACTTGTTCAGTCTGGACACAGGGGGGTCCGCTGACGGAGGTTTTTTTTTTTTTAAGTCTTCCTCAAGAGGATAACGGACCGCAAAGTATTTTGGTACATCAAAAACTTCTGCGGCCGATCCCATTCCTTGTATAATATTTTGTCCAGGTAAAAAACACAAGGAAACACTTTTGCGGGGCGGCGTGCGGAACCCAAAAGGGACCGGTATCTCTGATGTCTCCGCCGTCCTCAAGTTTTTGAGTATCCCTCACCGCAGTGATAAGAGCTCCAACAAAACGCCTTATCAAGCGCTGACCCTGAAGCAGAGTCATTCTCACTGACCGTGTGGGCTAAGCCTGCAACATCTGACATGACAGAACCAAAGCCAGCAGCAGGATCTGGTTCCGTGTCAGAGCCGTCCCCAGAAGCAGGTGCAGGGAGGGGGTTTATACCCCCCCTTTTGGCCGCTTGTCACTTCAATCCTGGCGATAAACGCCTAAGGGACTGCCGTATGGGCTCTACAGAGACCGCAGGGAAAGAAGACTCTGTTCAGACTCCATGTTGACCCACCGCTATGCCGCCCTAGTACTGCAAGGCAGAGACCCACAGGTCACCCTCCCGGCCGCAAAACAGAGAGCAGGGGACCCCCAGGTAACTCACCACCCGGCCAGGCTGTAGTGCTGCTGAAGTGCAAAGAGTGCTGTCCGCTCTGCGCCATCCCTCAGGAAGCAATCCGCGGGCTGCAAAATGGCGGCCATACACGTGTTTAAAGCAACAGTGACACAGCAGAAAACTCAGCCCAGCACACACAGCAACTCCAGTACAACAAATTAATAAGAAGGGAGAAGCTGCTGCTCCAGGTGAGCACACCTGAGCAATCAATGTCCTCTCAAAAACAGGTGGGTGCCTGAAATGCATGAGGCAAAAACTTGAAGGCAGGGTATGGACAGCCGCACACCAATGAATCTTAAAAAAGAAAGCCTTTAATGGTGAAAAAGGAAAGGCACTACAAAAAATTAATAGCACCACACAGCAGCACAGCCCCCGTAGTGACAGAGCCCCAGGCGGACCCCCCCCCCCCTTACAGCCGCCACCCAGCATGGGGAAGGAGGGAGAGGAAGGGAGAGAGGAAAGCAGGACGGACCTTCATTCGACCTCCCCAGGAAAGCACCAGCCATACCACCTTGCCAGGGCAAGGGGCCACTACTTACCCGTCCTGCGACCACCGGCTGGAGGTATCCCGGACAGAACCAACGTCTGCTAAACGGCATGGCTGTCGGCCAGACACACTGTGACAAAGCCATAGAGACCGGTCATATGTGTGCCCTGGAACATGTAGTTCCCCCGGCCACCCCTGGAGCAACGGGCATGTCGTGGACGACCCAGAGCTGAGCTGAGGGCCGGCACACGCTCGATGGCAGAGTATGGGGAGACTACAAGGATCAAGATCCAGCCTGTCACCCAGACGGCAGTGGATAGATAGATCTCAGGATTAAAAAATGCAGGAACAAAATAAAAAGCGAGAAAATCGCAAGAAAAAAATCTTTCTACAGGGACTCTAGAGTGCTCGACCTCTCCTGTCGTTAGGCAGAAAAAAACTGGAAGCTGCTAGAGCAGGGTGTGGGTTATACCTGGGGAAGCACGCCCCCTGGGAGGAGCTGCACTGAGGAAAGTGTTGTTAACACTTAAAGTGCTTTGTTTCTGCCTAAACTCTCCTGAAGGAAGCGGATATAACCCTAAAGGTCAATTGCTGCTGTGTCCGTCCATGAACGGAAGAGAAAGAAACTGGACAAAGTTTGGAAGATTTGGTTGGACAGCGATCTTTCTTTAGCCTAATGGTTATATGGATTGCACCAATAGGAAGGAGGTTGTCTGGGTGGTGATGGATATGGGTGCATATGGGTCTAATTCTTGTACCAACAATGTGATTTAGGGACTGACTGGTGCGTAGATAGCTGTATGTAGGGATGATTGATGGCCTTATTACCCTGAGAACTGCAAAATCGTTACACTAATGCCTATATTATTATGATGTTGGTATACTTGCCCCCCCCTTTTTTTTTTTTGGTTTAGGGGAATTGCATCTGGGAAGGTAGATTTATCCACAGGGTGGTGAACCTAGCAGGGATGAGTCACTGGTTGTAAGGATGCCAGCTCTTTAACCACTTCCCGACGGCCGTACGACTTTGTACGGCCGCAGGGTGGCTCTAAATCTCTGGGAGGCCACTGGGGGGGCGCGCGCGCCGCATCACTGAGATGCCGATGCGCGTGCCTAGTGGCCGCGATGTCCGCTAGGCACCCGCGATCGGCGGTTACAGAGACAAGGACGTGGATCTGTGTGTGTAAACACACAGATCTACATCCTGTCAGGGAGAGAGGAGACTGATGCGGTGTCCCTTGTACATAGGGACACAGATTGGTCACCTCCCCCAGTCAGTCCCCTTCCCCCACAGTTAGTAACACTATGCAGGGTACACATTTATCCCCTCCCTCACCCCCTAGTGTTAACCCCTTCAATGCCAGTCATATTTATACAGTAATTAGTGCATATTTATAGCACTGATCGCAGTATAAATGTGAATGGTGCCAAAAATGTGTCAAAAGTGTCCGATGTGACCGCCATGTCGCAGTCCCAATAAAAAAAAAAAAATTGCAGATCGCCGCCATTACTAGTAAAAAAAATAAAAAAAAAAAAATAAATTCTGTCCCCTATTTTGTAGGCGCTATAACTTTTGCGCAAATCAGTCGCTTATTGCGATTTTTTTTTTTTACCAAAAATATGTAGAATACTTATCGGCCTAGACTGAGAAAAAATTTTTTTTAAAAAAATTGGGCTATTATAGCAACAAGTTTTCAAAATTGACGCTCTTTTTTTGTTTATAGCGCAAAAAATAAAAACCGCAGAGGTGATCAAATACCATCAAAAGAAAGCTCTATTTGTGGGAAAAAAAGGACGCCAATTTTGTTTGGGAGCCACGTTGCACGACCGCGCAATTGTCAGTTAAAGCGACGCAGTGCCGGAAGCTGAAATTTCACCTGAGCAGGAAGGGGGTATATATGTGCCCAGTAAGCAAGTGGTTAATAAACAGCCATTTTCATACATTCTCTAAAGCAGAGTTCCACCTAAAAGTGGAACTTCTGCTTATATGCCCCCCCCCCCCTGCCACCGGGCCAATTGGCAAGTGCAGTGCGCTTCGCCGTAGAGAACCAGCACTGAAACCGAAAGGCTTCACTGCCTGGTTCTTCTATTAGTAATGGCAGCGGCAGCACCCGAGAGTCAGTCCAAAGATTGGCTGGGGTGGTGACACCGCAAGCTCCCTGGTCAGGTAAGTGCCCTAATATTTAAAGTCAGCAGCTGCAGTATTTGTAGCTGCTGACTTACATTTTTCTTTTTTGGCTGGACTTCCTCTTTAACCTCTTGACAACCGAGGACGTCCCTGGGATGTCCTCGACTTTGTGCGATGATATCTGAATGATGCCTGCAGATACATTTCTCAGCACGATAAGAACGATCAAAGCGGCAGTTCCGCCGCTTGACCGTTCTTATAGGCAGCGGGAGGGGACATCCCCCCCCCCTCCGGTGCTTCTCCGGGCTCTCCCGTGCCATCGGGGACCCGGAGAGCGAATTGATTGGCGCTGCCTGGAAAACATAGTGATGACAGGTGACCATCTGGTCACCAGTCATCTCTATGACCGTCGGAGGCCTGGGCGCGACGTTATGAGGTCACACCCGGTACCTGAAAGTAAACAAAGCCGCAACCGCGGCTGTCAGCATGTGATCGGTGATTTTTTGTTCACCAATTTCATGCTTGTAAGCCTGGAGGCGAGATGTGGGGTCTTATTGACCCTACATCTCTCCATAAAGAGGACCTGTCACACTAATTCCTATTACAAGGGATGTTTACATTCCTTGTAATAGGAATAAAAGTGATAAAAAAAAAAAAAAAACATTTTTTGAAGAAGTGTAAAAATAAAAAAAAGTAAGTAAAATAAAAAAAATATATATATTTTTTTTAAACGCCCCTGTCCCTGTTATCTCGCGCGCAGAAGCGAACACGCATGCAAGTCCCGCCCACATATGTAAACGCCGTTCAAACCCCACGTGAGGTATTGTCGCGTGCGTTAGAGCGTGTGCAACTATTCTAGCACTAGACCTCCTCTGTAACTCGAAAATAGTAACCTGTAAAAAATGTTAAGCATCGCCTATGGAGATTTTTAAGTACCGAAGTTTGGCGCCATTCCATGAGTGTGCGCAATTTTAAAGCGTGACATGTTAGGCATCTATTTACTCGGCGTAACATCCTCTTTCACATTATACAAAAAAATTGGGCTAACTTAACTGTTTTGTTATTTTTTCATTCATGAAACCTTTTTTTTCCCCCCAAAAAAAGGCGTTTGAAAAATGATTGCGCAAATACCGTGTGTAACAGAATGACCCATGACACCCAGAGACTTTGAGGATGGGGGGTACTCCTGTGCCAGCGTCACTAATGACTCGTGTATAGGGTCACCCTGTGCCCCTTTTGGGCATAGGGTGACTGGGAAATATTAATTATAAATTACATGAGATGTGACTGATAACTGATAATTCATATTGCAGGATATCGTGAGATATTCAAGTGATTTCATGCTGACCCACAACCGGTCAATAATGACTCTGTGTAGCACAGGCTGTTGACATGGTAATTGAGTCTGGACTGGGATGAGGTGGATTTGAGCTTGGTAGACAGCCTGGCTTCTGGATCTCTCATTATGTATGCTAAATACTGTTTTGTGTGTGGAATGTGACTTGTCAAGCTGTGGAAATTACCTCCTCTAATGCGGAGACAGGCTGTCTGGAATGTTTAGTAATTAGCCCATCTGAAGGTGTATTGAAGCCCCCCCAGTGTGTGATGTGTGGGTGGAGAGTTTGATTGTTCCTGTGATTACTGAAACATGCCTTGTAAACTGTATATAAACCTGAAGGCTAACCATTAAAAGTGTTCATACATTTTGACTCAGTAACAGAGCTTGTCAGTCTCGTTATTGAGGGAATTCTTATGGAATGGATCGGGTCTGCTGGATGGTTGGAGTGTCGGAAGCTGTCTTGGGTTGATGGAATGGGAGATCGTAAACGGTGGTGACCGTTACACCGTGCGAGAAACAAAGTTACAATGATCGCCATTTTATTCCCTAGGGTGTCTGCTAAAAAAAAATATATATAATGTTTGGGGGTTCGGATTAATTTTCTAGCAAAAAAATTGTGATTTTTACATGGAGAGAAGCTCCAAAATAGGCCCGGTTGTCAAGTGGTTAAATAGCATGTAGTTAAGACTACGACCATACAAATTAGGGATGTCCCGATACCGATACTAGTACCGATACCGATACCGAGCATTCCCCCGAGTACTTGTACTCGGGGGAAATGCTCCGATGCCTCACCCGATACCTGGGCAGGCAGGGGAGTCTTCTCCCCCGTGCCGTCTTTCCCCCTGCTCCGTGCTCGTCTTTCCCCCATGCTCCGTGCCCATCTTTCGCCCATGCTCGTCTTCTCTCCCCCCGCTCCGTGACCGGCTTCTCTCCCCCCTCAATCTGTCAGGATGGAGAGCAGAGGTAGGAGCCGCTAAACCCGGCTCCTACCTTTTCAGAATGAACAGAGTCAGTGATCACTGACTCTGTCCATTCATATAACTGAGCATCGTAACCTGTGTTTACGATGCTTCAGTTTATGAATGAAGAGAAGCTTCCCTCCATTCATTTCAGCTGAGGCTGCAGAGAAAGGGACTGGGGAATTTGTGTCCTTAGTCCCTTTCTCTGTCTTAAAGGGGAGATGTCAGAGGTCTGTTAAGACCCCTGATATCTCTCCAAAGACCCCCAACAGGGCCGATTAAAAAAAAAATTTGCAATAAATATGTTTTTTTAAAAATAAAATGTAAAAAAAAAAAAAAAAAAAACACACTGACAATCCCCCTAAAAAAAACACTGTAAAAAAAAAAAATACTACCACTGTCACATGACATTAAAAAAATATATATATATATATATATCGGTAATCGTATCGGCGAGTACTTGAAAAAAAAAGTATCGGTACTTGTACTCGGTCTCAAAAAAGTGGTATCGGGACAACCCTAATACGAATGCATTGTTTTTTCTGAAATGACTTGTCAGTTTATGAGCCATTATACAATGTGTTTGTTATTTTTGAGGTAAATACTGCATAATCTAAATTAACTTTCTCAGTATCACTTGCAATAGATGATCAAATATCGCATGTGATCGGGTTTAGTGAATTGAGCCTCAAAGTCCTCAAACATCCATTTACTGTAAATTGTCAAGTATTGATTCAGGAGATACCATGGAAGTGTTGCAAGTTAAACAAAAATGTGTCACTTCTGCCAATGCCATTTAATCATAATGTGCCAACAAAAGGCACAGTTCAACTTTAAAAATAACATCTGGTAAAATATTAGTTGGCCAAGTAACCCAACAGATGGATCTTATTTCCATTCCATTTGACTTACACAAGTCAAATCGGGGCTAGATGTAAAAAAATTAAAAAATTCATTGGCATGATAAATTTACAGAAAAAAAAAAAAAAAAAGTAGGAAGAAGCTGCACATATTTCATAAACATTTAACAGTTTAAGTGTGAGTAATACACTACCACCGACTCCCATGAACGGCTTCTCCTAAACTGTAAACTTGTAAATTTAAAGGCAAAATAAAGGAGCTAAAATGCAGAAGGAAAAAAAAAATTTCACACTAGATCAAGAATCGGTATATCATTTTAAAGTCAGTATAGAGAAAAACTAATTCAACCTGGGCAGTGAGAAAATTAGCCACCAGTCAACATTGCCTTTTGAAAATGGCAGTTGCTTGGCCATGCTTTGTGCCAAAATGCTTAGGAAAAAAAAAGAAGAAGAAAAAAAAAAAAAAAATAGACGACGACATTCCATTAACTTTTAAAAACAACTCCCCACCTGCTGATGCTCACCTTTCCACACTCTGCTCTTTCAGAGATGGAAGTTTAAAATTATTATATGCTTACATAGGGTTAAAGCCTTTCTTCTTAAAGCGGAGGTTCACCCAAAAATCAACTTTCTGCCATTAGATCCAGCATACTGCTGACATCTGCAGTATGCCGGGTTTTTTTTTTGTACTCATCGTTTTATCAGCATTTTTATCCGGCTCCGAGTGGGGATTCCTGTGGGGAATAGGCGTTCCTAAGCCAAGCGGATTTGATTGACGGGCTGCTAAACCGCGTCACGCCTTCCGAAAATACCCAAAGTAACACTTGAGTGTTTACGGCGCCTGCGCCTGCCATGTAGAGCTGACCGCGCAGGCGCCGTAAACACTCGAGCGTCACTTCGGGGATTTTCGGAAAGGCGCGGCGCGCTTTAGCAGCCCGTCAATCAACTCCGCTTGGCTTAGGAACGCCTATACCCGGAAGGAATCCCCGCTCGGAGCCGGATAACATAGGCTGATAAAACGATAAGTACAAAAAAAAATGTCAGCAGTATGCTGGATCTATTGGCAGAAAGTTGATTTTTGGGTGAACCCCCGCTTTAAGGCCTCTTAAACATTGGATGTAATAAAAACACAAGCAGCTTTGGCTGCAGAAAGCTGTAGCAGTAGAATGAGTTTTGGAGTGTTTTTTGCAGGAGTGTTTTTTGCAGGAGCGTTTTTAACCTTTTTTTGCAAAACTATACTCTCACAAAAGCGTATGGCTCAAAAACGCTGAAAAATGCCACGGCATTTTTCAGTGTTACGCTTTTATCAGAGTTGTAGTGTTTTTACAGCTGAAAACCCCACTAATTCTGGGGGGGGGGGGGGGGGGGGGGTCGGGGCAGCCAGGAAACAGCCATGACAAAAAAAATAATAAAAAAAAAAAAAGATTATTTATGTGTGCATGGACACATAGGATACAATTCTGGGGGGGTTTACTAGCTGCAGAAAAAAAATGTCTGAAGCCAAAAACAGCAGCTGTAAAAACATTCAGTGTGCATGACGCCTAACATGACAGTTTTTGGGTCTGACAAATGCCCACCCTGGCCAAAGCACTTCATCCTGGGAGGTGGTCACATGCTTCTGGCATAAATCCAACAGCAAAAGTACTGGTGGCAGAGCATGGGAGAACGTATCAATTGGGGGAGATGTCTAAGGCCCCGTACACACGGTCGGTTTGGTCCGATGAGAATGAACCAAAGTTAATTTTCATCGGACCAAACCGACCGTGTGTATAGGCCATCGGTCTGTTTTCCTTCGGTCCAAAATTTTAAAACAGGCTTCAAAACCGAACCGATGGACCGCTGCCTGATCGTACCAAACCGATGGTTAGTACAGAAAAGCAGCGGTTCAAAACCCGCGCACGCTCGGAATCAAGTCGACGCATGCTTGGAAGCATTGAACTTTGTTTTATTCAGCACATCGTGTGATTGACATCACCGCGTTCTGACCCGATCGGATTTTGGACTGACGATGTGTACACATATCAGGCCGTACGGCCACTTCAGAGGTGAACCGATGAAAACGGTCCGTTGGACCATTCTCATCGGTTTTGTCCGACCGTGTGTACGGGGCCTAAGGCTGGCCATAAATGGATCAGATTCTCCCATCCACACCATTCAGGGGGTAGATAAAGAAATCCTCCCCGCTGCGCCATTGTATTGACAGCAGGACTTCCAAGCTGTCAGGATACACTGATCAGCACTGCAGCCATCTATGGCATTTGCTGCTTCCCTGAAGTGATAATGGCCATAGATGGTTGGAAATTTGGCTGATCACTGCTGATTTTCCAACATGGAGTTACTGACCTAGAACAAGAGTGCATGCGGTGGGTCTTATTCAGTATTGGAGAGAAAATATGCAGGTAGCTCATCTCATTCACATGACAAGGCAATTGAAGTTTGTACTCTTTCCATTCAGTCCCATAGGAAATTCATGCAAGTTATTGGCACAGCATGCTCTAAGCTCAAGATAAAACCCTTCTTCTCAGCCAGCATCGAGTAACAACCAGTCTGTCAGATGCTGTCCATCAATGTATTTTGTTACTCTTGAACTTCCAAACATAAGTCTGGCATAAGAGATCTATAAGTGTGCAGGCTCCCTGGTTTGCACTAGCCACATGCCCACTCAAAAACAATCTGCTACATGCAAATGCTAACATTTAAAAAAATTAAAATAAATTCAGGATTTACAGGTGAAACTCGGAAAAATTTGAATATCGTGCAAAAGTTCGGGTATTTCACTAATACATGAGCTGTAAGCCATAATCACCACAATTATGACAAATCACGGCTTGAACTATCTTGCTTTGCGTGTAATGAGTCTATCTCATATACTAGTTTCACCTTTTAAGTTGCATTAGTGAAATCATTTTTTGAGTTTCACCTGTATATAATGCAAACAGTTTCACAGCACTTTATATAAAAGGGAGACAGTAATTACAATACAATGCCAGACGAGAGATTTGGAGAACACCGCTTGTGAGCCAACAATGAAAAAGGGAGGAACAAGTCATACAAACAGCAATAACTGTGGAGGGGGGATGAGTTGATGGAGAAGGTAAAATGTGGAAATGGTAGGAGGAGATATTGAGTAGGGATTTTCAGAAGTTGGGAGAGATTCTAGAAGTTCTGGAGACAAGCATTGGAGGTGGTAATGAGGGAGTGAGTCGGGTGTAATGTGGGAACCCCTCAGTGGATTCACAGGGTTCCCGAATTGCACCAGTGTGAACCGAGCCTTGGTGGGAGCAGTCAGGTGACATTTGTAGGCTGTATGCTTTGAGGCTTGGTTCACACTGGTGCGATTCGGGAACCCTGCGAATCCACTACGGGTTCCCACATCGCACCCGACTCGCACGGCAGTTCACACTGCCATATGCAAACTGCTGGGGAGTGTCATACAATGGTAATGACACCCCCATTTCAGCTCACATATCGCACTGCGAACTGACAGTTTGGACATGAATCGGATCGCATAGGTGTGAACACCCATGCGATTATGGCGCGGACCAAAAAAAGGGTCCTGTGCGTGTTTGGTCCGAATGTGATGCGATTTCAGCCGTACAGTTTGTATGGCTGAAATCGCATCGCACAGACATTGCATGTGATCTGAACAGCAATGCAGTGCGAATCACAGGAATGCAGAGTGTACAGTGGTGGGTATTACATGCAGGATGGTGTCAGGCTAGTGGATAGTGTCAGATTAATATTTTATTTTACAATTGAATTTTTTTATTTTATTTTTTGAGACCAGTGGATTTTTTTTATTTTTATAAATTTTTACAATTTTATTTTTTTCACAATTTATTTTTGTACTATTGAAGGGAGGGTGGGGTTTTATTTTTTAAATATATTTTTTCACAGTGATTTTGGGAAAGGGGGTGGGGAGATGGGTCAGTGGGGTAGTGGACAGTGTCAATAGATTTGTTTTTAACACAATCATATTGTGTCAGTACATTTTTTTTATCTTTTTTCTAAAAAAATTTTTTTTTTTTTTTTTTTATATTCATTGCAGTTTTATTTTTTATGAGCTCTGTTGGGGGTGCTTTGGTGAGATGTCAGGGCGTCAAAACGGACACCTGACATCTCCCCTTTGAGACAGAGAACGGGAGTGAGGTCACAGATTCCCCACTCCCTTTCTCACACTGAAGATGAATGGAGAGAAGACAGCGTCTCCTCTCCATTCATAAACTGAAGCAGAGTAACACACAGGTTACTCTGCTCAGTTATCGCAAGACAGAGAGAGCGTACAGTAACGAACGCTCTATGTCCCATTCAGAAAAGGAAAGGACCGGTAAATGACATATATACTGGTCCTTTCCTCCACTCTCCATCCTGACAGATTAACCCCCCCCCCCCCCAGCCCGTGGGAGAGCAGAGGAGGGGAGCCGGCTGCGTGGCACAAGGGGGGAGGCGCATAGGAGGAAGACAGCAGGCGGATAAGGGGGGACAGAGAAGGTGGTGAGGGGAGTTGGTGTAGGAGAACACGGAGGTGATCGGTGCAGCGGAGGGACAGCCATGAGCACCGATCTCCCTGCATGGCTTTAGCTCACCCGCTTCTCTCCCTCCCCTGGCTTTCCGCGGAAAAGACATTCAGGGGCATCCATGCTCACAGCTGCCCGCTCCACACCATCATGTCCGACTGTCACTGGACAGTGACACATGAATTGACAGCGCACACTTTTCACTCCGGTCAGGCGCGAATGTAGAGGTGGGCGGAAAGTCTGGAGATGTCATGGCTCCACCCGAGCGCCGTACATCAGGCCCACCCACTGAAACCACAATTTTACGGGGCTCCAAATATAGAAGGGGGAGATATTTGAAAGGTAAGGATACATGCAGGAGGCATGTATATCCTTATAGATGAGCACTATGGTATTACTTTAAAAAAAGATGAGAGTGGGTTTACATCCACTTTAAAGCAGAATTCAAAGCAATTTAAAAAAGGATTGCAAGCAGGCAGACTATTTATCGCAGCAGAGATACGAGTGTAAATAGATCAGCTTATATTGCCAGCAGTCCCCGTGTGCTGGGATGACAGACTCCTTCCTGTGAAAAACGCAGAATGTGCGTCATCCTGCCCCAGCCAATGAAGATTCCCGCCAATTCCAGGCACTGTGTTTGGTATAAATCATGAGGGGGAACTCCACGCCAAATTTTAAATAAAAAAATGGCATGGGTTCCCCCTAAATCCATACCAGACCCTCATCCGAGCACGCCGCCGGCCGTTTAGGAAAAGGGGTGGGACGAGCGAGCGTGTGGTGACGACATAAGGGGCGGAGCAATTATGTCGTCACCATCCGGAGCATGATGGGACCGTGACGTCATAAGAGGCCTATATAAATCGTTGCGGACCGCACACCCGGCATTACAGCGGGAGGGAGCATCGTGGCAACATCGGAATTAAAGAAGAGGGAAGAAGAAGACGGGGGAAGACCGGGCCGCCGCTAGTAAAAGAGCTGAAAGAAGCGGAGCAGCCCAGCAGAAGGAATGCGGCACCAGAGAGTGGGAGAAGAACCAGAGAGCGCGAAGACGACACCGTAGAGTAGAAGAAGAGAGCGGAGAAGTCGGAAGTAGACCCCAAAAGAGCGAAGAGGATAGGCCGGAAAGCGCGGAGAAGTTGGAAAACCCCTGAAGTCAGAAGAAGACCCCGGAGCTGCCTAATAAATTACTTTAAAAACCTGTGTAGTGTGTTTACTCATTCTCCTAGTGTAGGGGGCCGAGATCTGGGGGCCCCCCTTATTAAAAGGGCTCCCGGATTCCAATAACCAAAACGGCCAGGGTTGTCGGGAAGAGGCCCTTCTCCTCATTAACATGGGGACAGGGTGCCACAGGGCACCCCCTTGCCCCAAAGCACCCACCCCCCTATGTTGAGGGCATGCGGCCTGGTACGGCTCAAAGGGGGGGGCCTCGTCCCCACGCGCTTTGCTGACCGGCCGGTGTGCTCAGATAAGGGTCTGGTATGGATTTAGGGGGAACCCCCACGCCATTTTTCGGTGGGGGGGGGGGGGTTTCCCCTTACAATCCATACCAGACCTAAGGGCCTGGTATGCTCCTGGAGGGGATCACATGCCGTTTTTTTTATTTAAAATTTGGCGTGGAGTTGCCTCTCATGATTCATACCAAACACAGTGCCTGGAATTGGTGGGAATCCAAGTCGGATCCCCGTCGTTAATTTCCCGCGCTCGCTGTAATGCGTTTTTCCTTTTGCAGCCAGCGAGAGATGTACAGAACCCTGTCGCTGAGAACCAGTGCGATGCGATCGCGCTGGAAACACATTCTCGCAGACAGGTACTGTATGTTTATTTAGTGGAGAGTTCCTTCAAGTTTTCAAAGAGAGGCAGTTAAAAAACAAAATAGGTGAGAACTCAAAATAACAAAAAGTACAAGTATATTATTCATTTTTAAATGTAGCAAACGGCTATGGAGAAAAAGACATTATTTGTGTTACCATAGCAATAGGCGGAATAAAGTGGGACCGGGAGCTGTGTGTGTAAACACACAGCTCCTGGTCATGTCAGGGAGAGAAATGCTGATCTTCTGTTCATACAATGTATGAACAGAAGATCATACAATGTATGAACAGAAGATCAGACATTTCCCCTAGTGAGGCCACCCCCCCTACAGTTAGAACACACCCAGGGAACATACTTAACCCCTTCCCCGCCCACTAGTGTTAACCCCTTCACTGCCATTGGCATTTTTTTAGTAATCCAATGCATTTTTATAGCACTGATCGCTATAAAAATGCCAATGGTCCCAAAAATGTGTCAAAAGTGTCCGCCATAATGTCGCAGTACCGAAAAAAAAAAAATTGATGATCGCCGCCATTACTAGTAAAAAAAATATATTAATAAAAATGCCATAAAAATACCCCCTATTTTGTAAACGCTATAACTTTTGCGCAAACCAATCAATAAATGCTTATTGCGATTTTTTTTTACGAAAAATATGTAGAAGAATATGTATCGGCCTAAACAGAGAAAAAAAATCGTTTATATATTTTTGGGGGATATTTAATATAGCAAAAAATATTAATATTTTTCAAAAATGTCGCTCTATTTTTGTTTATAGTGCAAAAACTAAAAACCGCAGAGGTGATCAAATACCACCAAAAGAAAGCTCTATTTGTGGGGAAAAAAGGACGCCAATTTTGTTTGGGAGCCACGTCGCACGACCCTGCAATTGTCAGTTAAAGCGACGCAGTACCGAATCGCAAAAAGTGCTCTGGTCTTTGACCCAAAAAAAACCTAATGCAAACAAAAGCTTCATTTGTGTGAATTTTTTTTTTTTAATATAACTACTGTGAACATTGCATGACTGAGCAATTGCCAGTTAAAATAGAGCAGTGCTGAATAGCAATGAAATGGTTATAAAACAGGTAAAACCTTCCAGAGCTCAAAGGGATAACATTTACCTGTTCTGTGCAGTGGTTTTGCACAGAGCAGCCCTGATTCTCTTCTCAGGCCCCCCGGCGGCTCTCCTGGCCGAGTGCCCTAATAGCAAGCTACTTGCTATGGGGGCATTTGTGTGGACTCGATCGTGAGCAGCACTGTGTCCCCCCCATTGACACTCCCCCACTCTCTACTCAATGGCTGCCTCTGTCCAGTGAGGAGAGAGCAGAGAGCCACTGCTTTTGGGCACAAAGCTGGATCAAGTTTGGGCTCAGATAAGTATTTAGGGGAGGCTGCATGCAGAAAATACGTTAAAGAGGAGTTCCACCCAGGGCTGTGGAGTCGGTAGATAAATGTTCCGACTCCTCAGTTTTATGTACTTCCGACTCCGACTCCCCGACTCCTCTGTATTAATATGCGAATGTATTTTATACATTCCTTGAGGGAAAGAAACGCAACCTACCACAGGACTACTGGCTGGGAAGCCAACAGTCTACTGTATTGCACAGTTTAAGCAAAAGACAAACACAATGAAAACAATCAAGTGACTGGATAGTAGCAGCAGGCATAAACATCAGGAACAGGATCTTTACCAGTTCAAAAATACAAACCACATTATTTGGTTGTTTTAGAACAAAAACAAAGCTTATCTATAATGAATCAAAAACAAAATCTGCAAAACCTAGAAATGGTTTATATTAATCTTGAAATGTAGTTCTAGGCTTAGCAAATGCAAATCAATTCAATGTAGAGTACTAAGGAAGAGAATTGCCTCTGCCAGATCCTCTTTCATAGAGGCTCTTAAGTCAGACTTTATTATTTTTAGGGCTGAAAATAATCTTTCGACACTGACTTGGGTGGGTGGCATTGCAGTAACTATTCTGGCCACATGACTAACGATCTCTGGATAAACAAGGATGGCTTCTTCAACAGTAAGTTTTGATGAGCGATCATACTTTTCAACTTCTTTTAGTGCTTTATAAAACTCCTGTTGGAATTTTTTTATTTGGACACTTACTGGTTCTCTAACATGCGTTCCCTGTAAAAGCAGAACACAACACTATGGAAAGTATAAGTATTGCAGCTCCTAATTGTGCGTTGCGTGCCATATAGTGAAGCACATGAAAAGCATGCTTCTTCACGGTCACTTAACGTGTTCGTTTTGCGGTTACGTGAGGCACTGCATGCATTGGTCTTTATTCTTACAGTAGAGAAGTCATTAATTATAACTTTTTGTGAATTGGGACATTTAAACTTGCTTTTTTTTTTTTTTATTCCAATCTAAATTTAGTAGGAGTCGGAGTCGGTGCATTGTTTGCCGACTCCGACTCTAGGTAGCCAAAATTTCCCCCGACTCCTCGACTCCGACTCCACAGCCCTGGTTCCACCCAAAAATAGAACATCCGCGTTTCAGAACCCCCCCTCCGGTGTCACATTTGGCACCTTTCAGGGGGAGGGGGGTGCAGATACCTGTGCAAGAGATATTTGCACCCACTTCCGGGCATAGACTCCCGTGGCAGTCACGCCACTTCCCATCTCCCCCCGCTGTCTCCTGGGAAACACACTGGTCCCAGGAGAGAGCGGGGACCAGTGATGGCATGCAGCCCTACTCGCGCATGCGCAGTCGGGAACCGGGAAGTGAAGCCGCAAGGATTGCTCGGCCTCGTCTGCCGACATCACAGGCGCGCTGGACAGGCAATTCGTTTTTTAAAAGTCAGCAACTGCAGTATTTGTAGGTGCTGGCTTTTTAAAAAAAAAAAATTGGGATGGACCTCCACTTTAAAGTAAAAAACCTTCTGCCTTGAGAACCAGTTTAAGATTCAGGCAATGAACTACTAATTTCTCATCTACTGAAAAATATCTGAATTTGCTGTTGCCTTTATGATTAGAAACGAGTCAGCACAACGCTCTGACAGTCCCTCTACCAAGATCAAAAAAATTAATTCACAGAACATTGACCACAACATGGCTGGAGACACTGGTAATTTAAAGAGATTCCTGTAATGCAGTTTGGTTTTTGGAGAACACCCACTCCTAGGGAGATTGGCAAACAGCAGTGCACTTCATCTGTAGACCAATCGTCTCATGGTGGACAAAACCAACCAGTCCGTTGCTACTGTAAGTTACCATACTTGCCATCTCTCACACAGAAAGCCCAATATATTAAAGTGTCAATACTAAATTCAGTGCAGCCACTTCCATCACTAAGCAGATACAAATCTGGCATGAATGACAAACAGGACTGATGATACAAGTAGAAACAGCAAGTTACAAAGCACAGACTCACCAGACATGTGAGCTTATTAAAATGCTGGTAGATTTTGCAACATTGAAATTAGATGAAGGAACATTTAGTAGACTGTCTTAAAGGGTCACTAAAGGAAAACATTTTTTTAGCTGAAATGACTGTTTACAGGACATAGAGACATAATAGTTAACTGATTCCTTTTAAAAATGATTAAAAATAGATAAAAAAAACAATCATATAATGTGCCTGCAGTGTAGTTTCGTTTTTGCTGTTGTTTGCTGGTTCTCTGATGTACAGAGAGCCACTAGAGGGCAGTCAGCCAATAGAGAGCAGTGATACTTTGTCTAAAACTCCTCAGCACCAATCCAGTTTCGTTTTACACACAGCTCCTTGATTAGTGACCACCGTGAGAAATCTCCCAGTACTGTGGTTATCAGGAAACAAGCAACTAGGAAGTGTCCAGAACAGAGAGGAATTACAGCAACATGAAAGCAAAAACGAACAATGTATACATGAAACCAGGACTGCAGTAAGGTAAAGGAAGCTATTTAGCTAAAAAAAAAAATTCCTTTAGTGACCCTTTAAGCACAGCCAGTATGTTGTCTGGATAGAATAACCAGTTCACCGATCTCACTTTTTGCCTGCAATTGCTCTTTAACCACTTAAGCTCCGGAAGGTTTTACCACCTTAATGACAGGCCGTTTTTTGCGATGCAGCACTGCAATGCTTAAACTGACAATTTGCGCGGCTGTGCAACATTGTACCCAAACAAAATGTATGTCCTTTTTCTCCCACAAATAGAGATTTCTTCTGGTGGTATTTGATCACCTCTGCAGTTTTTATTTTTTGCGCTATAAAACAAAAAATGTTTTTACTAGTAATGGCGGCAATCAGCGATTTTTAGCAGGATTGCGACAGACAAATCTGACACCAAGTGACACCTTTTGGGGACAAGTGACACCAGTGATCAGTGCAAAAAAAAAAAAAAAAAGCACCGTCACTGTATAAATGATACTGGCAAGGAAAAGGGTTGACCTCAGGGGCGACCAAAGGGTTAAGTGTGTTCCTAGGGAGCACTTCCTAACTTTGGGGGGGAATGCTGACACTGGAGGAAATCCAGTTAGCAGAAACACAGGAGCTCCATTTTCCTCCCTCACAGAACGGCGGTCTTTCTCTCTTGGCTCCCACGGCACGTGCCCCAGAGACAACAGCAATCACGTACAGGTACCCGATTTTGCGCCAAGGGCCGCCCTGCAGCAGTAAATGTAAATGGGGCGGTCCTTAAGTGGTTAAAGAGTAACTCCACTTTTTTTTCCCCCTCAACAAAACACAACCCCCTCTGGGTGACCAACGTACATTGCAAGGATATAAACGCAGATTCCTACTTTTTTTTTTGCTCTGAAGAACAGCTCGTTCTTCAGAGTTGCCTGTTTGTGCACAGTGAACGTGCATAAGGGAGCGACTTTTTCATTATCAATCAGCTGATGGTCTTGCAGGGTTCTAATGAGGAAACCAATATAAATCCCTTTAGATACGATTGACCCTTTGGAGGTATCAACATTTTGTTGCAGAGGATGCCTAAAACCTGACCTGTATCTTAAGCCTGATAGTTTTTTTTTTCCCTGCCCAACCCAGTGGGTTGAAAAAAAAAAAAAAAAACTCAGCTCCAGTCAGAGCCACTGTACTAACCACCCAATGATGGTACAGCAATCTACCCCGCTGAGCTGTTGTGTTCTGACAGGGGGGCGGCGAAACATGTTGGACCAGCTGGCATACCCACGTGCCAAATGTTAGATGGTATTTATTGAGCAGACAGATTTCGCCCGACATCTGGGCCATTTGTACTAGGCTTAAAGCGTTTGTTACCCAAAAAAAAGTGGATCCTGTTCCTTAAAGCACTAACAATAGCAGTGCTTGGTCCCTTCTATCTAAAATACCTGGCTGATCCTGCCTGGTACTGCCCTCCTCCTGCAAACCAACCATGGTTTATCATGGCTGCTGAGCCCCAACACTATGGTCAGTTTGTGTGCCTCCGTCATCTGCAGCTCTCCTCTTCTTCCCACCCACCCTCCCACCTACAAGCCCGTACCAGTGGCTGCCTCCTGCTAATGAACCATCATTTTCATAACTATCAATCCCCAGTGTTGAATAATGCAATGACTCCACTGTATGTGTTTTATTTTATGTATACAACTGCATTTTTGTTAAGCACATACAGTGGAGATATTGCATAATCGAAGCCATGGGATTACATGAAAATGATAAAGTGGGTTTACAACTGTAAGTGCAGACTTCTGAGAAACTCAGCAAGGGAAGACAAGCAGGAAATTACATTACTGGGGTATTTTGTACACCAGCTTTGTACAGAGCACCTCCAGCTTGCCGTATCGCATTGAATTTTAGAGAAAAGTACAGTGCCGCAGGTTGAAAAGAAAAGGTACATTTTATATAACATTCAATTATACATATATACACACACACACACACACACACACACACACACAGTTTGTTTTTCTATTTTACACCCCACAAAGTAAAGTTACCTTTTAAGAATTCATAAACACACAGAGGAAAAAGTCACTTACCTTCCGATTTTAACTTTGTAAGAACAAAAATTAGATAATTGTTGAAGTCTGGAAACTGATTGAGCTGTTCCAATTTCTGAGACAATGAGTCAAGGATGTAACATGCATGATATGAACAGGATGAAGTCCATCCAGTTCAACCAAAATATATTTAAATAAACATACAATCCCATATACACAATCCTTCATCCACAGTTGATCCAGAGGAAGGCAAAAGAAAACAGCAAAGCATGATCCAATTTGTTCCAGCAGGGGAAAATATTCCGGATTTTCCATGGATCAACTTTACCTATAAAATGTTAGTACTCAGTTATATTCTGTACATCAAGGAAAGAATCCAGGCCTTTCTTAAAGCAATCTACTGAGCTGGCCAGAACCACCTCTGGAAAGAGTCAATTTCACAGCTCTTACTGTGAAGAAACCTTTCCGTATTTGGAGATTAAATCTTTTTTCCTCTAGACGTACAGTGTCCCCTTGTCCTCTGTGATGACCTTAAAGTGAATAACTCAACACCATGTTCACTCTAAAGACCACTTATATATGTGTACATGTTTATCATACCCCACCATAAACCTCTTAAAGTTGGTTGTAAACCCACTTTTTTGACTTTTACTTTTTAACAAGGCTTACCTGTAGGTAAGGAGAATATCTCCTAAACCTGCACGGTTTAGGAGATATTCCCCACGCAATGCGCCGCGGCGCATGCGCAGGGGGGGGGGATCTACGGTGAAAGGATCGGCAGCCGGCGGACCTTGCCTAGTTTTAAATCTCCCGCGCGCACGGGAGTGACGTCATCGCCGCTCCAGCCAATCACAGCGCTGGAGCGGCGATACCCGGAAGACACGCCAAGGCAAGATGAAATCTCACTCGGCGTGGACCAGGTAAGTGCTACACACCTCGTTCCGAGGTAAGTATTTCATAATGACCTAATATGCGGTGCATATTAGCTCATTATGACTTTTGCGTTAAAGGAAAAAAAAAATTTCATGCGGGTTTACAACAACCGCTTTAAGAGAGAATAAATTCAGTTCCTCTCATCTTTCCTCATAGCCGAGCTCCTTCATGCCTCTTATCAGTTTGGTTGCCCTTCTCTGCACTTTCTCCTGTTCCCCGATATTCTTGAGAACTGGTGCCCAAAGCTGAACTGCATATTCCAGATGAGGTCTTACTAATGATACACATATGTGGCATCAGTGCAATTGTCAGGAGTAGGAGAATTTATTTTAATATACATACATACATACATACATACATACATACATACACACACACACACACATATAAAAACTTAATATACCGCATATACTCGAGTATAAGCCGAGGCACCCAATTTTACCACAAAAAAAATGGGAAAACGTATTGACTCGAGTATAAGCCTAGGGTGAAAATGCAGCAGCCACTGTAAGCGGAAAAGAGGGTCAACAGTGCACATTTGCAATGCCTCACTGTGCCCATTACCACCTCACTTTGCCCATTGCAGCGTACCTGAAATTCTTGACAGGCTGTGCTGCGGGCGTTTATTTTTTAAAACTAACTGCTTCCTCCTGGTCCCGTCCCGTGATAGGCTTTGACACTGTTCAGTGTTATGCCTATCACGGACGTTCTTTCATCCTCAGACAAGAGAAGGTCCGTGAAAGGCGGAACACTGAACACAGTGTCTAACACCTATCACGGAACCCGACGGGACCAGGAGGAAGCCGCAAGTAAAAAAAAAAAAAAGGGGAACCCCCAAGTTACACTGACTCGAGTATAAGCCGAGGGGTCAAAGGTCAAAGTCGCACCAATCAGTTCCATTGCTAACAGTAGGGTGCTACTTATGCGATTTGGAACTGTAAATAGTATGACAAATCACATAGGTGTGTAGCTGCAGTAAATGTTTGATGTCAGATTCACTACTTTGTAAACATACTTCTTAGGTCTCCAACTTGATATCAGAAAAGTAGTTCCTGACCCATACTTTGGGGAAAAAAATTGGATGGTGGACATGTTAGCAATGGGTCATCACTTTGTGCAAGTGCGAATATAGCTATAGTAATTCTCTTTGTGGGTGCCAATATGGTATTCATTTTCTTGCGCCTCCATGCGCCGCCACCTCCCCCGCCGTGCGATCGCGGCGGCGGCTAATTGAGGCCGCGGCTTTGCAGCCTTGTGAAGGCCCAAGCTTTCTTCTGTGACCTGGCACCATCTGGTGGTGGCCGTTGGCATTACAAGTAAAACAGCAGTTCTAATGTGTTTTTTTCACTGCCATCTCCTTCCCTCTAATTAGAACCCCCAAACATATATATTTTATTTTTATTCTAACACCCTAGAGTATAAAATGGCGATCGTTGCAATACTTTGTCACACCGTATTTGCGCAGCGCTCAAACAAGCGCACTTTTTTTTTTTTGTGAAAGATAATGTTACGCAGAGTAAATTGATACCCAACAGGTCACGCTTCAAAATTGCGTCCGCTCGTGGAATGGCGACAAACTTTTACCCTTTAAAATCTCCATAGGCGACGTTTAAAAAAATTCTACAGGTTGCATGTTTTGAGTTACAGAGGAGGTCTAGGACTAGAATTATTGCTCCCAATCCAACGATCGCTGCGATACCTCACATGTGTGGTTTGAATACCGTTTACATATGCGGGCGCTACACTTCTGCGCGCGAGCTTGGCGGGATGGGGCGCGTTTTCTGGCTCCTAACTTTTTTAGCTGGCTCCTAGATTCCAAGCAAATTTGTCAAACCCTGGCATAAATTACTGACCAAAAATTCAGATTTATTTTTTACTGAATACACGGCACTTGTTTATGCGCCTGTGTGCATAGGCCCATTACAATTAATTGGCTGAATTTTAGCTCAGTATTGCAGCACCCACCTAGGTAAGTATGTTCCTAAAGTTTAAAAGAGAAAGTCCATACTTTTCCTCTTTTAAATTTGCCACAGACCATTTTGAAACAAAAGTATATACTTCAGTGATTTTTAGCAACATTTGTAAGACTATTACACCATAACCATGTGGGAGTTATATTTTTTTTATACATACATACATCTTTAACAGTTTTTATTAAAGTCGAGGCAGCAATTACAATTTCATAAGCATAATGAATACCATAAACCCCTAAACTGGCTTTTATAGAACAAAACGTGCACATTTCAAAATTGATTTGGAAAACACTATAAATATGTCCATGCATTCAATAGTTATGCTATGAATGTAAAGTATATTCCTAACCAGCATCTATTTTTACTCTTGATGATTGGTTATATTAATAACTTTGTGACAAAGCGCTGCATCAAGTCCCTTCTAACCACCTCCTCCCTATACAGCACAAGACAAAATTCTGTGATTATATTACCTCCATGTATTACCATAAAACTGTATTAAAGAATTAACATCAATGCAACAAGTTTATGGCAGCATTAGCCAAACCTAATGAAATAATTAATCGCAAATTAAAATACAGGCAAACAATTGTAAGAATTCTTACGTGAGCCTGCTCCTAAAGAATGTGGTCTCATTAAAGAGTTACTAAACCCACAACAGTAAAATCAGTGTGTATATGCAGTAAAGCATGCTTGTTATACTCACTGTGGAACCTAATGGATTAATCCTCTGCATTGTGTAAAAAATGCTGTTTGTGATCCCGTCTTCCCTGATCCTTCCCTTCTGCCACTGTCCCCAATCTATCTGCTGGCAGTACAATGGCTAAGGGACAAGCTGCAACTGCGGGCATCACCCCGGCAATTTTTTTTTAGAGCCAGCAGGTGGCTTTCTTGGGATAACAACCAAAGCGAAACCGCTCGGCTGTTATCCCAAGCAGTGGGAGGGGACTTCCCCCCCCCCCCCCCCCCTTCCGCGGCTCTCCTGTCCCACCGGGAGGCTTATAGGACCAGCCTGCACATCCGCCGGCTGGCTTGAGACCTGAACGAAGCCCGAATCGGCTTTGATCAGGTCTTGGATCTAGTAATCCAGAAGCGATGTCATGACATCACTTCCAGTTTACAGACTTAAAGGCGCCAATTTATAAAAAAAAATTGAAAGCACACCATTCCTCCTTGCACGCAGAAGCGAGACATTTTTAAAGCGTTGCCTATGGAGATTTTTAAGTACCATAGTTTAGTCGCTATTCGATGAGTATGTGCAATTTTAAAGCATGAAACGTTTAGTATCCATTTACTCGGCATAACATCTCACATTATACAAAGAAATTGTGCTAACTTTACCGTTTTGTTTTCTTTTTAATTCAGGAAAGTTTTTTTTTTTTCCCCCAAAACAATTGCGTTTGAAAAACTGCTACGTAAATACTGTGCGACATTTTTTTCTTGTAAAAAAAATACTGTGCGACATAAAATATTGCAATGATTGCCATTTTATTCTCTAGGGTCTCTGCTAAAAATGTATATACTGTACAATGAAAAGGTAATGTAATTGGCTAAGAAATCTTGCCAGCTAACATCCTAAGCTTTCTTCCTGTGCTGCACTGTTATTAGTCACATTGTTTTTGTTTTTAAGACTACAAAACTTCACCTAATCTTATTATGGATAAGAGGAGAGGGGGAGGTTTTAGTAGTCTTTTCCCGTTTGTTGCCCCGATACAGTAAAGAGCCTGAAAAGGAAAACAAATGCAGCCACTACATCTAAGCACCAGAGAGATGATTAAACTAGATAGTGAAGCCAAAATCAGATCGACAGCCCCAGAGCACCCAAAAAAAGATTTTTTTTACCACCTGGACAGTATTTCCCCTGGAAAGCCCGAGTATGGAACTGGGCATACAGTACCGCCTCGAAGGAGGCTACCCACAGGCCCCGGACCTGCATGTACCCGGAGAGAAGACCGATAGCGTGATGCCAATACCTTCACCGCACATCAAATAGGGGTTTCTGGATCAGTAGCCGATTGACCTAGCAACCTCTGGAGGAACCCTAAGGTTACAAGGAACACTGATTGAGAATGGCTACCATGGAAAAATAAATAAGCACTGTAAAATTATTAAAGCATGTAAATAAGACAACCAACATTAAAAAAAAAAAAAAAGGTTTGCATAAGTAAAGCACATCCTTACGCAAAAATCTGTGGAATGAATGAATTGCAAAATAGCATTTTATCAGGGGAAGGTTTTTGCCCCAATGACACAAAACCAGCCTAGCACAGGCCTCCTAGTAGCCAGGTCCATCTCCGCATTTTCCGAGTCCCCAAATCCAGCAGAAAACTTCTAGGGACAGCCCCCCAACATGAGCACATAAGCAGCTTTTATCTACAACTCTGCCAGAACTAAGGTGTTTGAATTAGATGCCTCCACGCCTACTTGTCCATCAAGATATGGAATCCACCAGGCACACAGATAAAATGCCCACTGCTTACAGATGGAGTAATGTTTTTCCAAGTAATCTTATAGGTTGAACTCCATATCATGCATTTCATAATGGAAGATTCCTGGAAACCCAACCAACTGACAAACGTTTAAGCAAAAAATGTCATGCTCAACATGAATCGTGAGAACAGCCTTGAATGCAAGGAAGAAAAAAAAAATGCACAATAAAATTGAATAAATAATGCAAAAAATAAAACACACAACACCCCACAATTATTTATGCAACACCAACAGAATTCCATTTAGTGATACCGATATAATATGGTTCAGGTATAGGACTATACACTGTTACAGATCATAGCATATGAAGCAAAACGCAAGAAAAGCTCAGCATAAACCGATATTTCATGCGATACAACACAAGATCATGCATCGCTCCATACAGCAACCAATTGGATGTCAATCAGCCCTGGATGGCTTTCACCCTTGGACAATCATTGTAGGACTGCCAAATTCCACCTATTATGCCAGGACAATGAAACTCTAGCTGTTTTTAAAGAACCCTTTTAGCAACTGCACAAATGACATTTTATAGGCAGTTTAAGCAGGCCAGCCTCTGAGATCAAGGACATTCAAACATACTGGAGGATTCAAGCAAACCAACAGATATTAAATCCTCAGAAAACTTCTCATACTGTTAGGCATGCAGAAGATTTTAAACATTAAAAACTATTTGGCATACACTTTATATACATATAGAAATTATTCTTTATTTAAATAGGTTATACTATAGCTTTGTGCAATGGGAACGCATAGAGAGCAGCACCCAAAGCTCCTCTTCTGGAATCCCCCACGGGAGATCTTGGATCCTTATCTTCTGTGCCTGCCCCCTTAGCAAGTTGATTGCCAATGGCTCCCACATTACACTGTGTAGTGTAATGAGACCAGGGAGAGGGTAGAGAAGACCTGCAGACGGGCACAGTGCTGGATCGATGTAGGACCTGGTAGATAAGTGTTTGGGGAGAGGAGGGCACAGCAAGTGGCAAAATGTTTTTTACTTTAATGCAGTGAATGCATTAACCACTTGCTTACTGGACACTTAAACACCCTTCCTGCCCAGACCAATTTTCAGCGCTGATGCACTTTGAATGACAAAACGCAGTCATACAAAACTGTACCCAAATTAAATTTTTATATTTTTTTCCCCCACAAATAGAGCTTTCGTTTGGGGGGGTATTTGATCACCTCTGCAGTTTTTATGTTTTTGTTTATAAAAAAAAATTGGGATGTGCTTGCGCCCCTGGAGACCGGCTCCTGCTGTGTCCAATCAGTGGGTCTGGAGGCTACGGCCACTCGCAATTGTTCGTAGTAGTCTGCCTATGTAAACAAGGCAGACTGACCGCTGTTCTGTCACAGAGGGAGAGAGATCTTGTGTTCCTGCTAATCTCTCTCTTCCTCCAGTAAGTCCTTCCCCCACAGTCAGAAAGCATTCCCTAGGAGTACACTTAACCCTTTGATCGCCCCTGATATTAACCCCTTCCCCACCAGTGTCATTTATACAGTGATAGTAAAAAAAAAAATGTTAGTACTGATCTGACTGTATTGGTGTCACACTGGTTCCCAGAAAGTGTCACTTGGTGTCCGATTTGTCCGCCACAGTCCCGCATTAAATAAATAAAAAATAAAAAGATTGCTGCCATTACTAGTAAAAATAAAAAAATACCATAAAAATAACCCATCATTTGTGGTTGCTATAACTTTTGCACAAACTAATTAATATTCGCTAAAAGGGATTTGTTTTACCAAAAAATATGTAGCAGAATAAATTTATTTTTTTCAAATTTTCACTTTTGTTGAAGCGTAAAAAAAAAAAAATAATAATGCAGATTTGACCAAATACCACCAAAAGAAAACATTTGTTGAAAAAAA
Source organism: Rana temporaria (assembly GCF_905171775.1). Lineage (NCBI taxonomy): Eukaryota > Metazoa > Chordata > Amphibia > Anura > Ranidae > Rana > Rana temporaria. The sequence continues at coordinate 105,179,750 of NC_053489.1, forward strand.
ATAAAAAAAGACAAAAGTTTTGTTTGGGTACAGCTTTTGCACGACCGCCCAATTGTCAGTTAAAGTGGTTGTAAACCTTAAATTTGCACTTTTACCTACAGGTAAGCCTATAACAAGGCTTACCTGTAGGTAAAAAGAATATCTCCTAAACCTGTACGGTTTAGGAGATATTCCCCTCGCAATGCGGGCGGCGCATGCGCAGGAGGGATCCACGGCGGAAGATCCGGCAGCCGCCGGACCTTGCCGATTTTAAATCTCCCGCGCGCATGCGCGGGAGTGACGTCATCGCCGCTCCAGCCAATCACAGCGCTGGAGCGGCGCCGCTCCAGCCAATCACAGCGCTGGAGCGGCGATACCCGGAAGACACGCCGGAGCAAGATGACATCTCGCTCGGCGTGAACCAGGTAAGTGTCGTTCACCTCGTTTTGAGGTAAGTATTTCATAATCAGCTATTATGCGGTGCATACTAGCTGATTATGCATTTTGCCTTACAGGTAAAAAAAAAAAAAAAAATTATATATGCGGTTTACAACCGCTTTAAAGTAACACAGTGCCATCTGGCAAAAAAAATGGCCTGGTCAGGAAGGGGATAAAAGCTTCTGGGGCTGAAGTGGTTAAGGCACTGGGGATATAACCAGGGTCTCACAGATTCTGAGAAGTTCCCGTCACATGTTCCAGGAGGTAGACCCAGAATTCTAGGCATAGTTTCAGGAAGTAAAGGGAGATGGAGTTTATCTGCCCTTATTGAAAATGTAAGAACATGGAGGAACAGGAAAAATGGTATGCAGACAACAAAAATCCTGTAGTTATCTATGAGTATCTGCTTGCAGATTGGAAACAATTAATAATGGCAAAGTTGCATTTATTGTCATTTTTTGATAAGGATGAATTTTTTTGTTAACCACTTTCCGCCCCCTCTGGTCGTCATATGACGCCCTTGAATTTGTGCGAGTATATCTGAATGATGCCTGCAGCTACAGGCACGCACATCGGCACCCGAGTGACCCTGTCGGCCGGGAGGCTCAAAGAAGTCATGACGGCCACCCAGGATGGCAGAGCCACCTGGGTGGCCGTCATATGACTATAGGCGGGATAGGAAGTGGTAAAAAGTGTCAAACTAAAGTAAAATTAACAATAAATTAGATAGAATAGAAGCAAACACATACGCAAGTCTCGCCCACATATGAAAACGATGTTTAAACCACACATGTGAGGTATCGCCGTGAACGTTAGAGCGAGAGCAATCATTTTAGCCCTAGAACTCCTCTAACACAAAACATGTAACCCAGGGGTCGACAATATCCGGGCGTCAGGTCGCATTGGCGACAAGAAATTGTGACCTGGCGCCCGCCAGTAATTGAGGCCGTGGCTTTGCGGCGGGGGCGCACGGAGGCACAGGATCCTGTGTCTCCGTGCGCCCCCACCTCCGCGCGATCGCGGCAGGTCCACGACGGCCGGTAATTGAGGCCGTGGCTTTGCGGCCTTGTGAAGTCCCAAGCTCTTCGGTAGCTTCTGTGAGCTGGCGCCATCTGGTGGTGGCCGTTGGCATTACATTACATTGGCATTGCAGCAATTATAATGTGTGTCATTTTTCACTATTTTCACTGCCATCTCCTTCCCTCCAATTAGAACCCCCAAACGTTATATATATTTTTTATTCTAACACCCTAGAGAATAAAATGGCGATCGTTGCAATACTTTGTCATACCGTATTTGCGCAGCGGTCTTACAAGCGCACTTTTTGGGGGAAAAAATACACTTTTTTTAATTAAAAAAATAAGACAACAGTAAAGTTATCCCAATTTTTTTTATATTGTGAAAGATAATGTTACGCCAAGTAAATAGATACCAAACATGTCACGCTTCAAAATTGCGTCTGCTCGTGGAATGCCGACAAACTTTTACCCTTTAAAATCTCCATAGGCGACGTTTAAAAAAATCTACAGGTTGCATGTTTTGAGTTACAGAGGTCTAGAGCTAGAATTATTGCTCTCACTCTAACGATCACGGCGATACCTCACGTGTGGTTTGAATAATAAATTCTCCTGCTCTTGACAATTGCAGTGATACCACATGTGTGTATGTTAGTACCGGTAAACCCAGAAACAAATTGTTTGCATTTTTTTTATCCTGCCTAAAAACACACGGTTACAAATTGCAATTTTTTTTTTTTATTCTACATTAAATTTGCTGACTGACTTTTGACCCAGACCTTCACCCCAATACTAACCCTGGCAAGCTTTTTTTTTTTTTATAAATGTGTAATATATATCTATATCTATTTCTATTAGGGTTGTCCCGATACCACTTTTTTAAGAGCGAGTACAAGTACCGACACTTCCCCCCCCCCCCCCCCCCAAGTACTCGCCGATACCGAATACCGATACTTTTTTTTTTATCTGTAACAGCAGCACATGTGTCAGTAGTTTTTTTTGTTTTATCTTTAACAATTTGTTTTTAATTTTTTACAATATTTTTTTTTTTTACAATATTTTTTTTAATTTATAATGCTTTCTTTTTTTTTTAAATGGGAGGGGGGGGGTGGACCGTGTCAGTGTGTTTTTTCTTTAATTTTTTATTTTCTACAATAATTTTGTTTTTGTTTTGTTTTTTTATTCTTTATTTATTTTTTTTTTCAGCCCTGTTGGGGGGGCTTTGGTGAGATATCAGGGGTCTTAACAGACCTCTGACATCTTCCCTTTGAGACAGGGAAAGGGACTAGGGACACATGTTCCCCTGTCCCTTTCTCAGCAGCATCAGCTGCGCTGAAAATGAAAGGAGAGAAGACAGCGTCTTCTCTTCATTCATAAACTGAAACATTGTAATCACAGTTTACAATTGTTTCAGTTATGTCGACAGACAGAGTCAGTGATCACTGACTGTCCATTAGGAGCAGTAAGGAGCCGGATTTATCGGCTCCTACCCCGCTTTTCATCCTGACATTTCCAGGGGGTGGAGGAGGCGCACGGAAGGGGAGAGAAACACAGCGGAATGCACAGGATACACGGTGGGAGGGAGACAAGACTGCAGCAAAACGGAGGGGGGCTGGAGGACACGGGACAGTCAGCGGTGATCGTGTGTGGGGGAGTTACAAGCACCAATCACCGCTGATTTTAAAGCAGCTGAAAGCCGCGCGGGGGAGGGGTGTAGAGAGAAGCGGAGAAATACAATTTTAAATCTATACAGCGGTGATCAGTGCTTGTTACTTCCCCACGCACTGATCACAGCTGACAGTAGAAGTATCGGGAGCATTTGCCCGAGTACAAGTTTTTGGGCAAATGCTTGGTATCGGTCCCGATACTAGTATCGGTACAAATTATATATATTTTCACACACACACACACTTTGTTTTCATGTTTCTTTCCTGCAAGATAAGGAAGATACATTGCATCTATCTCTTCATTAAGAGGAAGTAAACACAGGGGCAGGCGCACTGTGACTATGTTATCACAGCAATCAGGTGACCTGGGTCCCGATTGTTGGCGAGAGCCCAGTCACTTGCACAACCAAGTGATGATGCGTGCCGCCCCAGGTGTAATTAACAGAAACCACAATAGCTTCTGCAACCACTAAATGTGTTCCTACACCAAAACAACTAAAAAATATATTAAGTGTTTGCGCTGCTCAACATAAGAAGTGTTTACGCTATAGGACAGGGTGGATATAAATCAATGATAAAAATAAAAAGCTGATTTTTTTGGTTTAAAAAAAAAAAATCTACTTAGATTATCAAATTTTAATAAAATGCCTTTGGAGTAAAAATATATCTAAACATAGTTTTCTATTTAAGATACATTAATAATTTAATCAGCATGAAATGGAGCTTAGTTATGTAGTACGAGGCTGTATATGCTGCAATATTTACATTTTTGGTAAACTCATTTAATGAATCCAAGCTCTGCGAGCTGAGATAACATTCACTGCATTGATGCAGTCACACAATTTTACAGTAACCATGAGATAAAACAAAGTTCAGGAATATTCCTTTATCCCATTGTTTTTTAAATCTATGTACACAAAAAAATGTATAATTGAATTGGTTCCGATATCGCTGTTTTACCAACGTGACCGCTTATTATTCTAAATAGGAAACCTTAATTTTGCAAATATTAAAGATTCTAAGTACCAGCAAGAATAAGTCCTTAAATTTAATGAGCACCTGTCATTTCAGATCCATCATGGCAGCCCTAGTTAGCAGGCATCCACTTACCTGTTGCTGCCACATCACCAGCCTTTAAAGTGAATGGGGCAGTTGGTGATTCAACAATGGTTCAGAGGAGGAGATGACAGTTGCTCCTTAAAAATTATGATACAGGTCAATAACGCTTATAGGATAAGAATCGGCAGCCCAATGATCCTCCAGAATTGGTCATCAGCACGAATCCACTTAATGGTTAAGAATAACCTCGACTAGCAGCATCTCTGGATAGCTCACCATATAGAAGAAAAAGACAGCTGCAAAAACTGTATCATGTTGCATTTATTGTTACGAATAAAAACCGCTACTTTATCTACCTCACATGTAGCAAAACATTAAAAGCACTTGGTTAATGCCTACATAGGCTACACATATGTCCCAGCATCGGTATCCAGGTCCAAGTCTGATGTCACTTGGCTCTGCCTTTTTATTTTGCCCCTTACCCTCAATATACTGACACTCACACCAACACTGGCAAGCCTTTATCTTGTTATTTATTCATTTAATCAGGGGTTGACAAATTTGCTTGGAATCTAGGAGCCAGCTAAAAAAGTTAGGAGCCAGAAAATGCGACGAGCTTGCGCGCAGAAGTGAACACATACGTGAGCAGCGACCGCATATGTAAATGGTGTTCAAACCAAACATGTGAGGTATCGCCGCGATTGGTAGAGCGAGGGCAATAATTCTAGCCCTAGACCTCCTCTGTAACTCAAAACATGCAACCTTTAGAGTTTTTTTAAACGTCGCCTATGGAGATTTTAAAGGGTAAAAGTTTGACGCCATTCCACGAGCGGACGTAATTTTAAAGCGTGACATGTTGGGTATCAATTTACTCGGCGTAACATTATCTTTCATAATATTAAAAAAAAATGGGGATAACTTTACTGTTGTCTTATTTTTTAATTAAAAAAAGTGTAATTTTTTCCCCAAAAAAGTGCGCTTGCAAGATCGCTGCGCAAATACGGCGTGACAGAAACTATTGCAACGATCGCCATTTTATTCTCTAGGGTGTTATGATAAAAAATATATATAATATTTGGGGGTTCTAATTAGAGGGAAGAAGATGGCAGTGAAAAATAGTGGAAAATTACTTTAGAATTGCTGTTTAACTTGTAATACCAACGGCCACCCCCAGATGGCGCCAGCTTACACATCTGGTGGTAATAACTTGTAATACCAACGGCTCACCACCAGATGGCACCAGCTCACAAAAAAAAAATTTCGCCCCCCCCTTCCAAGCCAAGTCGCCAGAACCCTATTTCTAGTCGCCATGGCGACCTGGCGCCCGGGATTTGTCGAGCCCTGAAAGAGATATATATATATATATATATATATATATATATATATATATATATATATATATATATATATATATATATATATATATATATATATACACACACACACACACATACATACACACACATACACACACACACACACACACACACACACACACATTTTCCTCTCCTGCAACTAGAGGAAGATACAATGCCTTTTTCTCTTCATTAAGACGAAGTACCCACAGGGGCAGGCTCACAGTGACTGATCACTGTGATAGCCTCTGATTAGATATCACAGCGACCAGGTGACCCTGAACCTCGAGTCCTGGGTCCCGATCGCTGGCGAGAGCCTGCACAGCACGCTCCGTCCACAAAAAGGAGATACACATACATGCGGTCAGCAGGAATGAATTAAGAAACTTTAAGCTGAACATAGAGACTAGAGGTCGACTAATATGGGTTTTTCTCTGGCTGATGCCGATATTTAGAAATCGGGGCGGCCAATGGTCTATATATAAATGCTAAATTTTGCGTCCGATTTTTTTTTTCTTGCCAGGTGGCACTGGCAGATGCCACTGATTGGCAGGTGGCACTGGATGGCAATAGCAGGTTTCACAGCCGATAGTGTAACTATCTCAATGCTCTCTGCAGCACCACAGTGTGTGAAACTGTATGGAGAGAGGAGCTGACAAATTCAGCGTGATGTCGGAGGTGGGTGGGACCCAGGGTGGGCTGGACCCAGCAGCTATCTAGTCAATGATTGGGCTGTTTAAGAAAGGGGCGGAGCCACATACACGCAACAGCCCACTCAGATCCCATTGGCAGGTGTTGGATAGCTGGGTGCCGCCCACCCTGACATCCAGCCTCAATTTTGACAGCTCCGCTCTCCATACAGTTTCACACACCGTGGCGCTGCTCTGCCAAGTTTGGAGAAGGGAGGAGGATTCTCCACACTCTGCTATGCCGATTTCTTTAAAATGGCCAAATATCGGCCGATATATCGGTTGACCTCTAATAGAGACATCAGGAAAATATTTACATGTTCTTCAAAAGCAATGCAACAAATTGTTTATAAACTGTTAATAGATATGTGACTGCCCCAGATACCCTATACCACTGCGCCTATGAAAAGTAAAAACAGTGAAAAAAGTCACCACTTAGTGAAATTAAAGCATATATGTGGAATTCAACCTTTTTAAACAAAAGATGTATAAACAGGAAAAATAGTGGCGCTTAAACAATGCAGTATACAGCATAAACTGTAAATAACAATGATTAACCACTTAAGGACCGCCTAACGCCGATATACGTCGGCAGAATGGCACGGCTGGGCACATCAAGGTATATGTACTTGGATCTTTAAGCCCCGCCGTGGGTCGCGGGCGCGCTCCCGCGACCAGGTCCGAAGCTCCATGACCGGGACCCGCGGACCTGATCGCCGCTGGAGTCCCGCGATCGGTGCCCGGAGCTGAAGAACGGGGAGAGTCGTGTGTAAACACGGCTTCCTCGTTCTTCACTGTGGCGGTGTCATCGATCGTGTGATCTCTTTTATAGGGATCCACAATGGCGTCACACCTACAGCCACACCCCCCTACAGTTGTAAACACACATTAGGTGACACACAACCCCTTCAGCACCCCCTGTGGTTAATTCCCAAACTGCAACTGTCCTTTCCACAGTAAACAATGCATTTTAAATGCATTTTTTGCTGTGAAAATGACAATGGTCCCAAAAATGTGTCAAAATTGTCCGAAGTGTCCGCCATAATGTCGCAGTCACGAAAAAAATCACTGAGCGCCGCCATTAGTAGTAAAAAAAATAAATAATAAAAATGCAATAAAACTATCCCCTATTTTGTAAACGCTATAAATTTTGCGCAAACCAACCGATAAAAGCTTATTGCGATTTTTTTTTACCAAAAATAGATAGAAGAATACGTATCGGTCTAAACTGAGAAAAAAGTTTGTTTTATATATTTTTGGGGGATATTTATTATAGCAAAAAATATTGAATTTTTTTCAAAATTGTGGCTCTATTTTTGTTTATAGCGCAAAAAATAAAAACTGCAGAGGTGATCAAATACCACCAAAAGAAAGCTCTATTTGTGGGGAAAAAAGGACGCCAATTTTGTTTGGGAGCCACGTCGCACGACCGCGCAATTGTCTGTTAAAGCGACGCAGTGCCGAATCGCAAAATCTGGCCTGGTCCTTTAGCTGCATTTTGGTCCAGGTCTTAAGTGGTTAATGTATAAAAACATGGATATTAGAAAATATCACCCAGTGACATGTGATAAATCAATAGTCCATATAGCAAAAAACTTTTGTGAAGTATTTCAATGCTTAATCTTCTTACTTCTACTTCACAAAAGATTTTTTGCTGTATGGACTATTGATTTATCACATGTCACTGGGTGATATTTTCTAATATCCACGTTTTATACATTAATCACTGTTGTCATTTACAGTTTTACAGTATACTGCATTGTTTGTTTAAATGCCACTATTTTTCCTGTTTATACATCTTTTGTTTAAAAATGTTTAACTCCACATTCAAACCAACTGTTTAGGTCGATTTGACTTAAATCAAAACAGTCAGTGAGGAGAGAGGAACCCCAGCCTGAGCACGTTACAATATAAACATGGGTGTAACACATGCCAGAAAGTAAACTTTAAGTTTGGATCGAACGTGGAAGCAAGCTGTCCCTCCTGTCCAATTAGCCACGGCATTCGGGCGGGGATGTTGGTGACATCATTGATCTAATATGGTCAACTCGGGTCAATGACATCCAAATACGCCCACATGGTCGTATTAGGTCAATGTCGTCACACTCATCCCCACCCCTTTGTTGCACACGGCTGAAGGGAATGCGCTGGCTGCGGTTGATTGGATGGGTGTGAAAGCTCGCTGCCGGGTTTGTCCTGAACCCAAAGCTGGCCATAGATGGATTGAAATTTGTCTGGTTCAGGAGGGACGAGCTTAATTTCTATCCATCTATGCCCATTCCTGCTAAAGAGAAGTCAATATAAATGATTGACTTCTCTCAAGTGGGAAAGTTGAAAAATTTGCATTCGATCAGTGTCTGTAGCCAAATCAGATTCCAAACCAGATTCTCTGTGCAATACCATTGTACAGAGCAGGTATGACAAGTTTGGCATTTTCCAAAAGAAAAAAATTGCCTTTACAAACATTTTAAATGAGAAGTTTGGGATTTAAACATAACATAACCATTTATACCAACCTAAGCGGAGGCATTGATCCACTGCCGCCTCTGTACTGAGAACAAAGACTGTTGATCGCTCAGTTCTCTGTCTTCAGTTAGCAGACAGCCATTAACCGTCAGTCACCAGCTCTCTGCTCTACCCCTCCAGTGCTCACTGGAATGGCTGGCTCAGTCTCCCGGTGGCTTGCTGTGAGGCTAAGCCAGCTACTGACTAAGCCAGCTGAATACAGGTCACAGGAGAGCATAACAAAGTGCACTCCTGCGACCAGGAGAAGTAGGGCCAAAGCGATTTGGACCTACCTCTTCTTTAGGCTGGGTTCACAATAGTGCGAATTGGATATGGGTTTCCCTGCATTCAATTCACATGACAGGGGAGTGTGCCCGGCTCTCAATAGAGCCTATTCACACTTCTTAATGGCAGCCAGAGCAGATTGCACAGGAGTCCTGTGCATCTTTGGCTCCGTTTCAGGCCAAAACTCATGCCTGATTCGTCCCTGAAACGGAGGATGCACCAGACTCCTGCCGTGAGCCACATCTGCACTAAGTGTAAACCCAGTCTTAAACCCAAGTCTGTACCCATGCTCCTCTCTGGGTCATAACCATGTAGAAGGTGACTTCCTAAGCATACATCTATGTTAGGGTTGCCACCTCATCCCTTTAAAAACCAAACACATTAATTACACAGGTTCTGTGGCTAATTAAGCTCACTTGGTGCCTAATCTGCATTAAATTAGCCCCAGAATCTGTGTAATTTATATGTGTTTGGGTTTAAAGCAGGGTTCTCAAACTGGAGTCCCTCCAGCTGTTGCGAAACTACAAGTCCTATGAGGCAATGCAAGGCTGACACTTACATGCACGACTCCCACAGGCATGTTGGGACTTGTAGTTTTGCAACAGCTGGAGGGCTGCCAGTTTGAGACCCCTGGTTTAAAGGGAGGAGGTGGCAATCCTAGTCTGTGTTGGGGTGGGCAAACTGTGGCAGCCCTCCAGCTGTTGCAGATCAACAAGTTCGATGTTGCTTCCGAGAGTCATGCTTGTAACGGTCATTCATGTAATGCCTCATGTCGTTCCACAACAGCTGGAGGGCCGAAGTTGGCCCGTCCCTGGCGTCAAGGTGGCTTTGTTTACACCGTTTTTGTTTTTTTCTGCCCATGTGGAAAGGGCCCATAGGAGACAATGGTCTTGCTCCTGGTCACACCATACATGTGTAGGAAAGGCAGCCTGGCGGACATGGTGTGAAGAAGCAGACAGGTACAAACTGATGTCTGGAGAAGTATTAGTCAGATATCTGAAGCCGATCAATCGTTCCCCAGACAGAAGTCTGCGATTATTGGGTTCTGGGGTCAGCAGGCCGTGGTCTCATTTCTACAGACAAGCAGACCACCTGTTTCCAGGGGCTCCTCCCACTTCCTATGACAGGTAGATGGTGACAACAGGTCACCCTGGAGCAGGACCATGTAGTCACCCCTCTGAGCACACCACCATTACCATCTTCTTCTAGGATCCCATGGCCTCCCTATGACCCCATAATCCAGAGCTTCCTCCCCGGCCTGTGTCTCCGGACAAGCCTGACATGTGCCGGGTGTGGCGGGAAGAAGTCTCGGGCCTCGGGCTCGCAGTGACGGGAGAGCCCAGGTTTAATGCACACACTTCCCACTCCCTCACACACACTTCCCCGTTCCACAGCCGGCTTCTCCCCTGACTAGGCCCCGAGCCTCCGACCTGTCCGCCACTAAACAAGCCGGGGGGGGGGAGCGGACAGGCCTTGGCGCCCACATGAAGGATACTTGTTGCACTGCCCTCTGGGTGGTCGTGTCCGGAGACTGAGACTCTTTCAGCAGCTGCAGGATCTGCTGGAGGCCCTGCTCGTCCGGCTTCCACTCGTACTCCATGCTGGGGGCGCGGGACACGGACACGGCGCGGCTTTCCCGAGCGAGGCGGAGAGGAGGAGGCGGCCTGCCTGGCCGGGAAATGGAGGCGGCTACGGCGCGGTCCTACTGCCCGCCGACACCGCGACTGACAGACTGCCCGCCCACCGCTACAGGCGCTGAGAGCTCAGGGGAGCGCCGCCTACAGGCTGCCCGGGGGTGAAGGAGAGACCATACCTGTGTGCACGGATGTGTGTGATCAGCTATCACCTCACAAGTCTGCCCCTCATACCAAACACTCCTCTGTCTCCATGGTGCCCCTCATACCAAAACACTCCTCTGTCTCCATGGTGCCCCTCATACCAAAACACCCCACTGTCTCCATGGTGCCCCTCTCATACCAAAACACCCCACTGTCTCCATGGTGCCCCTCTCATACTAAAACACCCCACTGTCTCCATGGTGCCCCTCATACTAAAACACCCCTCTGTCTCCATGGTGCCCCTCTCACCAAAACACCCCACTGTCTCCATGGTGCCCCTTTCATACCAAAACACCCCACTGTCTCCATGGTGCCCCTCTCATACTAAAACACCCCACTGTCTCCATGGTGCCCCTCATACCAAAACACCCTACTGTCTCCATGGTGACCCTCATACCAAAACACCACACTGTCTCCATGGTGCCCCTCTCATACCAGAACACCCCACTGTCACCATGGTGCCCTTCTCATACCAAAACACCCCACTGTCTCCATGGTGCCCCTCTCATACCAAAACACCCCACTGTCTCCATGGTGCCCCTCTCATACCAAAACACCCCACTGTCTCCATGGTGCCCCTCATACCAAACCACCCTACTGTCTCCATGGTGCCCCTCTCATACCAAAACACCCTACTGTCTCCATGGTGCCCCTCTCATACCAAAACACCCCACTGTCTCCATGGTGCCCCTCTCATACCAAAACACCCCACACGACCATCTGTCATAGACTTTGACCGACTGTGTCAGGAGAGATGGACGCTGCACCTGTGCCTCCCGGGCGCAATAAGATGCTGGGGTTGGCTGCGCACATGCTAGAAGCACTAGACTGCAAGGGGCCTAACACACTCTAAGGCTGGCCATACATTATACAATTCTGTTGTACAATTTTCCTTTAGATTTACCAAAAACATAGAATATGACATCACACCTAAACACTTTTACTTTGTGTGCAATCAGGCACTGTATAGTTTAAGATAAATCTAAAGGAAATTGAATAAGAATGTTGTATAATGTATGGCCAACCTAACAGTATGAGCCCAGCCTTAAACCAGGATACATTCAGCAATAAAACCCAAAATAGGTTTTAATTCTTTCCCTAAATACATAAAAAAAAAAGATCAAATAAAACAAGACTGTCGGCGGATTTTACCTGCAGTGATCGTGGCAGGATGTAAGCAAAGCGTTCGCTGCAGCTATTTGCAGGCAGCTGTCACTCTCAGCTGCAGGAATCATTCGATTCTTGCTGCTGGGATTTGCAGTGTGGCTAAACGCTCGTGTAAATGGTGCCTTCGGAGCACTGACAGCGGTTCCTGATACACTAAGTGGGCTTGGCTGTCAAACTGACAGACAAGCCTTGCCGGGCTACTGTGACACAAAGTGGGACTCAGGTGTAGCGCCCTGCTCCCAAAGATGGGGGCGCTATTTAAAATTTAGGTGATGTCTGGGCCAATAGTTGGGCCCAGACCTGTTGAATTGTGTACAAATTTGCCTCTGTTTTGGCTGTGGTACTGCCTGGTAGTATTTTTCCCTTGTTGCCTGTGGGTGGCGTTGCCACTTCGGGCCCATGTTGAAACGCAGGTGTACCATGGTGTATTGGGTGTCCCTCCTCGGCAGCAGTACAGTGGGAGTGGTGACCCCGCTGTGCATGCTGGGAGGGGATACTTAAGGGGCAGATGCCGTTTTTCGGGGTCCTTCTCCTCGTGGCCCTCCTGGTGGGTGTGCGATCTCAGTCTCAGGACCACGCTGGTCTGAGGCTGTGTTCCTGTAAAGTAGGCCCAGTTATTCTGGCTGGGGCCTATGCGTTGGAGGTGATCCTGTGCTGTCGGTCCTGCGGGAGAAAGCCACTCAATGAAGGAAGCCAGGGGAGGTCCTGTCCCGGGAAGGACCGAGCAGAAGGCTGGTAATTTGGGAGAGGCCTGGTAACTTATTGAAGGATGCACCGCTAATCTACAATACCTTACAGCCCGTCGGATTGGCTTAAAGGTTCTTTGGCTGTAAGGCTGGAAGTTCGGGACTTTAAATCCTGTGGCAGAGGATTCCTGAATATTCATTCTGTGTACCTCAAGGGTCTGTGGCAGAGACTGTTCCTGTGCTGTCCGTGCATCATCCCGGCTGTTAGGCCATGTGAGAGGGGTCTATCCGGGTGAGCAATACCCATTTAGGATTGAGTGGTGAAGATGGAACTTTGAATACTTTTGTGCATTCTGTACCGCGTACCTGAACCTTCCCCTTCTCTCTATACTCTCTACTTCCTTCACAAGTTTATGCAGCAAAAATAAAGCCTACAGTTGAAGGTTTTACATCTTGTGTGGACATTGCAATTACTACAGACATCTCTCCCTAGACAACACACTTAGGCCGTGTACACACGGGCAAACATGTATGATGAAACCGGTCCGCCGGACCGTTTTCACCGTACATGTCTGCCCGGGGCTTTCTGTACGATGGCTGTACTAACCATCGTACAGAAAGCCGCGCGTAAACAATACAAGGGGCGTGTCCGCGGTGTCGTCGCGACAATGACGCGGCGACGTGGGCGGGCCTGCCAGTTAAATGCTTCCACGCATGCGTCGAAGTCATTCGACGCATGCGAGGGATGGCGGGCGCTCGGACATGTACGGTAGGTCTGTACAGACGACCGAACATGTCCGAGCAGGCAGGATTCCAGCGGACTGTTTTAAAACAAGTCCAGGAATATTTGTCCGCTGGGAAAAGGCCCGGCGGGCAAATGTTTGCTGGAATCCTGCACGCTCGGGCCTACACACGACCGAACATGTCTGCTGAAACTGGCCCGCAGACCAGTTTCAGCAGACATGTTTGGTCGTCTGTACGGGGCCTTAGAGGTAACGTGCAAACCCAAAATCTAAACCAGCAGCTCCTACGGGGGTAGTGCTACACAGGGTTCACAAAATGTTTTAGGGCCAGTTCACACCTGAATTTCACAGTAACACGGCTGCTTTCCTGTGCAAATCAGTGCAGTGCGATTTTCATCCCTTTCACTTGAATGGGCTAAAATCATACCAAAAGTAATGCATAGCTCCCAACTGTCCCTAATTTCGAGGGACTGTCCCTGATTTCGAGCAATGTCCCTCTGTCCCTCTTTCCTCCTCATTTGTCCCTCATTTTGGTCTGATCTATATAGATGTATATAAAATGCACTTTTTATCCACCAAAAAGTGTTTTCCAGTGCCAAAATATTCATCTGATTTCTAAATTGCTGCATTTGTAAATTCCAGAAGCCAATATAAAGGAATAGTAATGGTAAAACAAGCACTTGTGGGTTTAACCAATCTTGTTGTTTTGTACAATTCTCCTTTAAGGGGGTGTGGCAAGGGGTGTGTGTCCTATGCCTGCATTATTTTGGTGATAGGTGTCCCTCATTCCCATCTCAGAAAGTTGGGAGGTATGATATATGTATGAGCTTGGGTATATCTTATTTCTATTGCATAAGGCAGGTCAGTGACCAGCAGCTCTCATACAACTTATGCCTATGTACCCCATATTGAAACTATACCCACCAAAGCATTTGCATATTGTAGAGCAGAGAAGGGACTGGACAAAGAGGGATTACTCTGACACCATTGCCACCTTAAACATGTATTGCAATGTACGTAAACTAAAAATCCCTGTTTTTGTGCAAAGTTTGATAGAAAGGGTATATAGCAGTGTGCTGAGGGTTCTTTCAGAATTTACAGTAGTAAAAACTGAGCACAATTGCTTTTTTATGAAAACAAAATTACCCAGGCAAATTTCCACTCCCAGCTCATACACCTTTACTAGTACATAGGAAAATCTGTTATTTGCTATCAGAAAAATGACAAAGGTCTTTGCAGTTGCTATGGCAACTAAAGATCAGTTCTTTGTATCTGATTGTATAAGAGTGTTCCTGATAACATGATTTTTATGTGCAGGGTAGTATCTGCAGCTTCAATTTTTTTTTTGTGTGTATGTGATTGCACTTAAATTGACACTTTATTCACCCTCAAAAATTGTAACAACAGGTACCAGCAAAAAAAGCTTTTATACTTACCAATCTACCAGTCTGTGTCTTATAGGTGTTATTCACATGGGCCCACCTATCTGTACATCTACGTGCAGGCAGTCCTATTCATGTCTATTGCTAATGTGTTCAACTAAAACATCTGTGAATTGTTAGACAGGGTACATTTTTTTTGTAGGCTAGCTGTTGTAGGTTTGCTTGGAAATAAAAGTGGTTACTATCTTCTTGTAATGCTTTTTCGCTGGATTTGGCGTGGGGACACAATGGATCAGGGGCGGACTGACAACTTATGGGGCCCCCGGGCAATAGGAGATTATGGGGCCTCCAGGCAATAGGAGATTATGGGGCCCCCAGGCAATGGATTATGAGGCCACACAGTATACATACACACTGAAAAGGTACTGGAGAGGCGGGGCAGCTATAATCTTGTGTTTTTTAGACGAAAAGGATGTCGGTAAGGGACATTTCAGGGACAGATGTAAAGAAAAACACACATTTTTACCCTAGGTGTTGGTGTTGCCACAAGAATTGTAATTACACGCCCCTGTTGAACAGGGGCAAACAAATTGGGCCTTAGCCACTGGTGCTGGTGCCACAAGACTGCAACCCCTCACAGATACTGTAATTGGAGCGCAGCAAAGAGCCACATGCAAAGTATTGCATCAAAAATTGTTATTACACGCCCCTGTTAAACAGGGGCAGAAAAATTGGGCCTTAGACACTGGTGGCGGTGCCCAGAACCAACAATGTTCTTACTAGCTATCAGCAAGATCATTGAGGAGGAAAAGGATATTCAGTCAGCATAACATGATAGTCACTCAACATTAGCATAGGCAATCTCCAAGGGATCTGACACTTCCAAAAAATTATTCAGTTACATCAGCATCAGGTGCTTGGTAGCTGATGTTGATCCAAGCCTGATTCATTTTTATGAAGGTCAGTCGATCGACGGAGTCGGTGGAGAGGCGCACCCTGTGATCGGTCACAAAGCCTCCAGCAGCACTGAATGTGCGTTCTGAAAGAACGCTGGATGCAGGACAAGCCAGTAGCTCAATTGCATACTGTGCAAGCTCTGGCCAGTGATCCATCCTCAAGACCCAGTAAGCCAGAGGATTTTCGGTGGGGAAGGTGTCCAAGTCTGATCTTGCCCTAGGTATTCCCGCACCATGTAAACCAGACGCTGGCGATGGTTGCTGGAACCGGTCATACCTTGGGGCTGCGGACTAAAACATTGTCTGAACGCATCGGTCAGACGGCCACCTTCTCCACCGCTCCTTCTGTGACTCACCGAAGCCTCAGCAACACGTTGTCCAGGACCAAGATTTGGTAATCCCCCAGGTTCTGGGAACGCGTTGCACAGACCTTTCTGCAAGGCCTCCCGAAGATGTTTCATCTTCTGCTCCCTCTGCGAAGGCAAGATAAGCTCCGCAACCTTACTCTTGTAACATGGATCAAGGAGAGTTGCCAGCCAGTAATGATCCCTCTCCTTGATACCACGAATACGAGGATCCTTACGCAGGCTTTGCAGGATCAGGAAGGCCATGCAGCGTAGGTTTGCTGAGGCATTCGGGGCACAGTCCTCTGGGTCACTGAGGACGACAGGATCTGCAGCCACCTCATCCCAGCCACGTAAAAAAACAATGGGTTCCTTGGGACTGTAAATGATCTCTTGAAGACTGCTGCTGATGCTGAGTGATAGGCTCCACCTCCATGCTGATGATACAATCCTCCTCCTCCTCGTCCCCTTCCTGTGTGCTAGGCGAGCAAGCAGGAACACTGTCTGGATAAAGGGGGGCTTGAGAGGTAAGGAAGTCCTCCTCTTCCTCCCTCTGTTCTGCCTCAAGGGCCCTGTCCATTATTCCACGTAGCGTGTGCTCCAACATGTGAATAAGAGGGACAGTCTCACTGATGCATGCACTGTCACTGCTCACCATCCTTGTGGCCTCCTCAAATGGTGACAGGACAGTGCATGCATCCCTGATCAAGGCCCACTGGCGTGTGGAAAAAAAACCAAGCTCCCCTGACCCAGTTCTGCTGCCATATTGGCACAGATACTCATTGATGGCCCTCTGCTGCGTGTGCAGCCGCTGCAGCATGGCCAATGTAGAGTTCCATCTGGTGGGCATGTCACAGATTAGGCGGTTCTTGGGTAGGTTGTATTCCCTTTGGAGGTCTGTCAGCCGAGCAGTGGCATTATATGACCTTCGGAAATGCACACAGACTTTCCTGGCCTGCTTCGGGGCATCCTGTAAGCCCGGGTACCTGCACCACCAAATTCAGAACATGAGCAAAACAGGGCACATGGGTCAGTTGACCCTTTCGCAGGGCAGAGAGGAGGTTGGTGCCATTGTCGCTAGCCACCATTCCTGGCTTAAGCTGGCATGGCGTCAACCACCTCTGAGCCTGCCCCTGCAGAGCTGACAGAACCTCTGCCCCAGTGTGGCTCCTGTCTCCCAAGCACACCAGCTCTAGCACCGCATGGCATCTCTTTGCCTGCATTCCTGCGTAGCCCCTCGTACGCCTACGGAGCACGGCTGGTTCCAAGGACACATCAGCACAGGAAGAGGCCACAGAGGAAGAAGAAGAGGGGGTGGAGGAGAGAGGTGTGTCACAACCGGTAGGGGTGTTTTGGAGGCGTGGTGGCGGAACAACCTCCAACACTACTGTATCTTGCCCTGCGTCCTTCCCAGCTGCCAGCAGAGTCACCCAATGCGCCGTGAAAGAGAGGTAACGTCCCTGTCCATGTCTGCTGGACCATGAGTCAGCGGTGATATGCACCTTACCACTGACCGCCCTGTCCAGCGAGGCATAGACATTGCCTTCCACATGGCGGTAGAGAGCCGGAATCGCCTTCCGTGAGAAAAAGTGGCGTTTGGGAACTTGCCACTGAGGTACCGCACATTCCACAAACTCACGGAAGGGGCAGAATCTACCAACTGAAAAGGCAGCAGTTGAAGTGCTAGCAATTTCGCTAAGCTAGCATTCAACCGCTGGGCATGTGGATGGCTGGGAGAGTACTTCTTTCGGCGCTGCAGCAGCTGGGGCAGGGAAATTTGGCTGGTACAATCTGACATCGGTGTACCGATAGTAGATTGCCTGCATGTACTACTAGGTTGTGACACACCTAATTCTACACCTTCAGTCCTATCAGTGCAGGCTTCAGAGAGGACTGAGGGTATAGTGGGGTTGGAGATCCCAGCTGATGAGGGGCAAGGGGAGGTCCGCTTTGTTCTTTGGTGTGGGTCTTTCAGGTATGCTTGCCAACTAACTGCATGGCAGGTCGATATATGTCTGGTCAAGCATGTGGTGCCCAAGCGGGTGATGTTTTGGCCACGCGAGATACGCTTGAGACATACTGTATGTTGCAAATAGCAACGATGCGATCTGATGCACATGTCTCAAAAAAGGCCGACACCAAAGAACTTTTGCAGTAACGTTGAGACACAGCAGCGCCCTGCACAGGCGTAGCTCTGCGAAGTAATGCAGTTGGTGTGCTGCCCTTAAGCTGGCCCCTGGAGGGCATCCTGCCTATTTGGAGAAGTGCCTGAGCCTCTTCCTCCTCCTCCTCCTCCTCTTCCTCCTCCTCCCCTCCTATCAGGCACCCACGTAGAGTCAGTGACCTCATCATCCCCTCCCTCCTCATCACTGTCGAAAACCTGGCAGTATGCTGCAGCTGGGGGAACATGACTGCCAGATTGCTGTCCCTCTCGGGCACCCCCTCTCTCTGGGCTCACATTACTGCCTTCCTCTATCTGTGTTCCATCATTGGAGCCTTTAAAACGCTGCGCATCTTCATGCAGCATGTACCCAACACTGTGTTGAATGAATGAATGAATGAAAAACGTATAAAGCGCGGCGCATGCGAACTGAATCGCTTCTGGGCGCTATAACAGTTCGGGGGACTCCTCAGGAGGACACGGTGGGACTAGAGAAGGAGTAAGTGATGCCATTGAGCAGAGGGAAGAGGACGCCTTAGCAGCTAATTTGCCAGACAAAGTACCCTGAGCCTGGGTGAGAGAGGATGAGGACGAGGATAAGGATGGCTTGGTCATCCACTCTACCAATTTGTCTGCATGTTGAGGCTCAACACGGCCAGCTCCCGAAAAGAAGGACGAACGTGTGCAACGGCCACGTGCTGAAGAAGATGCACCGTGTCCACCACCAGCACTGTTGCCTCTAGATGCAGAGCCTGCTTGCCCTCGTGACTCTCTGCCTCTCTTTGTTGTCCTTCCAGACATTATAATGGCCTGAAGAGGACAAAATCAGTACACACACCTCGTAGCTTTAGGTGCAAACTGCAGAGGACACGTGCAGTACACACCAAGTAGCTTTATGTGCAAACTAATAAGCACACTTGTAGTATACACCAAGTAGGTTTAGGTGCAAACTACAGAGCACACTTGCAGTATACACTAAGTAGGTTTAAGTGCAAACTATACAGCACAAGTGCAGTAAACACCGAGTACGTTTAGGTGCAAACTATACAGCACAAGTGCAGTAAACTCCAAGTAGGTTTAAGTGCAAACTATACAGCACTAGTGCAGTAAACACCAAGTATGTTTAGGTGCAAACTATACAGCACAAGTGCAGTAAACACCAAGGGCCAGATTCAGGTAGAAGTGCGGCGGCGTAACGTATCGTAGATACGTTACACCGCCGCAAGTTTTCATCGCAAGTGCCTGATTCACAAAGCACTTGCGATGAAAACGACGGCCTAGATTCAAGAAGCAATTG
Organism: Rana temporaria; assembly: GCF_905171775.1. Classification (NCBI taxonomy): domain Eukaryota; kingdom Metazoa; phylum Chordata; class Amphibia; order Anura; family Ranidae; genus Rana; species Rana temporaria. The sequence goes on from NC_053489.1 coordinate 105,199,317, forward strand.
CGTCTGCGTAAGCATTGTTACGCAGCGCAATTGCTTACTTGCGCCGGTGTTACGAATGCTCCTGATTCAGGAACCTCGTTACGCCGACGGCAGCCTAAGATATGACTAGCATAAGGCTCTTATGCCAGTCATATCGTAGGCTGCATTCTTACGTTGATCGCTAGGGGGCGTTCCCGTTGTGGTCAGCGTATAGTATGCAAATTGCATACTAACGCCGATTCACAACCCTACGCGAGCCCTGCGTACGCAGTTTACGCCGTTTGCGTACGTCGGGTTTTGCGTAAGGCTGCTCCTGCTAATAGCAGGGGCAGCCAATGTTACGTATACCCGTCGTTCTCGCGTTGCGAAGTTTAAATTTTACATCGTTTGCGTAAGTGAATGGCGCTGGACGCCATTCACGTTCACTTTGAAGCAAATGACGTCATTTGCCGCAATGCACGTCGGGAAAGTTTCCCGACGGAGCATGCGCACTACGCTCGGCGCGGGAACGCGCTTAATTTAAATGATCCACGCCCCCTACGGGATCGTTTAAATTACGCGCCCTTACGCCGGGCATCACTTTGGAGGGATTTCCTCTCACTTTCTGTTTTGGGCTATGGGACAAGATGTGAAGGGAACTCTCCCCAATGGGACACAGATTGCAAAAACAAACCTGACAGGGGTCATAACCCTCCATTGTTCTATGCAAAATGAAAAAAAAGTTCTGTTACCTTAGTTCTATATTTTCTTAGCTAAATAGCTTCCTTTACCTTACTGCAGTCATGGTTTCATGTCCTCATTGTTCGTCTTTGCTTTGAAGTTGCTGTAATTCTGCTGTGATCTCCACACTTCCTGCTTGTCTGGCTCCTTATGAAAAATCTCATGGCAGCTTTTCACTGTGGTCCAAGCTGTGTGTCTAAAACTCCTCAGAACCAATTAGGCCCTGTACACACGTCCGAGAAACTCGACGGGCAAAACACATCGTTTTGCTCGTCGAGTTCCTTGTGAAGCCACCGAGGATCTCGGCGAGCCAAGTTTCCTCATTGACTAACGAGGAAATAGAGAACATGTTCCTCGTCGGTTTCCTCGGCTAAAAGTGTACACACGACTGGGTTTCTCGGCAGAATACGGCTCCGATCGAGTTTCTGGCTGAATTCTGCCGAGAAACTCGGTCGTGTGTGCGGGGCCTCAGATTCATTTTAAAAACAAAACACTGCCCTGGATTTGTTTGTTTTTGTTCTGTGTCTCTCTCTACTTCACAGAAACATGAAACCAGTTTAAAAACGAAAGTGAAACTAGAGGCACATTATATGATTGATTTTTATCTATTTTTAATCATTTTTAAAAGGAATCAGTTAACTTTTATGTCTCTATACCCTGTAAACAGTCATTTCAGCAAAACATTTTTTTTCCTTTAGTGACCCTTTAAGGGAACAGGGCCACTTCCAATCATTTACCTAAAACGAACAGTATTAATAAAACTCTCTAAAAAGTCCCAGGGGCCAGATTCAGAAAGAATGGCGTAAGTTTAGGTAACTTAGAGAGGCGAGTACCGTATTCAGAAAGAACTTGCGCCCTAAGTTACGGCGGCGTAGCGTAAATGGGCCGGCGTAAGCCCGCCTAATTCAAATTATCAAGGTAGTGGGCGTGTTGTATTACAATGAGCCGTGACCCCATGCAAATTAGGGGCCGAACGGCGCATGTGCGCGCATGCTCAAAATCACGTCGCAAATACTCCCTAAGATATGTCGGCTCAATGCTTTGTCGACGTGAACGTAACCTACGCCCATCCCCATTCACATACGACTTACGCAAACGATGTAAAATACGACGCTGTTCCGACGTTTCCGATGTCCATACGTTAACCTGCTTTATGAGGGGTAAAGTTACGCCGGTCGTACGCCTTACGTAAACAGTATATATTAATACGCCGGGCGCAAGTATGTTCGTGAATCAACGTATCTAGCTCATTTGCATATTCAACGCAGAAATATACGGAAGTGCCCCTAGCGGCCAGCATAAATATGCACCCAAGATACAACGGCGTAGGAGACTTACGTCAGTCGTATCTTGGCCGAATTCAAGCGTAACTGATTCTAAGAATCAGGCGCATAGATACAACGGCGCTCATAAGTCTCCTACGCCGTCGTATCTTGGGTGCATATTTACGCTGGCCGCTAGGTGTCGCTTCCGTTGATTTCCGCGTTGAATATGTAAATGAGCTAGATTCGCCGATTCACGAACGTACGTGCGCCCATCGCATTTAGTTACGCCGTTTACGTGAGACATACGCCGGCGTGAAGATAAAGCAGGTCTCTAGGTGGCGCAGCCCATGCAAAGTATGGACGTCGGAACAAGCGTATCTTTTTACGTCGTTTGCGTAAGTCGGACGTGAATGGGGCTGTGCGTAGGTTACTTTCACGTCACAGGCATTGAGCCGGCGTATCTTTGGGCGTAAATACGACGTGATACTGAGCATGCGCGCGCATGGGCCGTTCGTTCGGCCATGCATGCACATGGGGTCACGCTTAATTTAAATACAACACGCCCACGACCTGCCTACTTTGAATTATGCGCGCTTACGCCGGCCGATTTACGCTATGCCGCCGTAACTTAGGACGCAAGTGCTTTGTGAATACAGCACTTGCCTCTCTAAGTAGCGGCGGCATAGCGTAAATAAGATACGCTACGCCCGCACAACGTAAAGCCGAACTACGTGAATCTAGGCCATAGGAAACAATAATGGTGCAGATAAAAATAGATGTAGTTGATCCAACAATCTTTAACCAGTGCTCCTTTCACCAAGGGATATTCACTAAGTGGGGGGATGTTGTCCCCTTTTGGGGATGCACTCACCAAAGTGTATATCAGATCAGCATGGAATCATCATATACACCTGCCCTTAATATTGCACTCTCCACCACTTGCTCTTGCTTGTTAGATTAGGTCCGCAATCCCATGTGAGGAAATAAAAATCATATAGGGCAGTACCGTTTTAAAAGTTTATTAAAACCCACCAATGTCCCTAATACAATTGTGCGTACCCCAAGATAAAAGATCTCAGGCAAATAATGAAATGATACTTGTGACTGTGGTCGCTCTGGTCACCATGACAATGAAGCCACTCGGATTGACAGTGAGTCTGCAAAACTTCCTCGTCCCTGGAACGCTCACAGCACTTCCGGTCGTACGATAAGAGTCACGCCCTGATGCGTTTCGTCATTGGCTGACTTCGTCTGAGGGCGTGACTGTACCTAACGACAGCCGGTTATATATACACATGTGCCGCCCCTCCTGCCCTCTCCATGACGTTGATCGCGTTTGCGTCATTCTGGTCTCATCGTTGTCATGGAGAGGGCGGGAGGGGTGGCACATGTGTATATATAACTGGCTGTCGATAGGTACAGTCACGCCCTCAGACGAAGTCAGCCAATGACAAAACATGCCAGGGAGTGACTTATATCGTACGAACGGAAGTGCTGTGAGCGTTTCAGGGACCAGGAACGAGGAAGTTTTGCAGACTCACTGTCAATCCGAGCGGCTTCATTGTCATAGTGACCAGAGCGACCACAGTCACAAGTATCATTTCATTATTTGCCTGAGATCTTTTATCTTGGGGTACGCACAATTGTATAAGGGACATTGGTGGGTTTTAATAAACTTTTAAAACGGTACTGCCCTATATGATTTTTATTTCCTCACATGGGATTGCGGACCTAATCTAGCAAGCAAGAGCAAGTGGTGGAGAGTGCAATATTAAGGGCAGATGTATATATGATGATTCCATGCTGATCTGATTTACACTTTGATGAGTCCATCCCCAAAAGGGGACAACATCCCCCCACGTAGTGAATATCCCTTGGTGAAAGGAGCACTTTTTAAAGATTGTTGGATCAACTACATCTATTTTTCTCTGCACTATTATTGTTTCCTATGTGTTTTGCACATAGAAGTCTTTCAAGCGATGGTTTGACAGCAGCGCTGCTATAGTATTATATTGGACTCTGGGACTTTTTAGAGAGTTTTATTAATACTGTTTGTTTTAGGTTTTTGATGTTTTAAGCAGCTGCTTTATACATTTACATTATATCTGATTGCTAATCATCTTAATTGTTTACTATTAAGCGCTGAGCAGTGCTAATTTTAGGTAGGGCATCACTAGCACTTTTATTCACTTCCAATCATTGTTGGGGTTTTCGTAAACAGGAGTCCCACCCAAAAGTGGAACTTTTGCTTCAAGCAATCCTGACCCTCTGACATGCCACATTTGGCATGTAATTTTTTTTTTGGGGGGGGGGGGGGGGGGGGTACCTAGTTTTGACAGGTACCCAGCTCTCACTTCCTAGGCGGCCCATCCCTACCTGCATTCTTCTGGGATGTCACAGGTCCCAGAAGATTGCACGGCCATTCAAGATGCGCAGCGTGACTCGCGCATGCGCAGTGCGTACCCGGCTGTGAAGTCACAAGCTGTCACAGCCGGGTGCCCACAGTACTGTTGTCAGTGCCTCAGAGGGAAAGGGAGAGAAGCGAGGATTTGGGCAGCCACATCGCTGGACCGTGGGACAGGTGAGTGTGTGTTGACTTTTAATAAACACACAAACGGGTGGAACTCCGCTTTGATTTCGCATTAAGATGATCAACTGTAATAAAGTGTTCTGAGCATAACTGTTGACAGAAGAGTGACAACTTTCTTTGCTTTTTCATGCACCTCAGACCTTAGGAGATAAGGATTCTGTCCAACAAGACATGAAAAATATGACTTAAAGGGGTTGTAAACCCTAATGTTTTTTCACCTTAATGCATCCTATGCATTAAGGTGAAAAAACTTCTGACAGTGACTGGCCCCCCAGTCTCACCGTTTTACTGACCTGAGCACAATCAGAGACATGCTCTACCTCTCTGCCCGGGGTTCCCAGCAGTTGATTGGATAGATTAATAGCAGCGCAGCCATTGGCTCCTGCTGCTGTCAATCAAATCCAATGACGTGGGAGCGTCAGCAAGGTTGGATGCAAGGAGGAGCAAGGTTGAATGCAAGGTTTACCGATGCAAGGAGGAGCCACGAGCGCCGCAGGGGGACCCCAGAAGACCAGGTTTGGGGCCACACTCAGCAAAACGAACTGCACAGTTGAGGTAAGTATGAAATGTTTGTTATTTAATAAAAAAAGAAAGTTTACAATCATTTTAAGGATGATTCTTTACTGGAAATCTCTAGGTGGGACCATGCTAACAATATGTATTTTTAATTAAAGCATATCTAAACCCTAAAACAAAATGCAATACCTGGCAGCCTACCAGTCCTTTGATCTGATAGTTATTTGAATTTTTTACTTTTTCCCTTTATTTTTGTTTGGTAATTTTGTAAATAACACACTTCTTGTCTGTTTGTGGCTATGCTCATTTCTACACTGTGGGCCAGATTCAGAGAGATTCGCCTATCTTTAGGCGGGCGTAGCGTATCTCAGATACACTACGCCGCCGTAAGTTTGAGCAGCAAGTTGTATATTCACATAGGGCCAAATCCTCAAAGATCCTGCCTAACTTAAAGGGGAGTTCCAGCCATTTGTATGTTTATTAAAAGTCAGCAGCAACAAAAAGTGTAGCTGCTGGCTTTTAATAAACAGGCACTTACCTGCTCCAGCGCTCCAGCGACGCGCCGGCCGGGGCTCCGCTCCTCTCCCCCCCTCCCCGGCCGGGCACCCACTGCGCATGCGCAAGCGGCACTGCGCATGCGCGAGCGGCGCGGCCCGGCGCCGCGCCGTGTAATTGGCCAGGAGATCGCCTAGGACCTGTGACGTGTCCTAGGCGATCGCCTACAGCAGCCACTTCCTGAAGGCGATTAAGCTTAGTCGCCTACAGGAAGGAGGAAGTGGGACAGGAAGTCCCACTCGTGCTGAAGCCCCCACTCCCCCCCCAAAAAAATTACATGCCAAATGTGGCATGTAAGGGGGAGAGGAGTGGGTTAAGAGGAAGTTCCAAATTTGGGTGGAACTCCTCTTTAACTTTTACCATTTAAGTTACACTGGCGGAAAATTTCTACCTAAGTGCCCGATCCACAAAGCACTTACCTAGAAATTTTCGGCCGTGTAACTTAAATGTCTCCGGCGCAAGGTGGTCCTCTTCTGCAGGGGGCGATGACAATTTAAATGAGGCGCGCTCCCGCGCCGGCCGTACTGCGCATGCTCGTGACGTCATTTTCCCGATGGGCAGCGCGCGAAATTACGTTACGCCGGGCTTTGTGGATTGCGACGGGACAATAAAGTTGCGTCGGGTAAAAAAAAAGTTACGCGCCGAAAAAAAAAAATCTAAATTTTAAAAAAATAGCGGCGATCGAAAAAAAGGTCTGTTTTTACAAGGTGTAACTAGTTTACACTTTGTAAAAGCATCCCTAATTTTACGTATGCAAACGTAAACTTACGCAGAAAAAACAAAGCTGAAAAGCTTTGTGGATCTCCGTAAGTCCTCATTTGCATACGCAAAGCGGCATTTCAACGCGAAATGCCCCCAGCGGCGGATGCGGTACTGCATCCTAAGATCTGACAGTGTAAGTGTCTTACAGATGTCAGATCTTCTGCCTATCTTTGGAAAACTGCTTCTTAGGATCAGTTCCAAAGATAGGCACAGGGATACGCAGGCGGAACAGCAGTTCCGCCTGCGTATCCCATTTGAGGATTTGGCCCATAGTTCTTGCGCTGAAACTTACGGCGGCGCAGTGTAACTGGGCCGGCGTAAGCCCGCCTAATTCAAAATAGGCTGGTTGGGGGCGTGTACTATGTAAAATAGTAGTGACCCCACGTTTTTGACGTTTTTAGCGAATGGCGCATGCGCCGTCCGTGGACGTATCCCAGTGTGCATGCTCCAAATGACGTTGACAAATCGTCACGTAAATTACGTCCAGCCCTATTCGCGAACGACTTACGCAAACGACGTAAAATTTCAAAACTCGGCGCGGGAACGACGGCCATACTTAACATTAGCTACGCCTCATATAGCAGGGGTAACTATACGCCAAAAAAAGCCTAACGTAAACGACGTAAAAAAATGCGCGGGCGGGACGTACGTTTCTGAATCAGTGTAAATACCTAATTTGCATATTCCTCGCGTAACTATACGGAAGCGCCACCTAGCGGCCAGCGTGATTATGCAGCCTAAGATACGACGGTGTAAGACACTTACACCAGTCGGATCTTAGGGATCTCTATGCGTAACTGATTCTCTGAATCAGGAGCATAGATACGACGGCCCGCACTCAGAGATACGAAGGTGTATCAGGAGATACGCCGTCGTATCTTGTTTCTGAATCCGGGCCTGTATCTATGAAGGAGCCAAGTTTGTCACACAGGCTAGACTACAAACAAGTTGTGCCTTTGTTCATCTCTTTTTTTGGTTTGATGGGACTAGCGGTGTATACAAGAAAGATAAGGATGTGTGTGCTTTCTTTTCAATTCACAGCAAGTGACAAGGACACTGCAGAAAGGTTTGCTGATACAGAGAGTCCAAACAGATAAAAATCATGTACACATTTAAAACAAAACATATACATCAATAACAGGAGCTTAAAAATATGGGGAAGAGCCCTCTCTATACCAATCTAGCATCACCAGAAATAGTACAGACCATGTGACCTAGTGCAGCACAGTAGACTAAGCATGTTACATAATTACACTGAGCTCCACGCTCCTAATCCTTCAATCTGCTGTTTGTCCCACAGCTAACTGCCTTTTGTGACCTTTGTCCTGATCCTGCATCTTCCTGTTATTCATGAGTCAGCCTTAGAGTAATCAATGGTGTAAATTCAACAAACCAGACATACAGGCAAAAAACTCAAAGGTAATTAGAGAAGCAGTATCAAAAAGTTGATTGGGCGAGTGAAATCATGTAGATAGATGTGTGCAACTTACATTCATTACCACTAAGCCCCAATGATTCATGACTAAGGCCTGGTTCACACCTATGCATTTTTTAGTGCGTTTTTAGAAACACACTACAGTCCATTTAATGGTTTCCTATGGGTCACGTTCACATCTGTGCAATTTTATGGAAAGGGCCAGGGACTTTTTTCTGGTTTTTGGTTCCATAGACTTCAATAGATCAAAGACGTGTATTGAAAAAATGAAAAATGCACCTGGAATCTGCAAACTGCAACCTGCATAAGTGTGAACCAGGCCTAAGGGAATGCAGATACTCAGGTGGACTTTACCTTTAAAACCCAAGACCACGAATATAAACCCAAACAACTAGACGACTACAATTTCTTTTGGAGTGGAATGGACAAAAGTACATTATAAATCATCAAATGGAACAACATATTATATATAACTTAGTTCATTATAGGTCCAAGGTCTTTCAAGGTACGTATAATCTAAAACTAGCTGTTTCTGCCACAGATGTCTATGTCAAGACCCCCAGCTGCTCCTATTTCGCCCCAGGGACAATTTACTACCATTTAAGAAAGGAACACCAATACATAAGATGAGCCCAAACCATCACTCTCAATAATTTTTCCAACCAGCACCACCTGATGTCGCGTACACACGATCATTTTTCGACATGTAAAAAACAACGTTTTTTTAAAATGTCATTTAAAATGATGGTGTGTGGGCTTCACATCATTTTTCAGGTTCTGAAAAACGACAAAAAAAAAATTTGAACATGCTGCATTTTTTAACGACGTTTTAAACTATGTCGTTTTTCGGGTTGTAAAAAATAATCGTGTGTGGGCTTAAACGACGTGAAAAACCCACGCATGCTCAGAAGCAAGTTATGAGAGCTCGTTCTGGTAAAACTACCGTTTGTAATGGAGTAAGCACATTCAACACTTTATAGTGCCGTTGTACGTGTTGTACATCGCTTTGCTAGAGCATTTTTTTTTTAACGATCGTGTGTGGGCAACGTCGTTTTAATGATGAAGTTGGAAAAACGTTGTTTTTTCTAGAGGCTGAAAAACTTTGTTTTTTACAAGCCGAAAAATGATCGTGTGTACGCGGCATGAGACCCTGCCAGCAGCCATGACTATTTTTATAAGAACCCAAAATTACACTGCCAGAATCTTAAAACCATAGCTCTAAATCATATGGACAACTACAGAAACCAAGAAAAGGGGAAGCAAATCAATTAGAGGAGGAACTCTGGTAATGCTCCAACTGATTCTTAAAAGTAGAGGTCCACCCTAACACTAAAATCCCTGTATATACAGACATGCACAATCTAACACTAACCTATCTAGCCCTGTAAAGAAAAAAATTGTGTAGCGCTACCCTCGAAGGAGCCGCTGGTTAGATTTGGGACGGCATGATTATGTTACCTCTGATGTGTCTAGGGGTGATGATGAAGTAGAAAATGGTAATGAGAGCGAATGACGGAATGTCCAGGCAACAGGGTGACGTTTTCTGTGCTTTTATTACTGGTCCAACATGACCAACAGTCAAACTCAAGGTAGATAGAATCTAGGCCTCTAAATGAGCAAAGCAGTCCTGCTTCAGGATAGTAGCTATTGTTTCGTCGCCACTCCAGCTGGAGTGGGTGTAGTGCCCCTGGACAGGTCCCTCTCACAGGCCTGGCAGCCAGGGAGTCACTCAGAACTTCTGGGAAGGAACAAGTCTCTGCCACCGACTTGGCTCTAATAGATTTAGGATTAGTAATGAGACCTCTGCCACAGGCCCAATACTCACGAACATGGACGATAGAGCGGATCCTCCCAGTAAACACAATTTCGCCTGAATCTTCCTCAGGTAGACTTGATAGCTTGGGGTCACCGACTGACAGTTTGCATCATACAACCTGTCAGTGTCTGGTTACCCAGATCCCCGATGGATCCCTATTGGATCACCTGCCTCCGGGTTCACCTCAGACCGACTCCCCACCAAACAGCACAACTCGCTTGGGATCTTCTTGATAAGAGGTGGGAGACCCAGTAAGTCACTGGGGCCCCTTTGCAGCATCAGTTGCTCCGGGCCATGAGGGCCCAGAGTCAGGAACTCCGCGTAGCACGTGCGCCCCGGCCTGGTAGGCCATTTTGCCGGGGGCCCATGATGTGCGCACACCCTGAAGGTGAGTGCCGCACCTGGAACCAGGAACGGGCAAAGCACCCCACAAAATGGCGCCTGTCACAGAAATACCCTCCCCCAGCATGCCCCGCGAGGGAAACACTCCTCTCATTGGCTGCTGGAGAAAGGCGCTCCGCCTGGACCCCTCTGGCGCCACCTGCTTTCCAAAGATGGGAAGATATCCTTGGAAACACACAATGATACCACAGGACAGTCCAGGGCTGAAAGCAGCCCAATTTAATAAATCAACACGGATGAGAGCAAGGTAACTTTCTCATCCCCCAACTAAATTTGACATAGCACCTGTACTGAAAAGTACACAGGCGCTACATTTGTATACATACCTTTTTTTTAAGCTGATTTGACTCAATCCCATGCTGAGCTGTCATCTGTGGCTTTGCTGTGGAGACGGGTGCAGAGGACACATCTGACAACAGAAGCTTACTAAGTCTATGGGTGACGCCTCTGCAGAACTTCCGCCACTGGAGACCAGAGTGGATCTGCTTCAAAAAAGTTATGTATACTGATTTCTTCCTTAGAGGGCTAGATAGGTTAGTGTTTGATCGTGGATGTCTGTAGATGCAGGGTGGTTAGTGTTAGGGTGGAATTACACTTTAAGCCAAGAACTTCCCTCCTATCAACCTCCAAGGACCCCCTCCCCAACCCTTGTACCCCACTAATCAGGTAAGAGCGTTTCCTTTTCTCCAATATAAACACTTTAAAGTGCTTCTTTTTAACCGTAGTGCATTTCCTGTCTGAAGGTAAAAAAAAGGTCTAGTAGTCGTATGCACCCCCCCCACCTCCCTATATATATACCTGAGTCATGTGTCTCCATCCAGTTCTGTGCCCATCTGCAGCATCGCTGGTCGACTCTGTCCTCTCCACACAGGACACAGAGGCAGCAGCGGGAGCCATAGACTACTGCTGCTGTCAATCAAATCATGTAAGGAGGGAGCGGAGGGTAGGACCAAGCTGCGCTGTGTTTGTCTACGGACAAGTAATTTGCTATGGGGCACCCACAGCAGAGAGCCCTGTCCGCAGACCCCAGAGAAAGAGGTAAGGTGCCACTCTGTCTCTGTGCAATACTTGCCTGCTTTGTGCAATGGCTTTGCACAGAGCAGCAAAGATCATCCCCTGGCACTCCAGGCCCCTCCCTTGAACCCTTTGTTCAAGCCTCCCCAAACATTTATCACCTCTCTAGCCACCTTCTGGACAACCACCTTCCAAGATATTAGCTGGAGTCTGATAAATATTCATAAATCAGTGGTTGACCCTACTATTTTTTTTCTGGAAGCTTCCTCCAGAAGCAGACAGGAATAATCAACCACTTCAACAACTGAACTCAGAGAAACCCCGACCAGACCAAAAAAAAAAGACAATTTCCCCGCTGAGTACAGTGAAGCCCAAAAAATAAACACATTTTCGGATGCCAGGCACCTGAATTACAGTGTTGGGGGTGTTTTCTGGAAGCACCTGATTAGAGCCATAGATGTTTTTTTTTTTGTGTTTTTCAAGCCCAGTCTCCGAAGGGAGGGGATCATGCTCTGCTTCAGTATGTCACAGTACATGTTGGCATTCATGGTTCCCTCAGAGAACTGTAGTTACCCAGTGCTGGCAGCACTCATGCAGCCCCAGACCATGTCACTCCCACCACCATGCTTGACTGCAGGGCCGCTGATAGGCCAGTACAGCTGGCCCTGTTGTACCGGGCCCGGCTAGCAGGGGGGCCCGGGCAGCCTCGACAGAACTAATTAATTTAATATAAAAAAAAAAATAAAAAATAAAAATCCACAGCCCTGACCGCTGGTCATCCGTCCGCCCAAATGCCACCCCCCCCCCCCACCCCCCGCTTTCTACGATTTTTTTTTTTTTTGTTTTGGCTGAGTACATTGCCTGCTTGTTCCGTTCGTAGGCGGCTGCAGGACGGGACTATTTCCTCTATTTCGGGCGCGGAAGAGTATCTCTTCTCTCTCCCGCGCCAGCTCCTCTGCAGCTCTGCTCAGTTTGCTGCTGAATCAAGTCCCGGCCAGCTTGTCCTTCCCTGGCGCCGCGGAGTGATTCTTCTCCCTCCGCTCTCTTGGCGCTGAGAGAGAAGAGAGAAGCAGCGGCAGTTGCAGAAAGAAAAAAAACTTTTCCAGGCAGCGAATCCAGGCAGGCAGACAGCACAGCAGCACAGCAGCACTACTACTACAGCCAAGGAGGAAGTGACTCTGTCCTGGGGACAGGAATCAGGATAACAGGTATGAATGTACTTGTTTGGGGGGGGGGGGGGGGGGGGGGGGTCACGAGTGGTAGCATTTAAGGAAAAGGTTTCACTGCAAATAGCCAGGTGAGTACAAAAAGGCATTGAACAGCAAAGGGGGTTCCATGATGGAGAACTATGAAATATGACTTTTCAAGTTAATAGTGCCAGAAATAAAGTTATCTTTAACTTAACTACGAGTTTTATTGTTGGTTTTTATTACAGCTTAAATACGTACAAATTAAATATATGGCGTAACAATTCATAGGTGAAGTCACACACTCTTCACCTAAAATTCTATTCCATAAGTCTTTTCTACTATAGGGGTTTTGAGTTTTCTAACATTTTAAAAGTGATGTATATACTGACGGAGTCTGATCAGTGCAGCCAGTCATCCCGGCACCATTGCCATATTGTGCTGCAGACAGTGCCACCCAATGACGCTAATGCCATAACGCATGTGCTACCTGCTGACAGTGCCACCCATGCGGCCAATGCCATATTGCGTTATGGCATTAGCGTCATGGGTGGCACTTTCTGCAGCACAATATGGCATTGGCCGCATGGGTGGCACTGTCTGCAGGTAGCACATACGTTATGGCCCATAAAGCATTTGCTGCCTGCAGGGACAGTGCCACCCACTGTTTCAAGGCGGGGTCTGGGGAGGTGCCAAGGGCGGGGCCAGGGGCGTGGCTGAAGGAGGGATCAGGGGTGGAGCTGAAGGGGGCCCCGTCAGGTATGCTGTACGGGGCCCCATGATTTCTATCAGCGGCCCTGCTTGACTGTAGGCAAGACACACTTGTCTTTGTACTCCTCACCTTGTTGCCGCCACACACACTTGACACCATTTGAACCAAATACGTTTATCTTGGTCTCATCAGACCACAAGACATGGTTCCAGTAATCCATATCCTTAGTCTGCTTGTCTTCAGCAAACTGCAGACTTTTTTGTGCATCATCTTTAGAAGAGGCTTCCTTCTGAGACGACAGCAATGCAGACCATGCAGACCAATTTGATGCAGTGTGCGGCGTATGGTCTGAGCACTGACATGCTGACCCCCCACCCCTTCAACCTCTGCAGCAATGCTGGCAGCACTTATATGTCTATTTCCCAAAGACAACCTCTGGATAAAATGCTGGGGTTAAAGTAGACACAGTGTCTGCATATCAGCAGGCTGCAGAGCTACAGAGCGTAGATTTGAAACAGAGAAACAGAGAAAACTGTTTTGGGAGCTTTCTCCGGATCTTGCTATTTCTGGATGGGGCTCTGTAGTTTGGAGATCCCTCAGAGTCTTGGGTGGGACAGGATCTCCAACCCTGTGTCCAGGTCTTGTGGACAGCCAGCCTGGAAGAGCTGATGGTTTGAGGGACGAGTACCTATAGTAGCAGTGCTGTTGAAGAGTAGCCAGGTGGGCTTGCATTTTCAGTTATGTCTGAATTACGTTTAAACCCCTGCGTGGGATTCCTGAGTGGACTTTTATTTGTATTTATTTAATAAACGTGGGCTACCAGGCCTTTAACTATAAACTCCTGGGTGATGTGGACTCACTACACGAAAACACATCTACCACTGAGCTGAACAAATCCTTGTGTCACAATTTATATATATATATACACACACACACACACTATTACCAAAAGTATTGGGATACCTGCCTTTACATGCACATGAACTTTAATGACATCCCAGTCATTGTCTGTAGGGTGCAATAGTTACCCTTTCCAGCTATAAAAGCTTCATCTCTTCTGGGAAGGCTGTCTATAAGATTTAGGCGTGTGTCTATGGAATTGTTTGACCATTCTTCCAGAAGCGCATTTGTGATGTCAGTCACTGATGTGGAGGAGAAGGCCTGGCTCGCAGTCTTCGCTCTAATTCATCCCAAAGGTGAGGACTCTGTGCAGGCCAGTCAAGTTCCTCCACTCCAAACTCACTCATCCATGTGTTTATGGACCTTCCTTTATGCACTGATCCAAATTATTTGGTGGAGGTGGGATTAAAGTGTTGGGTTGTTTTTCAGGGGTTGGACTTGGCCCCCAATTCCAGTAAAGGGAACGTTTAAGGTATCAGCATACCAAGACATTTTGGACTATTTCATACTCCCAACTTTGTGGGAATAGTTTGGGGGTGGCCCCTTCCTGTTCCAACATGATTGCGCACCAGTGCACAAAGAAGGTCCATAAAGACATGGTTGAGTGAGTATGAGGTGGAGGAACTTGACTGACCTGCACAGAGTCCTGACCTCAACCTGACAGAACATCTTTGGAATGAATTAGAGTGGAGACTACAAACCAGGCCTTCTTGTCCAAGATCAGTGACTGACCTCACAAATGCGCTTCTGGATGAATGGTCAAACATTCCTACAGACACACTCCTAAACCTTGTGGACAGCGTTCCCAGAAAAGTTGAAGCTGTTATAGCTGCAAAGGGTGGGCCAACTCAATATTAAACCCTTCAGACTAAGGCTGGGATGCCATTAAAGTTAATGTGCCTGTAAAGGCAGGCGCCCCAATACTTTTGGTAATATAGTATATATACATACAGTATATATAAAGTGGCACATACTTGTGAAGTGGAAGGAAAATGATAACTGGTTTTCAAAATTTGTTACAAATATGTGAAAAGTGTGGCATGCATTTGGATTCAGCCTCCTTCACTCTAATACCCCTAACTAAAATCTAGTGGAACCAATTTATTAATTACGTGACTTCGCAGTCTTCGCTCTAATTCATCCCAAAGGTGAGGACTCTGTGCAGGCCAGTCAAGTTCCTCCACTCCAAACTCACTCATCCATGTGTTTATGGACCTTCCTTTATGCACTGATCCAAATTATTTGGTGGAGGTGGGATTAAAGTGTTGGGTTGTTTTTCAGGGGTTGGACTTGGCCCCCAATTCCAGTAAAGGGAACGTTTAAGGTATCAGCATACCAAGACATTTTGGACTATTTCATACTCCCAACTTTGTGGGAATAGTTTGGGGGTGGCCCCTTCCTGTTCCAACATGATTGCGCACCAGTGCACAAAGAAGGTCCATAAAGACATGGTTGAGTGAGTATGAGGTGGAGGAACTTGACTGACCTGCACAGAGTCCTGACCTCAACCTGACAGAACAACTTTGGAATGAATTAGAGTGGAGACTACAAACCAGGCCTTCTTGTCCAAGATCAGTGACTGACCTCACAAATGCGCTTGGTTCCACTAGATTTTAGTTAGGGGTATTAGAGTGAAGGAGGCTGAATCCAAATGCATGCCACACTTTTCACATATTTGTAACAAATTTTGAAAACCAGTTATCATTTTCCTTCCACTTCAGTCACGTAATTAGTAAATAGAGTCCACCTGTGTGTAATTTAATCTCAGTATAAATACAGATGTTCTGTGAAGCCCTTAGAGGTTTGTTAGAGAACCTTAGTAAACAAACAGCATCATGAAGGCCAAGGAACACACCAGACCGGTTAGGGATAAAGTTGTGGAGAAGTTTAAAGCAGGGTTAGGTTATAAAAAAATATCCCAAGCTTTGAACATCTCACGGAGCACTGTTTAATCCATAATCCGAAAATGGAAAGAGTATGGCACAACTGCAAACCTACCAAGACATGGCCGTCCACCTAAACTGACAGGCCAGGCAAGAAGAGCATTAATCAGAGAAGCAGCCAAGAGGTGGTAACCCTGGAGGAGCTTCAGAGATCCACAGTTCAGGTGTGAAAATCTGTCCATGGGACAACTATCTGTTGTGCACTCCGCAAATCTGACCTTTATGGAAGAGTGGCAAGAAGAAATCCATTGTTGAAAAAAGCCATAAGAAGTCCCATTTGCAGTTTATGAGAAGCCATGTGAAGGACACATCAAACATGTGGAAGAAGTTGCTCTGGTCAGATCAGATCAAAATGTATCTTTTTGGCCTAAAAGCAAAACGCTATGTGTGGTGGAAAACTAACACTGCACATCACTTTGAACACACCATCCTCACCGTGAAACATGGTGGTGGCAGCATCATGTTGTGGGGATGCTTTTCTTCAACAGGGACAGGAAAACTAGTCAGAGTTGATGGGAAGATGGATGGAGCCAAATACAGGGCAAATTTAGAAGAAAACCCGTTATGCCCCATACACACAACCGGGTTTTCAGACGGGAAAACTGCGAGGAGAGCTTTTGGCCAGAAAAAAAATAAGAAAGAGACAGATGGAGCATACACACGATCGTGATTCCCAGGGAAAAAGTAGCAAGCAGGTTTTTGTTTTCCCCTCGAGGATTTCCGACTGACCTTTTGCCGTCGGGAATCCCGGTCGTGTGTACAGGGCAAAGACTTGAGACTGGGGCAGAGGTTTGTCTTTCAGCAGGACAACAACCCTAAACCCATAGCCAGAGCTACAATGGAATGCTTTATATCAAAGCATATTCATGTGTTAGAATTGCCCAGTCAAAGTCTAGACTTAAATCCAATTTAGAATCTGTGGCAAGACTTGAAAATTGCTGTTCACAGATGCTCTCCATCCAATCTGACAGAGCTTGTGCCATTTTGCAAAGAAGAATGGGCAAAAATGTCATTCTTTAGATGTGCAAAGCTGGTAGAGACATCCCCAAAAAGACTTGCAGCTGTAACTGCAGAAAAAGGTGGTTCTACAAAGTATTAACCCCTGGGGGCTGAATACAAATGCATGCCATACTTTTCACATTTTTTTTTAAAAATTTTTTTTTTAAAACATTTATCATTCCTATGGGATAATCCTAGCCTGCGCAAACTATAGACTATCCCGGATCAGATCCTGTGGCTTCAGCAGGGGGTGCGGTATCTATCTGACGTATACCATGACACTGTTTTGAAATAGTTCCAACAGCTTAAGGACGGATTCGGCCTCCCTAACTCCATGCATTATCGGTACCTCCAGCTCCGTCACACTCTTCAGGCGCAGTTTGGAGGGGTCTCTCCCAATGTGGATAGGCTGGATATTCTCTGCACTGTGCTGGAGACGGAAACTCGGAAGCTTATTTCGGAGTTCTACGCGTCGCTCCTTCGGCCTACGGCTACTACTTTGGCCTATGTGGGAGAGCTGGAGGATGACGAATGGGAGGACGCTTTGGAGACCAGCAAGAAAGCCTCAGTTAAGCTATCTGACCGCCTCACGCATCTTTACATATTGCACAGAACCTATTTGACGCCTAGCCAAATACAAACCTGATCATAATCCGTTATGCCCCAGGTGTGATAGTCCCTCCAGTACCTTTTTTCATCTCCTTTGGTCCTGCCCGGTTATACAGGACTATTGGATGCGCATTGTACAATTTATCCATGACAAGATGGGGTCCCCTCTGACGTTGTGCCTTAAGCAGTGTTTGTTGGGAATATTCCCGGACCCTAATTCGGATAAATACCACAAGGTGTTCCTTCAGGAGTCGCTGTTCATTGCCAGGCTGCTCGTGGTGTGGAGGTGGCTCCAGGTTGGGCCGCCTTCTCTCCGGGAGTGGATCTCTGCGGTCAATGGTGTATTGCCATATAAAAAGGAAATCTACGCTCACAGGGGCTGCCCCGCCAAGTATGGCAAGATCTGGGATATATGGATGGGAACCACTGCCACCTGTGACGATATCCCCACCTGAGTCTGATTTCACATAGCCTCATCCCCCTCTATGCCTAGCAGTGTGATGTGGACATGAACTGGTTTGGCCTTCCCGGCAACCCTGGACGGTAATTGGGCCCCCTGACATTCCATGCTCCTGATTGTGTGACAACTGTATGCATTTGACCTTGTTGTACCAGTGTTTTCCACTCCCTTTGAATTCAAGTATGTTCCATGTTTCACTTTTTGTATGTTCTAAGCATCGTTCTTGAATCATGTGTATGAAATGACTCTCTGTAAACCCTGTATGCCCATTTCTCCGCACAATAAAGCACAGTTTTTTTTTTGTAAAAAAAAACAAAAACATTTATAATTTTCGTTCCACTCCACAATTATGTGCCACTTTTTGTTGGTCTATCACATAAAATCCAAATAAAATACATTTAAATTTTTGGCTGTAACATGACAAAATATGGGAAATTTCAAGGAGTGTGAATACTTTTTCAAGGCACTGTGTATATATATATATATATATATATATATATATATATATATATATATATAAAAATAATAGTGGCAGCCATTGTAACTGCTGGGAAAATATAAATGCTCAATACAAAGTATGTACATATGTTTTAAGTGTCCATTGAAAGTCAGTGGTCAAATGATTATGCTCTTGCCTTATAAATTATGATATCTGCTCTGTCTGAATGCATTAAAGAAAATCACATCAAAGGAGGAAGTGGGTCAAGGGAAACCCATCATCTGCTATTTTGTTTGCTCTATTCAATTGTAATTTCATGTCTCAGATCTAGTTATTTCATTACCTCTAAATGGGAGCCACAGAACTGTCTGACAATCACCAGTCTGAATGGAAAAAGTGAAGTTCACACTGGGTCATACAAAGTGTATGGATATGTAAAACTGTCACAGGAGGACAGATTACAGAAATAATAGCATGAAATCTTATTAGTAAGACACCTTAGAGTGCATGCTATTATCCACTAATGCCGGGCTTATATTTACAAGGTCATGACGTACTCTGAAAAATAATCTCCTGCAGGCAAATCAGTCTACAGCTTTTCTTTTTTTCACAAATGAATAATGATCCCAATGTTAAAAATGGATACATCAAAATGTCAATGTGTAAGGTTTGGATTGTTTTCTTTTTCATTCAGTAAAATATGACAGTTCTGAGATTTGCAAGCTGTACAAAAAAAGCTTAACCCTTTCCCCCGCCACTGCCACGCGGCCCTTTAAGAGCTTCTGTATGCCAGGAGGCAGAGACAGATATTTGGGTCATGTGACCATTGTGATTGGCAGAAAGTGGGCCATACAGTGTGACCAAACCCCCGTATTTTTGAATATGTTCAGGTGTTTTTAACTAGCCTTGCAGGATAAATTTCATTTTTGCATGTGTGCGCTATAATCTGTTTTGTACTGTCTTTGGTCTTATAGCAGCACCATCTTAGATGTATAGCATTTTTAGGATGTGCCCCCCAAGTATGTTTTTGTATAGACTCTGACCTGGTCTCTTGGGCTGGAGCACCCCTCCCCCTCTTCATTACCTCACATTAGTGGCCACCAGTGTATAGGAAGAATCCCTTTAGTTCTCCCATATAGAGGAGTTTATCTCCCAAGGTTGAGACACAGGTTCTTTCATTCTATTAACAGGTTAGGACCCACTATTTCGGGGTACTTTGTCGCAGTAAGTGGGCTTAGCACTATATGACCATATAGTGTGACCAAACCCCCGTATTTTTGGATATGTTCAGGTGTTTTTAACTAGCCTTGCAGGATAAATGTCATTTTTGCTTGTGTGCGCTATAATCTGTTTCGTACTGTCTTTGGTCTTATAGCAGCACCATCTTAGATGTATAGCATTTTTAGGGTGTGCCCCCCAAGTATGTTTTTGCATTGTGATTGGCTGTCACAGCAGTCACGTGATTAGAAAGCTCCCGATCACAAGTATCAGGGCCGTCTTTAAGGCAGGGCAAAAGGGAAAGCTGCCCTGGGCCCCATCATTGTTGTGGGGCCCAAAGCAGCTGCCTCATACTTGCCAACTATCCTAGTTTAAATTCCCTTGAAGTTTTAGTCCTGTGTTGTGTCCCGATATCTCAGTGTGAAGTTCTGTTACTAATGCTGCCCAGCCCTGCCCTATTGCCACGTACAGATGACTCACATGCAGACCCTGTGTTTACATGTAAATAACCTGCATTAATATGTAAATAGCCACGGATGGGTGGCATTGATATGTAAATAAAGGTGGCATTCATATGTATATCATGCTCCCCTGAGGTCATATCCACTATTAGTTCTGCTGAATGCTGCCCACTGGGGAGGTAAAGGGGCATGCTTAAAAAGTCTTGCCTACGACTGTGGTCATTAAACCTAACATCAGTCTGTTCTGCAAAGGTAAGCAAATTGGAGATGGAACCCTCTTTCAAAATTACATGGTGCCACAGCACCCTGAATTTTGGTGCATGTGAATACACACATCTCAGCAGTTGCATGAGGGTGTCATTAACATCTACTGGCACTGCTGCGTATCTGCTAAAGGGCAGCATGTTTCTGTGGTGTCAGGAAAGCGATTTTGCATGCATTTCCGACACACACAAATGTGAATGTAGGCTAAATGTGTCAGTTGGTGGTCGGTGTAAATCTTCTCACTACATTGGGGCTTGGTGTACAATTCTTTCATTCACACTAGTTGCCAGTGTGAAGGTCCCCCTTACACTGGGGCTTACCGTGAATGCTCCTATTACATTAGTGGCCAGTGTAAATTCCCATTACATTGGTGGCCAGTGTAAATCCCCATTACATTGGTGGCCAGTGTAAATCCCAATTACATTGGTGGCTAATGTATATCCCATTACATTGGTGGCCAGTGTATATCCACATTAGGAGGCAGTCTGACTTCTCTGCTCCCCAGCTGATCCCGCACATAGACGCTACAGCTGCCAATAGGACTCCCCGCACAGCGGACGATCTCTGCACTCTTGAGCCAGAGTCTTATCCAGCGCATGCCATCCTAGTGCCGGGCAGGCACCCACAAAGTAAGGGGCCATTCAGCCACTTTGTTTTTATACATTTTTTTAATAAACAATAATGCACTATTAGCTCTCCTTTGTTTTTTGGTTGTTGGATTCCTGAGATACGATTGAGCCAATCACAGCAGTCTGAATAGATGGTGTTCAAGTGTGCAGGCACTTTAACCTGTTCAGCTCAGCAGACCATTCTTTTTAATTAAAAGGGTCCACACCTTCCGGTAAGAGCATTACTAGATCAGAACACATCGGGTGAAGCTGTAATAGATGGTGATGGCTGCATGAATATTCACCTCGTATCGTATGATCACTCATCCTATCGGGAAAATTACACTTAATGGACTGCAATAATTAGAGTGCTAAAGAGAGACACTTTAATATTTTCTTTTCACAGCATTTTTTGTGCATGTTCACGGGATCGTGAAATATACATTTTTTCAGCATTATATTCACAGTATCTAGTCTACCATATTGTCTTTATATAGTTATCTACATTATTGTGTTATTTTTGTTTCTTTTTTGCTAATTGTCACAGGAGTGTTTATTATATCTAATTTATTAGACCTACTGAGAGGTCCCTTCCGTGTGAGGGTATCTTTACCAGTGAGTCCATATTTCCCTAGCGCCCTCTTTCATACTTTTATATCCACATTACTTTGGTGATCAGTGTAAATCCCCATCACATTGGTGGTCAGTGTAAATCTCCATCACATTGGTGGTCAGTGTAAATCTCCATCACATTGGTGGTCAGTGTAAATCCCCATCACATTAGTGGTCAGTGTAAATCCCCATCACATTAGTGGCCAGTGTAGAAACTCCTCTTTATATTGGTAATATTAAGTACAGAGCGTACCTGGTAGTAGAGCCTGACTTGTAGGAGGAGACCTCTCTTACAACCATGGCTCAGGAGTCACTGGAGTGGGGACAGTGAGCTTGGGAGTGCAGCAAGGTAGGAGTGCCTGGGGTAGTTATAGTAGCCTGGGCAGCGGTACTGCATACTGCTTTGGCCTGAATTGTGCTTGTTTTGTGAGACAACACTCGCAAACCGAGTCACGATTTTTTAAAATACAGTGGTTGCATTGCGAAACACTCGTTAACCGCGTTACGCGCAATCCGAGGTTCCACTGTATAAGGTTCCCCGCTGAATGTAAAAAAAAAAAGAATTGCCAGGAATAAAAAAATCTGGAAAAAAACAGCATTGGGTCCCCCCCAATCCATACTAGGCCCCTCAGGTCTGGTATAGATTTTGAGGGGAACCCCATGGCAAATCCATACCAGATCCTTATCTGAGCATGCACCCAGCAGGTCAGGAAACAGAGAGGATGAACGAGCGACCCCCTCCTGAACTGTACCAGGCCACATGCCCTCAACATGGTGGGGGGGGGGGTTTGGGGCAAAGCACCTTGTCCCCGTGTTAATGAGGACAAGGGCCTCTTCCTCACAAACCTGGCCGGTGGCTGGTGGTTGTGGGGATCTGCAGGTGGGGGGCTTATCGATATCTGGAAGCCCCGTTTAACGAGGGGGCCCCCAGATCCCACCCCCCATGTGAATAAGTATGGGGTGCATAGTACCCCTACTCATTCACCAAAAAAAGTGTAGTGTAAAAAAATGACAGTAGGCAGTTTTTGACAAGTCCTTTATTTTAAAAAAGAAAAAAAAATGGTCCACTCCTGCTCCGCTGTCTGACAGTTCTGAAATAACTAAGGAGTGGGGTCACCAGCTGATGTCACATAGTGGCCCCACCCCCTTGTGACATTGTGGGCCCAGCATGTAGTTTAGTATTTATTTTAAAAACTGGGCTCAGTAAACCAATATAAAAAGAAAATATCCAAAAACTCACAAAGATGACTGCCACATGCAAAGCTCCACCCAACACGTTGCGATGCTCTAGAGCAGTGGTTCTCAACCTGGGGGTCGGGACCCCCTTGGGGGTCAGAAGATAATTTGCCAGGGGTCACCGAATCCTGGGCTGTTCCTGAAGCCCGCACCACTCTCCCAGACTTTTTGCAGCCACCCAGCAGGGCTTTCCCTGGAGCCTGTGGCTGCCCAGCTGGGTTGTTTCTGGAGCCCACGGCCGCCCACTCAGCCTCTTCGCAGCTGCCCATTCAGTTCACAGCATGGCTGGGGGGCAGAGACTTGAGGTCAGCTGACTGGTGAGGAATGTGAAGTGGGATGGGCTAGAGGAGACCCCATCTCCTGATTTCGGCATAGGTGTCACTGATGCGAGAAACCACAAAGTCAGAGACACAGTGAAGCCGGAGACACAGCGAGTGTGATTATAGTTGCCATTAAAAGGACTCAGGGAGTGCTACATGTCTGTGGTTTAGGTGCAAATTACTTGTCATGCCTTGGGTGCTGACAACCCATGCTACAAAAATAATTTTACTGTTAGGGGTCCCCACAACTTGGGAAATGTTATCAATGGGTCATGGCACTAGAAGGTTGAGAACCACTGCTCTAGAGCATGAAACTTGTTGGGTGGAGACACATCCACATTTTTTATAAGTTTAACATTTACTTTATTTTAAAAGAAAAACACAAATTTGTCACATGATATATAGATGAACTTAATTATATATTACTTACACACTAATGCTTCATGTTATTTAAAGGAACAGATATTATTTATTAGTTTTGCTTTTGAATTGCATGTATACCATTCACACAATATTGTCTCTTGTCATTTAAAGTGATAGTAACCATTTATTCACTTGGATTCTACGTAACAAACTCCTTGGGTTTGGCTTGAATTTCAGCTTTTTTTTAGCTTTCAGTTTTTGTTATGTACTACTGTATATCACAGTCATATCAAAGATAAAGGAATCCTCAAAAATGTAAATGACAGCACATAAAAGAAAAAGACGTGCACTATGTAATTAACCACTTGCTTACTGGGCACTTAAACACCCCTCCTGCCCAGAGCAATTTTCAGCTTTCAGCGCTGTCACACTTTGAATGACAATTACTCAGTCATGCAACACTGTACCCAAATTATTTTTTTGTCCTTTTTTTCCCACAAATAGAGCTTTCTTTTGGTGGTATTTGATCACCTCTGGGTTTTTTATTTTTTGCGCTATTAATGAAAAAAGACCGAAAATTTGGAAAAAAAATGATTTTTTCTTAGTTTCTGTGATAACATTTTGCAAATTATTAATATTTCTTCATAAATTTTGGCCACAATTTATACTGCTACATGTCTTTGATAAAAATAACCCAAAATTTTTGGAAATTATTTGGTCTGTGTGAAAGTTTTAGAGTCTACAAGCTATAGTGCAAATCATAAAAAATTGTCACATCTGATCACACCTGATGTACTGAAGGCCTATCTCATTTCTTGGGACCCTAACAAGCCAGGAAAGTACAAATGCCCCCAAAATAACCCCTTTTTGGAAAGTAGACATTCCAAGGTATTTATTAAGAGGCATGGTGAGTTATTTGAAGTTGTGTTTTTTTCCCACAATTCTTTGCAAAATTAAGATTTTTATTTTTCATTTAAAAAATTTCTCAAAATTGTCATTGTAATAGCTTATTTCTCTCACATGGCATGTGCATACCACAAATGACACCCCAAAATACATTCTGCTACTCCTCCTGAGTAAAACGATACCCCATGTGTGAGACTTTTTCACTGCCTGGCCACATACGGAGGCCCAACATGCAGGAAGCGCCATCAGGGGTTTTAGGAGCATAAATTGCACATCTAACTAGTTGACTACCTATTACACTTTTGAAGGCCCTGGAACACCAGGACAATGGAATTACCCACAAAATGACCCCATTTTGGAAAGCTAATACCCCAACGTATAATCTATGAGGCATAATGAGTCTTTTGAACGGTTTATTTTTTTCCAGCAGTTTTTGGAAAATGTGGAAAAAAAATGAAAACGCATTTTTTTTACACAAAGTTGTCCATTGATAAGATATTTCCAACACATAGCATGTACATACCACAAATGACACCCCAAAATACATTCTGCTACTCCTCCTGAGTAAAACGATACCCCATGTGTGAGACTTTTTCACTGCCTGGCCACATACGGAGGCCCAACATGCAGGAAGCGCCATCAGGGGTTTTAGGAGCATAAATTGCACATCTAACTAGTTGACTACCTATTACACTTTTGAAGGCCCTGGAACACCAGGACAATGGAATTACCCACAAAGTGACCCCATTTTGGAAAGCTAATACCCCAACGTATAATCTATGAGGCATAATGAGTCTTTTGAACGGTTTATTTTTTTCCAGCAGTTTTTGGAAAATGTGGAAAAAAAATGAAAACGCATTTTTTTTACACAAAGTTGTCCATTGATAAGATATTTCCAACACATAGCATGTACATACCACAAATGACACCCCAAAATACATTCTGCTACTCCTCCTGAGTAAAACGATACCCCATGTGTGAGACTTTTTCACTGCCTGGCCACATACGGAGGCCCAACATGCAGGAAGCGCCATCAGGGGTTTTAGGAGCATAAATTGCACATCTAACTAGTTGACTACCTATTACACTTTTGAAGGCCCTGGAACACCAGGACAATGGAATTACCCACAAAGTGACCCCATTTTGGAAAGCTAATACCCCAACGTATAATCTATGAGGCATAATGAGTCTTTTGAACGGTTTATTTTTTTCCAGCAGTTTTTGGAAAATGTGGAAAAAAAATGAAAACGCATTTTTTTTACACAAAGTTGTCCATTGATAAGATATTTCCAACACATAGCATGTACATACCACAAATGACACCCCAAAATACATTCTGCTACTCCTCCTGAGTAAAACGATACCCCATGTGTGAGACTTTTTCACTGCCTGGCCACATACGGAGGCCCAACATGCAGGAAGCGCCATCAGGGGTTTTAGGAGCATAAATTGCACATCTAACTAGTTGACTACCTATTACACTTTTGAAGGCCCTGGAACACCAGGACAATGGAATTACCCACAAAATGACCCCATTTTGGAAAGCTAATACCCCAACGTATAATCTATGAGGCATAATGAGTCTTTTGAACGGTTTATTTTTTTCCAGCAGTTTTTGGAAAATGTGGAAAAAAAATGAAAACGCATTTTTTTTACACAAAGTTGTCCATTGATAAGATATTTCCAACACATAGCATGTACATACCACAAATGACACCCCAAAATACATTCTGCTACTCCTCCTGAGTAAAACGATACCCCATGTGTGAGACTTTTTCACTGCCTGGCCACATACGGAGGCCCAACATGCAGGAAGCGCCATCAGGGGTTTTAGGAGCATAAATTGCACATCTAACTAGTTGACTACCTATTACACTTTTGAAGGCCCTGGAACACCAGGACAATGGAATTACCCACAAAATGACCCCATTTTGGAAAGCGAACACCCCAACGTATAATCTATGAGGCATAATGAGTCTTTTGAATGGTTCATTTTTTTCCAGAAGTTTTTGGAACATGTGGAAGAAAAATGAAAACGCATTTTTTTTACACAAAGTTGTATGTTTCTAAGATATTTCCAACACATAGCATTTAGATAGCAAAAATTACACCCCAAAATACATTCTGCTACTCCTCCTGAGTACAACAATACCACATGTGTGAGACTTCTACATAGCCTGACCACATACAGAGATCCAACATGCAAGGAACACCGTCAGGTGTTCCAGAGACACATAGTATGCACATACCAAGAATTACACCTCAAAATACATTATGCTGAGCAAAGCGTAAACAAAAGATTACCTGTGGTAATAGTAGCGCAGTTCTACAGCAGGATAGCACTGGTTCAGGCAGCAGGCAGGGACTTGGTCAGCAACGTCCAGGCAGGGATACTGTCCCGTCAGGGTTAGTGCAGGTGGTCAGTTCATGCAACAGGCAGAGGCATGATGGCATAGGTCCTACAGGCAGCAGGCAGAAGTAGGGCCTCGTTCAGGACAGAATGGGGACAGGGGTAGAGGCTTCTCCCACCCAAATCTCTTTGAAGCCTCCGGGCAACCAGACCCTAATCTAGGATGAGAAAACAAAAAAGTTTTCTTCATCCAGAAAAACTTTTCTGGCGCCCCTCACATATGTGAGACCCCTGTGTTCCCACTAGTTCAGTAGCAGGGTACAAGATCAGTCCATGAGGCAGGCAAAAACATGGTCAAACAGTCCGAGGTCAGTTCCAGATCAGGCAGAGGCAGTACAGAATCGTTAGGCAGAAGAATGGTCGAAAAAACAGTCCAGGGTCAATTCCAAATCGGGCAGAGGCATTACAAAATCGTTAGGCAGAATCGTGGTCAAAAAACAAGCCGGGGTCAGTTCCATATCGGGCAGAGGTATTACAAAATCATTAGGCAGAATCGTGGTCAAAAAACAAGCCGGGGTCAGTTACAGAGCAGGCGGTGGCATAAGGGGTGTGAAGGTGTGTGAAGGCAGGAACGGAGGATTAATACTTTAGTTTGGTGTGGTAACGGCGAAAACAGTTAATTATACAGAGGCCTGGTTGGGAAGGACAATCCACACAATGGAAAGATGTGTCTCGTCTGACTCCATCACTGGCGCATACCTTGCATTTTTTTTGACGTCGTCGGCCTGTTTCTGTGGGAGGGATTTTATCGGGAAAATGACGTTCGGCGAGACGACTTAAAACATCAGATCGGATGGTTTGGGGTGGGCCGTTCGGGAAAATAAGGGCAGTGATAAGGTCCTCTTGGTAGCCAAGGAACTGTTTGGGGTTTTGGGTGGAGTTGCTGTAAATTACATAAGAATTGTATATGGCCAATTGAAAAAAATAAATGGCAACTTTTTTGTACCAATGGTACGTTCTTCTTGTAGCAAGATAGGGTTCAAGCATCTGGTCGTTGAAGTCGACCCCCCCCATAAACAAATTATAGTCCTGGATGCAAGTGGGCTTTCGGATGGTGGTGCCACGCCTTCTGCGGGTTTCAACGACGGTATCATTATGGATGGAAGATAGCATGTACACGTCTCTTCTGTCCTTCCACTTCACCGCCAGAACCGCATTGTTACGCAGACTTGCTGATTCTCCTCTTTTCAGCGTTGTGTTCACCAGGCTTTGAGGAAAGCCTTTCCTATTGTTTCTGACGGTGCCACAAGCCGGGGTCTGCTTCCGGTGCAGGTTGTGGAACAGGGGAAGAGAGGTGTAGAAATTATCTACGTATAGATGATAGCCTTTTTCCAATAGGGGGTTAATGAGTTCCCAAACAATTTTGCCACTTGATCCCAAGTAGTCTGGGCAATTAGGGGGATTGATCTGGGTGTCCTTGCCTTCGTATACTCTGTAGGCATACAGGTATCCTGTGACTCGGTCACACAATTTGTAGACCTTCACGCCATAGCGGGCTCTTTTGCTGGGCATGAATTGTTTTATTTGGAGTCTGCCACTAAATTTAACAAGCGATTCATCCACACAGATGTGTTGGTCCGGGGTATATAATTGGGGGAATTTTTCTGAAAAATAATTCAGTAAGGGCCGAATTTTGAAAAGTCTGTCATGTTCTGGATGATTTCGGGGATGGCTCTGGGTATTGTCGTTGAAATGTAAGAATCTCATTATGGCAAAGTATCGGGATCTGGGCATTACGCTGGAGAAGATGGGCATGTGGTAGATCGGGTTTTTGGACCAAAAGGCACGGTAAGTGTTTTTTGGGTTGAGTCCCATACAAAATGTTAGGCCTAAAAAAATTTTAAACTCCTCCACCGTAAGGTCTCTCCACTGGAAGGGACGGGCATGGTATGACGTGGGATTATTTGCAATAAATTGCTGTGCAAATCGGTTGCACTGGGCCACAATTTCGGATAGCATGTCTTCTGTGAACATTAGATTGAAATAATCAATTGGGGTGAAATTCTCCGTGTTCACTTGGATTCCTGGCTGGGCCGTGAAAGGGGGAATGTTGGCTTCTCCTGAAGTAGCAGGAAGCCACAAGGGGTTCTGAAGGGCATAGGGAAGGCTGGCATGGGTCCTGGAAGTTTGTTGCCGAGGCACTGCGGTGCTGGCGGATGGCCCTGCAGTGCTGGCGGATGGCCCTGCAGTGCTGGCGGATGGCCCTGCAGTGCTGGCGGATGGCACTGCGGTGCTGGTGGATGGCACTGCCTCCTCACTAGAACGCCTTCGTTTAGCCGGCCGGCTATCTTCCTCCTCTGAGTCACTCAGTGTTCCGCTACTGAGGGCGGGCTCATAATTGACGTCCAACTCAGAATTTGAATTTGAAAGGGACTCTGAAAGAGAGAGCTCCCCGTTGCTCTCGTCGGGGGCAGAAATGATTTGGAATGCCTCCTGAAGGGAATAGGACCTTTTGGACCTTTTGGACATGGTTGCTGATGCAACTGCACAGGTGTGTGCTAAGCCTTCACTGATGGGCACTGATGAGGTGGAGAAGATCGGCACTGATAAGGTGGAGCAGATGGGCACTGATTGGCGGAGCAGATGGGCACTGATGAGACGGCACAGATGTGCACTGATAATGCTGCACAGATGTGCACTTATAATGCTACACAGATGGGCACTGATTGGCACAGGTGGGCACTGAGGTGGCACTGATGTGGCGGCACAGATGGGCACTGATGTGGCGGCACAGGTGGGCACTGATGTGGCGGAACAGGTGGGCACTGATTGGCAGCACAGGTAGGCACTGATAATGCTGCACAGATGTGCACTAATAATGCTGAACAGATGTGCACTGATAATGCTGCACAAATGGGCACTGATTGGCACAGGTGGGCACTGATGTGGCGGCACAGGTGGGCACTGATGTGGCGGCACAGGTGGGCACTGATGTGGCGGCACAGGTGGGCACTGATGTGGCGGCACAGATGTGCACTAATTGGCGGCACAGATGTGCACTGATTGGCGGCACAGGTAGGAACTGATTTGGCGGCACAGGTGGGCACTGATGTGGCGGCACAGGTGGGCACTGATGTGGCGGCACAGGTGGGCACTGATGTGGCGGCACAGGTGGGCACTGATGTGGCGGCACAGATGGGAACTGATGTGGCGGCACAGATGGGAACTGATTGGCGGCACAGGTGGGAACTGATTGGCGGCACAGGTAGCAACTGATTGGCGGCACAGGTAGCAACTGATTGGCGGCACAGGTGGGCACTGATTGGCACTGATGAGGTGGCAAAGGGATGGCACTGTATGTTCAACACGGATGGCACTGGGATGGCACTGGGATGGCACAGGGATGGCACTGGGATGGCACTGGGATGGGCACTGGGATGGGCACTGGGATGGGCACTGTAAACGGGCACTTTTTTTCACAGTAATTTACAGTAATCAGACCTTCTCTCTCCTCACACGCGCTGTCTGTGTGAGGAGGGAGAGGCGGCAATGAGAGATGATCTCATATGTTTACATTTGAGATCATCTCTCATTGGCCACACAGATCGCATCGCAAACGGCCACTCTGATTGGCCGTTTGCGGCGATCTGTAATTGGCTGTGTCCAGGGGACACGGCCAACACAGAATTTCCCCGCAGCGCGCTCGGGAGCGCGCGCGGGGAACGAACAAACAGGAGGATGTCAAATGACGTCCTCTTGGATTTTGAGGCCCGCGCTGAAGCCGTCATTCGGCTATAGCGCGGGCCGGAAGTGGTTAATGAGGATTATCTGGGGAGCTTTGACTTCTAGGGACTGGTGTTTACGTCAGTGATTTACCCAATGGAAATTCTAAACATGACACTGACAGGTGCTGAGTCATAATCTCACATACAGGCACCTGGGATTCATCACTCATCACCCTGAACAGGAATGTACATACATATGATACATACACAGGTCTCCTGCAGCCTTAAAGGAGAAGTACAGTCTAAGCTCCTAGAAAGCTAGTAGAAGCATTTGCAGCACACAAAAACATATGTGATGGTTGCAGAGTGCACCAGTATTACTTTTACATTTGTGATTGGTCATCACAATGATCACAAAGTACACATTGACGGCTTGGTTAGCAGCCAATAATAAGTAACTTGGCTGCCCAGGGGTGATTTCTGAAGATTGTAAATAGTACTCTAGAACTAGCTGAAGCTGATCCTGCTCCTGCTTGAAAACCTCCTTCAATCTGCAGGCTGCAGCGCTGATCATTGTATTCTAATGCCGCGTACACACCATCACTTTATGTGATGAAAAAAAACGACGTTTTAAATCATGAAATAAAACGACGTTTTTGAAACTTCATTTTCAAAAACGACGTTGCCTACACACCATCGTTTTTTCAAAATTCTCTAGCAAAGCGCGGTTACGTTCAGCACTCTTTTCCATTGAAGCTAGCTTCATAACTTGCTTCTGAGCATGCGCGGGTTTAAAAACGTCGTTTTGCCCACACACTATCATTTTAATTGACACAAAAAACAACGTTTTGAAAAACGACACAAAAAATTCAAGCATGTTCGAATTTTTTTTTTGTCGTTTTTCAGAAGACATAAAACAACGTTTTCCCCACACACGGTCATTTTAAATGACGTTTTCAAAAACAACGTTTTTTTTTCATCACAAAAAACGACCGTCTGTACGCGGCATCACAGTAGAGAAGTCCTGCTGTCAGAGTACAATAGAACAGAGGTGGGATTCCTCCATCTACCTTGTTTGAGTGGATGCAGGGGTCTGTTCAACCTGCTGGAAAAAAATAATAATAGTGCACCAGTACTTGTAGTCATGTAAATAATCCGATACCTAAAACCAATGTATTGAATGGTTTGCGCAAAAGTTATAGCAACTACAAAATAGGGGATAGATTTTTTTAATTTTCTTTCTTTTTTTTTTACTAGTAATGGAGGCAATCTGATTTTTATCAGGACTGCAAAATTATGGCGGACACATCGGACACTTTTAACACATTTTTGGGACCATTGGGATTTATACAGCGATTAGTGCTGTATGTCCCTTTTTCATCCGCAAACGGATGGATGGATGAAAAAGCGGACATACGTCCGGACGTGTGAAAGGGGCCTTAGTGAATAGCCTTCACGGACTTATGTAAACAAAATTATTTACTTTGACACTATGTAATCCTTCTCAAAACAAACAGACCTTCTTCTTTACACCCTTAAATGCATAAATAAAAATGTTATATTATGCACAGCTTGACAATACAATCAAGGCTTATTTTAAATTTAGAAAGTGTTGGCATTTAGCTTTTTAAAGAAAAACAAAATTTGTGTATGTCTCTTAACCACTTGACCACTGGGCACTTAAACCCCCTTCCTGACCAGACCAATTTTCAGCTTTCGGTGCTCTCACAATTTGAATGACAATTACTCAGTCATACAACATTGTACCCATTTGAAATTTTTGTCCTTTTTTTTCACACAAACAGAGCTTTCTTTTGGTGGTATTTGATCACCTCTGGGTTTTTTATTTTTTGCGCTATAAAAGAAAAACGACTGAAAATTCTGTAAAAAAAAAAAAAAAAAACTTGTTTCTGTCATATTAGCAGGTTATTTCTCACACACAGCATATGCATACCACGAATGACACCCCAAAACACATTCTGCTATTCCTTCCGAGTATGGCGATGCCACATGTGTGCGACTTTTACACAGCGTGGCCACATACTGAGGCACAACATGCAGGGAGCACCATCAGGCGTTCTGGAGCACCCAGACCAGTTCTGACATTTCTCTCCTACATGTAAAAATCATCATTTATTTGCTAGAAAATTACATAGAAACCCAAAACATTATATATGCTTTTTTAGCAAAGACCCTAGAGAATACAATGGCGGCCGTTACAACTTTTTATCTCGCATGGTATTTTCGCAGAAATTTTTTGAACGCGTGTTTTTAAAAAAAAAAAAGTTTTGTGCTTAAAAAAAAACAAAACAGTAAAGTTAGCCCAATTTTTTTCATAATGTGAAAGATGAAGTTACGCCGAGTAAATAGATACCCAACATGTCACACTTCAAAATTGCGCATACTCATCGAATGGCGCCAAACTTCGCTACTTAAAAATCCCCATAGGCGACGTTTTAATTACTTTTATTGGTTACATGTTTTTAGTTACAGAGGAGTTCTAGGGCCAAAATGATTGCTCTCGCTCTAACGTTCGCAGAGATACCTCACATGTGTAGCTTGAACACCGTTTTCATATGTGGGCGGGACTTACGTATTCGTTCGCTTCTGCATGCGAGCACATGGGGACAGGGGCACTTTAAAAAAATAAATAACAATTATTGTTCATTTTACTTTATTTACTTGATTTTGACACTTTTTTCCCCAAAAATACATTTTTTTATCACTTTTATTCCTATTATAAGGAATGTAAACATCCCTTGTAATAGGAATATAGCATGACAGGTCCTCTTTACAGTGAGATACGGGGTCAATAAGACCCCACATCTCACATCTTGGCTGGGAAGACTGCAGAGTGTCGCGCAGTGTATTGCAGAGTATCGCACAGGGTATTGGGGTATTGCAGAGTATCGCGCAGGGTATTGCAGAGTATTGGGGTATTGCAGATTATCGCGCAGGGTATTGCAGAGTATTGGGGTATTGCAGAGTATTGGGGTATTGCAGAGTATGGGGGTATTGCAGGGTATTGGGGTATTGCAGATTATCGCGCAGGGTATTGGGGTATTGCAGAGTATTGCGCAGGGCATTGCAGAGTATTGGGGTATTGCAGAGTATTGCACAGGGTATTGGGGTATTGCAGAGTATCGCGCAGAGTATTGGGGTATTGCAGAGTATTGCGCAGGGTATTGCAGAGTATTGGGGTATTGCAGAGTATTGCGCAGGGTATTGCAGAGTATTGGGGTATTGTAGAGTATTGCGCAGGGTATTGCAGATTATTGGGGTATTGCAGAGTATCGCGCAGAGTATTGGGGTATTGCAGAGTATTGCGCAGGGTATTGCAGAGTATTGGGGTATTGCAGAGTATTGCGCAGGGTATTGCAGAGTATTGGGGTATTGTAGAGTATTGCGCAGGGTATTGCAGATTATTGGGGTATTGCAGAGTATTGCGCAGGGTATTGCAGAGTATTGGGGTATTGCAGAGTATTGCGCAGGGTATTGGGGTATTGCAGAGTATCGCGCAGAGTATTGGGGTATTGCAGAGTATTGCGCAGGGTATTGCAGAGTATTGGGGTATTGCGCAGGGTATTGCAGAGTATTGGGGTATTGCAGAGTATTGCGCAGGGTATTGCAGAGTATTGGGGTATTGCAGAGTATTGCGCAGGGTATTGCAGAATATTGGGATATTGCAGAGTATTGCGCAGGGTATTGCAGATTATAGGGGTATTGCAGAGTATTGCGCAGGGTATTGCAGATTATAGGGGTATTGCAGAGTATTGCGCAGGGTATTGCAGATTATAGGGGTATTGCAGAGTATTGCGTAGGGTATTGCAGATTATAGGGGTATTGCAGAGTATTGCGCAGGGTATTGCAGATTATAGGGGTATTGCAGAGTATTGCACAGGGATAGCTGAGCTGGGATGGATGGATGGCTGGATCTGTGACTGCAATAGTCACAGATCCAGCCACAGCGCTGCTGCTGACACCCGCTCCCCCCCTCTCCTCTCACACTGTACCGAATGGTATAGAGAGGAGAAGGAGGAACCGGCGTCATCAAATGACGCCGGTTTGTTTACAAGTGATCGCTCCGTCATTTGACGGAGCAATCACGTGGTAAACGGCCGATATCAGCGGCAATTTACGCGATCCGTGTCTTCTAGACCCGGCGCTCACGGATGATTCCAGGAGCGCGCCCCAGGGCGCGCGAGTGGAGGATTCTGGGAGGACGTCCCAGGGACGTCCTGTCAGAACAACTCGACCGCGCTTTTAGCAGTAAAATGCCTATGGCGCAGTCGGCAAGTGGTTAATATTTGAAATATAATTATTTCATACTGCAGTTAAAAATAATATAGCTTCAACATATATTTCAATGGTTTTAGTAATTGACATGTAAAAACAATTCAATTACCAAAAAGGTAAAATAAATAAACTAATACGTTACCAGAATTTAAGAGTTCTTATTTCAACCCCCTACATCTTTGCGTTTGAAGATCTCCTTCCAGCTTCAGTCTCCCGAGAGATAGAAAGGTATCGAGAGATTTCCGACAGATCACATTCTTTCAGGTTTTCTTTCTCCTCAGATCTCTCTGAGGTGTTCCTTCAGAGATCTTTTCAGAGAGAGCGTTCCCTACTGCTATATCAGCTGCTACTTTTATCTTACTCCCAAAAGTAGGTTTGTGTGTCACAGCTATGTAAATTATTACATCAAGTGACAATGTGATTGGGTAGGTTATCATAGCAACTAAATAGACGCCATCTTGAATAATTAAGTATTTTCATCACCAGAGGGCAGTAGCGTATTAGAAATAATTTCTAATATTATTTCCATTCGAGTCAAAGACAATTCGGGATGCACTGTGATTTAAGCTCCACAAAACACAATTAATTGTCAAAAACTGTCAAAACACGTGTCAAGTTATTCAGACACTCTGGCTCTTGGCTCAGATTTATACCTTGGGAAAGTTTATCCCACATATTGCTAATATTAGTAACATTCCCCCGAGATTGAAGTCATTTGGTTGACAAATACAGCTTCTAAGATCCTTCACACTTTTCATAAGATATTATATTTGTAACTTTCTAATAATAATAATATTTATGTATTAGACAGGTTTATACATGAATTGCTAATACAGATACATTGTTAAGGTATACCATACAACAGTTATTGTGAATAAGCCCTTTGGTTTCGAGACATTACTATGGGCTCATGTCTCCTTTATCTATACACAGTCTGTGAAAGTCTGTATCAACCCCCTTTATCTATAGATGTCAAACCTTTGATCTATAACCTGGGATACTGGTATAAACAGATTCCTTGTGTTCAAAAGCTTTGAATTATAACCTAGGATAAAGATACAGAAAAAACAATTCCTTGTAAGACTTCTAGTGAATACAGAACATAACTCTCTTAACATTGTCTATTCATGGGCTATGAACTAATTTCAACTTTAGAGGGAAAATGGCTGTCCTCTCGTTCATAATATACATGAATATGAAAAATATACAATATGGGACTTTATATGTATATGAATATAAATTCTTTTAACCCCAAATGTTCTGACAGTGCTATAAAAATGCACTGGTTACTGTGTAAATGTCAAAATTGAGTTGGCTTTACTTGAACCTATGGCCTATAAGCTGGAAAAATTGAGTTGGCTTTACTTAAAACTATAGTTATAGACAAGATAAGGTATGTATTTCTAACGTAAAGTGGTTGTAAACCCTTAGTGAAAAACACAATAAAAAAATCCTGCAAGACAAAGGCATAATGAGCTAGTATGCATAGCATACTAGCTCATTATGAATTACTTACCTGAGATCAAAGCCCCTGAGGCCGTCCTTGCACACCGATCTGGCGGCAACATACTTTCAGGTATCGCGGCTCTGGCACTCTGATTGGTCAGAGTCGCAATGACTTCATGACGCATGCGTGCAGGAGCCGCCGGTAACTGCACACAGACTGAAGCAACGGCACATACATTGGCACATGCAGGGGACAGGGGATATCTCCTAAACCAGACCCCTGGTGTCTCTCCTTCCTCTTGATAATACCCACAGATTCTCTATGGGGTTGAGATCAATCAAGCACAGTGATACCATGATCATTAAACCAGGTATTGGTACTTTCGGCAGTGTGGGCAAGTGCCAAGTCCTCCTGGAAAATGAAATCAAAATCTCCATAAAGCTGGTCAGCAGAGGTAAGTGTGAAGTGATCTAGAATTTCTTGGTAGAGGACTGCCATGACTTTGGACTTGATAAAACACAATGGACCAACACCAGTAGATGACTCCACCAATCATCACTGACTGTGAAAAATGTTGCACTTCATTTGGAAATCAAGGTCCCAGAGTCTGGAGGAAGAGTGGAGATGCACAGAATCCAAGTTGCATGAAGTCCAGTGTGAAGTTTCCACAGTCAGTAATGATTTGGGAAGCCATGTCATCTGCTGGTGTTGGTCCACTGTGTTTTATCAAGTTTGAAGTCAGTGCAGCATTCTACCAGTAAATTCTATAGCACTTCATGCTTCCCTCTGCTGACCAGCTTTATGGAGATGTTGATTTTTTTTTTCCAGCAGGATTTGGCACCTGCCCACACTGCCAAAAGTACCAATACCTGGTTTAATGATCATGGTATCACTGTGCTTGATTGGTCAGCAAACTCGCCTGACCTAAACCCCATAGATAATCTGTGGGGTATTGTCAAGAGAAAGATGAGAGACACCAGACCCAGCAATGCAGACAAGCTGAAGGCCGCTATTAAAGCAAGCCGTGCTTCGATAACACCTTAGCAGTGCCACAGGCAGATTGCCTTCATGCCACACTGCATTGATGCAATAATTTGTGTAAAAGGAGCCCCAACAAAGTATTGAGTGCATACTACTGTATACTGTGCATGGACATACTTTTCAGTAAGCAAACATGTCTATTAAAAGTCCCTTTTTATTGGTCTTATGTAATATTCAAATGTTCAGATAATTTTCGGTTTTCATTAGATGTAAGCCATAATCATTAAAATTAAAAGAAATACATGCTTGAAATCTATCACTCTGTGTGTAACGCATCTTTTAAAAATATATGAGTTTCACTTTTTGAAATGAATTACTGAAATAAATGAACTTTTTGATGATATTCTAATTTTATGAGATGCAACTTTATTTTTACATTGCTTAAATACCGCATGCCTGGACAACTACTTAATTACCGTACTTCATGCATTTAATTATTTATTTCCTCCCGTGAATTTAGTTTAAAGTGTTTGTTACCTTAAAAAAAAAGATCCTATTCCTTTAAAGTATGTTATACAGCGCAGTGCTTGTGCTGTGTAATTTGGCTCCTTGTTTCACCTGAAAAAACTGTCTGATTCTTCCTGGTTCTGCCCTCCCCCCTGTAAAATGACCATAGTTTATCGTGGCTGCTGAGCCCTGACACCGTGGTCAGTTTATGTGCCACCATCATTCACAGCTCTCCTGTCCTCCTCTGTCCTCTCTCCCCCTCCCTCTCTGCCTGTGTGCTCTGCGTCAAGTGCCTGCCCCCTCCCCTTCTGGTGCTGAAATAACTTTTAATATCTTATATAATCCTGTGTGCTTCCTAATGCTAAGTGCTCCTGTCTCTGTGCTTTATAAAAAAAATGCTGGCTATACCTGATTTCAGAGCACTGCTCAGCGCTCACATGACCGGCCAGCTCTCTCCTCCTCTCATCCAGACTTTCAGTTGGAAAAACTCGGCCCCTCCCGCTGCAGCTGTCAGACTGGGAGAGGAGAGAGCTGGTCAGTCACGTGAGTGCCGAGCAGCGCTTTAAAATCAGGTATAGCGGGAATTTGTTTTATAAACCACAGAGATAGGAGCACCTAGCATTAGCAAAAACACAGGATTAAATGAAGTTAACTGAGTGGGTTAACAACCACTTTAACACCTTTTCATGCAGTATTTACTGAGCATTTTCAGCATTTTGCCGTAAATACCGTAAAACGGCATCGTGAATTGACAGTTTCTAGATTGCATGCTATATTTAGGTAAAATGTGTCCGAACACCTAAATAACTCATGTGATATGCTTTAGTGAATGGAACTCATTATCCCTGGTAACTTTTGGTCTGCATGCTACTACAAGTTTAAAGGGGTTGTAAAGGTTTTTTTTTTTTTTTCTAAATAGGTTCCTTTAAGCTAGTGCATTGTTGGTTCACTTACCTTTTCCTTTGATTTCCCTTCTAAATTTTTTGCTTTGCCTGAATTTTTCACTTCCTGTTCCTCCTCAGTAAGCTGTTCTGGCTGACTAACCCCAAGCCAGAACGGCTCTGATGATGGTGGCAAGTTTACTAAGGAGAAACAGGAAGTGAGAACAGGAAAAGAAAAAAACATTTAGGGCCATATTCTCAAATAATTTACGCCGGCGTATCAGCAGATACGCCGACTTAGGTCCGATCGTATGTTTAAGTGTATTCTCAAACTGAGATACACTTAAACATGCCTAAGATACGACGGCCATGCCTAAGATACGACGTAAGGGACATACGTTCCGCCGCCTCAGATCTTTAAGAATATGCCCCGGCATCTTTATCTTTACGCCGCGTATCGCTTACGGAAACGACGTTAAAACACTACGGCGGGCAAGCGTACGTTAGAGAATCGGCGTGACTAGTCATTTGCATATTCTACACTGACCACCACCTAGCGGTCAGCGTAAATATTGCAGCCTAAGATACAACGGTACTCAATGTTAAGTATGGCCGTCGATCCCGCGTCGAAATTTGAAAATTTAACGCCGTTTGCGTAAGTCGTCCGTGAATGGCGCTGGACGCCATTTACGTTACAGTCAAAACAAATGACGTCCGTGAGACGTCATTTAGCGCAATGCACGTCGGGTAATTTACCCGACGGAGCATGCGCACTACGATCGGTGCGGGAGCGCGCCTAATTTAAATGATCCACGCCCCCTAACAGGATCATTTGAATTAGGAGGGCTTGCGCGGGTGGACTTTACGCGACGCCGCCGCAAGTTTACAGGTAAGTGGTTTGGGAATCAGGCACTTGCCACTTAAACTTGCGGCGGCGTAACGTAAAGGACATACGTTCCGCCGCCTCAGATCTTTAAGAATATGCCCCTTAGACGGCAAATCGAAGGAAAGGGTAAGTGAACCAACAATGCACTAGTTTAAAGGAACCTATTTAGAAATCAAAAAACAAACCTTTACAAACCCTTTAAAGCGGATCTCCACC
This sequence comes from Rana temporaria, assembly GCF_905171775.1. Lineage (NCBI taxonomy): Eukaryota > Metazoa > Chordata > Amphibia > Anura > Ranidae > Rana > Rana temporaria. The sequence continues at coordinate 105,238,897 of NC_053489.1, forward strand.
CTAATTACATCATTTGCTTAATAACAATGGCGCTATCTGTTATGCTAAAAACGGTTATTTTTTTTTAGCTAAATGTGTACAGTACCTGTACATTACTGTACCTTCCGGTCTGCATGTATGCGGGAGTTTTCCGGGCATTGCATCACTTCCTGTTAGATGCAGTGCGCTCTGCGCAGCCGTGTTCTCAAATCTCGCGCTATTTCAAAAGCCGCTGTTCCCCGTTGCTTGTGCTCGTGCGCATGCGCGAGATCGAGCGGTGGATGCTGGGGCATCAGCATCCACCGGAAGAAGGGATTGCAGGCCTGTGGGCTTATGCCCACAGTTAAAATGGAACCAAAACGGAAGGAGGAATATAAGTTTATATTTAACACAGGATGGCAGTGGAGCGGCCGCGGGAGACAGAAAACGTGAGTTCACCAAATTAGGGGCATTAACCGTTTAACTAGGCATTAACAAAAAAGTGTTTTTGGCGTGGGAGATCCGCTTTAAGTTAAAACTGATATATAAGGTGACCACCAGATGGCACATGTGCAACACTTTGTAAATATACTCACAAATAAATCATTACTCCAGGTTAGTCTGCTCTTCAACCCCAGCACATCCACCTAGGTGCCCATCTGGCGTTTTCAAAACCAAGTGGCAAATAAATCTTGAAGGATGATTGCAATCTGGCATGCAGAAAATCTATTATTAGCAAACCAGCATGAACATGGGAAGGCAAAGAGTCTTTAATTAGCCCAGAGATCAGCATGTAACTCATAGGAGTAAATATACTGTAGTTGATCAATTTCCTGGCTTTAAATTTAACAGCCTGTTATTAAGCCTACAGAAGGATTCACATCACTTCATGCCCAAGAGGAGCTTACAATCTAAAGCCACCATTAAGGTTGTACAGAAACACTTTACTGCCAATTTAGTTAGAAGTCAATTAAGTTGCCTTTAGGGTGGTGGTGGCGGGGGGGGGGGGGGGGGGTTGTTATTTCATGAAAGGTACACTTTAAGACGGAAGTATGAAAAGTGTGCAAATAAGATTTCTGCTGTTGTTGTATAGTAGTTTAGTAGCAATCAATCAATCTTTGTTTCTTTACCTCTCCACTGCAGAAATGACAAGTGCACACTGATTGGTTACTATGGGCATTCATTCATTTTGTTCTGAGCTTTTTTTTTGTAGCGTTGCTTTAAAAAAGACAAAAAAACATTTATTTTGTTTGCAAATGTTACAGTAAATTTGAACCAAAACTGTAGAGTCACATTAACCGGTTAAGACCAGGACCATTATGCAAGTTAAGGACCTGGCCCCTTTTTGCAATTCGGCACTGCGCGGTCGTGCGACGTGGCTCCCAAACAAAATCTGCGTCCTTTTTTTCCCATTAATAGACCTTTATTTTGGTTGTATTTGATCACCTCTGCGGTTTTTATTTTTTGCGCTATAAACAAAAATAGAGCGACAATTTAAAAAAACAACAATATTTTTTACTTTTTGCTATAATAAATATCCCCAAAAAATATATAATTTTTTTTTCCATCAGTTTAGGCCAATATGTATTCTTCTACATATTTTTGGTAAAAAACAATCACAATAAGCGTTTATTGATTGGTTTGCGCAAAAGTTATAGCGTTTACAAAATAGGGGATAGTTTCATGGTATTTTTATTAATATTTTTTTTTTACTAGTAATGGCGACGATCAGCGATTTTGTTCATGACTGCGACATTATGGCGGACACATCAGACACTTTTGACACATTTTTGGGACCATTGTCATTTTCACAGCGAAAAGTGCTATAAAAATGCACTGATTACTGTGAAAATGACAATACCAGTTAAGGGGTTAACCACTAGGGGGCACTGTAGGGGTTAAGTGTAACCTAATGTGTGTTTCTTACTGTAGGGGGGCGTGGCTGGATGTGTGACATCACTGATTGTCATTTCCTATGACAGGGAACAGACGATCACTGACACTGCCACAGAGAAGAACGGGGAAGGTTTGTTTACACACACCTCTCCCCGTTCTTCAGCTCTGTGACGCAATCGCGGGACACTGTCAGCGATCGGGTCCGCGGTCCGTGGCTGGGTTCTTAAAGGGGACGTACATGTACGCCCTTGTGCCCAGCCGTGCCATTCTGTCAACGTATATCGTGGTGCGGCGGTCCTCAAGTGGTTAAATGAAACAAGTCCCTGAAAAATAATTGTACTTTGCACCTACAGCAATAATAGTTGATTTAAAACCTTCATTGATAGGCACTAGTTGGCGGCACTGATGGGCACTGATATGTGGCACTGATAGGCAGCACTTAAGGGCACTGGTCGGTGGCACGAATAGGCAGCACTGATATGCTGCACTGATGGGCACTGATAGGTGACACTGATGAGGAGGCACTGGTGGCCACTGATTGGCAGCATTGATGCGCACTGATTGGCAGCACTGTTGGGCACTGTTGGGACTGCACTGATAATTAGGCCACTGATAATCAGTGCCCTGATTATCAGTATAATGTCCCTTTATTCTCTTTAGATTTGTAAAATTATTCAAATTCAAAAACTATTCAAATTAAAAAATGTTTAGATTAAAAAACTATTTGAATTCTAAAACTATTTGAAATTGATGTGAAAACTTTTAGAATCTATCCAAATTCAAATTCAAAAATTCAAATCGATTCAAATAACAAATTCCAAAAACAAGTTAAACAGATTAAACATTTAACTAAACGTATTTATGTAGATAACGGATTGAAACTAAACAAATTATTTTTTTCGTTCTGCACATGTCTAATTTTTAGAAGGTTAGCAATGATATCTTCTGCATAACTATAATGAAATATATAATTTAACACCGTGACCGCAATTACACAAGTAGTGCTGTTAGGCCTCGTACACACGACCGAGGAACTCGACGGGCGAAACACATAGTTTTCCTCGTCGAGTTCCTTGTTAGGCTGTCGAGAAACTCGACAAGCCAATTTTCTCCATTCCCGTCAAGGAAATAGAGAACATGCTCTCTTTTTGTCTAGTCGAGTTTCTCGACAGTTTTCTCAATGAAAATGTACACACGACCGGTTTCCTCGGCAAAAAAATATCTCCCAGCAAGTTTCTTGCTGGTTTTTGCCGAGAAACTCGGTCGTGTGTACGAGGCTTTAGATGAGCTCCAGAGCAGGGACACAGGCTGTCTCACCTCAGGCTGGTGCAGGTGGACAGCTCACACTCAGCTCTTCAGGCATGCTCCCTTCATTTCGGTTCTGAGCCGTGCTGCCTGGAGAAGATGGAGGAGGTTGGTGGAGGCAAAATTGACCAGGAGCGAAAGAGGAAGAAGTTCTCCCTCCGATCTGAAAGCTGGTACCACGCCTCATGACGTGACATCACTGGCTGTAAGACGCCGGGCGGCAGGTGAGCCTAGCAACTAGTGCAGCGGGCAGCAGAGAGGCCAGCGGATGGTGCAATAAGAGAGTCTAGGGAGCCGGGGTGGTGCCAGCTGGCCAATTGAAAAAAAAACATCTATGGCCAGCTTTAAAATAGCAGGAAAGGCTAACAAACAGACATTTGGGGGGGGGGGAATGAACACCAGTGAATGCACCCGCACATTGATTAGATGTGAGAACCCCAGTAGCGGTTCCCATGATTAGCTGCACAAGGCAACCTCATTGAAAGCAAGGGGAGGCTGCCGGCTTCCACAGCTAATCGTGGCCACTCACATGTATTCTCTCATGCAGTGATCACATGTGAGTGATCATCCTGAGGTCCTCACATGTAATTTCAGTGCGGGTGCATTCTCAAGTGTGAATGCACCCTAAATCTTCCCTCACCTTTTCTCCCCATGGCCCCTCATGCCTTTAATCACAAATTGTAGCGTCAATATCTTTTTATAGCTGCTTTTCTTTGCAGTCAAGTGACCAAGTTGCAGCTCCTTACTGTAAAGCAGAGGGCCAACAACCAGGATGAATTCCATACTGCAGTGACATCACCCAATGACATCCAGTGCAGTAGCTGTTGTCAGAAGGGAGAAGGTCTCCTCCTATTAGCTGCAGCAGCCCCGCCATAAGGCAAGAAGGATAGCAGGTCTTTGTGGTCGTGTGTCTGTATGGAGAAAACACAAAAAAAAATTATTTAGGCTTCGTTTCCATGGACGTTTTTTGACGTTTTTACAGCCACTTTTCTGAGCTTTTTTTGCAGCTTAAAAACGGCTCTCCATGTTAGTCTATGGCCTCATGCCCGCCATGACGTTTTTGAGCTGTAGATGGCTGAGACGTTTTTAAGCTGCAAAAAAAAAACAGGATCAGTGCGTTCTGAAGCTCCAGCCTTAGAGCCGTAAAAACGGCAGACGTTAAACGCTCAAAAATGCAAAAAAAAAACGCGCAAAAATGCTAAAAACCGCTACCGTCGCGTTTTTGAGCTTGAGCTAAAAAAAAAAAAAAAAAAAAACAGGCGTTTTTAAGCTGTAAAAAAAGGCTAAAGAAAGTGGCTGTAAAAACATCCATGGAAATGAAGCCTTACTCTGAAATTTGTTATAAAAGGTAGGCAGGGCAATGGGGAGAAAAGGTTAGGATAGATTTAATTGTCAGTTAGTTAGCATTTCTTCTACTTCAGCTCTTAGCTGATCCAATGAATAGGCAGTTGGCGAAAGGATGGATATCAGAGTATGGTCGGAATTGGGGTTCATTTGGAACAGAAGCTAGTCACTAGTGGTATATCACAAGGCTCTGTGCTAGGTCCTAATCTGTTTATTCTGTTTGTACGTGATATACATTATCTCACAAAGTGAGTACACCTCTCACATTTTTGTAAATATTTTATTATATCTTTTCATGTGTACATTTTTTGTCCCCATAAAATAACTCAACACACAGCCATTAATGTCTAAACCGCTGGCAACAAAAGTGAGTACACCCCTAGGTGAAAATGTCCAAATTGGGCCCAAAGTGTCAATATTTGTGAGGCCACCATTATTTTCCAGCACTGCCTTAACCCATTTAGGCATGGAGTTCACCAGCGCTTCACAGGTTGCCACTGGAGTCCTCTTCCACTCCTCCATGACAACATCACGCAGCTGGTGTATGTTAGAGACCTTGCGCTCCTATCCTTCCGTTTGAGCATGCCTCACAGATGCTCATTAGGGTTTAGGTCTGGAGACATGCTTGGCCAGTCCATCACCTTTACCCTCAGCTTCTTTAGCAAGGCAGTGGTCATCTTGGAGGTGTGTTTGGGGTCATTATGTTGGAATACTGCCCTGCGGCCCAGTCTCCAGAGGGAGGGGAATCATGCTCTGCTTCAGTATGTAACAGTACATGTTGGCATTCATGGTTGTCTCAATGAACTGTAGATCCCCAGTACTGGCAGCACTCATGCAGCCCCAGACAATGACACTCCCACCACCATGCTTGACTGTAGGCAAGACACACATGTCTTTGTACTCCTCACCTGGTGGCCGCCACACACGCTTGACACCATCTGTACCAAATAAATGTATCTTGATCTCATCAGACCACAGGACATGGTTCCAGTAATCCATGTCTGTAGTCAGCCTGTCTTCAACAAACTGTTTGCGGGCTTTCTTGTGCATCATCTTTAGAAGAGGCTTCCTTCTGGGATGACAGCCATGCAGACCAATTTTATGCAGTGTGCGGAGTATGGTCGGAGCACTGACAGGCTGACCCCCCCATCCCTTCAACCTCTGCAGCAATGCTGGCAGCACTCATACGTTTATTTCCAAAAGACAACCTCTGGATATTTGACGCTGAGCACGTGCACTCCACTTTTTTGGTCGACCATGGTGAGGCCTATTTTGAGTGGAACTTGTCTTGTTAAACCTCTGTATGGTCTTGGCCACCCTGCTGCAGCTCAGAGAGTTTTTTGCCATGAGGTGCCATGTTGAACTTTCAGTGACCATTATTAGAAAATGGCTAATTGGGTCCAATTTTGAAAAAATTTCCACTTAGGGGTGTAATCACTTTTGTTGCCAGCAGTTTAGACATTAATGGCTGTGTGTTGAGTTATTTTAAGGGGACAGCAAATTTACACTGTTATACAAGCTGTACACTCGCTACTTTACATTATAGCAAAGTTTTATTTCTTCAGTGTTGTCACATGAAAAGATATAATAAACTATTTACAAAAATGTGAGGGGTGTACTCACTTTTGTGAGATACTGAAGGTTTGGTGGTTAAGGTTAGTCTTTTTCTGATGACACAAAGGTGTGTAATAAGGTTGATATTCCTTAAAGGGTTTGTAAAGGAATTTTTTTGTTATCTTAATAGCTTCCTTTACCTTAATGCAGTGCTGTTTTCATGTCCTCATTGTTTGTTTTTGATCTCAAGTTGCTGTAATTCTTCTCTGATCTCCACACTTCCTGGTTGTCTGTTTCCTGATAACCACAGTACTGGGAGCTTTCTCTCTGTGGTCACTAATCAAGGATTATGATAGGGATGGAAGCATATGTTGGTTCATCATATGCCTCATTCAAAGTCCCAACCCAATCCTCCTTTCATTATTTTAATAACTGTACTGCAGTTTCCGCTGATTTGACAAATATTCCAGCAATGCCAAATTATGTTCCATATTAAGGACACCTTCAGGAATATCAACCTTATTGCACACCTTTGTGTCATCAGAAAAAGACTTACCTTAACCTCCCTGGCGGTATGATTCTGTCTGAAAAAACATGCTGAAAGCGGTACAATTATTTGCAAGGAAATTTGGCTTTTTATATTGTAGGCCTGTGATTTTTAGGAATAACTCACTTAAATCTGACCAAACAAGAATCTAATAGGCATCTCGGGTATGACATTTTTTTAAAAACAAAATTTAAAATTATAATATAATAAATAATTATAAATAATTATAGAAAGTAATAATATAATAAAAATAAAAATTATTCAATAATGTAATCAACTCAAAATCACTGACATTTTCTCAGTTGCAGAATTGTTGCTGTCATTATTTTTGCTATCGCACAATTCTGCAAGTGATTATAATTTATTATCGCTGTTTTCTAGCTGATCTAAAACCATTTTTGACATAAAAAGACACTTTTGGTTGCTATGGACAATCTACAGTTTTCAGGCAGAAAAAAAGGTTTTTATTATATAAAATGACATGCAGGGCACTGGGCAGACCACTAGGGACAAGGGGGGGTGTTTTTTTTTACATACAGTACTGTAATCTATAAGATTACAGTATACTGTATGTAATGTGTTTGTTTACTTTTTTGAATTTGGCGCCGATCTCCGCTCCCGTGCGTCGTAACGTCGCAGGGAATGGAGATCGGCGGCACAGGAGGACGCTGTGTGAATCGAGCGAGGTCCCGCTCGCTCACACAGCGTGGTGACATCGCTGGATCCAGGAGAACGTAAGCCAGAGCACGCTGCAGGCTCTGCACATCTACCCCGAGCGTGACTCGGGGATACCGATCGCAGCAAGAAAAACCCACCCCGAGTCACGCTCGGGTTACCGCCAGGGAGGTTAACCACCGAACCTTCAGTATCTCACAAAAGTGAGTACACCCCTCACATTTTTGTAAATATTTTATTATATCTTTTCATGTGACAACACATCTCATTCAAAGTCCCAAACCCCCCTCCTTTATCCAGTTATTAAAATAATTCCCCTAGGCAAAAAAGGATCTTCTGAATAATACAATACAGTCTATATACATGGGATACAATGTTGACCATAACTAAATAAAAAAAATATTTTGTGGTGCTTATTTCAGACCATTGCAAAATGAGCAATCACTGAGGCCTGGTAGTGAGGACAGCAAAAAGAATTCCAGGGTTTCACTAGTGGTATAACAATCTGAAAGAAGATGGTACTCATTCCCCTTAATTGATCCTTAGTTGGACCTCATTTTTAATACTGTGTCCAGTTCTGTAGCCCTCACTTACAAAAAGATTTTTATAGGATGGAAAGAGTTCATAGACATGCAACAAAAATGGTGAAAGGTGGTCTGAGGGATGAAACACATCAGAAGAGACTACAGGAACTTAATATGTACAGTCTGAAGAAAAGAAGGGAAAGAACGTGACCCAAATTAGTCGGAAGAAAGTTCAAAACGAATCTTAGAAATAACTATTTTACCAAAAGAGTAGGCGATGCTTGGAACAAACCTCTGGAGGTAGTGAGTCAGTCAACATCAAGTGAATAATAGGCAATAGCGTGGTCTGGTTACAAGCCGGGTCAGGAGCCTATTGGTGCAATAGAAGCCAATGGAGAAGACAAAAGTAGAGGTCAAGGACAAGCCGTCGTCAGAGCAGACAGAGTCCAGAGAGTGGTCAGACAAGCTGGGTCAGCAACTGGAATCAGGATAGAGGATAACAGGAGCACAGGATGCAGGGGAAGACTGAAAGACAAAGCATCTCTGAAGCTGAGCACTGGCTGAGTTTAAATCTGATTGGCGCCAACATCAGTCACAGGTGCACGCGTGATGGCTCGTGTGCGAGCGCAAGTTTTAGCCTGTGCACAGACAGCAAAGTAATAGAGAGATGAGCTTATCACAGTGCTGCTTCTCTATTCCCTGTCCATTAAATGGTTGGGACAGGGCCAGGATGACATGGGCTCAGAAGAAGTGGGTTGATTGATGCTGGCCATCAGACTGAGGACATCTAGCAGCAGAAAAATAATACTTCAGGGAAAATCTCTGGATTGATGCTAAATAATGTAGCAAAAGTTGCAATATTTTTGGCTTGGACAGGTTACTATACATGATTTGGGTTTGCAATCCATAGTGTTTGTTAGTTTTAAGGACAGTGGCAGGGTTTCGAAAGAAATGACCTTTAAATCCAAGGATTCCCACAATATAGTTGTAACGTCTGCTTGTCTTTGTGCTTGTTCCTCAGTACTAAGGACTGGAATGTCACTGGAATTTCTTTTCAGTTCTCTTCTTCTGCCAAAAATTTTTTTAGAAGAAAAAGATGTCTATCTGATGTTTCCTTATTTTTTTGCAGGAAAACATAGGGTTGTTGACTTCCTCTCCCCTCCCTTCCTTCCTTCTTTGCGAAGGTACTCATCTGAGAAAAAGGAGAACCAAATGATTGTTCCTGTTCTCTTTCTTAAGTCACTTTAATGCACTGTCCATAGTACACTCAGTGCTAAACCTCACAGACAGGGAGAGCAAAAGGACACGAGATACATAAGAGGGCATTCAGAAAGCCAGGGAGAAGAAACGGCCCTCCCTTCTCAGTGATCAGTAAGTAGATTTCCTGCTTACTTTCTAATGACATCAAGATGATAAGTGATAGATAAACACTATACAAATATATATATATATATATATATATATATATATATATATATATATATATATTGTATATAATAGTTCTATGTATTATTGTTTGTGCAAATATTATTTTTACACTACATTTACATTAACTTTACATTACTGTGTATAGCACATTTCATGTCACATATAATAAATGTTAATTTGTTCCAATGTGCTTCTTACATTTTTAAAACCTCAGTGTGGTCTCAGGTTATGGATGATGTTAACTTTCTGCAAAGGTTTGTCCATGTTTGTGGCTTAATTAAAAAAAAAAAACACAAAAGAAAAAATGTCTAATTCGCATAGCAAGCAATAAGGCTTTATCTTTTACTATCTAATGTGTGCTGAAAAAGATATAACAATTGAAAATGATTAATTGCTATGGGCAATGGCTAAATTTTTTGTTCACGCTTTAATTAACTACTCTTCTAGGTACTTAATGATAACTAAGCTGGAGCTGTTGGTGGAGACATAGTAAATGGTGACATTGGAAAAAGAATATTCCAGCAATTGAGTTGATTTACTAAATCCAAATGGGTTGTTCATTTTGCAAGGGAATTTACCTTTAGCTTAGTGAATGTGGTAAAAATCTAGTTTGCTAAGAATTCACAATCATGTGCAAGCTGAATAAAATAAAAGCACATTATTGGATGATGGACGTCAGCAGACCTTTACCTCATTCATTAAGCCAAGTGAGATTTTGCTTGCAAAGTGCGCAGCCAATTTGTCTTTTAAATCAACCCAATCTTCAACTCTAAGGCCCCGTACACACGACCGAGTTTCTCGGCAGAATTCAGCCAGAAACTCGGTTCAGAGCTGAATTCTGCCGAGAAACCCGGCCGTGTGTACACTTTCGGCCGAGGAAGCCGACGAGGACCTCGGCGAGGAAATAGAGAACATGTTCTCTATTTCCTCGTTGTTCAATGGCAAAAGTCGGCCCGCCGAGTACCTCGGCGGCTTCCACACTGAACTCGACGAGGAACTCGATGTGTTTGGCACGTCGAGTTCCTCGGTCGTGTGTACGGGACCTTACACCACATCACAAACAATCTGCACAGGTAATGTGGGCAGCATTGGATCATTGAGTAGAATAAGGTAACCCATGGGAAACAAGCTTTCACTAAGAAAGTGTTGTGTGTGTTTGTGTGTAGCGTAAGCGTTTAATAAATCGATACATTAATCTAGTTATTGTCTTTTTTTTTTTTCTAAAACGATTAAACTATTTTATTTTTTAAATAAGCATAACATATGATATGCCTATGCTAAAAATTCCCAGACATCTGCATTCAGAGAACCGAGTCTGTGGCTGGTGCATAGCAGGTACTCATTCAGTTACAATTGGAAACATTTAGTAAAGGAACAGAGAATACAAATTTTGTAAATTGTTCACATAGCTTAGTGAATAAAGTGAAGCTGTGCTCATTTCAAACACGCAATCACGGTTAAGCAAAAAAAAAAAATGCACATAATTGTGTATTCAAAGTTAATGCAGCTTCAGCTTACTAAGCTAAATTAACACACTGTTTGCAAAACAAACATTTACTATGCTAAATCTGGCCATACACAATTCAAAATTTAGCTAGTTCAGCAGGGACTGGTGAACTTCGATCCTTGTATGGGCACTGAGGTTGTACAAAAGTTGATCTACCACCTAAAAATAATGTATTGGCTGCCTAATTAAACAGCCTCTTCTCATTTAGAAAATTCAACCTAATAACTGGCCATACATGGGCATAGATGATCAAACTTTCTAAACCCAGTTCACTGTCCTTCTGCCTTTAAAGGGGCCAGAATGGGGCATCAATGAAATTAAACAATACCCAGGCTTGATGGTCAGTGGAAGTAAAAGATGATCTAGCGCCTGACGTCAGTGAAGGGAAGGAAAAATGCCACATTGTTGGTGCCAAGGGAAGGATCAGTGCCCTATCGTTGGTGTCAGTGGGAGGAATAGTGCTCCACCATTGGAGTCAGTGAGAGGAACAGTGTCTCATGATTAGTATCAGTAGGAGAAATAGTGCCCCATCATTAGAGTCAGTTGAGAAATAATGCCTGTTCCTTGGAGTCAGTAGGAGGAATATTGCTCCATTGTTGGTGTTAGTGGAGGACATTATTTTTATTGGTATCAATGGGATGAATTTTGCCTGTCACTGGTGTCAGTGGGAGTAATTGTGCCCCTCATTGTGTCAGTTGGAAAATGGTATCCCTTAGCAGGTGTGAGTGGGAGATATTGTGCCCCATTGCTGGTGTCAGTGAGAGAACATATGCCCCATTTTTTGTGTCAGTAGGAGGAATAGTGTTCCCAGTTATGCAAGCAAAGGGCTGCAGTTTGAGCCACTGTTCTAAACCTGCCACCTTATCTACATTTTAAAATTCCATAGAGGGCCATGTGATTTAATTACCCCCTGTGAGACATCTCTCCAAAGTTTCCACTTTTTTTTTATTAGAATTTTTTTTTTTAGGGTTCATTATTGATTGTAATAAACAAGCACAGTTAGACAATTCTCATAAAAAATAAATCCTTCTTGTGCTACATGTTAAATAGTCATAGTGCATATAAAAAAAGTAACTGAAAGACAAAGATCTAGTTACATTTTTCACCATTCTGCATCTACCTATCTATTCCATTCTGCGTAGATCTATCTATCTTTCTACCTATCTACTTTTTCTGCCTACAAATACAACGTAGAAAACACCTTTTCGGGAATAACATATCACAATTAGATAATGCACAGCGAAGAAAAAGAAAAAAAAACATTTGGCTAAAGGTAATAAAATATATGAACCTATATTTGACAAGTGGAAGGTGACATTTTAGTGTTACTTTTTTCTTATGCCATAAAATACAGTGTTAATGTGACCTACATCTGGACACCTGTCATAGCACTTCCTACAGCTGCTGCACTGCTGTGTTTGGCAAATAGTATTTTAGAATTTTGGCAGATCTCTGCTTGCACGTTGAGCAGCTCTAAGAAACAGTTTGATGAAAATACGTGAGATAGCACAACGCATGTACATAAAAAAGACCTGTTTGCACAATTATCAAAAAGCTATACCAAAAAACATAGACAATTATATTTAATAAACTGCAACAGAATTACAATCTCAAATAGCAGTTTGATAAAAGATCACCAGAAGGCCTTACAGGATTTGTGTGCTTCTGCCTATGGTACCATTTGAATCTCTGATTCCAAGTATTTTCTTATAAGGTCATTTTCTTTTAATATTAATAATGATTGGGTGCCCTTTCCATACAGTCAAAGATGTTTATGAAAAGAGAACTAAGACGTAAACCAAAACGGATTAGGGAATATAGTGTTTTACTACATTCTTGAAGAAAGTGTAAATGTTTCAGAAAATTTATCAGAACAGAAGAAATGCAAATATGAATATCAATAATTATATGAACAAATGGCACCAAAGCTTAATTTTTGGACTGATGGGGGAAATAATATATGTGGGAATAATAATAATAATAATAATAATATAATAATTTATGTGGGAATATATATTTTGCAAAAGCCTCATCAAATGAAAACAGTTTTCTGTTTTCTCACATTTGATTAGTTATTATAGGTTACAGTACAGCAATGTTCACATCTGTGCGGTGTGATTTTTCCGTATTACATTTTTATGAGAGTTACACGCGCATTTTTAGGTGTGCTGCCATTAAACTGTATTAGAACACGTGTTTTTATGGAAGTGCATCAAAGATGACGCGCTTTATTGAAAGGGGCATTCTAATAGAGTTTAATGGCAGTGTACCTAAAAACGTGTGGAAAATGGCCATAGGCATGCAACATGGAAAAACCACACGAGTAAATGTGAACAGCTTCATTTCACCTTATCCTTAACTTTTACACTGCCTCAATCAATATACAGTATCAGCTGACATATAAAGGTCCAAAAAGCACATGTTCCAACATCATGTAGTTTTATTGCCATACTTGCAATGCCTAGAGTTTTCCACAGGCAGGTGAATTTAAAGAAAAATTACAATATCAATATCAGGAGAACTTTTATTTTTTTTAAACATATACTGTATGTTATTAGTGGGAAAAAAATATTCTTATCTCACATATAACAAAAATAGACTTTTCACTCTGCAATAGCCTTTTCCCTTAGTTTAGTGAATGTGGTTAAAATGTACATTCCAAAGAATGCAAGGATAAGAATATATATATATTTTTGCTTGCACATAATTGGATGATGGAAGTTAAGTAGAGATTCACCTCATTCTCTAAGCTAAGGAAACATAACCTTACAAAGTTAAATTCCGTCGCAAAGTGAACGGCCTGTTTGCCTTCAGTGAATCAACCATTTGGTTGCTGCAGCTATCTAACACTTCTGGGTGTGCCAGATTGCATGTCCCCCACTAGGCAATATTCTCCCGCTGATCCCTATGTCACTACTGTGTCCGCCTGAAGTGTTAAGTATCAGCACTGTCCGCAACTCTTTGAGAGTGTGAAGTACTGTCTTCCAGAGAAGTTAGAAAAAAGATTCTTCATTTATAGAGGACTACATTTTTCCACCTGGCAAAGGGATTCCCAACAGGTGCATTTTAGACAACAGCAGGGTAAAGCGTATACATTTTTTTTTTAGACTCATAAGTTGCAAGAAAAACAGCCACACTGCAAAAACATATATATATATATTATACATCAAACTGTAAAATCAATACTTCCATAAATATCAAGCAAGTCACCATACATTAATTCTGCAATTATTATATTACACAATACTCAGGTGGAGAGCATCTCCATTGGCATTCAGTATTAATAACTAACACAGAGATAAAACCGGTCCAAAATTTGCAGAGTAAATTCTAGACCGAGTCCTCCAGACATCAGATATGCATACTTACATCAAGCCAAGCTGGTGCAAAGTAAATATGCAAAAATATTAAATTAATTACATTTTTGGAGTACATTTTTGGAGTTCAGTTTTAAAAATGTTTATTAATGAACGTGTAGGAAGGAACCAGGGAATTTAACATATAAGCAGATTATATAAGGTTCTCACAGATATTAAGAATGCTTTTTTGGTGAAATTATAATTACCGGTAAACGCATTTTTATGCCATAAACCAGCATGCATTTTTTTTCTTGTATAATTAACGGGATAGCCATGCCAAGTGGAACAATGTTCCAATACGTTTCAGCACTCATTAATAAAGTTTCCATCCCAAGAACTTAATGTTACTTTCATTTCCTGTTGCTCATCTGAGGCTTCCTGGACCTCAAACTATTTATGCAGCTTGAAAATAAAGGCATGTGGCCAAAACCAAATACAAAACCTCTAATATGTATTTTCTTTTACCTGGAATCTAAACTGGCACAAAACACTGGAACATGAACCTGATTTGTGAGCGTGAGACTCTGGGGTTTGCAAATTAACATAACATGAACATAAGTAATGTAAAATAAATATTAAAAACTATTATCTGCAAGCTTTTTTTTTAAGGTAACTTTTTTGTACAGTATATAAAACATACACGTATACATAGAAAACAAAGTTGCAAACTTTTTGATATCTGATAGGCAGCATCAATTTGTCAAATAATTTTCAAATATGCATACCTGCAATGCATTTTATGTGGGAAGGTTCTTGACAATATGTAGTTGCATTTTTGAACTATACACCCACAGCATGAACATAAACCCAACAAATTAATTAATGTCAAGGCAGTGAAAAGTTAAGTCTTTGAGGCAAAATCAACTTGTGGGTAGCTAGCTCTTACCAAACCAGCGGTTCAGGTAGCATTGTTCTGCAGTGGTTGTCATTTGCAGTCATTGCCCCTCCCATGTTACATTAGCAATACAGGTCTGTGACATTTACTGTTTGTTTGGTTTGTATTTATTATAAGGCCCCGTTTGTCTTTTTATAGCTTTTTTGACATTTTGGTTAAAAAAAAAAGAAGAAAATTTGCTTTTTGGGTTTCAATACTGTAACCATTTTCTTCTCTTTGTCCCCAGATGAAAATGTTCTATGTTCGCAGCATACTTTTTTTTATTTTAAGTTCTTGTATTCTGACAATCAGATTCCCCCACTGTCACAATACGCTGATCAGCACTGCAGCCGATTGGGTGCATGTGCCGATTAAAATTAATATTTACCAGTTCTGATGGAGTTAATCTAATGATTGTTTCCTTTCGAATGGGAATGGCCATAGATGAATTTAAATCTCGACTGAAATGCCAAATTTCAATCCATCTAGCCAGCTTTCGACAAGTGTCCCCATCAGAACACCTCCTTTCATGTTCTAGAACAACTCAAATGATTGAAATTCCTTTATTCTCAGCCCAGGTGACAGTGGTTACTAGGAGACACAGCAGTAAAAACTCAGACAAGTTTTGTAGCCCTTTGCTATGCTATCCTTTTTATCATGTTCTATAACAACTCAAAATATTGGATTTCCTTCCAAAACTAGAATAATTTTAAATATTCCACACACAAGGCAACCAGTCAGAATCCATTTTTTAGCAATTTCTTATTGGAAGACAAGCCCATAAAAGCTGTAATTGTTGGAATGCCATAGGGTTGGTGGCAGTAGCTCATCATTCTCTAGCCTGTTTTATAATGAAGGTCTGTGGACATCTTTTCTTCTCATCTAAAAACTTTATAAATCTAATTGGCCTCTTTTGGGTAACATTTTCACGTTTGCCTATTCATTGTAAGGCATATATGGCAGTCTGAACGCACATAATTTAGAATATATAATGGTCACAAGGGGTTGGTACAATACCAGAAGAGATTAGGGAGTTTACAAGAGTGCATCATAATGCATTTTGCTTTGTATAAGCTACATTTTATCATATTGTAAAGAGCAGTGCACTATATTTCTCTGTATGACTCAATAATCTAAAGAATACAACATTATACTGTAGACTTCATCTCTTTTCTCCCATGACTGTGTTGTATAACATTGGCAGCAGACTCAGCCTTATGCCGCGTACATACGATCAGAAATTCCGACAAGAAAAGTCCGATGTGAGCTTTTTGGTTCCTATCAGAAATTCTGATCGTCTGTATGCAATTCCAATGCGCAAAAAAACACACATTCTCAGAATCAAGCAGAAGAGCCAAACTGCCTATTGAACTTCATTGTTCTCAGCTCGTCGTACATGTTGTATGTCACCACGTTCTTGACAGTCGGAATTTCCGACAAGATTTGTGTGACCGTGTGTATGCAACACAAGTTTGAGCCAACATTGCGTCTGGAAAAATAACACGGTTTTCTTGTCGGAATTTACGATCATGTGTACGCGGCATTAGAGTATATGTCAACCCCATCTCCCTGCGCCATTGGGATCATTATAGTGCTCTGTGTCTAGGAGTGAACACATGCACAATACTGTAAAGCCAGCTGGCTGGCAAAAGAGTGAAATGCTGCCCAACGTAGGCTCAGTACTTTGGTGAGCAAGGGGCAATGGGTTTTGGTTACTTTTAAGTTCACATATATAAAAAGGAAATGTATAGGTTGTAAATGCTAGTAGCCTATTTCCCTTGCTAATCATCTGGCTCTATCTCAGAAATGCTTGAATCTAACATTATCAGGTGTTCAGCAATTGCATCCTGTGTTTCAGGTTTACTTTAAAGGATGTCTATTTACTCTTGCACTGTACATTATATTTTGGACTTAACAATAGGCAGCTCCAAGTGTTAAATTTCTGGTATTTCTACTTGCCTTTGCCATTTCTTGAATTTTCTGGAGTATTTCATTTTATAGCCTACTATCTTGATTGACCTAAATTACCAAATTTGTGCTGATACAAATTTGTTGTTGCTATTTTATGTAATAGCAGTGGAATCTTTCCTTATTTATATAAAATGGGATTGATTTACTAAAGCCAATTAAGCTTTGACAAAAAAATCTAGAAGCTGTGCGGAAATTTTTTGCACTCTCCGGTGTTAGTAAATCAACCCCAGTGTGTGTTTGTATATATATATATATATATATATATATATATATATATATATATATATATATATAATACACATACACACGTACAGATTACGTATAATATATTTGAGTGACTCAAATGTCCTGTAGTTACATATTCATCATATGTTTGTATATTTTTCTCTGCAGTTGAACAATGCAGAAAGACTCGTATGCCATAAAGGACTATACTTCATGTTTCAGACAACCAATGCCTTCTTTTCTAAAATGTAGTAGACTGTCTCCTTTAATTGAGGAATACAAGCCCCACTTTCCACATTACCAGTATGACCACCCAGTGGACAACCTGCATCGTTTTCATGAAGCTTTCGCAAGTGGGTCACACAGAAGAAAGAGTGCTCCTTCCAAAATGCCCAATGATATTGACGCCAAAGACATTAATGACCAAGTAGAGTCAAGCAATGAAGACAAGCATTTTCTTTCATCTCCTATTCATTTACTTTGTCATTTACCTCCTTTGTCAACTTATGATGCCAAAATGATTGAGTTGTCAAACATTGGTCTACAGTACTGCAGAACAATGGATCCCTTCTGGCCAAACTCTTTAAAACAAGAATCTATTAGGACTAATATAATGTGGCCACCTGGACACCTGTATTTACACCCATCATATCCCTATTTTCACAAACACTATCCTGAAACAATGTTCCCTTTTCAAGTACCCACCCAAAGCTTTCACATGTATCGAAGCCTTAACACTGGTCTCCCAGACAAAGGAGTCATAAGTAAAACCCAAATTGATGAAAGTGAGGACCCTATGCAAACGGTTGAGAGAGTAGACATCAACATTCAAATTGACGACAGTTTCTATGTGGAGGTTGGAGATCAGAAACGTTGGAAATGCCCTATGTGTGAAAAGTCATATACATCGAAATACAACCTGGTGACGCACATTTTGGGACACAATGGCATTAAGCCCCATTCTTGTGCCCATTGTGGCAAGCTGTTCAAACAACTGAGCCACCTGCATACTCACATGCTAACTCATCAGGGCACCAGGCCCCACAAGTGCCAAGTCTGTAATAAAGCTTTCACCCAAACCAGTCATCTAAAGCGACATATGATGCAGCACAGTGATGTGAAGCCATACAACTGTAGGATATGTGGCAGGGGGTTTGCTTACCCAAGTGAACTTAAAGTTCATGAAGCAAAACACAAGAGCGGCAGAGAGAACATTTGTGTGGAGTGTGGACTAGACTTCCCCACACTTGTACAGCTTAAAAGACATTTGACGGTACATCGTGGCCCTGTGCAGTATAACTGTACTGAGTGTGATAAGACATTCCAGTACCCAAGCCAACTTCAGAATCATATGATGAAGCACAAGGACATCCGGCCCTATATCTGCTCCGAGTGTGGCATGGAATTTGTACAGCCGCATCATCTCAAACAACATTCCCTGACTCATAAGGTCAGTTACACGCATGACTATTTGTAACGCTGACAAAGATCTTCTTCTATCACTTGTCACTCTAAATGCACTTTTAGCACCATTTGCAGTTTCACTTGTATTGGGCTTATTACCTGAAGTTTAACAGACCTGACACCACAAATTGGGGTTTCACGTTTCACGGAAAGCAAAATCCATTAATGTAAACCATGAAGTGGAACTCTTGCCAAAACTGTTTTCGTACTGCTTTTCGATACAGTGGCAGAGGGTAAAAAACTCTAAGTTTTTTTTTCTGTTTAATTAAAAACAACACTTTTGCCAGCTTTCGTTTGCTCTGTGCAAAGTCGTTCCAAATGCACCTAACTTTAAAAGCTAGTTATAAATTGGGGCAGTTGCCATTTTTGTTGGGATTTTTTTCTATCTGTGTTCCCATTGGGGGATTTTCTCCTCATTTCCTGTTTTGGTAACCATACAGGATCTGAAGGAAATCTCCTCACCGGGGACATAGCCATCAATTATTAAAAGCTGTTGTAACCCCTACTCACATGATTAAAATTCTTGCTTCTGTTGCTCTCCTTGTCTTTTTTGAAGTAGATATCTCACTTCCCTTGTGGTGTCTGAGACAGGAAGTGTGAGTTGTCCCCATGAGGACATAGATGGCAATAGATTTTTTAGGCTTTCTTTACTCTTCCTAAAACTTTTAAAATCATTTAAATAGTTTCACTTTGAGGAGCTAAAGCCCAATATACTGTATGTTGACTGTTAAAAGTATAAATGTAGCTATAAAAATACTACAAACTTCTCAGTTTGATTAAAGTTGGAAAAACTGTTTGCTTATTCAGTCCATCCAAACCTAGTATTTTAGATATTTGTGGATGTTAAAGAGTCAACCACTGGCTTTGTAATAATTTGGTGGCCTCTTTCTGAAGATGCCAACATTTTTCCTCCCCCTACACCCTTTGTTTTTTTTGTTTGTTTTTGTTTTTCAGCCAGTGGGCTAAACGAAAAGAAAAATAACATATTCCTCCATCCACACAAGGTGGTTGAAGATATCCCCCTCTCCAGTTTATTATATTCTGACAGTACAACAGCCACTGATTGACAAAAGTTTTCCAACATTCCAGTTCGACAGAAGAACATGTGGATTGAAATTCATCTGGTGCCTACTTCACCCGCAACATTTCGATCCATCTATGGCCAGATTTACTCTGATGCATATTTTATTAATGTTAAAGGAAAACCATTAAGAGTCAGGCCCCGTACCCACGACCGAGTTTCTCGGCAGAATTCAGCCAGAAACTTGATCGGAGCCGTATTCTGCCGAGAAACCCGGTCGTGTGTACACTTTTGGCTGAGGAAACCGACGAGGAACTTGTCGAGCCAAATAGAGAACATGTTCTCTATTTCCTCGTTAGTCAATGAGGAAACTTGGCTCGCCAAGATCCTCGGCGGCTTCACAAGGAACTCGACGAGCAAAACGATGTGTTTTGCCCGTCGAGTTTCTCGGACGTGTGTACGGGGCCTAAGGGTCATGTAACAATAGCAACATTGGTAGCAGTTACAAACCTCTTGGTTTATTTTTCCAGTGATTTGTAATTAGCGCACATCAGCAACTGTAAGGCCGCGAACACACGGGCAGCGGGACATCGGTTCGATTTTAAAGCATGTTTTAAAATTTTGGACCGAAGGACAACAGACCGATGGGCTATACACACGATCGGTTTGGACCGATGAAACTGAACCTCGGTCCATTCTCATCCGTTTTGTCCGACCGTGTGTACGCGGCCTCACTGCTACAAATGATTTGTGAGACAATATCACTAGAGTCTGCTCTTGATAATTTTAGTAGATACTAAAGCTGGCATTTCTGCAGATAGCTTCAACACTACACAAAGTCAAACACTTAGCAACTGAGCTAAAAATTATGGCAACACAGGTTTTTCATTGACTTCATCAATTTTTTTTTTTTTAAGTGCTAAGGAGAGCAGCTCTATAGCAGCTACCAATCACTGGTAGCACAATCTGCTACCAAAATCAATTGTGTGTCATGATACTAATGATATCAGATTGGCATAGAAAGCACAGACTTTAATGGCACCACAAACACATAAACTGTTTAAAATGTACATATTTTATTCACCATAATACAGCACAAACAAAACAAGGTTAAAAATGTCATGCTCATTTGCATAATATGCACAAACAATTCTGGTACACGTTACAGCCCTGATAAAGAATATGCCCCCCCAATTAGGGTAATAGATGAGAAATGTACTATACCCTAAACACTACACTCTCGAGGTCAGGGGGGGGGTGTGGCATCATTCAGGGGTGATGGGGTCCAGCTTACGGTCCTGCTCAACATGTTTTGCGACAAATGTGCTTTCTCAGGAGCTTATTCAAATTCTTCTATATGAATAAAGATTGAAAAAGCAACATCATATAAAAAAAAGTCATTCATAAAACTACATAAACAATTTAATCAACAAAAGGCCATTAAAACACTTACAATCTATGTATGTAATGAAATCCTAAGGCAGGTGGAAAGTAGCGGATAAGGTGGAGCAGCCCTCTGGGTCCCAAAGAAAGGTGGATATTGGGGTACATCTAAACGCACCAGAAAATTTGGGGTAGAAGAGGTAAGTATAGGACATAAAGGTGTTAAGAGGTCCAAGCAATAAAAACAATCCCGCTTACATAATGTCCAATATATAATTCCTTGTTGTGGATATAATGGAGTAAATTCAATCACAAAGTGGGTGGGATCCTAGGAGTAATAATACAAGTCATGGCCATAAGAGCTAGCACTGGAATCATTACACATCATAAAACAGAATGTACAGTTTATATCAGACACCAGGAAGCGCAGCCTATGGGGTAGCCTCCAAGTACTAGGGATATATACAGATAACCATATTCACCTGAAAAGTATGTTTTTTCAATCTTTATTCATATAGAAGAATTTTAATAATCTAAGGAGGTGCAAAATGTACATTTTTCATCTATTACCCTAATCGGGGGTATATTCTTTATCAGGGCTGTAATGTGTACCAGAAATGTTTTGGTATATTATAACATTTTTAACCTTGATTTGTTTGTGATGTATTATGTTGAATAATATATGTACACTGTAACAGTTTGTGTTTGTGGTGCCATAAAAGTCCATTATTTCTATGGCAATCAGATATCTTCGAAATTAGGACGAGACACAGATTACCTATTTATGTCCACAGCGCTATCCTATGTTGACAAAAAAAAGAACTCTTCATGATACTAATGGCCATGCTGGGTGACTAAATCTGGAAATTCAAGCACAGATGTCTTTTCTATGCAATCTCCAGTGTATAAGAAGCCAATGAGTAAGTGAACCGGCCAGCATCTATCCAAACTTACAATCAAACATCATTAATGACTGTTCAACAAATAACTACCATAATAATCTAGGAAATGCCATATAAACGATATTCATATGTTATTTCTGAACGTAGGGTGTGAAAGAGCACAAGTGTGGGATCTGTGGTAGAGAATTCACCCTTCTGGCCAACATGAAGAGGCACATTCTAATCCACACCAACATCCGAGCCTACCAGTGTCACCTCTGCTTCAAAAGCTTTGTCCAGAAACAGACTCTGAAGGCACACATGATTGTCCACTCCGATATCAAACCATTCAAGTGCAAGGTGAGAGAGTGTGTTTATCCTCTCTATTCATTACAAGGCATTTATGGTTACGAACAATGCCAAATGGAAATTTTAAGATTATTAAGTCAAATGAAAATGTACTCTGTGTACATTTTCAATTGGTGGCATAGTGTACTGTACATTTATAGTTCACCCACTCTATAACAAGGATCAAACTTCTAGCAGTGTAGAGAGACAGTTTGGCCAATTATTTTAGTTGTCGATTCTAGGTATACTGATGCAGAGTGAGGAAACTGTAACTTTTAGCCTATCCAACCCCAGTCTTGGTATGGCTTGTGTGGCTATGTTTTATCCTGATAATGTTATACCAAGGCTACAGTAGAAAGAGGGACAGCTGAAATGACACAGTTGGCCAGGGGGGGCAGGAAGTTAAAATAAGGCTCTGCTCATACATCTCACTGCTAGAGCTGTCTTTGTCCATCACGTTTCCCCTAAAAGGGACACAAGTGTAGAAAGGCTATCTAATCCAAAGTTAAAGCGGAGCTCCACCCTATTTTTAAACATTTGTTTAATCAAATAGCATACTCTAATGCAGTACAAAACGGACATTTTTATTTATTTTTTCTGTGACAGTACCTTTGATTACAGCACCTGTCACTCGGCTTCCTGTCCTCTCTTCTGCGGGTATTCTGCGGGTAGGGCGTCATATCCTTCACCCGCACTGTGTCCTGGGAGCTTTTCTCATTGCTCCCAGGAGTCATTGCAGATCCTCGCCGCCATCTTGCTACACCCCACACTCCTGCACAGTAATGGTAGAGTGAGAAGGGGCAAGTGGACATCTTGTTACACCCACCAGAGTTTTAGATTTCACAGTTATTTTCGACACAAAACGGAGCTTATATGCTAAAATACAGTATCCGTTTTGTGTTTAAAATAACTGAAGTCTAAAACTCTGGTGGGTGTAACAATATGTCCGCTTGCCCCCTTCTCACTATCATTACTGTGCAGGAGTGTGGGGTGTAGCAAGATGTCGGCGACGGAACTGAGCATGTGCGGGAACGAGAGGCAGTGAATGCTGGGAGTTCAGCATTCACCAAAACAAGGAAGTAAGTGCTTGTGGGTTTCTCATGCCCACAAGCAAAATAGAAACGGCTTTCCTGACAAAATAAAAGTTATCATTCCAGACTAAATCGCTGTGCGGAAGATTAGAAACGGCAGAGAAGTGGGTAACTCATTTGATATGCTTTCAATAATATAGTACCAAAAAAAAAAAAAAAGGGGGGGGTCCGCTTTAAGCATAACAGCATTTTTAGGGTAGTGGAGAAGGTTAGGGTGTTCTTATCTTCTATTAATATTTTATAAATGTTGCTCTTATATTAGTATGAAAAATGAAGCAATGAGCCATTCATTTTTAATATCCAAGTTCAGAGGGCAAAGGTGTAGTGCAGTTAGAGTTATCAGCCATCCTGTTTTGAAAAGGATAGCCTGGTGTTTGGCCTTGCTGTCCAGTGGTAATGTCTTGTGACATACCCAGACTGGTACTTCACAATAGAAGAGAGGAGCCATAAGCCATTCTATCCAGTTCAAGATGACTGAAGGAATCACAGAATGTGTATGAAAAAATACAGGTGTCAAAGAAAATTATAATGTTGTTGTGCCTATATTATTAGATTTTTTCCATTTTATGTGTTTTACTATTTCTACAACAACCCTATTTTATAAATGAATGTTTAATATGGGGTGCGCCCATAGCCAATTGTGTCACAGATAGACTTATGCACAATAGAAAATTTTGTTTAGTTTAGTATCACTTTCATTCGTAAAATACATAATTTCGTTCTGTGATATGTTACGTTAATTCGTTTTCGGATAATGCGTTATTTACGTAGTGTCGATATTCGTTATACCGAATAGATTAGTTTTGTATATATATCGATTTGATTCGATATTTATGTATGTATATATAGTATCTCACAAAAGTGATTACACCCCTCACATTATTGTAAATATTTTATTATATCTTTTTATGTGACAACACTGAAGAAATTACACTTTGCTACAATGTAAAGCAGTGAGTGTACAGCTTGTATAACAGTGTAAATTTGCTGTCCCCTCAAAATAACTCAACACACAGCCATTCATGTCTAAACCACTGGCAACAATAGTGAGTACGCCCCTAAGTGAAAATTGTCCAAAGTGTCAATATTTTGTGTGGCCACCATTATTTTCCAGCACTGCCTTAACCCTCTTGGGCATAAAGTTTACCAGAGCTTCACAGATTGCCACTGGAGTCTTCTTCCTTCCCTCCATGACGACATCACGGAGCTAGTGGAGGTTAGAGACCTTGCGCTCCTCCACCTTCCGTTTGAGGATTCCCCACAGTTGCTAAGTAGGGTTTAGGTCTGAAGCCATACTTGGCCAGTCCCTCACCTTTACCCTCAGCTTCTTTAGCAAGGCCGTGGTTATCTTGTAGGTGTGTTTGAGGTTGTTATCATGTTGTAATACTGCCCAGTCCCCAGAGGGAGGGGATCATGCTCTGCTTCAGTATGTCACAGTACATGTTGGCATTCATGGTTCCCTCAATGAATTGTAGCTCCCCAGTGCGGGCAGCACTTATGCAGCCCCAGACCATGACACTCCCACCACCATGCTTGACTGTAGGCAAGACACACTTGTCTTTGTACTCCTCACCTGGTTGCCGCCACACACGCTTAACACCATCTGAACCAAATAAGTTTAAATTGTCTCATCAGACCACAGGACATGGTTCCAGTAATCAAGAGAAAAGAAAACAAAGGCGCACCAGCCTAGTGTATTACTGTTAAAAGATTTTAATAGAATTAAAATATATACAGGGCCTACTCACAAGTGTAGAAGAAAGAATCGCAGTAAAGCTTAATCGACATTAGCTGCAGTAAGAAGACCTCGAACCACACTCCGATCAGTAATGGAGAAAGTGAAGGGGGTCACCGCCGTCTGACGCATTTCAAAGCTCTAAGCCTCTTCATCAGAGCCCAGCAGTGAAGACATCCCTCAAAAGACCTCCCTTATATACACAACATGACCATGCACCAAGTCATGCACACGAGTCATGAGGAACCTCCCAGACTCCTCCCGCTGTATGTGGGTGGTCTTGCATACCTACCACTAAACATAGTTGTACATGAAATAATCTAAAATAAAAAATACATAAAAAATATATAATATAAAATAAATAGCAATGATGATCCAGTAATCCATGTCCTTAGTTTTAGTCTGCTTGTCTTCAGCAAACTTTTTGCAGGCTTTCTTGCGCATCATCTTTAGAAGAGGCTTGCTTCTGGGTCGACAGCCATGCAGACCAATTTGATGCAGTGTGTTGCGTATGGTCTGAGCACTGACAGGCTTACCCCCCCCACCCCTTCAACCTCTGCAGCAATGCTGGCAGCACTCATACGTCTATTTCTCAAAGTCTCTGGATATGACACTAAGTCACCTGACAGGTGACCTGACACCTGTGTGAACCAGCACTGATGCCGGGTACACACGAGAGGATTTATCCGCGGAAACGGTCCTCCGGACCGTATCCGCGGATAAATCCTCTGGCGGATTTTGATCTCCTGGTTGTACTAACCAGGAGATCAAAATCCCCGCGGAATTCCGTCCGCGGTGACGTGTCGCGCCGTCGCCGCGATGATGACGCGGCGACGTGCATGACGCTGTCATATAAGGATATCCACGCATGCGTCGAATCATTACGACGCATGCGAGGGAGGGAATCGGACGGATCGATCCGGTGAGTCTGTACAGACCACCGGATCGATCCGCTGAAGCCGATTCCAGCGGATAGATTTCTTAGCATGTTAAGAAATTTTTATCCGCTGGAAATCGGTCGGCCCGAAAAAAATCAGCGGAAAAATATCCGCTGGGTTGTACCCACCAGCGGATCTATCCGCTGGAACTGATCCGCAGATCAATTCCAGCGGATAGATCCTCTCGTGTGTACGGGGCCTAAGACTTACTCTGAGTTGATCTTTTGTTTCATTAGATCTTTAACAAATGAACGAATCATGTCAAATCCATTTGTTATTTTCGCTATAAGTTCTTTCGTATTAGTTGAAATTCTTTATTTTTTCGTTGGACATTCAGAATGTCCGAAAGATGCAAAATTTGGCTGAATTTCGATTTGTTATGAAACAAATTGCACATGTATAGTCACAGAGCATTATAGGATTTCTAAATAAAGAGCATAGCTGCATCTGTTTTCCTTCAGACTGTCTCTGTGACTGACTCTTCAAATGACTATTAAAACAGAGCAGTAAGGGAATGAGGGATAAGTCATTTATTCCGCTGTAACTTTAAGCTTGAGCTATTGAGCTTTGCAAACAACAGACTTTTTTCTTGTACAAAGGGTTTTATTGAAAAAAAAATGCACATCATAAAAAAGTACAAAAACAGCGATAAAGAAAGGACTAACAGGTATAAAACTTCAGGCATCAGGAACGTTAAATTGGGACACTGAAATCCAAGCCAGCCATTAGAGGACCAAGGGCAAGCATAAGTGACCAGCGAGAGGAAGTCCACTCCACTGAAGTCCTGGTAAAGAGGCATTATACTGGTCTGGGATTATAAACTGGAACCCATGACCAACAGACTTTTTTCAATGGAGCAGCCAACAATTAACATGTAAAAGTTTGCCTAAGGCCTCATTCACACTATGGACCGTTCAGGTCCGCCTGTCAGTTTTGACGGCGGACCTGAACGGCAGCTCCATGCATCCCTATGGAGCGTCGGATGTCAGCGGAGACATGTCCGCTGACATCCGACCCTATCCGATCCGCTAAAAACAGACGTATGGGGGCCACGTCCCCATCCGTCCATGCGGATCGGATCAGGTAAGATCTGATGAAAACGGACATGCTGTCCGTTTTCATCAGATCGCTCCATAGGGAGACAGCGGTGCCCGACAAGCCCCTCCCCGCTCAGTGAGCAGAGAGGAGCTTGTCATCCGTCGGCTCAGCAGAGATCTGTGGACTGATCTCCCGCTGAGCCGACGGGAGCAGGCGGACTCCGTAGCGACGGAGTCCGCCTGTGTGAATGATGCCTAATACTCCACCTGATGGATGGAAATAATTACTTATAAACAATAGCACAAAATACACGATTAAAAAAAGGAAAACATATTTGTAAACATTTGTTAGTCCTATGAAAACATATTTAATTTTTTTTAGTTCTAAACATATTAGGGAAAACAGAAAAGATACATGTAGGTGGATTCAGGTACATTGCCGCATCTTTGCGGCGGCGTAGCGTATCGTATTTACACTACGCCGCCGTAGGTTAGCTAGGCAAGTACTGTATTCACAAAGTACTTGCCTGCTAAGTTACGGCGGCGTAGCGTAAATGCGGCCGGCGTAAGCGCGCCTAATTCAAATTAGGCTGAGGGGGCGTGTTTTATGGTAATGGGGGGTGACCTGACGTGATTGACGTTTTTTACGAACGGCGCATGTGCCGTCCGTGTACATATCCCAGTGTGCATTGCGGCAAAGTACGCCGCAAGGACGTATTGGTTTCGACGTGGACGTAAATTACGTCCAGCCCTATTCACGGACGACTTACGCAAACAATGTAAAATTTTCAAATTTCAACGGCCATACTTAACATTACTAGTCCAGCTATTTGATGGAATAACTTTACGCCTAAAAATGCCTTACGTAAACGGCGTATCTATACTGCGACGGGCGCGCGTACGTTCGTGAATAGGCGTATCTAGTGATTTACATTTTCTACGCCGACCGCAATGGAAGCGCCACCTAGCGGCCAGCCTAAATATTGCACCCTAAGATACGACGGCGCAAGCCGTCGTATCTTAGATAGGTTTAAGTGTATCTCAGTTTGAGAATACACTTAAACTTAGGACGGCGCAGATTCCGAGTTAGGTCGGCGTATCTACTGATACGCCGGCTTAACTCTATGTGAATCTAGCTAATGGACTTTAAACTGATTACCACAATCAGATTTTAATTGATGCTCATTTTCTGCTTGCCTGGCATAGAGTGCCTCCTACTGGACTAACTCTATTACATGTAGATAATACTTGATTGTCTGTCTGTTTTCAAGTACTACATACATGAGTCATCCTTTTCAGGCCAATAAATTATTACACAGTGAAAGGGATTTTTTTCTTCCTGTTTCTCATTAAGACCAGCTTGTGCACTAGCACTGCCGGTGCTCCCCAATGCTTTGTGAATATAAATGATTAGAAGGAAACACTGAGGGGACATGAACAGGCTTTAGTTCCCACATTACACTTGTCTGGTGAGATGTTAACACTTGATTTGTCAGACTCTGCATGCGTCGCTTTCATCTTCAATAATGGAAAAAGAACAAATAAAATGTGTTTTGGCTTTGATATACCCCCTGCCAACATGGCAGAGAACTCAAAGTGATCTAGGTGGCGCTGACTCTCTTTATCTGGCCTGTGTTCAGTAGGATTAAGGCAATGACCAGATAGCAGCATTCTGGCATACAGCTCCTCCTCAGGAGAAGGAAGGATATAAGTGCCTGAACTGCCTTCATAACAATAGTTCACATGTCCCCTGAGACTGGTTTGCAAAGAGATTTCATCTTGCTTTCTCTTATACATCTCAAGGCTTCCTGTTTTCTCACGGTCCTTTTTGGACAATTTACAGTCATTCTTATTCTGGTTTTCTCTATCTGGCTCTCTGAGGAAAGAAACACCCCTCTTATAAGGGAAGACGGCTCAGCAGCGGCCTTTGTAGCTCTCTGCGGGCCTCTGGTTTCCATTGCTTGGATCTCATACTGAATGTGAGATGCCAAAGGAAGAACGATGCTGTGCGGAACATTTATGTTAGTTGTAAGCCATTGTTTTACATAACATTTTTTGCAAGTATTTCAGTTTTGTATGTTATTTAGTCCTTTTTTTTTTTTTTACATACACAGTGCAATGATCAGACCAAATTGTGGATAGCCATATAATTCTAACTGTCTGGAAGATTCAAATGTATCAGTGCAGGCTATATAGAGCTGCTGTTTAGTTGTACATCCACAAGTCAAATTCCCAAACAGAGACAAGAGATGTTTTAAATTAATGGAATACTTGAACTGCAGGGTGTCTTGTCATCCATAGCCAAGAAAATGTTAGCTTTAAATGAAAAACATGAAAAATATAACAGTGATTACAAATGCAGAATTTAAGCTTCTCAGAGCAAAAAGCATCAATGTTATGAACAGTTTCACTAATACTAATGCATCTGTGGTATCACACGCTAAAAAAAACCTTAGCAGATCAGAACCAGCCTGACAGAGTTTGAGCGTCTTTGGGCGTCTGAAGATCCAGAGCCCCATTTGATCTCGGTACTATACCGGCTGTTGGAGGACGCTTCTCCTAATCCCCGTCCTTACTTTGTTAGAGAATGGGAGAGGGACCTACAGACTGACCTTACGGATGACCAACTTTACCACCTATACCGCCTGACTCACAAGAGCTCAGTTGATGCCAAAACCCAAGAAAATAATTATAAGTTACTGACGCGTTGGTACAGGGTGCCGGCCTCATTGGCTAGAGTCTTCCCTAATGTATCTGATAGGTGCTGGAGGGGGTGTGGACAGAGGGGCACACTCCTCCATATTTGGTGGGAGTGCCCGGTGCTTCGCCAGTTCTGGGATATGGTTGCCAAACATGTGTCTGAGGGCCTGGGCATGGATATCCCGGCCCAACCCAAACATTTCCTGCTCCATGTCCCCTCCATCTCCCTGTCACGGTATAAACGTAGTGCTCTCCCCCACCTCCTCAATGCGGCAAAACGACTTATCCCGATTCATTGGAAAAGCTCACACATTCCCAGTGAGCAAGACTGGTTGGGGAAGGTGAGGGAGATCATGGAAGCGGAGGATTGGCTGGCCACTTGCAGGGACACCCATGAAAAATTCGAGGTCATCTGGGCAGAGTGGAAGGCCCACGTACATGACACGGCTTTGCTCTCCTCCAGTCTGGATGAGGCTCTACTTGTGTTGGCTGACCCCTCCTTTGGGGAACTTGTCCGGGCGCATCGTCAGTCTGTCTCCTGAGACCCCAGGTTAATGGGGGTCCTTTAAGTCAGCGAGTATGGTGAGTGCTGGTCCATCTGTCTTCTCAGTTCTCTTCTCTCCACTCTTTCTGTCCCTTTTTTCTGACTTTCACTCTGTTCCTCTATTCCCTGCCCCTTTCCCCCCTCCCAACTGTTTAATGCATAAATATTTGTTTACTATTGGGACCATCGATGCAACCCCCAACCTGTTTGACTAGTCCCGTTATCTCAGGTCTGTTATAATTGGCATGAAGTAAAGGGAGCCACCTTGTTGCCTGGGGGGGGGGGAGGAGACACGAGGATACACACCCTCCCCCGTTATTTTGGGGGAGACCTGCCCATGAGGATCGAATGTCTCGGGCGGGCGGTGGGTCCTCCTGTCCCTGCTTTATGGCGGGCTATTTCTCCCGGTTTAATGTTTGCCTGAGCTCGGACCAGATGCACTCTCCCTTAGAGTCCCTTCTCTTCCCCTTCCCTTCTCCCTCCCTCTTGCCCACTATCCCAGATCCCTCCCCTCCTTTACCGTTACCCCCTACTCTGGTTATTGTTATTATTTTGTATTGGCTTTCTGTCTGATTGATAATGCCGCATTGTACAACTGTCAATACCTTTTTGAAAAATGAAAATAAATATTTTACAAAAAAAAAAAACCTTAGCTTTGGCCAGACCATTAACTGTATTTTCAATTGAGAAATGCCTTTGAAAGAGTGAATTGCCCATAAAACTGGCACTTAAATTGGATGTTTAGGCATTACACCAATTAACCCCCTGACCTGCCCCGTGTCCTCTAGAGCAGTGGTCATCAACCCGTTCCTCAGGGCCCACTAACAGGCCAGGTTTGTAAGGTAATTGAAATACATCACAGGTGATATCATTTGCTGCTCAGTGATTGCAGTATTCTAGTCTGCATCTCCCCAAGCTAATACATAAAATCTGGCCTGTTAGTGGGCCCTGAGGACAGGGTTGATGACCGCTGCTCTAGAGCATGTCCTGGCATTATACAAATTGATTTTACCTTGATTCTGGTAGTGAGAAAAATCTTTCACTACTCCCTGTGACATAATTACCAAGGACAGCTACCAGGAGCTCATTTTCTATTGATATAGTCATGCACCTTAGAACCACATTTCCCAAGAGCCCTTGTCCTACACACAGTAGGAAAAGGGCTCTTGAGAGTCAGGGCTAGGAAAGAGGTCAACATGTAGGTGGGGTGGTGCAGCATGGCGCAGCTGCAATAATTCACACAGTCAGGTGCAATAATAAACTTGTATTGAAGCAATGCAGCAACAGTTCACAACAAACCTGGTTGTAAGACAGCCCAACTAGGTCCACTCATGTTTACAGCAACATAAACAGAGAAGGTCCCAGCTGAAATGACAGCATCTGTAGAGAGGGCTTAATTTGGCCCGGCCATTACGTGCCCGATCGGCAAGATGCCCAGAAGAGATGCGACCCTATGGTTTCCCTCCTTGTCAGGAACCTTTACCTAACGCTAGTGCTGTCCCTATCAGATGGGGTACCTTTCCCTGCACTACCCACTCACAAAAGTGCACCAAACCCGGGAGACAGGGCCTTGAATCGGCTCTGCCTGACTTAAGATGGTTGCCAATGTCACCTGGGGTAACATCATCCAACCTGATCACTTCCCCAGTGACCCAGAAAACCATAGTAGAACCAGATTCATCCCGAATTCCTCTCCAGCTGCAGAGCTGCTTCCATTGAACGCCACCTGCAGTGGAGAAAATCTACCTAGGGGCAAGTTGGTTGTACAGATATTGGTCCCTCGATTGACTTCTATACAACCAGCCCGGTGGAAAATGTTCGCTCGATCAGTGCCGCTGGTTATAGCCGGTGGTGCTGATGAGTGTATTCTGACAGCGGGGAAGCCTCCCCACTGCCAGAATACAATAGCTCAGCAGGAGAAATTCCCCCACCCACCTCAAATGTGTGGATGGGGAATTCAATACATGTTCTTATGTGAAATCCACCGGTTGAACAAAAGAAAATAAATTATGTAGGGCCAGCATATACAATACTCACAACAGTGGTTGGCATTTCAGGTTAGCTGGGGCTCCCAATCCTGGCTTCCTCACCTAAGTATAAGTAATCTTGGACAAATATTTGCATATATGTTGTTCCAACAATTCTCTCCTTGTGTGGGAGTTCTGGGTTATTAAAGTTGAAGTCCAGTCAAATACTATTTAAACTCAAACCTGCTCCCACCTTTATCCCAAGCTTATAATAACTACCCTGTAAGGGAAAGCTGTCTATACCTACCTATTCAGGTTTTTTTGCAGGCAATTTATTGGGGAAATGGCTGGTGTTGGCGCTTTAATCATCAGGGCACCATGGTTGTTATGGTGTCAGGATGATTGAAGCGCATTATTTCTATCATTACATTGGAAAATAAAATAGTTCAACTCAACTTAATGTAGAATCATTGGGAGCCCTGAGTCACCTGCCACAAGTTGCGGATTGTCACTTGCCACGTCACCTGCCACCAGAAGCAGATTGTCACTTGCCACCAGGGGCGGACTGACCATTTGGGCAGTCGGGCACTGCCCGAGGGCCCCATGCCACTAGGGGGCCCCATCAGGGTTGCCAGCCTCAATAAAACCAGGGACAGTATGTAAAAATCTGTGTTTAAAAAAAAATCCCAAGATTATAGCTTCCCCGCCTCTCCAGTACCTTTTCAGTGTGTGTATGTATACTGTGTGTCTACTGTGTGTGTGTGTATATACTGTGTATGTATACTATATGTGTGTGTGTATGTATATACTGTGTATGTGTACTATATGTGTGTGTGTATACTGTGTGTCTGCATACTGTGTATGTATAATATATGTGTGTGTGTATACGGTGTATGTATACTGTGTGTGTATATTGTGTGTGTATACTATATATGTGTGTGTGTATACTGTGTATGTATACTATGTATGTGTGTGTGTAAACTGTAAATGTATACTATATGTGTGTATACTGTGTGTGTATACTCAGATATATACTATATGTGTGTGTATACCGTGTATGTATACTATGTGTGTATACTGTGTGGCCCCATAATCTCCTATTGCCCGTGGGCCCCATAATCCTCTATTGCCCGGGGAAGCCCTAATCTTCTATTGCCCGGGGTCCCATGAGTTGTCAGTCCACCCCTTCTTGCCACGTGACCTGCCACAAGTTGCCACAAGTTGCGGATTGTCCCTTGTCACAAGTTGCGGATTGTCCCTTGTCACAAGTTGCGGATTGTCACTTGCCATGTCACCTGCCACACTCTGCGGATTGTCACTTTCCACGTCACCTACCATACGTTGTGGATCGTCACTTGCCACATCACCTGCCACACATTGCGGATTGTCACTTGCCATGTCACCTGCCACAAGTTCCGGATTGTCACTTGCTGTGTCACTTCCCTGCTACAAGGTGCGGATTGTCAATGGCCACGTCACCTGCCATACGTTGCCTATTGTCACTTGCTGTGTCAAGAAATGAGTCAAATAACTGCATGTCTTTGAAGTGTGGGAGAAAACCTATGCAAGCACTGGGAGAACTTTCAAACTCCACGCAGGAAGTGTCCTGATTGGGATTCCACATAAGAACCCTAGTGCCACAAGGCAGGAGTGCTAACCACTAAGCAGCTGTGCAGCATTGTGACTTTAAAACCCTGATCAGGATTCTATGTATAAATTGCTCATGTTTCAGGTTTTTTTTTTAACATTGAAAGTGCTTTATTCAACAAAGAAATTACATTACAGGATAAATATAGATCAGGCAATGTCATTAACATACAATGCAGATGCAATGTGAATAAACAAAAGCTCATGTTTCAGTTTAGTAAAAAATCTGCAAATTCAAAATCTTAATAGTGATAAAATGATCATAGATGCACAACCAATACTGTTTTTACATTTATTGATTATTTTGTTTGTCTCATATGATTGCATGTCAAATCCATCTTTGCTTCTACATCCAATAGACTATCTACAGTTGGAATCTTTGGAAAATAATTTCATTTTCAGAAATTTGTGTTATTTCTTGTGTTCTTTGAATAATGTTCCCATTTGTGCAGTTGTACTGATAATTAGGACTGCTTTACAGGTGTTCATTTATGTGTAACGTTTTTCTTCAGTATGACGTTTCATAATGCTTATAATGTTTTCACAGCTGTGTGGAAAGGAGTTTAACCGAATGCACAACTTAATGGGCCACATGCACCTTCATTCAGACAGCAAGCCCTTCAAGTGTCTCTACTGCCCCAGCAAATTTACTCTGAAAGGAAACCTCACCCGGCATATGAAGGTCAAACATGGTGTCACCGAAAGAGGATATCACGCTAGAGGTGAGATCACACACCAATAATCATCTTGTCTTTGGATTTTACTAGATATGATATGATCAGTGGTTATTTGCAGTAATAAGACAATAAAAGCAGTTGGGGAAAAAAATAAAGGTTGAACTGGATGGAAAAAAATGAAAAGGTCTCCATTTAATGTTTAATGTAGTTCAGTGTTTCTTAACTACCCCAATACCAGCATGTTACCCCCCTTTATTGTAGGCCTTTTTTTAATCTTCAATGCTGTGATAGTTTACTGATAGTTTCCTGTACCCAAATAAATGTCATATATATTTTTTTAGACAGATAGGGCCGGATTCATAAAGAGTTACGCCGGCGTATCAGTAGATACGCCGACGTAACTCGGAATCTAAGCCCGTCGTAAGTTTAAGTGTATGCTCAAACTGAGATACACTTAAACCTAGCCTGCGCCGTCGTATCTTAGGGTG
The DNA here is from genome assembly GCF_905171775.1 of Rana temporaria. Lineage (NCBI taxonomy): Eukaryota > Metazoa > Chordata > Amphibia > Anura > Ranidae > Rana > Rana temporaria. The sequence continues at coordinate 105,273,985 of NC_053489.1, forward strand.
TAATTTTTCCGCTGGCCGCTAGGTGGTGCTTCCGTCGTTTTCGGCGTAGAGTTTGTAAACGACTAGATACGCCGATTCACGAACGTACGCTTGCCCGTCGCAGTAAAGATACACCGTTTCCGTAAGAGATACGCTGCGTAAACATAAAGCTGCCCCCTAGGTAGCGTTGCCAATGTTAAGTATGGCCGTCATTCCCGCGTCGAAATTTGAAAATTTTACGTCGTTTGCGTAACTCGTCCGTGAATGGGGCTGGACGTAATTTACGTTCACGTCGAAACCAATGACGTCATTGCGGTGTACTTTGGAGCAATGCACACTGGTAAATTCCACGGACGGCGCATGCGCCGTTCGGGAAAAACATCAATCACGTCGGGTCACCAATAATTAACATAAAACACGCCCCCTCATGCTCATTTGAATTAGGCACGCTTACGCCGGCCCCATTTACGCTACGCCGCCGTAACTTAGGAGGCAAGTGCTTTGTGAATACAGCACTTGCCTCTCTGACCTACGGCGGCGTAGCGTAAATACGATACGCTGCGCCGCCTTAACAATGCGTGGATCCCTAGCGCTTTCCCCTAGAGCTTTCTAGGGGAAAGAGCCCCTAGAGCTTTCTTTTGGTGGTATTTCATAAAAACCCCCCTAAAACAGCTTTCCTTATTTTTGCTATAAAACATATCAAAGAAATAGTCTTTCTTCAAGTATTTAGAGCAAAATGTATTCTGGGGTATTATAAGAATGCACCCAACTCAATAGCGCCACATAACACTAGCTCCTCCTATCATACATGGACAATCTAGGTGGTGGCTACAATAGCTCATCATCTCCATGCGCCATCAAAGATAGGAAAAATTATCAGCCACACTCTTCAAAGTGACTGCATGAAACATTTTTCCCCCTGAAAACCAACCTTCCTTAGTGCATTTCACCACTTCTGGCTTGCTTAAAAGAATAGGGAAGTGTGCTGTATCCTTGTAAGTAAGCCAGGAGTGGTGAAATGCATCATGGAAGGTTGGTTTTCGGGTGGAGATGTGTGTAGTCACAAAATACAACAAGAGGAGCTACAGTAAGTTTGGAGTGCAGCTGATATTTTTTCATATCTTTGCAGAGGGTGTCATAGTCACACATATACAGATAGAAGGGGAGCTCCTTATGACATCTGCAGACATTCCTGGTCGAGAATTTAAAATGGATCAGCCAGATGCTAAAGATCCAAGCCTCTGCAACTCCGTTTTATCCTTGCCCCTTGGCAAAACCAACCAGTTATTGTAGGGACAGAAAGTATACCACACCACATTTCCAATGGTTCTAAAAGTGATTGGTGGGATGATAAAAAATGAGTGTTCCTAAGGGACATAGTTCATTTTTCATATTCTCCAGCAACATCTTCTTTTTCTGCTCTCAGCAGGTCTGAATAAGGAGTAGGTAGCTAAATGATGTCTGATATGTGTAACCAACTACAGATATTATTGTAATTAATGTCTGAATGGTGAAGTATCTCCACTCAGGGACACCAGCCAGACATATGGGGCCAGATTCTCGTACCTGCGGCGCAGCGTAACGCAACCCGTTTACGTTACACCGCCGCAAGTTTTCAGTCTAAGTGCCGGATCCACAAAGCACTTACCTGGAAACTTGCGGCGGTGTATCGTAAACACGTCCGGCACAAGGCGGCCCAATTCAAATGGGGCGGATACCATTTAAATTAGGCGCGCTCCCGCGCCGGACGTACTGCGCATGCTCCGTTCGCAAATTTCCCGACGTGCTTTGCGCGAAATTACGATGCGCCGACGTGTTGAGAATCGCGACGTGTGTAACGTACTTAAGCCGGGAAAACAAAAAAATTCAAAAGCAACGCGGGTAAGACGAGCATACTTTAACATGGTAGAGTAATTTTACACCATGTTAAAGTACCCCTATCTTTGCGACGGGAATCTAAAACTTGCGACGACGTAACAACGGGAAAAACCTTCGTGGATCGCCGTAACTGCTAATTTGCATACCCGACGCTGGTTTACGACGCAAACTCCCCCCAGCGGCGACCGAAGTATTGCATCCTAGGATCCGACGGTGTAATTTAATTACACCTGTCGGATCTTAGGGCTAGCTATGCGCAACTGATTCTATGAATCAGTCGCATAGTTAGAACGGCCCTAAAACAGAGATACGACGGCGTATCAGGAGATACGACGTCGTATCTCTTTTGTGAATCTGGCCCATGGTATCTTACTAGTACTGGTCTAGGGGAGCAATTGCATTTTAGCCTCCCAGCCCAGACCCCCCTGATGCTCATATCTATTAATTTCCCTCAAATTACTCATAATTAGTTAATGCACCATTTAAACCATACCTCCCAACTTTTTGAGATGGGAATGAGGCACACCTATCAGTAAAGTTATGCAGGCATAGGACACACCCCTTGCCATGCCCCCTTAAAGGAGAATTTTTACAAAAAAAACAAGATTGGTTAAACCCACAAGTGCTCGTTTTACCACTACTATACCTTTATATTGGCTTTTAGAATTTACAAATGCAACAATTTAGAAATCAAATGACATGTTTAGGGCTGGAAAACATTTTTTAATAGATGAAAAGTGCATTTTATATACAACTCTAAAGATCAGACCAAAGTGAGGGACAAATGAACAGGAATGAGGGACAGAGGGACATTGCTCAAAATCAGGGACAGTTGGGAGCTATGTTTAAACTAGAAGTATGATTCATTTAAAAAAAACATATGGACATGTGAGGTGGTGAGTATAAAAAATTCATATTCTTCCAAAGAGGGGCATGCCGAAAATGTTTTGAGGTTTAGGCCCGGTTCACACTGATGCGGTGCAGGAACTGCATGTGATTTGGACTGAAATTGCACTACATTCTTGTTAAAATCACATGCGATTTTTCAGCAGTGAGATTTTATACATTATTCTGTATGACTCAAAACACACCAACAATTTTTTTGTTCACACCAGAATTGGATAGCATAGGTCCACGTTTTGCGAACCAATTTTGTGGTGATGTTACCTTAACATACACATCCGCAGTGGTTTGCATGAGTGGGGTGCGATTTGGATGTGGTGCGGAATCCGCATAGAATTCTCAGCGAATTTGCACCGCATCAGTGTGACTCGAATAGATGAACTTTTTTTTAAATTACTGTATGGGCTGTGTTGTCTTCCTGCCAGCTCAAAGTAATTTTCTTTATTCAGGTTTCTTCATTGACATCTTTCTTATCTTTCTGCTCTGTGATATACATGAGTAGAAAGGACATTTTTGTATTTCTAACATGTCAATGAGAAATGGTGAAAGTGTCAGTGTCTACTTGCAACCTCTGTATATTTCTGGAATGAATTCCAATGCCATATAGAAACAGGCCCACCATAAAACTTGGCTTGATCTCAGTTTCTTCTACCCCTAGGTCTGAGCAGAGGAAGAGCGGGCCTCTCCCACTCAATTGTCTTGCGGAGTCTGGAACAGAAGGAGCCTTTTGATTTGTCTAGAAAGCGAAGGGTTAAAGAATTAAGTCGCAGTTTAGATGGGGAGGGGATAAAGGGTAATTATTTCCAAGAAGAGGAGGAAGAAGACCGGTCCAGCATTTCGACAATACACGAGCAGGATGTTCACTGTGAATCAGAACATGGATTTGAGGAACATCATAATGTAATGAAGGTGAAATGTAATAAAGAGAAGTACAATCTCCATATAGAGAGAGATGCAGAAAAGACAAGTCACCACCACCACAAAGAGGAAGAAGAAGATTTTACAGCTCGGTATGAGGGAACTTTAGGACTATCTGTTCCTGATTACTTATATTTCAAGAAGCGAAACACAAGCTTAAATAATCTACAGGTGGACAGAATTCATAAACAGAGCACTGACAAAATGGATTGAGTATATAACTACCTAAAACTAAATTAACAAAATAGCAATTGTGTTATTTGGGCACATTCAGGTGTAGTTATTGGACAGCGCTAATAACAATCAAGATGTGCAAAGTCTAAGGCCACGTACACACGTCCGAGAAACTCGACAAGCAAAACACATCGTTTTGCTCGTCGAGTTCCTTGTGAAGCCACCGAGGATCTCGGTGAGCCAAGTTTCCTCATTGACTAAGGCCCCGTACACACGACCGAGTTTCTCGGCAGAATTCAGCCAGAAACTCGGTCGGAGCTGGATTCTGGCGAGAAACTCGGTCGTGTGTACACTTTTCAGCGAGGAACCCGTCGAGGAACTCGTCGGGCCGAAAAGAGAACATGTTCTCTATTTCCTCGTTGTTCAATGAGGAAAGTCGGCCCGCCGAGCTCCTCGGCGGCTTCCACACTGAACTCGACGAGGAACTCGATGTGTTTGGCACGTCGAGTTCCTCGGTCGTGTGTACGGGGCCTTAAGGCCCCGTACACACGTCCGAGAAACTCAACAAGCAAAACACATCGTTTTGCTCGTCGAGTTCCTTGTGAAGCCACCGAGGATCTCGGCGAGCCAAGTTTCCTCATTGACTAAGGCCCCGTACACACGACCGAGTTTCTCGGCAGAATTCAGCCAGAAACTCGATCGGAGCCGTATTCTGCCGAGAAACCCGGCCGTGTGTACACTTTCGGCCGAGGAAACCGACAAGGATCTCGTCGGGCCAAATAGAGAACATGTTCTCTATTTCCTCGTTAGTCAACGGGGAAACTTGGCTCGCCGAGATCCTCGGCGGCTTCACAAGGAACTCGACGAACAAAACGATGTGTTTTGCTTGTCGAATTTCTCGGACGTGTGTACGGGGCCTAACGAGGAAATAGAGAACATGTTCTCTATTTGGTCCGACGAGATCCTCGTCGGTTTCCTCGGCCGAAACAGTACAGACGACCGGGTTTCTCGGCAGAATACAGCTCTGATCGAGTTTCTGGCTGAATTCTGCCGAGAAACTCGGTCGTGTGTACGGGGCCTAAACTTTCATAGCAAACAATCAGAAACATCTCTTATGCTGGTCATAGATTTTGCTAACAGCGGGTTTCCCCGCTCTCAGAATACAATGGTCACTGCTGGCGGCTATAGTATAAAAAAAACTGACAGGCTGGTTGTACATCCCGCGTGCCAAAAGATGGACCGAAATTTGTCTGGTTCCTGCTAAACTAGCAGAATTTAGAACAATCTGAACTTTGCGCACAATCATTGTTCTTTGCATTGGCTGCAACCTTCCACATTTACAGCTCTGTACATGTATTTAATAAAGGAATTCTATTTTGGATGCCTTCATGAGTGCCGACCATCCCTTTCCTTATTCTAATACTGCATGGAGCCTGGGTAAAGTGACAACTTTGAGTACCCTTTAAATCCCAACGCCAGATCAGCAACTGAATAACAGCTTGAGGTTGTGTACAAAGATCAGTACCAAGCATATTAAGTAGCACAGTTACAAAAATATGTTCATTTTTAATTTGGATGATTGGATCTGCATGCCTTTATAGAGTCTGGAACCACAACACAGACACAAGACATGTATTGTTCCTTGATTGGCCATTTTTTGCGTTACGGCATTGTGTTGCTTTAACTGACAATTGCGCGGTCGTGCGACGTTGTACCCAAACAAAATTGACATCCTTTTTTCCCACAAATTGAGCTTTCTTTTGGTGGTATTTACTCATATCTGTGGTTTTTAGTTTTTGCGCTATAAATAAAAAAAGAGCAACAATTTAAAAAAAAATAAATTATCTTTTAATTTTTGCTATAATAAATATCCCCCCCAAAATTTTTAAAAAAATACTAATTTCTTCATCAGTTTAAGCCAATACATATTCTTCTACATATTTTTGGTAAAAAAAAAAATCGCAATAAGCATATATTAATTGGTTTGCGCAAAAGTTATAGCGTCTACAAAATAGGGAATAGAATTATGTATTTTTTTTTTACTAGTAATGGCAGCATTCTACGATTTTTAGCAGGAATGTGACATTGCGGCGGACAGATTGGACACTTTTGCCACTTTTTTGGGACCACTGACATTTATACAGTGATCAGTGCTATAAAAATGCACTGATTACTGTGTAAATGGGAAGGGGTTAGCGGTGATCAAGGAGTTAATGTGTTCCCTAGGTGTGAGGGGATAGTTCTGACTAGAGGAGGAGCCAGATCGCTGTTCCGATTTGGTAGGAACACAGAATCTTAGTAGGAACACACGATCTGTCTTTCCTCCCCTGTCAGAACAGGGATTTGTGTGTTTAATCTAATGCCGCGTACACACGATCATTTTTCAGCATGAAAGAAAACGTTGTTTTTCAGCATGTCCAAAAAACAACGTTTTCCCAACTCCATCATTAAAACGACGTTGCCCACACACCATTGTTTAAAAAAAATGATCTAGCAAAGCGCGGTGATGTACAACACGTACGACGGCACTATAAAGGGGAAGTTCCATTCGCCTTTGGGCTGCTTTAGCTCATTCCGTGTTAGTAAAAGACGATTCGCACTTTTTTGTCTGTTACAGCGTAATGAATGTGCTTACTCCATTATGAACGGTAGTTTTACCCAAACGAGCGCTCCCATCTCATAACTTGCTTCTGAGCATGCGCGGGTTTTTTACGTCGTTTTTGCCCACACACGATAATTTTTTACAACCCGAAAAACTTCATTGTTTAAAATGACGTTTAAAAATGCAGCATGTTCAATTTTTTTTTTTCATTGGGCTCAACTGAAAAGAATGCACTTTTTTTGAAAATAAGGATACTTATTTTGGTGTGTTAGTGTTGTATTTGTATTCGCTCCAAAAACCTGCAATAATTTACAAGCAAACTATCATAAAACTACTGAAGGTATTCCGGTGCAGTTCCCATATTTTGTAAGCGTTCTAGCACTTTTCTATTACTCTGTGATTGTCTATGTCACAAAACATCTGCCTACACTGTAATGCCCTGTACACACGATCGGTTCATCCGATGAAAACGGTCTGATGGATTTTTTCATCAGATATCCGATAAATCTGACTTTCATCAGTCTTGCCTATACACCATCAGTTAAAAAAACGATCGTGTCAGAACGCGGTGATGTAAAACACGACGACGTGCTGAGAAAAAAGTTCAATGCTTCCAAGCATGCGTCGACTTGATTCTGAGCATGCGTGGATTTTTAACCGATGGACGTGCCCACAGACGATCGTTTTTTTCTATCGGTATTTTAACCATCAGATAATTTTAAAACAAGTTCCTATTTTTTTCACTGGTGGATAAAAACCGATGGGGCCCACACACGATAGGTTCGTCTGATGAAAACGGTCCATCAGAACGTTTTCATCAGACGAATCGATCGTGTGTACGCGGCATGAGTGACAAAATCGCCTAAACTATTGCACTTTAAGCCACACTCTGCACAAATATGCAACTTTTTATAATACCTTAATAATAGCCCTGGGATTTTAGTGTTCTACAGGAAGTTTAAGCAATCCTGAATGTAGTAATATATTCAGAATGCCTTATCAGTATGTAATATTTGCAATACAAATAAATATATTCATTTTAAGCTTATTGTCATGTGTTTCATTAGTTAATAAATAAACAAAAAATCCTCTATTACATAGGCTATTTTATTTATAGTAAACCAAGGATTTAGACTATGTGCATTATTCATATATGGTCTTCAATGCACAACCATGTTTAAAAAAAAAAAAAAAAAATTTGACCCTAACATATCTACAACACCTGTAGACACATGACATGCGCTATGTTGGGGTGTGCTAAAAGAACAGAGTCCAGTGCCTTCTTTAATGTGTGGCTGTGCGTATTTTTAAACCCACAGGAAATGGTGAGTGCATGCAAAAATGCATTCACATATGTCAATTGATATCAGTACATCCAAATGCACTTTGCATGCACAGGTGCATATATAGTAAATGTGAGCATGGTAGTTCCCTGTTGCTGTTGGCTTTATCAACTTTGGCCCCGGACCATTTGGCTGTCAAATGACCGGGCCCATTTTTGCGATTCGGCACTGTGTCGCTTTAACTGACAATTAAGCAGTCGTGCAACGTGGCTCCCAAACAAAATTGATGTCTGTTTTTCCCCCACAAATAGAGCTTTATTTTGGTGGTATTTTATCATCTCTGCGATTCTTATTTTTTGCGCTATAAACAAAAATAGAGTGACAATTTTGAAAAAAAAAGCAATATTTTGTACTTTTTGCTATAATAAATATCCCCAATGTTTTTTTTAAAAAAAGCAAATTTTTTGCTCAGTTTAGGCCAATATGTATTCGTCTACATTTTCTTGGCAAAAAAAAATCACAATGGGCTAGATTCATGTAGCATTTACGGCGGCGTATCTCCAGATACGCCGCCGTAATTTCAAATCTGCGCTGGTGTATCGTTACGCCGATGCTCAAAGGCAGATACGCTCCAAAAATGGGCTTCCTCCGCCGACGTAACTTGAATGCGGCGGCATATAATTGTGTGCAATATTACGTTGGCCGCTAGAGGCGATTCGGTTGTTTTCAGCGTAGAATATGCAAATTACCTAGATACGCCAATTCACAAACGTACGTACGGCCGGCGCAATTTATTTACGTAGTTTATGTTAGGCTTTTTTTGGCGTAAGGTTGTTCCTGCTATTAGGAGGCGCAGCCAATGTTAAGTATGGACGTCGTTCCCGCTTCGAAATTTGAATTTTTTACGTCGTTTGCGGAAGTCGTTCGCGAATAGGGCTGGACGTAATTTACGTTCACGTCGAAACCAACACGTTGTTGCGCCGTACTTGGGAGCAATGCACACTGGGATATGTACACGGACGGCCCCCCTTCCACATTTGAATTATGCGCGCTTACGCGGCCCCATTTACGCTACGCCACCGCAACTTACGGAGCAAGTGCTTT